>NC_138750.1:40033488-40667655 GCF_965113315.1 Podarcis vaucheri | reverse complement strand
ATGATATTTCAAATTCATTCATTTCACATGAAAAGTCAAGTGGTTTATATTTGCTAGTGTCTCTTTAATATTTTGGTATCATAAAGCATCATAAGCTATCAGCACTTACATATTATCAGGAATTATATACCATGTAACTTTCAAAGTCACCGAATACTAAATACTACTGTATGGTGGCAATCCTATACTCACTTACTTGAGAGTAAGTCCCATTTAACTAAGTAGAGTTTCTTCCAAGTAGACAGGTATGTGGTATATGTTAGTTCAATACTGTGAATTACTAAACACCATTACGCAGCAGCTATTAATCATAGCTAAATCATTGAAGCTAAGCTATCAAATACTGTCAAAAGGCATAGAAGAACTATAAAATATCATCAATTATCAACTGTCAGATAAGGAAATTTAATACTACAAATATTCAGCAAATATTTGGAAAAGATATGACACAAAACATTCACAGATAATTTTCAGGAAAAACTTGGGATGTAAATTCATTATAGTTTGCCTATGTGAACTCAAAATGGGTTGTGATAGGGACCAAGAGCTTACATATCAGGAGTCATTATCAAACAGACATTTTCCTATGCATATCAAGCAAGATTGGGGAAATGTTTAAATTCTCAAGATAAGCTAGAAGAGCAAGGCAGAGAAAGAGAAATATCTGTTCTAAGAGCAGAAGTTCTGTTTAAAGTCCAAATCTGCTATTACTTCATAGGGATAGAATTAAATATCTACTTCAGCTCTTTTGTACTTTTTATATCCTTTCTTTTTATAACAGATTGGTCTCTTTAAAAAACATTTGAAACAAGATAGTAGGTTTTCTAAAAGAATATTGGCAATAGAGTGGGTTGACAGCTTTTTGAACCCCTGCGGTGCCATGAAATTACAAGCTGCACACCTGCCAAAATTCCTTCTTCTATACAACTACTGAAGATACAGACATAGACTCTTGCCCTTTGTTACATCTATTCACTCTAGCAATTGCATCCATTCAACCTAGCGGCAACTAGCCTGAAACTCAGTTTCTGAGGACCACTTGACACTTGACTTTTCATACTCAGGCATGATTATCCACACACAAAACACATGAGTGGCATTCTAAGGGAGCATTCATGTACTGTTAGGGGGGCGGGCGGGAACAGGCTGCACTTCACTACTCAAAAAGGATGAGCAGACTTATAACACATGAATGCGACCCTCTCAACAGACACAGCAGTTGTATATTGTGTACTGAAGGACCCATATCAGGCTATGAATATTGGGCACGAATATTAGGCACAAGATAGAAAATGTAATTGTGGGGGGGAAAGAACCCATTGGAGGTCATTTTTGCTGGTAGTGAGGAATGCTCCCTGTTATTAGACAGCAACAGCATCGATGTGATCTCCATCATTGGACCAGCAGAACACAGCTGATTTCCCATGGTAAGCATAACGTCATTGGGAGCGGTTGTCTCTATTGTGTTATGCCATGCTCCCCATAGTAGTCATTGTGTGTTCTGCCACACCCCTTCCAAGGCAGCTGTTTTGAGACTGGCATCCCTAGCGCTCTCATCCAAAAGGTTGGAGACCCTTGATGTTAGCCTGTTGCATCAAAAACAACTAAGAATCTTGTGACACCTTAAAGTATAACAGATTTATTGCAGCATAAGCTGCATCTGATGAAGTGATCCCCAAAAGCTTATCTTACAACAAATCTCTTTAGTGTTTAAGGTGCTACAAGCCTGGCTCTAAATCCACAGCAGAGAAAGTGTACTTAGATTCAGATGCTTGGTTTTGAAATATGTATAAGTAATCTACAGGGGTGGAGTCTAATATGTTCAAAACTCTTCAGAGACACTGTTTGGCAGCTAGCAGACATTTGATAAAGGAATGTATGCCATGCTTGGTACAAAATACATATATTGCTTATACAAATACAAATGCAGGACAGGTCAAACAAAAACATGCAAACATAAAATATATATACTATATCAGCAGTGCTTTTTTCTGGAAGGACGCAGGAGTACGCATACCCCTAAACATTTTGTGAATCTTTGTACTTTTGTCCATTTACTGTATTTATTTCCCCCGATTTGAACTATAAAATGGTGATTTTATTGAGTCAAAATGAGAGTACCCCTAAACATTTTTTTAGAAAAAAAGCACTGTGTATAAGGATTATACATAAAAATAAAAAATACATAAACAACTGCTACTACTATTTATTTTTGTTTCATAAATATGCATGTCTAGAGCATACTCATAAAATAATATAATCAATAAAAAGCAAGTACAACAAACTCTTAAAGCAGAACACACATAAACCTAACAGTAAAATGCCCAGCTCCACAGGTATAACGTATGCTCTTTATGTATTATTTTCTTATTTTGTTAAAGGTACCATGTGAAATAAATCTCACACTACTGCCAAATTCCTAGGGCATTTGAGTTATGTTTGCTCTACGATGCAACAATATTGCTCAGAATCCTAAAAGGTGTAAGAAACTACATGTGTAGTGAAGAAGCGAGTTTTTCCTTCAGTCTCAGGAGACTCTGGTTGCTTTGGACTCCTGTGCTCACAACTGTTTGCTGGAGCTAAATTTATCTGAGACATAAACACTACATTCTAGAATATAACATGAATCACCTCACTAAAATAAACTGATGGGCCCCCAGTGCTGCATTGTAAGAGACAATTTGAGGTCATCTTTGAACTCTGCAACTCCAAGGGCTTAAATGTGCTTGGCAAATCTCCCAGTACCTTTTGTAGGTTTTAGTTGCTGCCTTGCACTCCACATTATTGCCAGTAAACCCAAATTATTGTAATGCAGACAGTTATTTGGGGTCACATATTTAGGGCAACAAAGCTCTGGCCCTGTGCCCCTGACATTTTTCTTTTACTGCAGTCTCCAGAAGGTCAGTATCAATGGAGCAGAGGTGCAAGGCAGATGTTTTATAAGGCTGACTGCAAAGGTTGGCATTGTTAGGCATCTGCCAAGGCCCAAATAAACAGGGGGCCCACTCCCAATCACCTCCTGAACCTACTCCTCCACTCACTGCTTGTACATCTGCCCTCTCTGGGAGAAATGAACAAGTTTTTGAGAGCAGCAGCTTCCACTCATTTTCCACTCTTACTCCCAGTGTAGACTGGGCTCAGGGCACAAGGCAAGCAAATGGGCAATAACATCAATGATTAGGAGGAAGTGGGCTGCTAGGGGTAGGGAGGGGAGGCCTCAAGAGCATCTTGTCCACAGGATCCCCCAAACTTGGACCCAACACCAGAAACAAGAAAAAAATCACAAAAATAACAGATTTGCCTGGCACAAATCTAGGAGGCAAGAAGGTATTCTAGAAAGAAGCACCAGCTTGTGGTCTGGCCATGCACATGTATAGTCCCAAATACATTAAAACTCATCTGTCACTGCCACCTTTTGTCAACATCAAGACTATGTGCTTTTAATTTTTGAAGTTCCTAGTGTACAAAATCACAAGATTGATTACTTGTTTGCATGTGGCAGGCATTACTCACTGAACTAGCTTGTTTTGCCAGCAAGCCAGCATCCAGGTACAATGACACATGAACAGTCAGATTCTCCCCATGGCATCTGTTGCATACTAAAGGTTCACCACAAGCTAAGATCAGCTATGCAAGTAAATTCAAAACAGATGCCTGAAATCCCTGGTTTATTAGTATCTACGCTTAGAATGTCAACAAGGCATTCTTGCTTTGTGGCTTTTTTCTTTTCCTAATTAAGCATCAGAGAAATAATTTAGTACAGCTACAAGAATGCATCCTTACCAAAAGCTAGCAGACATCCTTCAGTGACTGAAACATCATCAATAGCAATGGTTTCTCCTGGTGCCCAAGGTTCAAATATTTGTCCTTTGATGGAAACCTGCACAACCAGAATATTAGGGAGACATGGTTATTCAGTAGTAATACTGCCTATTACAATACTGAAGTATCTAAAACTATCTGCAAGGAAGCTTATAAGGGAGCTTGGAAGAAGCTGTGGCTCTCTCTTTGTTCCTTTCTAGTTTACTAGATGGTCTTACGGCCTAACATAGATGTGTTCTTTAAACATGTCCTGTGTGCCCGCTCCTTTTTGGCATCAGTGTTAGAAGATAGGACAGGGGAACAGACACCAAAAATCCCCTCCATTAAGCCACTGTGTCATAGTGCTTAGAGTAGCATTCCCTACTTTATGCCATCAATTCCCATCATCCCTGGCCTTTGGGTGGTGTCGGTTGATGGAAGGGAGGGAGGGAAGCAAGTGGGAAAGGCTAGGTTTAAGTGTCAAAGTTGGAGCAGGGAAACCCAGGCTCAAATTCCTGGTCAACTATGAAGTTTATCAGCTGACGTTAGATAAAGGGCTGGTCCCTAAATGGAAGTTTCATTAATCTTGTTTGCTATAGGCTTGAAAACTGTAGTAATATAGTTCTGAGCACTGGTAAAATTATAACCTATGCATATTAGCAAGTCTTCACTGTTCCTGTTTTATTGTGATTTTATACTTTTAGCTACCTTGTAAATCAACATGACTAAGAAGCTTGATATGAATAATGTGTTGGATCCAGCCTATTAGTTGCACTATTAGCCTATTAGTTTGTCAAAAGTCCTACTGATTTTAATGGGAACTAAGTGCAACTAAGCACGCCATTATAAAGAAATAAATACATGTAGCAAAGCACAAGCCTAGACTTATAACTTCTTCAGGCATCAGGAAGGAAATGAAAAGGGATACAGTAATACTATAGTGCCAGGATCCAATCCTGTGGGCTGTTAATTATCCAAAAACTTAAACAACAGTACAATTTTGTGCTAGCCAGAGGTCTGTCAGAGAGAAATTTCCTTTTGCATTTAGAGACAACATTGTACAGAATGGCTAATGGAGAGCAATAATAAGTTTTCATTGGAATAACTAGAGAGCTGACTACAACTAGGTATCTACTCTATCTTGGCAGGGTATATTCTACATTTACTTTCAGGAATAATGCATTATATGGAATCCCGAAGGACATAATATTTATAATCCAAGAAGCTTGAATGTAAAGGGTTAGTATTTCAGTCTTCCATGATTTTATTTATTGCTCTACTGAATAATGACATACATATCAGAATAATCAATTTTCTTAATAGGTTGACTTCTGAGAACCAGAGAGTACCCAGAAGAAAATGCTTTTTACTTTTTTAGTTGGTATAACAGTATTTATTTTTACAGCAACCTAATTTACTATTAAATTAATGCTTTTTCTTCATAAACCAATATATGTATCTTCCTAAATTGTTTTAATAGGTTTAAAGAAGGCTGCTGCTTTTCTGGGAAACTGGAAAGCATTAAACATATGTAGAGTCACTATTGTTGTCTAATCAGCACAATGAACTTGCACTTTGAAAACCTATATTGAAATCCCTGTCCAACTGACTGACATGGATCACTAACAACCTCATTTTCTTTCAGTGCCAGGAAGGAAGACGAATAGGGTGCCCTAGGTGAGCTGCCCTACATGGCTCATAGGATACATTAGGCTTGGAGGGGGATACGTTGCACAAGTCTGGTTCAACATTCAAAGCAAAACACTACTGAAAAGTAAGTGTAAGTGCATGGCTACTGTAAGTGGGTTTCATTATTATGTCCTCCCACTTCATATACTAGCATGTGACTATCCAGCTAATTTCAGTTTGAGTTACATGCATAATTACAAAATGAATGCTTCCATTAAATCATTGAGATAAGGTCAAGTAATACCAGCCATGAATTTTTCATCAGAATTCCACCTTATTATTCACTTGAATTAAATTTCTAGTGCAAGTTCTTATCTTTAAGTTGACATTTCACTCATCCCAGTATTGGAATATGCCCGAGCAGCTTGCATACCTCGGCATTCAGAGTATTGTTGATTGTGATCACAGCTCTTTGCCACTGATTTTTAATTCCTCCTCTTTCTTGCCATATGGTCCCCGAGGCTCTATCAGAATTGGTTTGGAGTCCCACTGTGAGGGTTCCATTTATTTGACCAATCCAATAGTAAAACGAAATCTAAGAAGAAAAAAAGGAACGGTCCAAATGTGTCGGCAAACTGCAGTGACAGCAGGCAATATGAAGAGGAGATTGTTCAGTTACCTGGCAGGTGAGCTGGTTGCTAGCCACAAAGACCACTCTGCTCCTCAGAATGGCCGAAAATGGGATGTGTTCAGAGGACAGTGTAAGGAAATGGGCTATTGATAGGAAGGAAAAAAATTAGAAGTTGGTTTCCTGTACTTTGTAGAATTCTGGAAAACTCAGTATGAAAAAAAGAAAAGAAAATGGATAATGGATTAGGCAACTGGCCTGTAGCCAGTGCTGAGCACTGCGGGTTAGGACAACTGGGAGTCACACATCAGATGTTAAAGTGAAACAATCTACTTTATATTCCATGAACAGATCGATCAGGGCTGATATATTTCTTACAAGCTGAGAGTTATTGGTACAAACTGAGCAGCAACTAAATGTCACATTTTCTCATACCCAGACTTTCATGTGCTGCTGCTGCTTTTAGATTATATTAAGACAATTAAAAAGATGTTGCAAGGTGCATTGCAGTAAATCAGATTCCTCCTGCAAACTTTGGGGTTCAAAAGCTTTGATGACTCCCCAGACAGCACCTTTCTTACCTTCTTCCACTCTACCAGTTTTGCCCCCTTCTGTGCCAAATCCTAACTATATACAGCTTCTCCCTCTCTGTCCATCAAGCCACCACCCTCTCCTTTGAACACTCACAAGCCTGATTAGTGCCAGGTGAGTAAGGAACATGGGAACCAGGCCATCAAATCTATCTGCTCAGATATTCCACTGCTGCCTGGTTTCTTATGTTGTGGGTGACCTAGGAGAAGTGAAACCAGCTGTGACCAGTTTGAAACACCTGGCCAGTGGACTTTAAGGAGTGCTACTACTGCACCCACTCTCTTTATAGTTGTTTAATTTTTCAAGTTTACTTTCTCCATTTCCTTTACCTAAATCAAAGGCTGCATAGACACCATACATTTAAAGCACATGACTCCCCCCAAAGAATCCTGGGAACTGTAGTTTGCTAGGGGTGTCGGGAATTCTACTTCTGTGAGGGGTAAACTACAGCTCACAGGATTCTCGTGGGGAAGTCATGTGCTTTATGATATGCACAGATCCTATTTGCTGTATGGTTGTATAGATGTGCAATAGTTGTTTTGATAGGCACATGGGCATTCGTGTTTATAGCTCAGGGCAAGAGCACTGATGAGATAAAGTTGCTCACAGCCATTCAGAGTCTTATCAGAACAAGGCTGCCCTCCACAGGCATGTGGCAGTGAATGTGCTAACCCAGTTGGAATAGATTGTTTTAATTTGAATTCCAAGGCTATACACATGATTGTTTTTGTCATACAAAGTGACTGGCTGGGGTTTTGTACTGAGGGATATGGATGGCTGTGTTACTGACTTGAATAGCATTGTGTTTTTTAATAGGTTTTTATTATTAATATGCTGCATTGTATTTGTATTTTGTATATTTCTTTGAGATTCTTTTGAAAATAAAATGATTACTTGTGGCTAAGTGAAGCTGTTGGACAATTTCTGGGGTAGGGCAGGTGCTGCTATGGCTGGTGTGGAGGGGTGATTCTCTCATGAGATCTCAGGGGGCCTACATCCCACAGCCCTGCAAGATCTCAAAGAGGGACAGGATGCCAGTCTCCTTTTAAAGGACTGGCCACCATCCCATCCACGTTCCTTCCTTCCTCAACCAACATGGCAAATTTCTCAGCCCTCGCTTCCTCAGTCTTATACCCTCCAACATGTTTTCGATGAAAATAGGGACGTCCCATTCCATAATGATAATTTTACTATTTATACCCTACAAATCTTACTGGGTTGCCCCAGCCACGCCAGACAGCTTCCAACATATATAAAAACATAAAAGCATTAAACGGCTCGGATGTCCAACATTTCTGCAATGAAAACTGGGACATCCCACCATACCCTCCAACATTTCTTCAATGAAAATAAGGACATCCTAAGGAAAAGTGAGACATCAAATCAGAAACCAGGACGGCTTCTCTAAATCAGGGACGTCCCTGGAAAATAGGGACACTTGGAGGGTCTGCCCTCACTATCCTCCATCAGGGCAAGAGGTGTTACCACAGACTTCAAGAGCAGGCAAAAGCACTCAAACAGATTGCAAGCTAGGCCTGGTGAGAGACTGTGTGATTGTAGAGAAGGAGGAGCAGCCATGGGAGAGTCCCAAGGGCCACAGAGAGGCCAGGAAGGCTGCATTTTGTGGCCAGGCCTCAAGTTCCCAACCCCGGCCTAACCCTTCCACAGAGACCAGGCTGCAGTGCCTTTGAGGCAGGGCCTGGATTTTTGCCATGTACTCCTAGAGGTACCTTGCCTTGGCACTCCTAAAGTGACCCCAAATTCCATAACAGCAACCCCTTGTTGTGGGGTTTGGTTCAAATGGGACCTGGGTTCAAATTGTAGTGAGGGGGATGAGGGGAAAGAATGACAGCCCTCCCCCCCCCCCAATAACAGTGTGTGGTATCTCTAGTGTATCAGCTTCTGTTGTCACCCTGAAAGGAAATAGCAAATAATAGGCAACTTAACAGAATCGGATGTGGGGGGGGGGATAGTGAGGGAGCAAGAGGCAGGCATACAATTTGAACCACACCAGGAGTTTGGATGGAGGCCAAATAACCGAGTTAGACCCAGGTGAGCAGTCTGAATCTCTCAAACTTGGAATCCAGGTGTAGCCTCAAGCTCTGCTCCTGGTGGGAGCTTTGGCTGAATCGGTGTTGTTATGCGAAGGCAGAGGCTGCTCTCTCCTCCACAGCCTTCTCTCAATGGTTCCTTCTCTCTCCCTCCAGCTTTGTCAATGTTTTAAACTCTCCCTTCCCATTCTTCCTCTCTCCTCAGAATCTTCTCCACCTCTCGCTCGATCCCCTCGGAGCCTCCTCAGCCAGAACCCTTGTGGCATATCCTAAGGGTCAAAAAAGGGCTGTGCTCAAGGCACCCTTCTGTAACTCTGCATCTCGCTGCCTAAAATCATTCCTGGGGCTGTCTTTGCTTTCTGCTCCTTCCTTTTTATCTGACTTCAGACCTTGGCCTGGACCCTGAACTTCAGGAATATGTTATCTTTGATTGGGTGAGTCACTCTTTTCTCATTTTGATTTCCTGACTTTGACCCCTGGCCTGCTCAGACACAAATCCACAACTTGACATTTGCCAATTCCACCTAGGCTTGCAAGCAGTCACTATTCTTGACCCAGCACGACATATCGCTGCAAAGCCAGGAAAGTGGCAGGACATACCTTTTCAGAGAGTCACCCAGGGCAGGAACTATGACTGCCATGCATTACATCCAGCTTGAATAAAAAAAAGAATTTCCTGAAAGTGCAGCTGAAAATTGACTGGTATTAAGTCAGAGGCTGTGACCGTATTTGAGTCCAATTCCCATTTGTAATGGGGCTACCAATCTCTTACTTTTGATGACCATTTAAATTCAATAAAATGGCCAAGACTACTTTAGGTCAGAAACCAATTTTATGCCTCCTAGTACACTTTCCAAGTCTTAAAATTACCAACTCAAGAAATGTTTAAAAGATGATGTCTTAAAAAAAAAAAGCAGAGTACTATAAAAGGATTTCTTCGTGTACAATGTAATACTGAGGATCCTTGTTTCCAGTGTTACCAGAGGTTCAAAGTGTATATCTAGAGGGACCATCAAAAATCTTCTTATGATGGTTAATTATCACTTGATAATATCTTTGGTCTCAACATAATTATATGCAAGAGAATTCTTCCCTTTTCCTCTCCATTGTTGTCCCTTATCATTTGACTTACCCCCCCCCCCCGAATACTCTGTGGCAACCATACTAAAACAAACTATAGGGTTCATGTTCCTGAAGGCAGAAAAGGGCCAGAAGCCAAACAGTATCACTGAATATATAAAATGTTTAGGTTTTCAAAGAAGACAGTTTTAATCCTCACAGAAAATAATAATTTGCTGTGTTAATTTGCTGAATAAAAAATGATAATGTGTCTTGTGGACTCCAGACCAAGAAAAGTATTACGGTACTTCAACAGATGCATGAAATGTTATCTTTAGTTGATACGTAGATAAATGTGTACACATATACATAAACTCTCAGGTGTAGAACTATGCTGATAGGAATTGGAGTCTAACATCCAGCAGGCCAAAGTTTCCTCACCACTGATTTATATGATGATAGATTTGTTTATTATTTGCAAGAGAGTAAGTTGCCCTTACCTGTGTTGTTCCCATTGTGGTCAGAATGAGGAGAGCCTATGATGTTCCTTCCGTTTCTCCTCATCCAGTCAACAGGTGATTTCTCATTGTTCATATTGCACAGATCACTTTCAAAATCACATTTTCCATAATAGGAACCTAATATTAAAAGGGTTATTTGCATACTTTGCATTCCATAATGAACACCTGCATTATACAAAATGCCATAACATGTACTTATTAACGTTTTTCATTTCTAAAAAGCATGCCAATTCTGTTCTATTGCTTTCAGATTACAATTTACCTAAAACAATGAACTTTAAATATAAAAGACCACAGGTCTATTTCATACATGTTAAAAACTCTGATATTACACTATCAAAATCTGCCATCTCTATTGCGTGGTTAGACATAGAAAGGAAGTTTACTCCACATAAAACAAATCTGGAATGACTGATCATCTCTCTGAATCTACCAGCATTTGAGCAAAAGCAAATGGTACTATTTCAGATTTGCATTGAAACATACAGAGTCCAATTCTGATTATGAACATACCTTTAAGCGCATGACCAAGCTGGATGACTGACTAGCAAATCAAGGAGAATTATTTTAGCCCAGCACTCCATTTGCAGGGAATTTTCAAACAAGAGATTACCCCATTTACAGGAAGAATACCCCAGGAAGAACTCTGCAACCTGTTTTCCCCCTGCACATCTTAAATATTGTACATGATAAAAGGCAAAATTAAATGGGTATAAAAGAAGATGGATGCAGCAGAACATCCTCCCCCCGTAATAAAAATAATCTGTCTTTCAGTGCTTTTTCATCTATTCTGTATAAATGTTTAGAAAATTGAAGAGGCTAGCAAAAGTAGATATTCATAAAAAATAATTCTCGCAAATATTGCTAACATAACCAAGGCAGCATTTAGCACTAATGATTCAATATTGTACATGTCAGCAGCATTGCCCTTTCCTTTAGAACAATGAAGATTAATCACTGAAAACAAGCATTTGGCTCAAACATTTGTATCTTCATCAACATAATGCTTTGCTAGATTGCATTTTCAGCAATATGTTCATAATATCTTCAAAAAAGGGTATAATCGTTGGTGGTGGAGAGGGAGATCTCTTAGGCTTGATCCTGCACATTTCTCAGGTGGGCAGTTGCAAAATATTAATAGAGAGGGAAGGCATTTTTTAAAAACCACACCAGCCTTAAAACAACTCTTCCATCAGCATGCAAGATTGAAATGGTGCAGTGATGAAAGTCTAAAGGGCAAAACTGACAATGAATGGAACAGCATAATGTTAGGTGTATAGAATAATGTCATTTTACTTAAGCAATCGGCACTTTTTCCTTGCAATTTGAAACTTCCGTAAGCTTGCCTATACCTGCTTAGTTGGGAGGAAATTCCAAAGGAAGCTTACATTTGAGTACACATGTGCAGGATCACTTCCAAAAAGTGGCTTGTGCACTAAATATTTTCTGTTGAGTTTTCTTCAGTTTCCTAAACTATTTAAAGACATCAAAATATGATGCTCTTTTAATACTAAAAAGTTTGTTGATTTGTAATTCTATTTTATTGTATAGTTTTCACAATTTAATACTTTAAAAGTTATCTAATTTAATTTAATTAGGGGTGACTCCAGAAAAAGGGATGTGGGTGGCGCTGTGGTCTAAACCACAGAGCCTTGGGCTTGCTGATCAGAAGGTTGGCAGTTTGAATCCCCGTGACGGGGTGAGCTCCCGTTGCTTGGTCCAGCTCCTGCCAACCTAGCAGTTCAAAAGCACGTCAAGTGCAAATAGATAAATAGGTACCGCTCTGGTGGGAAGGTAAACGGCATTTCCGTGCGCTGCTCTGTTTTGCCAGAAGCAGTTTAGTCATGCTGGCCACGTGACCCAGAAGCTGTCTGCGGACAAACGCCGGCTCCCTCGGCCAGTAAAACGAGATGAGCGCTGCAACCCCAGAGTCGTCCACGACTGGACCTAATGGTCAGGGGTACCTTTACTCTTTACCTTACCAGAAAAACTAATTTCAGGGAGCAGAGTAGTGTTAAAAACCATTGTTTGTGGAATAAGAATTTGATTTATACTATATACCCTTCAGAATCATCACTGAATATAATCAGCTTGGAGATAAACCTGTTGGATAAAACTGAAACATACAAGACGGAGGAAAATGGGTGAGTTGTTTTACACATGCTTCCCTACACTGTCTGAGATTTACACATCTTTTCATTATTTCACAGTATCTCACATTTCTGTCTAAACATAAACTACTGCTCAGCCATGCCCATTTAATTTTCCAGGCCACAGAAGACACTTTAAAAAGTATCTAGTAGTATATGTTTGGGGGGGGGGGAATGGACTGTATATACTTTAAGGAGAAACTGTTTCTCATTTTACCCCTTAGGTGAATAATTTTAAGTTATCTTGAACCTGACTCAATATGCAATCACTCTGCCAGCCATTTGTCTTCCTCTTCTTACACAACTGCAAAGCAGAAGCAGCTTAGATATGAAAGTCAGTTCAAAGAGCTAATGGAAATGTAAACACTGGATGTCCATACTGAAAACTGATTCATGAAGATCTGAGCACAGTAAAATATATGGCTGACTCTCAGCTAGCATGTCCTACTCAAATGTAAGGTTTTTACCTCCCATAATATTGAAGTTAATAGCTTATTGAAATGCAGGCCACATTTCTTTAAAAGGACTTATAGCTATGTGTAAACCTTCCAAGATTAAAAGAGCCACACAGTCTATGAATTCTAGGTAGACTTCTTGGAAGGGGACAGGGCATGGAGAAGAAGCTACAGCTCATACCTTGAGCCCTTTATTATTATGAAAATGCAAACATACAATGGGGGGTGGGAATCATCATGACATGAAAATTATCATTAAATCAATCTATGTGGCAATATAATTGAAATTTCTATTAGCAACAATGCAGGCCCGATTTATATTAAAGAAAGCAATATATACAGATGAATGTAATCTTGGTATTTCATATTCCAGTAATGTATAAACAAACTCTGCTTTTCAATAAACCGGTCTGGTTAGTGTCCATTTTTAAATCTCTTATAATGCCACAGTCCAAACTCACTGATAGTTGTCAAAGATTTCCAAGATGGCTGCAGTAAGTAAACTGGCTGTTAACCAGGTGCCCCTTTAAATCTTAGAAGACATACATGTAACTTTTTGTCATTAAAACAGATGTTGTCGGCATCTGATGAATGATAAGTAAAAAATCTTACTAGTTAGAAGGAACTGGTACATTGTGGCATGTGCAGTACATTTCTAAGCATGATTGCACAAGAATAAGGTACACTGTTTTAATTAGCATCTTATGCAGTTTGTGGGGGTGGGTAAAAATATTCCCAAATATTAGATGAATCCTTGGGGCAGACAACTTCTAAGAATTTGCTGGGGGGTGTCTATTTAAATTTGGCCAAGGGTCTTTCCTTATTTCCTTTTTTTGAATACTAAAAAGCACTTGGCATTTCTGGAACACAGCATTCTTAGGAGTGAAAGATGGTCTCACCCACCTCAGATTTAAGGTTAGGCCTCAACCCTGAAGATTCAGAAAGTTAGATCACCAATCCTTTAATGTTGCCATATACCCCCAATCTACTTTCATGGAGGACATGATCTTGCAAAATGATCTTGCAAAAGTGAGGAGAGATATTCAGCCAAGTTTAGACCCTTATTTTAGAATGCTTTAACTGCCAAGCCTATTACAGCTTTTATGCTGTTATTTTATTCAATGTAGTAGTTTTGTGTGTTTTTTAATTGTTGCAGCCTGTCCTGAATGATGCAAAAGCAGTAGGAGGGCAGGTGGGGTATTGGTTTTCTAAATGATACCTAATGATACTTAAATAAAATGGGGGCAATAACCCTGCAAATATAAATATGTACATAAAACAGTAATCAAGAGAAATAGAAAATCACAAAATACCCAACCTTATCACAATCCCACCCACCACCCACTCCGCACAACCCCACCCCCAACTGTCTTCAAATGCCTTCTTCCTTGGGGCAAATGTTCCATGATACTAAGGTCTTACTAAAGGCTTACCAAGTTAATATAATTATCAATCTCTGGGTCTTTGATCTCTGACCATTTTCAAAATATGAACTTGATTTCTACAGCAATGTTTTACAAAACTTGTTTTAAAGCTGATCTGAGATAGGAACTAATTGCATCCAACTAATATTGGATTCTAGGACAACAGTGAGAAACTCTTGAATTGTATTGTAATCTATTTAACACCATAAAAAGGAAATGCACTAAGATTAGTGACATCTACTTACATTGTTCTGCATCACTACAATCCTTGCATTGGTAGGTGAAATCACACAACTCCACTGATGGAACCACAGAGCCATCACAACATTGAAAAACGTCTCCTTTAGAAGGCCAAAATGCTGCCAGATTGATACACAGCAAGGCACAAAAGTTGCTGGCTGTGTACATTGAAAATGTTTTTGTAGATACCTTGTCCTTGATGGAATTATTGCAGCAATTACCCTGCAAAATGTGTATACAAAAATGCCATTTCAAAATACAAGTGCATTAAAAACTGATTCAAACTTTGCAGGTCTAGAAGAAGTTTTCCTTCTAGTACGGCATGGCTTATGTAATGCGTTCAGTTTTCATATTCATACAGGTATAAACTTGGAAAATATTTATCCGGATTGCTCCACATTTTATGACAAGCTGAAGTAGTTTGTGGCTTTACAGTGCAACTCAGTCGCCTGGTGCTACAAAGAACATCAGATAAATTGAATTAACAGTGGCACACAGTATGCAAGACAGTACTAAAGGCCATTTCTCCTTATTAATAAAATCAAATGGCAGCAGCGATAAACTGATTAAAAAGTATGACACACACATTTTTAAATTAAGTTATCAGGTTTTTAGTAACCTCTCAAACTTAATCAAATTTCTTACAATATCATAATTCATTGGACCCAGGATTGACATATTGGATTGGCCCAAGTCCACATTCTTGCAGGGTAGGGGCATTACTGGCTCCTGGAATCCCCCAACTTTTATGTTCTTCCTCCTGGCTGTTCGCCTGCTTTAAGGAGGAACATGTCAGGATTTACCAGAAAACAAACATCAGCCCTGATGAGAGACCCACTGATGACAGAAAGAAGGGAAGCACGGAACTGTGGTAGCCCCCAGAGCTCATGGGGACTGTTGAGACTTAATGTCCATTGAGGCAAGAGCAGAGAGTGCGTCACCCTGCCCAATGGGGCTTCAGTACTGGGAATTCGCATTGCCTCTTGTTGGGACCCCCATCTAAGTTCTGAACCTCACCATCCCCTCTGGAACCTCAGAAATGGTGACAACAATGGGTGCAGGCAGAAGTTGGTGTCCAGCAATGAAATGCCCGGCTGGCAGCTCAGTTCTATGTGGAGGGAGGAAACAAGCCCCACATCTGGTCCAGATGCTGGACCTGAGCAGCTTGAGCTTGGTCTTTCTGGCGAGTAAATGGTCTCTGTTCACAGCAGCCTTCTTAAAATGGCTGCCAGTTCCAATAGTTCCATGAAAAAGGGAAACCTACATTGTATCTATAACATAAAAGGATATGAAAAGACAAGGTGCTTATAATTTGGGGGACTTAAGAACGCCTTTTATTTTTATTTTTTTTAAGGAAAAGTCAACGCCAACTTGTTCCTGGAGGTTTCAGTGTTTTACAGAAAGGTTGTAGCCAGACATCACCTAGTCTAACCACCAATTCCTAACTACACCGAGGAATTAATATACCTTTATTTCTAGTTAGTGCTATATTTTGGGCCAAAATGGACGAGAAATGGGCCACAGTGCTGGCAGTGGTGAGGTTTTTGGCCCACACCAGATGGCATAGAACATTTTGTCCATGGGAAAACTCCTGCCCCAATCTTGGATCTCACAGTGCTCTGAATGTTATGAATTTGACCTCTAATTTGTGAACATGGTGAGGGGCATGGGTAGGAAAGAGAGTTCTGCACTTTCTATCTCACTTTATTAAAAGTAATAAACCTGCCTTGCTTGGGAGGGGGTCAAATTCTTGTCAGATTAGTCCTAATGTTGAAGTTACCCAGTCTCTTTTCCCAAGCAAGACATTTTACAACCAATGCGGCTGCTGTGATGTACATTCCTTTTCTGCAAACATCATTCCTGGGTGGTACATCACTATCAAAGCAGGACCTAGATAGGGAAACACCAATCAAGAACTCCCTGGAGGGCAAGATCAGCCAGCAATATGACTCCTCTGGACAGGTAAATTGGTGCAATGAGGATTTGCATTGATAATGTGGAAACCCTTGCCTTGAGAACATAAATGCAGTCATAAAATCCTGGATAGTGCCTGAAGGTAGGCAGTTAGACCAATGGAAATCCATACAATTGCAAGGGTAGAAATGTAGTCCCAGCAGCAGGGATACATCATTATACAAAAGTTTGAAAATTGCCCAAAGGGCAGGTTCCACATGATACTCTGCTCTGCTGCAAGCCTGGGATGTCAATATCCCTCTGTAATTATATATCATATGTTACCTCTTAACATCCTACCTTCCGGCAGCAGCATGAGACTGTAGAATGTATTTTTGTAAGCACTTGGGTAATTCAATATTAGAGATTGAATAATATTAGTGTAATTTAATATTCACATATGGCACCCTTATGCATGAACCTTTAATAGCTAAATCCTCATAAAATATGAACATTCAAGTAAGCCTCCAGGATTAAAATTCCACCTCACTCCGTCTTTCTGCTTCTCTGCTCCGTGGTTCTTAGAAATAGAACAAAAAAACTTGACATAAACTCCTTTCCCCTATGCATTAGCTTCATACCTGACACCTACTGTAAAAAAAGACTTTAAAAGTATTTCAAGCTTTTTTAAAATACAGTTTCAAATCCCAGGCGCTTTTTGTGGACTGTTCTCACAAAAGGATTTCTAGACCGGGAATTATCTCAATGATTAACTTCTGACATTATATCAGGGATAGGAACCTGCGGCTTTCCAGATGTTGGTGGACTCCAGTTCCTACCATCCCTGACTCTTCCTCATGCTGGCTGAGGATAATGGGAGCTGGAGTCCAATAATATCAGGAGGGCCACAGGTTCCCCACCCTGGAATATATACTTTGAAATTTATCTATTCTGACCAAAGAGAACAGCCACCCAAACTTTTGCATATTTTGGCAGTGATTCTCACGTACCTAGGAATAAGCCCCACTTAGCACCATGGGACTTACTTCTGTGCAGACATGTACAGAATTGCACTGCTATTCCCAAGTTATTCCCAAGTAAGTGTCCACAAGAAGGGATGAGACCATGTTTTTTAAAAAAAACAACAACAACAACCTAGAGGTGCCACATTATAGTGGTAAGCACATGTTATGCATGCAGAAGATCAGCCCTTGGCATCTTCACTTATAAAAGGGATCAGGTCGGTTATGGCACAGATCTTCATCTGAGACCTTGGAGAGCCACTGCCAGTTAAAGCAGCCAGTACTGGGCTAGATGCAGTACTACCGGTGCTGCAGTCCAAATCTTTATTTCAAACAAACGTGGAGACTGAGCTTTTTGCAAGAGTCTACTTGGGTGGTGCTACAGAGCCTAGGACTTGCCGATCAGAAGGTCGGAGGTTCGAATCCCTGCGACGGGGTGAGCTCCCCTTGCCTGGTCCCTGCTCCTGCCAATCTAGCAGTTTGAAAGCATGTCAAAGTGCAAGTAGATAAATAGGTACCGCTCCGGCGGGAAGGTAAACGGCGTTTCCGTGCGCTGCTCTGGTTCGCCAGAAGTGGCTTAGTCATGCTGGCCACGTGACCCGGAAGCTGTATGCCGGCTCCCTCGGCCAATAAAGCGAGATGAGTGCCACAACCCCAGAGTTGGCCATGACTGGACCTAATGGTCAGGGGTCCCTTTTCCTTTACCTTTACTCGCAAGTACAAAATAAGACTTTGCCAACACTTTAAAATTAAAATGTCATAAAAACAACAATATAAATCAATCAACCATCAGAAAAGTGGGGGAGGAAAACCAGATGAGGCAAATCAGATAGCAAAGGGGCCCAACATGCATGGAAATCAGCTGTGTCAAAACATGTCAAACACCCTGAGATCTTTGGACGAAGGGCAGTATATAAATTTAATTAACAACAACAACATGTGGCCCATGGGCATAGGCTCCCCATATGTGATCTAGATATGATTGGGGAATGGAATAAGGAAAAGTTTAAAATCAATAATGCTAGTTTTATCTGACAAAATGTATATGTTTCTGGCAGTATTGTTTGTCTCATGCCTAGTGAGGTAGCAGTCACCTTACCCAAGGAGAAAAGTTGTTGTGCTTGTAAGGACTGGAATTGTATTAAATTTAATAGGTCCTGAATGCCAAAACCTAACGCTCTAGCCTGTGTGCAGCACCTATGCTGTGCTAAGGAATCTGGAAGTGCCCGGCAGCACTGTACATATTTCCTTTAATATATAATCCCATTTGGCACTCCACTTAATTTTCAAAATTTATAAACATCGTGAACTGTAGAACATGCATTTGTCTAAGTGTATTTACAGAAAAACTGTTTCATTGCATAACAAGTGGAGGGGGGTGGAAGCACCCAAAACAAATCCTATTTTCAAAAGAATTCCAAAACAGTTTGCACTCACAACTACAGAACTGTGCAACTTGAGAAGGAGGAGAAGGTGGTACTGCAAATGCATTATATGCATATGGTAATCTGATTTCTTAAGATTGGGGGTGCTAACCTGAAAAACATTAACAGTCATTACACAGCAGGGGCCATGGACCAACTTAATGAGTGCTGTGACAACAAACTTGTTTATACTTCCCAGCAAAAGAACAGCTAGCTTCCAAATCTGTCACAGCAAAAAACATCAGTCTTCAGGAGGCAAGTATGGCTTTCAGCTTGTGTGAACATATGAACCTCTCTTCTAGTTAGTCAGACTATTGGTCCATTTAGTCCCAGTACAGTGCACTTGGACTAGCTCTTCAAGTCATGGGAAGGAGCTAGATCTATTACTTGAGATCCTTTTAGCTGAAGAATGCAGGGAGTCTTGTGTATGCCGTGCAGGTGCACTACTACTGATGTATAGCCTCTTCCCACCAATCACCTCTACTAAATTGCTGCCCCCTGATGAGCTGAATCAATATTCTACACACCAATGCTTTTCAAATTGTTTACTAGGAACCCTGCAGTTCCTCAGCGTATCAGGGATTCCTCAGTGGAAAAGTCAGCAATTCCCAGAAAAATGACTTGCTCACTGCTACCATTGTTTGTCCTTCCCTCCAATATGCAGTCATAGGAGAACGGTAATGAACTCTCAGTTTGCACAAAGTGAGACCAAAGAGACCATGTAAGAGCATTTACATGCGGGTGCCTCTCTCATTATTTAATCATCATCATCAACAACAATAACAATAATAGTTACTTATTACTTATACCCCGCCCATCTGACTAGGTTGCCCCAGCCACTCTGTGTGGCTTCCAGCATAATAAAAGCACAGCAAAATCTAAAACATTAAAAACTTCCCAAAACAGGGCTTCCTTCAGTTGTCTTTGTAAAGTTGTGTAGTTGTTTGATCTGTTTGACGTCTGATGGGAGGGGGTTCCACAGGGCAGGCGCCACTACTGAGAAGACCCTCCGCCTGGTTCCCTGTGACTTCATTTCTTGAAGTGAGGGAACCACCTTGGCAACCTCTCTCTGCCCAGGCCCAATGATTCCTCTTAGATGGACCATCAACACCTTTTGTCTTGCTAATGACTTTTCTCTTCAGTAGCCTGGCCAGGCTGGTTTGCATAAGCCAGTCCCGGGATTCCTTGTCTGGTTCTGCAGCTTGTATTTCTCTCTTCATATCCCAAATAATCAAAAATGTACCATTTATTAATTTTTTGGGTTTAGGAGGGTTCCAATCCCCAACCCATAGTATTTTCACCACCTTTCTGAAACTTCACGGCTGAGCTTGCCTATCAGCAAGGATGCCCCAACCCAGGAAGCATGTCATATTGTCATAGTGAGCCTGCAAAGAACAAGGGTACAGTACCCTTGGAAGGCTGCAATTCAGCTGGGTCTTAAGAAAACATGTGGGAGTTGTAGCCGTGCAGTAGGGGTGATGATGTCAGTACATTAATTTTCCCATCAGGTTTCTCATTTCGCAAGAAAATTGTTCCTTTATAAATGTTTGCAATAGAATGAATACAGTTTTCAAATGCATTATTCATTTACCGTCAAGTTTTTAAGTATCCCACCAAGAAAATATTAAGGTTTAAATTTTTAAACTGCAATTCTGAAATACGGTTGTTTTGCAATGCAACTTATGATATATATCCTTCAATGCTGTTATTGACTGGAGTGATGAAAATAAATGCCAAATCCTTTGCAGATACACCAATAAAGGGCTGTAAAACTTTCATTTTAACTCCCCCCCCCATAAAAATAGTTTGCAAATCACTTTCAGTATTAGAACTCCTTAAAGTATTAAGAGATTTGGGCCATGAAAACAGCTTTAATTGCTTGTATCCATGTGAAAACAAGGCAATTAAAGTCTATTATGTAAATACGATACTGTTTTAAAATGCTGATGACAAAATCACAATTAAGTAGGATGGGGAATTAGAGCATCTTGTTTTGATTACACAAGCCATGAGCTTTAATTTTGACACTCTGACAGGCATATAATGTAAACATTATATTTTAGTTTTCACTGATCAGCTACCTAGATCCATTGTAGTCACTGAGGGTAGCTTTAATCTAACCACACAGTTCTGCTTGCTGATCTAATGGCGGCGATTACCTCCCCATGAAATTCATATACAACATCACACTCACTATATGCATAGGAGGTTCATATTGGTATAATGATGCTCCACTGGGGCACTGTAGATACATGGAATGGCATTAATGACTGATGACTGTCCATTTCCAAATGAGATCAAAGTAATGGAGCTGAACACTAGCTCTACTCATACAGTTGTTGTCACCTCCATAAGCAATTATGATTGTGCAAGCAGGAGAGAAGGGATGAATCTTAGCCCATCCCTGTCACCATTCCTGCAGCTCACTATATGCTGGAGGCTGAACTTCTGCAGCAGGGAGATTTCCAGGAGAGCCGTGATCTCTAAGCTCTATGTGGGTCCTACACTACCTCTACTGGCCTAGGCTCTACTGGCCTCTGAATACCAGTTGCCAGGAATCACATGTGTGCTGTTGCCCTGAGGTCCTGCTTTCAGGCTTCCCATGGGCATCCGGATGGCTACTGTGAGATGAGGATGCTGGACTATACAGGCCATTGACCTAATTCAGCAGGCTTTTCCTATGTTCTTAAATTCTCAAGAAGAAAAGACTTCCCATTACAAAACCAAGGAGCTGCAGGAATGGCAATAGGTGTGGGATGTTAGCATCCAAAATGTGTATGTAAAGAGTTGTAGAACTCTGAGATGCCATAAGCCTGAGGCAGTTATGGCTTTGGGTACAGCCGTGACAGCAAGTAGTACATACATGTATTACTGTATTTTAATATTTGGTTGGAAGCCGCCCAGAGTGGCTGGGGAAGCCCAGCCAGATGGGCGGGATATAAATAAATTATTATTATTATTATACAGTTTAACCATTAGAGCAGCAGGTATGTTGCGTTGTGCTGCTGTCTGCCTCAGTTAGTTAGTCTGTAACAGCTTAATCTATGGAAGATGTTTTAGCAACTGAAGTATCACCTACCTACATTGTATATTTAATCTGCAACTGCAAGTACAGTAAGTAAAAGTTCTTTGTTATTTAAACTTTAAAAGAAAGTGTCTTGGGTAGTTTATATGGGGGGTGGGCAACAGAACTAATTAAACTACAAACAACCCAGGGCTGTCTTTCACATGCTCTGCAAATGGAAACTAAAATTTAATTCCCACAGTAGGGACATGGCAGGGGGGCAAGTGATCTTTGCTGCCCCCTTCATGCAATGGGGATTACAAGAGGATAAGAGGCATGAAAGAGTAACTGGATAGGGTTGCTATCAACTGTTTATGCTTGTTTTGCAATCAGGGTGGCCAACAAAATACTGTATCCCAGACTTAAATGTGTTTCCCAACATCTGCGTTTCACGCCTGCATAGGTGAAAACAATTATTTGCACCGGCCGTTAGCGTCAGCTTATTCATCATTTTTGTAGGTTTTTGGAAGGCAGTCATTTTTGTGTGATGGTTTATTTAGATACTGCTGCTTTAGTCTTATTTGTGTGTTAGTGGTGCGATCTGTAATTATGACTTTAAAAAAAAGGTTTTATGATTCTTTTATTTTTATTAGTGTGCAGCCTTCCAATGATTTTGATTAGGTGGAAAATAAATGTGTGGTGTATTGGTCAGAGTGTAGGACCAGCAGCTGGGAGACCAGGGTTCAAATCTGCACTTGGTCAGGGAGTTCACTGGGTGACCTTGGGCCAGTGACTGGCTCTCAGCCTAACCTACCTCTCAGGGTTGTTGTGGGGATTAAATGGGGGGGGGGGAGAATCATATGCCACCTGGAGCTCCTTGGAGGAAAGACAGGATAAGAATGCTATAAATAAACAAACAGAAAAACTCATCATTACCACCATGAATTGTCTAATGCAGGCATAAGGCAAACTCGGCCCTCCAGACGTTTTGGGACTACAACTCCCATCACCCCTTGCTAACAGGGCCAGTGGTCAGGGATGATGGGAGCTGTAGTCCCAAAACATCTGGAGGGCCGAGTTTGCCTATGCCTATATAATGGTTGTTAATAAATGGGTGTCCTTTGAGGGCAAATGGGACGGGATTGGAGTATCTTGGAAGAAGACTGAATACCTTGTGATTCAGCCAATTTTGTAATCATATTTAATCTGAACAACAAGCAAGAATTTATTGAGAGGATTTATTATCAGAATGGCATGTTCTATCTATTGCATTCATTTGGAACTTGATGCATTTTCATCCATTGTTAGTAATTATCTAGTTGGTGCCTTGGGATTTCTCATTGGCTTAATATTAAATTGTTGGTATATGGATCGGTCAGGGCAACCACTTGCTCTCTAGACCCTTGCCACAAGCTTTATCCAAACAAGCTGGGTATCTACTGGATTCAATCTAACTTGCTCATCCTGGTGGATCTTGGGTTTGGATTGCTCCCTAAGTCAACCACCAATTTCTAAGCCATCAGCACCCATGTGTTAACAGTTAAATCTACGATAGCAAAATGCATCCTAATTGATTTGATGCCCATTAAAAATTTATTTCAGAAAATAAAGCACCAGAAAATATAATAAATAAATGATCAGTCATCCATCAAGGACAAGAAAAAAAATCACATGTAACATGAATTATTTAAAACTGAAATCATTCTTCTCATACTATGGAAATATCTTAATACCAATTAGTAGAGGGGGAGTAAGGTGATGTTTCAGGAGCACATAGAGAAAGACCACTGAAATGAAATTTCTATGTAATAAAAATGTTAGAATATCATCACTCAGCCTCCATTGGATTTATAGTGCCTCATCCTCATAATCCTGCATTTGCTTTTTTTTACTTTTATTTGTAAACTTTCAGTTATACACTCATATCATTTTCCATTCTTATACAGTGGAACTTCGGGTTACATACACTTCAGGTTACACACTCTGCTAACCCAGAAATAGTGCTTCAGGTTAAGAACTTTGCTTCAGGATAAGAACAGAAATCGGGCTCTGGTTTTTTGTACATCTTAATTAGCTGCATATACAAAAATACCTTCACCTTATTTTCCACCTTCCTACATCCTTTATATTGTGAACTGCTGGTGAAGAGGTAACCCCTACCTGGAATTTATATTTAAGATCATTTTTTAAAAAAAAATATTCCCCTAAATACTCCCACTCACTCTTCGTCTGTTTATTGTCTATTTCTTATTTTAGATGTCATACTTGCAAGCTCAACATATTTGATTAGTTTATTTAACTATTGTTCTTTCCCTGGAATCTCTCTTTGTTTCCAGTATCTTGTGTATGCTATCCTTGCAGCTGTTGTTGCATACAAGAATAAATTATGGGCTTTTTTTGGTAACTCATTTCCAATTATGCCAAGAAGGAATGATTCTGGTCTCTTGGGAAATGTAAATTAAAATATTTTTTCTAACTTGTTATACACCATTTCCCAAAAATCCTTTTCCCGATTACATTTCCACCATAAATGTACCCTCAGCTTCTAGACATTTCCAACAGATTTTTGAGTCTTTTCTATACATTTCGGCCAATTTAACCGGTGTCAAATAACATCAGTATTGCATTTTTAGCATATTTAGCATTTTTAGCGAGGGAGGTATGGCGGTGGGGGCAGATGTCATAGGCGAAGGGGATCGAGATATGGATATGCTCGTACCCCTTCCAATCTGCGCCCCATCCCGAGGGACGAAGGTAGGGTGAGCAAGGATTACTCACCTCCGTCACTGGTGTTGTGCAATGCCAGGTCTATAGGCAAAAAAACCGCCACCCTGCGAGACTTCTTCACCTCGCAGGGGGTTGACCTGGCTTGTGTGACAGAGACCTGGGTGCGCGAAGGGGAAACTGTTACCTTACGAGAGATGGCGCCCCCGGGTTTCTCCGTCCTCCACCAGTCGCGGACTGTGGGCCGGGGGGGAGGGGTGGCATTATTAATCCGAGAAGACTGTTCTTTCAGGGCTCTACCATCGCCATCGATCCCCGGCATTGAATGTGTTGGCCTAGTGTGGGGCTCCGAGGTGAGCTTGGCTGTCTGGCTGGTGTACTGGCCACCTAGCGCACCAGCAGCCACCCTGTCAGGCCTGTTGGAGGCGGTGGCCGGCTGGGCCTTGGAGTTCCCCAACCTATTGGTACTGGGGGACTTCAACATCCATGCTGATGCCGCTCCCTCCTCACAGGCTCTGGACCTGGTGTCTTCCATGGCGACACTAGGGCTCTCCCAGTTTGTTTCGGGCCCCACACATCAAGCAGGCCACACGCTGGATTTGATCTTTGGCGCCGGTATAGATGTGATCATGTCTCCCTCGATGAAGGTGCCATGGTCTGATCACTACGCACTGAAAGCCAGGATTGATTTTCCACCCCCACCCTGCTTAGGTGGCGAGCCAATTTGGGCTCGCCCGCGGAGGCTGATGGACCCTGATAGATTCCGTCAGGCCTTGTGGGACCTTGCTCCCCCTGGCGACTCATTGACTGAGCTTGTTGAGGGCTGGAATATCCAGCTCCTGGCAGCCATCGATGAGATCGCACCTAGGCGCCCTCTGCGACCCCGCAGAAACCGGGCTCCCTGGTTTACCGAGGAGCTTCGGAAAATGAAGCGGGACCTCAGACGGCTAGAGCGAGTATGGCGGGGTGCCCGTGACGGAGCTTCAAGAACATCTTATAGGTTTTTATGAAAACCTACGAGATGGCAGTGAAGGCTGCTAAGAAGTCCTACTTCTCGGCCTCCATTGCCTCCGCTAGCTCTCGCCCGGCGCAATTATTTAGTATAATTAGGTCTTTAACGTCCCTCGAAGGACAGCCAAATTTAAATAACAATTTGACACACAGCTGCGAGGCATTTGCGGGCTTTTTTGCGGAGAAGGTCCTGTTGCTCCGCCATGACCTCCCTGCCAATTTGGATACAATAAAGGAACTGGAGGCCCCTCGACTGTCCTCGGGTCCAGTATTGGACCACTTTGACCGGATATCCCCAGCCGATGTGGACAGACTCCTCCAAGCTGGAAAGCCCACCACTTGTCCTCTTGACCCGTGCCCGTCCTGGCTGATTAGAGCGTGTCCAGACGAGGTGCGGGCCCCCCTGGGTGATATCATCAATTTGTCCCTTGGCACTGGGATATTCCCAGGGGAACTGAAGGAGGCAGTGGTGCGTCCGCTCTTAAAGAAAACATCATTAGATCCTTTAGATCTATCCAATTACCGCCCGGTTTCGAATCTTCCATTCCTGGGTAAGGTGATTGAGAGAGCGGTTGCTGAACAGCTTGGTAGGTTTCTGGATGAAACATCTGCTCTCGACCCATTCCAGTCCGGCTTCCGCGCTGGTCATGGGACCGAGACGGCTCTGGTCGCCCTAACAGATGATCTCCGCAGGCAGCTGGATCGAGGCGGGTCGGGGCTGCTGATTCTTCTAGATCTGTCAGCAGCCTTCGACATGGTCGATCACGAACTCCTGGACCGCCGCCTTGCCGACGTGGGGATCCAGGGCACAGTCCTTCAATGGCTGCGCTCGTTTCTCTCCGGTCGGGGACAGAGGGTGGCGCTTGGGGGGGAATTGTCATCGCGTCACTCCTTGGTGTGTGGAGTGCCTCAGGGTGCGATTCTCTCCCCGATGCTTTTTAACATCTTTATGCGCCCCCTCGCCCAGCTTGTCCGGAGTTTTGGGCTGGGTTGCCATCAGTATGCCGATGACACCCAACTCTATCTGTTGATGGATGGCCATCCTGACTCGGCCCCAGATACACTGACCAGATGCCTGGAAGCTGTGGCTGGATGGTTACGTGGGAGCCGGTTGAAGTTAAATCCTTCGAAGACAGAGGTCCTCTGGCTGGGACGGAGCGATATGGGATCGAGGGGGCAACTCCCGTCTCTTGCGGGGGTGCAATTAGTGCCAGCATCGTCCGTGAAGAGTTTGGGTGTAATCTTCGATACCTCCCTCTCTATGGAGGCGCAGATTACAGCTATAACAAAGGTGGCATTTTTTCATCTCCGCCAAGCTAAGCAGTTGGCTCCTTATCTCTCTCGCCCTGACCTAGCCACTGTGATCCATGCGACGGTCACCTCCAGACTGGATTATTGTAACTCACGCTACGTGGGGCTGCCCTTGAGACTGACCCAGAAACTCCAGCGGGTGCAGAATGCTGCGGCGAGACTCCTTATGGGGTCTTCGCTGCGAGATCATATCCATCCGGTGCTGTACCAGCTGCACTGGCTCCCGGTGGAGTACAGGATCAGGTTTAAGGTGCTGGTCTTAACCTTTAAAGCCCTATACGGCCTAGGACCCTCGTACCTACGGGACCGCCTCTCCTGGTATGTCCCACAGAGAAACTTACGGTCTGCAAATAAAAACACCCTAAAGATCCCAGGCCTCAGAGAGGTTAGGCTGGCCTCAACTAGAGCCAGGGCCTTCTCGGCCGCGGCTCCAATCTGGTGGAACGCTCTGTCACAAGAGACTAGGGCCCTGCAGGACCTGACATCCTTCCGCAGGGCCTGCAAGACAGAGCTGTTCCACCAGGCCTTTTGTCAGGGCGCAGCCTGACCCCCTCCTCTGGCAATCTGCACAAAATTTTGCTTGATGGTTGCCATTAATTTGATTTTAATTTGATTTAATTAATTTTATAATGAATGTTTTAGAATGTTGAACTATTTTGATTGTTGTTAGCCGCCCTGAGCCCAGCTTCGGCTGGGGAGGGCGGGATATAAATAAAATTTATTATTATTATTATTATTATTATTATTTGATACCAAGCAGAGAAGTTCATTTCTTGGTTCCATGGTATGGGGGTGAAGAAGAACGGACACTGAGAAGGGGAAACATTATTTAAAACAAAGGCAAAAAATTGAGTAAAGTGGAGATGGAGAAAACCGAAAAGAAAAATGTGCTTTTAAACAATGGCAGAGGTCCGAGTAAAGTGCCTTCATACTATGCAATACAGTATTTGAGAACTCTGAATGCTTTATCCCTCTTGAATGTGGTGGATGAGGAATGGAAGGAGGAGAATTTCTGAGTATAATCACAAAGACATGAAGACTCTGAAGTGGAAAAAGTGGCTGTTTTAAACAATGGTGGAGACTTGAGATACTGAGAGAGGGAAAGTCACCATTTTAAACAACAGCAGAAGTTTGAATAAAGTAGAGCTGAAGGAATAGTAAGACGATAACAGTGGTGATTCTAAAGAATGGCAAAGGTTTGAATAGAGTGAGCAGGAGAGAGGGTGGGGAGTGGGTGTTTAAAACAAGGTTTAAGTAGAGTGAGAATGGAGTTTGGAAAGGGTCTGTTGTTTAGCTTTTTGACGTAGGTTTCTCTGTTGTATTCATCTCTGCTATTTCTCTTTATTAAAACTGGATTGTTTGTTTTCTTAAATAAACAAGCCCTCAGTGTCTCTCTGGTAAGTACATGGAGCTTCTCCATGCCATTTCTCGCACATCATCCTCATGTCCACCATTTCTGTTAGTAGCCATGGGGATAGAATGTTTGAATATCACCTGTACACATACAAGTTAAGACATGGAGGTGAAAACTGTGCGGTTTATTTACTGTAATGTAGCAGCAATGCCAACGGAATACTGCTTGAAATCTATATCATGATGGGAAATTCAAGCTGCCCAAATTGTGTTTTTTGGACAGGATATAAATGATTCACAAAAATTAGTAAACTTTCAAAACAAGAAACACAAGAAGCTATTTAAATGTTTTGAAAAGTTGGGTCCAGTTAGAAGGAACACTGGAAAAAGAAGTGAAAAGATATCTATCTGTGTGATATGAGAGCATGAGAGTGTTCCTAATGGTGTTGCCTGAAATGCAACAGCTACACCTAGCAGAGAAACTAGAATCTACATACAACACAAACAGTATACAGGCTTTCATGGGATGAAGCAATCTCTCGAGAAATTAAAAATCAAAGTATTGCCATCAGCCATTCATTTTGGTCTATCGGCATCCCAGCAAGACCCAATACCAAGTGAAAAATGAATTAACCAGAATGGGGAAAATGGGCGTTGACTACTAGACAGATGAGCCCACTGATTGGTGTGTAGAAATGATTGTTGTACTCAAACCCCAATCCTTATTTAATGCTCTTAAGCATTAAAAACATTTGTATAGAAAGACATAGGTTTTTAGCAAGCAATCAAACCTTAGCTTAATTATCTGGAGTCAATACATTTTTTAAGCTCGATATTACAACAGCTGGCTGTGGGGCAAATCCTGCTTGCAAAAATAAAACAAATAGAAATATAGGCCACTGACCACTTTCCTCACTCACCTTTGAATTTACCATTTCAAATGTCTCCCTTTTAGCCTACCTGGGTACTTCAAAAAGAGAATTTATCAGATTGTGTCAGGGTCCATTGGCTTCCTTTGGTTTTATTCATGGCAAAAATATAACATAACGTGATAAGAGATTACATACATTTTGAAGACATTTAAGACAGCCTTGTGCAAACCTCATATGGTTTCCCAAACGGTTTTTCTATCTTATATAGAAAGCAACAGATTTCCAGAGAAGCCCAAATCTAAGGCTGATTCCCCTTCCAAGGAGTAATTTGGTCTCTGAAACCTACGTCAGCATGACCTTTACATTGTTTTGTTCATTGTTTATCAAGAAAGTTGGCACAGAGAAAGGGAAATATTGAACGGTCAGAGCTCTGGTCATTCCTGCTTCTCACAGAACTAGAGAAAGAGAGAACTAGAAAGTGGAAGTGGAAGTTAAAGAAAGGAAGAGCTCCCTGTGTGCAGATCCTGAGAAATTTGCTTTATAATGGATTTCTTTAATTGCATAGCATCATCAGCGTTCATAGCTCAAGTTGTGGCCATTTTAAATCCCAGATGGGTGTCATTTTCGTTCATTCACACACACACACACACACACACACACACACACACACACCCTTTAGTATTATGCACACTGGGGTGGGGACTCTGTAGCTGGGCACACAATGGGTTTATTTAATTGCATAGCACCATTAGTGTTCCTAGCTGTTTGCAGAGTACCAGAGGAGAGATCCCTGCACCAAAGAGCTTAACAGTTAAAATGTGATATTGGGGGAAGTACATATGAAAGTGAGGGAAACTGAGGCTGGGTAAACAGAGAAAGACCATATGGTTACTTCTCTTGCAAGTACTTAGCACACATCAAGACTGTCCGGACTATTTTGCAGTTGGGATTCAGTTATATAACAGCACATTCAATTAAAGTGGATTTGGAGCTTGTGAGCAACAAACCCCACTGCCAAAACAGGCTTATAGCAGTAAGGAATGTAATAGAGAAAGACACTAGAAAGTGTGAAATAACAATTGCTTGGTTTAACAACTAATAATTTCCCCACAAACTTTGTAAGAACAAATCAAATGCTTAATAAACAGGTTGTCCAGCAGCGACCCTGTACTTAGTTATCACCTAAGGCTGCACTCCAAATACTGCTTACCTGGACATAAGCCCCACTGAATTCAATATAGACATGACTTCAGTTGCAGTAGGGTATGGAGACTACTGGCTGAACCGAAGTCATGATGAAAAGATGGCTTTTAAGGAGGGATTACTTTAAGGAAGAGGGATGGTATTGCACAGCTCTTCTGGTCTCAAGCAAATGGGACATGTTTCTACTTTAAAATAGTTGCAGTATATTTCCTTCTTTTCTGCTGAAAAGGGTTTGAAAGTCCCTGTGGCCTAATTTCTTAAGCAGCTGGCTGCTTGAGCAAAATATGATAGTTTAAAAGCCCTACTCCAGCTGTTAAAGAAGCCCCAGTAGCCAGTAATCCTCTTCATATTTTATGCTGATTTTTAAAATCAACTATTGCATAATGTTCCCTGTGCAAAGCAGTGGTTTTATTTTTGTCTTGCTTCCTTTAGGCTAATTTGATTTCCATCTCACTTATCCATTCTCCCTGCCCCTACAGTTCAATTAGTGTAATATACAGTGGTGCCTCACAAGACGAAATTAATCCGTTCCGCGAGTCTCTTCGTCTTGCGGTTTTTTCGTCTTAGCGGCTAAGCGGCTATTAACGGCTTAGCGGCTTAGTGGCTATTAATGGCTTAGCAGCTTTAAGAAAAAGGAAACAAACTCGCAAGAACTCGCAAGACGTTTCGTCTTGCGAAGCAAGCCCATAGGGAAATTCGTCTTGCGGAACGACTCAAAAAATGGGAAACTCTTTCGTCTTGCGCGTTTTTTGTCTTGCGAGGCATTCGTCTTGCGAGGTACCACTAAGTTGGAAAGGTACTTCAAAGATCATGAATGGCCATGTACTGAAACAAGGAGCACAAGCCCCATTGAGGTGAATGTTAGTTGAGTTATAAACTGATTGTATGTATTTGTCATGGCCTTTGGCTAGTACAATAAATTAATTGATTGATTGTTTGATTGATACAATTTTAAATAAATAAATAAAGGCATTGCTGGAGGGGAGGTATTTGCCTGGCACCAAAATGACAACAAAGTAGGCACTAGTTGAGCCTCTTTGGGAAGGACATATGATAACCAGGGTGCCACTACTGAAAAGGCCCTTTCACCCTTAACTACCTACTGCACTTCACCTGGCAGGGGCACTCAGAGAAGGGGGTCTGAAGATCTCAAGACCCTTTAGGTATCCTGATCCCAAGTTGTAAATGACATTCAATTAGAGCTAAAATAGACGTCAGTGGAGACGGTTATGTGTTTGTATGCAAAACATACGATCTTCCACTCAGATACGGCTATTTGGACTCCGTTATATATCTGGTCAGCATTTTATGTAACTGTATTTTGACAACTACATATATGCAGACATGCAAGTCTCCTTCTTGATGCTTCCACTTTGTACACATAGTACACTTTAGTTTTGACTAAAGTCTTTGAGGTTAATTTATTTATGCATTCACAAATGTTTGTCTTTATATGGTTCGATGCATCCTAATTTTGAAGCTTCACTTTTGATGATATAACATTCTAGAAGAGCTGCATAGCACTATGTGAAGCACTGAAAGAAGATATAAAAAACAAGGCAAAGATCAAGGAGAAATGACTTTCTAAAAAGAGCTCAAATCTGAAAAGGAAACAGAATGACTGTGATACTCAAAAGCAAGAACAGCTGCAATTAAATCATGCAGTCCACATCTGTAAGAAGAAGAAAGTGTTCAATTCTTGGATCAAAAAGCCAGAACAGTGGTCCTGAAAGAGAAATTACATCTTACCACACATTAAAAATTGTGTTTTATTTGGAGATTTTTCCCACGTGTCTCCACATTGCCACTAGTGTACATTTTCAGCAGGAAAAAGTAGCACCACAAGATGCTGTTCTCCTGAGACTGTACTTCAGAATACAAGAGGGAGATGATTTGTTTCCATATACAAAAAATAATAATCCAAACCATACGTGCATGGCAAATTAGCATATCAGGAAAAAGTCTGTTTGAAGTCTTCTAACACTGTGACTTTCCATGGGGCAAGAGGGTTTTGCTGAGGATAAAATATCCCGTCATGTTGTTAACTACCTCAGCTCTGAAGTGGCACAGTTCTCAATGCGTATTTTAATTTAATTTAATTTGACTGACAGATTGGCCCCACATTCATAAGTCAAATATACTTTTATTCACAACTCTAATATTAAATGCATCAATATCTCAAGATCTAGAAGTGTAAAGTGGCTTAAGGTGTGCTTTGGATTTGTGCGCCACTTGTTGACATTTTTCACGTTTGATTTGCTTGCTAATATTCCATCTTTCCTGTTCTCAGTCTCATCCCTCAGTTCTTCTTTTATTAGCTCACTGCTGACTTAACGCCTTTCTCAACTGATCTTATGCTTAATGAAAGTTTATGAATCCATGACTGCATCACAGCAGAGGTCAAAATCACACAATTCCACGGTCATATAACTATCTAAAACTTAGCAAGGTAATCAGTACAGGTATCACTTCCACAAGTGAAATCTGCAACCAGGGAGGTCACATCATAGATAGTCAGAAAAAGAAGAAAGGGTTTTCAATCTAGTTCTGGCTCATATGAAGGGGAGTGGGTTTAACTAGTAAAGATAATTAAATGGTCAGTCTGAGCACTTGGAAAAGGATATTGTGATTACTAAGACCAGCTTGGGTTTCTCAAAAACAATCCATGCTGAATGAATCTCTCTCTCTCTCTCTCTCTCTCTACCATGTTTCAAGCTTGTTTCAAGCTTGGTGGATCGGGAGAATGCTGTGGATGTGCTGTATATTGAGTTCAGTAAGAATTTTGACAAAGTCTCCCATCATATTCTTATGGAGAAGCTGGTAAAATGTGGGCTAGATGAGGTAACTGTTAAGTGGATATTGACAAGCTGGATCGTGTACAGAGGAGGGTGACTAAGAAGATCAAGGGTCTGGAAACCAATATTTATGTGGAACAGTCAAGGGAATTGGGTATGTTTATTTCTTGAACTGGAATGGCTCTCATTAGTGAGTAGATCTGACTCCACTCCAGTGGGAAACATATTGCCCTATTCCAGTGGTGGGGAACCTGTGGCATTCCTGGTGTTTTTGAGTCCCAGTCAGCGTAACCAACAGTAAGGGTTGACATGAGCTCCTCCACTGCTGCACTCTTTACACATGACAGACAGATCTTGGATGGCATATTGATTGGGATTCATAGGCATGTCAGTGGGATTTTTTACTTTCTTTTTTAAAGAGCAGATTCCCATGCCAATCTACCAGGGGTAATCAACATGGTGTCATCCAGATGCTATTGTACTACATTGCCATCAAACCCAGCCAGAAAGACCAATGATCAAGAATAATGGGAATTGTAGTCTGACAACATCTGAAGGGCGTGTCTTATTTCTAGAAGTCCCCTCAGGTGGTTTGACATGTGGCACCGTGGGCTCCTGTTTAAGAAATGCCAACCCTTCAGTATGTGGAACAAGTAATGTTTTTTACATCCCAACCACTGGTAAAAATTCAACATGCAGAACAGGGATGGCTAACCTGTGGTTCTCTAGATTACAGCTCCCATAATCACTGGCCATGTTGATGAGAACTGAAGTCCAACAGGAACTGCAGGGCCACAGGTTCCCAATCCTTGATGTAAAATGTGTCCATAGGTTGTTAGAGGTTGCTATTTGAAAGTTTCAACTATTAATGTCACAGAGTACTCGTGGAGAGAATTAGACAAGGCATGTTGATATCAATATGAAAGGCGTTTTTTGTACAAGCAAATTTTTTCCATTTGCAAGAACTTTCCAACCTCTTTCTGTGCAACCATGTAATGAGGGCAAGTTTCATTTCCACCACCCTGCAGAACTAAATGTCTTAAGAATGAAGTAGAATTAAGACAGAAATATCATTATGACAATAAATGTTAAGCTTTAAACCAGAAAAGCCTCCCCCCCGACACTACATAAAATATGAATGAATGTGACTTAAATTGGAAAATCATTCACTGTATAATACAAGTACCAAATAGGTTTATATGTGGGAGGTAAATGAGTTGTAAATGAAAGAGCAAGCGCATTGGGAATAAGGCAATGCTTTTCATGTTCCATGTTCCAAAAGTCCGAGAAGATCTTTCTTGAACTGTTCTTGTCCTTCACATGAGGAGGAAATATGCTGACTTTACAGAGCACAATCCTGCATGTTTACTTAGAAATAAGTTCCACTGTATTTAGGTTCGGGGGGGTGGTATTTCCAAGTACGGTACATCTATATAGGATTGCAGTCTTAATCAAAGGGCAGGCATGCAGTTCTTATTATAGATTTCCAAGGGAGAAGACAGCATATGTGTATATGTTATTTAATGCTAACATGGTATAAATGAAGGTATGAAGGGTCATATGCTCCACACAGTAGTTTCCCTGGAGTAGGGATGATGGGAAACCTCCAGTCCTATAGATGCTGTTGAACTACAACTCCTTCATAGGGCCATGCTGGCTGGGACTCATGGGAAGTGTAGTTCAACAGCATCTAGATGACTGGAGGTTCCCCACCCCTGCCCTTGAGTCATCTCCTTTTTATCTCAACAAAAATGTCAGTTTCATCTGAATTTATTGCCATGTCTACTTTGATATGCAACACTGCACAGTATGGAACTTCTTTGCAAGCTCTATAACACCCAACATACATTTATGGAAGCAACAATAACACCAGAAATGGGTGCACAGTGTAGGCTGTTGCAAAAAACATGCAATAACAGGCACTAGTGAATTAATTTTTTTGCTGTATTGAAGGCATTGAGTTCCTTGCAACTAGGATGGTCCTTGGAGATAATTCAGTGATTTGTGTAGCATGAGTAAGGGTAGCCACCACAAGGGGCTTCATAAGGTCTTATGTTTGCTACCCCTGGCATTATGTTATTATATAAATACTGCTCAGTAGGGTTTCTTTTTGCTTTTTTAAACCTCCAAGGTACCAAATGACTTCAAGATGCTAAATGTCTTATTGCCTCTTGAAAAATGAATGAATAAATCAACAAGAAAAATAGTTTCAAAGAGTCCTTTGGCTCTGAAGATAGTTTTAGTTCTATGTATAAAGTTAATATTTCATGGTACTCAGCAGTGATGTTGAAGTAAAACACATTTATCCTTTGGGGAGATCCCTAGCTGATCAGTCACTTGCAGACGAGCCATAAAGCAAGGTCCGTGGATGCCAACAGCAAGCCTGACATTGAGGCAAGATGCTTCTAGAATGGATGGGCATTAAACTTTCATTTAAAAACACCACCACACATATACATATTCAGGCATATGGTTCTAGATAGGCCCAGCAACAGCAGCTGGCCAGGTTGGGCACTGGCTCAGGGCCTTAGAGGTCCAGAGGAAGATGTGAACCAGCCATGCAGTCACTTCCCGCCCTCCTTGCTGAGGCCTCAGACAGCTGTTTTAGTAGTGAATGAGTGGCAGTGACTGTTTCGAATGGGAGCCAAACTTGGTTCCTATTCACAGTGGCCATCTCTCCCTTTCCATCTTAATTTATCCAAAATGCAATGCCCAGGTCTATAGATCTGTTAAATATTTTCATAGACCTACAGGCCTAGATGTTGCATTTTGGATTTACCCAAAATTGGTGTGTGCATTTAGGATAAATTAATGTAGCATGTGGTCACCACAGATGGGAACAGAGTTTGACCCTCATTTAAAAATGGCCCCAGCACTGACCCACTGCTTAAAAAAGCTGCCCAGGGGTTCAGCAAAGCTTGGTGAGTGGTGTTGCTGTAGCCTTGGCAGCAACAGCAGTGGCAGAAGAAGAAAAATACCATGCATTGGGGGTATATGTTGGGGATGCCACCCATTGGCAGTACCCTGAAGTCTGACCCCAGCCCTGATTTTAAGCCATCGCTAGCCCATGCTCTGAATAATTTGTCTGGAGATCTGATAGGCCTGTCTCTGGGCTGGTTCATCATACCTCTGACTACTGGGTGCTCCGAATACTAGAAGCAATTCTTAACTTCCTACATGTTTAATATTTGTGTAAATCCCACTCAATTCATGGGAATGGAGAGGATGTTCAGAACTGAGCTGCAGCTAGACTGTTTTCTTTGACTGCTTCTGCCCACCCCATTTCTCCTTCTAATGCCTGCTGTATTTCTTCCTTTGCCCATTTGAATAAATCCATCTCAGAGGTCTCATGCCTTTGCTTTGATGCACCTGTCAACACTGTTTTCTTCCCGAGGGTGTCATAATGCAAATCAGACGGTATTACAGCGTGACTAATGCATGGGTGCATTCCTGAGTGTGCTGCACTCCATTTCTTCCATCACTGCTTATTAGGTGAGCGCTGATAATGTTTTCAGCCTGACACACTTAATGATAAATGGAGCTTTTATTACCATCAGTGGAGGCATGCTTATTTTCAAGGTGCTTCACCTTCATAAATTAATAAGCTTCACTGCAGTTATTATAATAAAAGCGGTGGATATTTCTTTAGCATTTCCTGAATAAAATACACATCTATCTACATGTTCCAAAATACCTCCTCCTCCTCCAGTCCCCATGTTGTTGATTTTCGGAGTCCAGTTCAAAGTTCTGATGTTGAATGTACATCCTTCCATGGCTCAATGCTTGAAGGATTTCTACTGCCCAGACCCTGAGATTCCACAAAGGGAGGGAGAAGATTTCCTTTATGGTGTTCTCTGCTGGCACAACCCCATATGTGGACTTCAAAAGGCACCTTAATTAAGAGTACTACAAGGCATGGAACAGGAAACCCATGAATCTCCAAATGAAGAAAACTCACTGCTTATAAAGTTCACTATAAAGAAAGAGTAAAAAAGGACACAGGATTAGCCTCCTGGTGTCATGCCCCAGCTAATGATGCTATACTTACAAACAACTCAGCGGAAGCCACTGACACAATACTGTACTAGTGTTTCAACCTACTGTTCACAAAGTTGTTTCTTGCAACGGCAATAGCAGGAGCAGAAGTTATGGTGATTCCACAGTGCATCCTAGCAAACTTTTCAAAACAAAAATTACAGTAACAGGAAAATAGAAGCAAACCTTTGGGTGGATTTTCTTATGGTAAGTTATCAGAATGACAGTTTGAACTATGTTTACTCCTTATAAAGCCAGCCAGCCAGCCATAAGCTACAACAGAAACAATTAAGAATAATTACAAAAAAATAATATTTACAATAACATGCAATCTTCTTTATTTACCACATTATGAGCAAGTAATAAACTGTTTCGGGGTTTTGCAGGTGCCAAAGCAAATCTTACAAGAAGCCAAGAGGAAGTCAGTTCCGTGCAACTCAGACCAACTGGCTTTCCCCTCAAGAGGTGAGTCTAAACATTTAGTTCTGATCACAGAGAAGACCGGGCAATGTAATTATTAATGTGGTACATCCTCCACAGAGCCACTGCCACAAGAACAGAATCCCAAATCCTTGGATATTACTGTTCTAGCAGATCTATAGGGCTGAGGTACCAGTTATAATTAATACAGAATTATACTAATAGATGTAAACAAATGAGATAAATAGAGCTTTGGGACGATGAAGCAGTGTCTCCTGTGTTCTACAGGCTGCATTGCCAAAATGGCTGTTTCTATTATCTGCTCTGTCTCCTGCAGATAAATTAGAAGCAAGCAATAATCCACAAATCAATAATATACTAGGCTAGACTGCACTATCTTCAGAAGAAGAGAAGTGCCATGATCATTTTTTCCGACCACAGGATAACCCCCAAAATGATACCGAAACGTATGATCATGAAAACTTATAGAGTGGAGAGTTTTTCGAAAGAGCTGCTCATTTATCTTTTGGAAAGGTCTTTAATTCTGATTTTTCATTAGACTGATGCAGTATTTTTCTTTTCTTTTCTTAAAATGGGAGGGGGGAGAGAGAAGGAGAAGTTACAGAATACTCTAGATTTTGGGCTCTTAGCCCTTTGCTTAACAATATTTCAAAGCTTTACAGATCAATTGTATGTGCACAATGCAGAGTTGATAAAGAGAGCATTAATTGTTGCACACTGAACAGGTGAATATGAGCACAACAATGGCAAACCAAGAGGGTGGTAGAATTAAGCAGACATTTTTAAAAGCACCGAGTCTCTTTCAATGCAAACATTTTTGCTTAAAGAATATTTACAACATTGTTATTTTCCCTTCATGAGCAAAGAATTCAAGCATGAATTATGGTCAACTTTGAAGGGCAACTTTGTATCCCATCTTCCAAGTGCTGGTACAAAAAGTCAGACTCACAAGCAAAAAGAAGACTCTAAATGCCACCATAAAAAACCCAAATAGATTTTCAACAGCAAGTCAAACTGAGATAGTGGAAGTAATTAAGAGTGTCTGCAGAGTAAGCAATTTGCCTGGGAGGAAATAACATCCGCTACATATTATTTGCATACAATATGGGGAAGATGCTAATTTCTTTGTAAGCAGTCATGTTTTCAGCTTTGGTATACTGTCAGACACTAAATGATATAGACGTATATGAATGCTGACCCAGCAGATATTAAAGTATTCATTTACTAAAGTAAGGTAGAAGTTGGGATAAAGGTGGGATGTAGTCCTTTTATTATTTTACTGCTGAATTAAAGCCACCCCATGAGTCCATGACAGAGAAGGCGACTCAGATTCAGATCTTTTATACTGAAGCCCAGCAGTCATTCTTTTCTGAATCACATTGGTTCTCATTGCTACTTCATGGCTACCAAGTACATTGCATACATCCCAATTTTCCCAAGAGACTAATTCCAGGGGTAGCATTTTACAGTCAAGGGGAGCAAACCAACACCTAGGCTCACAAACAACCTACTCTTGATGCATCCCAAAGCTCATTCTTGCCAGCAAGCTGCAAAACTTGTACTTGATATTTCCTCTTCACTGGTTGCATTTATAAGTTCCGAACTGTTTCTCTCCAGCCCACAAACACACATTTGCAAGTACTGTAAGTGGGGTGTGCCCAGTAGCTAGCAGCTGCTAGCCATCAAAACCCACCCATGCTCATTCAAGCAACCATCTAGCCATCAATGCAAGTGGAAAGAATATCATCAGACATAAGCCATGCAAAAACTTAGCAAAAATGTCATTTTGCCTATCCAAACAGGATGCCTACAATAATATTTTCAGGCCAACATTTGCTTTCTCATTGTGCTGTGAGTCCCAAAATGAAACTATACATATTTAAATGACCTAGCAATCCATAATACAACATATTCTTATCAATTAAGAATGTCACAGACTCTTGAGCTCAGCAGCAACTTCATAAAGCACTTCTCTGCCATGCACAAATAGACACACACAAGAGAGAGAGAGAGAGAGAGAGAGAGAGAGAGAGAGAGAGAGAGAGATACACAAAAGGAGGGTAGCAAGGGCTTTTTACTCAAAAGTACACTAAAGCTTGAATTTTGTGCATTGAATTTCAGAAGCCTTGTCAAAACTGAGATTGGATTCCCTCGTTGTAGACACCCTTTGTCTAGAATCAAACGAGATAATAAAGTAAGATAGATGAAATATATTGTCTGCATAAAGAGCCTTCATCTTTAAATAAAAGAACCATAATTTTCTCAACACCTAGCTAAATGATGCATTAAACTATTTAAAAATATACACATTTAGTAATATTGCAGGTTTTGGTGTCTTCGGGTGTCTTCCCATGTAAGAGTCGGGGTGTCTGTGCGACGTTTAGTAATATTAATACCACAAGTTAAATTATAGCTGTATTTATGCTTGGTGATACCCATGAAACATATTTAAGCCTAAATTACTACCTGCATTTCCTTTGCTGAGTACTGTATTCTTTAAAAAAACAACCCGCAAACACCCATATTATCAGTACTCTCATGCATACATGCATTATTTTATTTATATTTTATTTTATTTATATTTCACTGTTCAAACCATGCTCAAGGCAGCGTACAGCATGAAAATATGATACATAACTACCACATAACACAAGTAGTCATGTTGTTGTTGTTTAGTCGTTTAGTCGTGTTCGACTCTTTGTGACCCCATGGACCAGAGCAAGCCAGGCACTTTTGTCCTCCACTGCCTCCCGCAGTTTGATCAAACTCATGCTGGTAGCTTCAAGAACACCATCCAACCATCTCATCCTCTGTCACCCCCTTCTCCTTGTGCCCTCCATCTTTCCCAACATCAGGGTCTTTTCCAGGGAGTCTTCTCTTCTCATGAGGTGGCCAAAGTATTGGAGCCTCAGCTTCACAATCTGTCCTTCCAGTGAGCACTCAGGGCTGATTTCCTTAAGAATGGATACGTTTGATCTTCTTGCAGTCCATGGGACTCTCAAGAGTCTCCTCCAGCACCATAATTCAAAAGCATCAATTCTAGTAGAGCACGCCAGGAACTTCTGTCTTCCACTGCCTCCCGCAGTTTGGTCAAACCTCTAGAATATATATAATTCAAGTGAGTTAACCCACTACAACAGAACAAGGCTGTGCAGACAACATAACAGATTCAAAGTCATGATGTATTAGTTTTGGAAGGTTACAGATAGGTAGCCGTGTTGGTCTGCCATAGTCAAAATAAAAAAATTCCTTCCAGTAGCACCTTAAAGACCAACTAAGTTAGTTCTTGGTATGAGCTTTCGTGTGCATGCACACTTCTTCAGATACCTGAAGAAGATATCTGAAGAAGCGTGCATGCACACGAAAGCTCATACCAAGAACTAACTTAGTTGGTCTTTAAGGTGCTACTGGAAGGAATTTTTTTAATTTAGTTTTGGAAGGGTTTCAGACTGGTGTTTTGGATTTTTTTTTATACCATTCTTTTGTCTACAAAATGTTTGCTGCTCGTAAAGCATCATTTCCCCTTCCCTGCCTCCTCATACAAGAACTAAGTGGATTAATGAGTGTTTTCCCTTTATTTACCAGACAAAAATCCATGTTCTTTAATAACGGAATGTAAGGAAGATTTATGGACTACTCTGAGCTTCCTTTTGAGCAGCCAGTTCAACAATGACTCATTCATGAAGAATCTTCTTTCACAGACTGGAGTGTGCTATGCTGTGCATCTATATAGAGGTAAATCCAAAACAGAATTTCACATTTTCATTGTCATAGCAAATGAACCCAAGAAAAATATATGTTGATTGTAAAATAAAATGCCCCACCTTTCATGGAGAAAGAGAGCATAGTGGTTAGAGTGTTGGGCTATGACCCGAGAGACCAGGGTTCAAATCCTCACTTGGCCACGAAGCTCACCGCGTGACCTTGCACCAGTCACATACTCTCAGCCCAACCTACCTCACAGGGTTGTTGAAAGGATAAAATGGGGAGAATGATGTAAGCCTCCTTCAGCTCCATGGAAGAAAGGTGAGATACAAATATGATGATGAAGAAGCAGAAGAAGATAGTTCTGTTTACAGTTTATGGGGGACATTCTGACAAGTTTTTTTGGGTGGGAAGAATTAAAAAGGGAGAGCTGCTGTTGTTGCTGCTGCTGTTGCAGTTGTTGTTGTTGTTAAAATGGAATTTGGCTGCCACCACAAGTTTTGCTTGGCCACCATTTCCCCCCAGACAATACCTCTGGAACAGCACATAGCATCATTCAAAGTGAGGGAATCTTTGATCCATTGATAGGAGGATTGTCACAGCAACCAAGTACTTTTAAGGAAGCAAACAAGGGTTGGGGTATAAGGATATTTGTTATACTTACCCGTTGCATTTTTAGCTGTACATAATAGGTGTGTGCTTCAGAATTTAATGTGCAGAGAAGGTGTTAATATTACTAATTAAAATCTAGTACATCAGGGCACAGCAAAAAGTCTTTAATCACACACTAACTGGGCTGGGGAAGCAGAGAGAGTGTAGGCAACATCTATTAAAATATAAACTTCATGCTCATGAAGCAACTGATTGCTGATAGCAATGGCTAGAAGACATGCAAAACAAAAAATGGGGTGTTTTTCAGACTTTTCCACCATTCAAAATCACAACTGGACGACTATGTTGTGTTATGTACATCCAGTGCTTTTTTTTCAAAAAATAATAATGTTTAGGGGTACTCTCATTTTCCTACTCATATTGAAATACTGCCCCTCAATGAGGCCAAACTTAGATTCACAAAATATTTAGGGGTATACGTACCCTGTGTCCCCCCTGAGTACATCTTCAGTGTTCAGGCATTGATCCCACTGAGGGACCAGAGCTTATTTTCTGGTTCTGTACTGAGACCATAACAACTTAAGCAGGAAAAGGTGCAGTACTTGCTTTCTGTATCTGGAGTGAGGGTATCTGTGTGCTAGGTTCAACAACATCAGAGCATTTCCCAGCTATTAACACACACTGATGGTGCCTTCTCTGCATACATAATATGGTCATGATCAGTGACCAACATCCTAATTCACGATTCACACTGTGAGTGTGTCTGTGGGTGTTTTTACAACTAATGTTTGCTGCTGATTCAACTTGTAGAAGTACACAAATGTGTTACTATGTTAGCCCTGTTGCAGACGTCAACCAACACAAGAGTGAGTGCCACAAAATCACCCTCCCCATTGAGTAATTGGTTAGACAAATCGATAAAAAATCTTCTGATCAACTTAAAAGGTGCCCCCATTTAAATTAGGCAACTTTTTTTTTTACTTTTGATGTAAGAACTGATAAAAGCTATAGGTGGCAGATTATTGGAAGGAAAACACTTTTCTCTCAGTCAGGAGGGAACCTCTTTTTTTTAAGATAATGCCTGCTGCAGCACAGGCAGGCATCAGCTAAAAAGGCCAAATAACACTTTTTTTCTTCAAAACTATTGTTTTATTCACATACAGGTGTATGCAGATTTAATCAGTTAATGAAATCCATTTACTGTAATTTGCTGGATTGGTTGACAACCCTAATGATAACAAAATCAAACCCTGATAATGCATCGTTAGGGATTTGTGTACATATCCCAATTATTGTTCCACAAATACCTGCCAATCAATTTCAATAAGAATGTAGATTTTAAAATAGCACCTCGGTCCCTGATGTGTGGGACAAGACTTTTGAGCCCAAGTGCAAATCTGCTCTAATTTAATTCCTATCAAGATAGCAAAAGTATACAATAACAAAAATGTCAAATCTGATTATCCGATTTCTTTCTCTTTCCATTGGAGCTCTAACATGGATCAATTCTAAAACAGTTAAAAAGGATTCGATGGAAGCTTAATATTTTCTTCTGTAAAATCAATGGCAGGTCATAACCTAAGCATACTATTTTGGCTGAGATCTGCAACCCATTCAAATTGCATTTCTTGTGTCAAATGAAATGGGGCTCTTTTGAAGTTAACTTTTTGTAAGTACACTTTGTACTTACAGCAAGAATTACAAAAACAAACTCCTATTATGACAGCAATGTGTACTCTAGTATACAATAAAATCAATCCATTTATACGCTACACTGATTGTATTATTGACACCAAATTATTCATGGTGGAAAAATAAAAGGATGAGGTGTCATGAGGAGCTCCAGACACGGTGAGTGGGCATTAAAATTGGAAATGCATTTCAATGTAAACATGTAAAATGATGTACATGTGGGCAAAAAAATTTCCAACTTAACATAATACACAAATGGGGTTTGCACTAATTAGGAAAAAAATATATTGGGATATTGGTGGATAGCTTGATTGAAATGTTGACTGCCATCTAAGGAGATCTGCCTAATGATAGGGCTGAAACTGCTGATAAAGAGGATTGATTTAGCAATCAGTATACAATGTTCAACAATTTGAGACATGAGTAGGTGTGGTAATTCATCAGTACAGTGGAACCTCGGGTTACATACGCTTCAGGTTACAGACTCCGCTAACCCAGAAATAGTACCTCAGATTAAGAACTTTGCTTCAGGATGAGAATAGAAATCGTGGCCCTGCGGCGTAGCAGCAGCAGGAGGCCCCATTAGCTAAAGCGGTGCTTCAGGTTAAAAACAGTTTCAGGTTAAGAATGGACCTCTGGAACGAATTAAGTACTTAACCTGAGGTACCACTGTATCTCCATTGTTTTAGATAATTAGCAATGATCTACCATAAGGGGGGATCAGTGGCCAACTTCTGTACCTTCAGATGTCACCTGGTTATGCCGGCAATGTATTTTGCCACACAAACTGACCTGCTCATTAATAATCAGGCTTCCTATAAGAATAAATTAGGTGCCATATCCAGCAGTAAATAAGTGAGAGGTTGTACCACTGAGATGAACTGCATATGGATGTTTCATGCCCATTCACGTTTTTTGTGGAGCGCCTTGCAATCCTTTTTGTTTTAACTACCCTGAATAATTGGGTGTCACCAGCAAACTTGGGCACTTCACTGCCTCACCCCTAACTCCAGGTCATTTATGAACAAGTTAAAACCTTAATTATCAAGCTGTAACCCAACTGAATTGCCCCATAACTCTCACTAATAGGATGGAAATATTTGGACTATCATTTGTTGGGTGTGGATTACTGCCAAAGCTATCATCCAGTAGGTATTTCTTGCCAGTGCGAGTCATCTGCTCTGTGCTAAATTAAACATGTATTACTGCTTGAATTGATTCAGTGTGAATTGGCAGGGCTAGCTCTGCACTCTGAGACAGAAAAGACATTAAATATTGGTCCTGGGATTTAATGTACAATGCACAGAGGAGGCATGACATTTAGCAAGTGATAGATACTCACTCCTCCCCATTTTTGCTTATGTTGCACTGGCAGCAGGACCGATTTATATTAACTAAAGCTGACTAACTACTGAAGAGAAAGTATCTTGGGAACATTCATATCATAAATGAAGTTGTTTCAGCCATTCCTGACCCAATGCTAATCACACATGTTGCTGTTTAGTCGTTTAGTCGTGTCCGGCTCTTCATGACCCCATGGACCAGAGCACGCCAGGCACTTCTGTCTTCCACTGCCTCCCACAGTTTGATCAAACTCATGCTGGTAGCTTCGAGAACACTGTCCAACCATCTCGTCCTCTGTCATCCCCTTCTCCTTGTTCCCTCAATCTTTCCCAACACCCACACATACTCAACAACTAAAACCATTACTCCACACTGGAGGGTGGATTTTCATTTTGCATGCAAAACTCCCTGTAAGAAATGCATGTGCTGTTTAATACTCGCTTGAGGTTTAGGAATCTCTAGAAAATCCAATGGCTCGTGAATAAAAAATCACATGGGAAAGCTAATAGGAAAACAGGACATCTCTTAGGGAAAGGGATAACTTTACTCCTATAGCTTCACTCCTATTGCATCCAATGTCAGGAGGGGGTGGGGGGTGGGTTAGATTTGTCACCCAACCATTTGTCTCAAACGTTACTCTCAAACCCACTGCTTACTATCTCTGCCACATAACTCCCAACTGCAATTCTAAAACCCTAACCTAAAACACTGGCATTGTCTTTTCAAACTAACTCTCAGTTAAGGGAGGGAAGGAGTAAGCCCACTCATTTGCAAATGAAAGTTGCCCTTGATCCTAAACATTCATTACCCCCAGACTATCAGCTCATGTAAGAGGCTAGTCCTGGCTTAATTAGCTTTTGATGCATGTTGATTCCAGAGGGCTTGAGGCATCTAGTACACAGTTCAAATACACACATGAGTCTAGCAACCAGTTTTAATTAGAATTTAATTTAATTCTAACACTAGCTGGATCTGGAATTTAGGGTGTCTTGCACCCGCAAACAGTATTTTAATGCTTGTGTAATTGGATTTTATACTTGTAAACTGCTTAGAAGGCTATTTAATAATGCTGCTGCTGCTGCCGCCTCTGTTAGTGGTGGTAGAAGCTCTGTTGGCATATTCTTCACCAGAAACTGCAAAGCTAAATACTAACTTGGATGGCAAATAGTTTAAATAAGGACGGGTTTGCTTTGCAGTAATATTTCCAATGTTCTTGTTCTTTAGCACAGAAATATTAAACATTAAGGTGTTTGCATTTACCTTCATAGCTGTAACACTCTTCTCTTTTTTAGACAACTCAACCTTTTTTCCTTTTTAATAATAAAAATAATTATTCTTTCTCAATGTGACAAACATTTAGCTACCCAGAAATACACATACCATACTTTTCCGTCTATAAGACGCACCCTTGTATAAGACACTCCCTCTTTGGGGGGACTCCATTTTAAGAAAATGAGGGGAGATGGCCCAAAGTTGTTGAGTCTCCCCCCCAACACAGCTGTGGTCAGGAAACACTCCCAGATTGTTTCCCATGCACAGTGGCATGGGGGAAGTTGTGCTCCCGCCAGTCATCCGGTTTGCAGCAGCGCAACTTCCCCTTATGCCACCGCGCACGGGAAATGATCCAGGGAGTGCTTCCCACATACAGCAGCATCGGTGGGAGTTGTGCTCCTGCCAGCCATCTGGTTAGCAGGAGCGCAACCTCCTCTGATGCCACCACAAGCGGGAAATGACCCAGGGAGTGCCAGCCGCATCAGGGGAAGTTTCACTCCTGCCAACAAGCTGACTGGCAGAGTGCAGCTTCTCCCCCGCCCCCCATGCAGCTGCGGGCAAGAAACACCCCCCAGATCACTCCCTGCTCACTATGGCATTGGGGGAAGCTGCGCTCCCACCAACCGATGCCACTATCCGTGTATTGGACGACCCCAGTTTTTTGACATGATTTTTTAGTCAAAAAACCTCGTCTAATGCACAGAAAAATACGGTATTTCCAGTCACCTCAAAGCAAAACTGGTTCAGAGGGAAGGGATTGAATCAATCTCTTATTTCTCTGGTGGTAAGGAATAATATTTCTCCTTTGCCTCCTTTGTGTGCTGGTCCCGGGGGGAAGGTTACCATTATCGTAGTCAAAGATCAGTCCTGAGTCACTAGCCTGGAAACAGTTCACAAGGAGCGAGGCGAGGTCCGAAGCAGGAAGCCGGGCGGGGACAGGAACACTGGAACGTCAGAAGCAGGAAGCCGGGCGGGGAACAGGAACACTGGAAGGTCAGGTCTGGGTCCGGGCAGGAGCAGGTACTCAACGACGACGTTGCTCCCGCAACCTGGGACCGAGCTGACTGGCCTTTATCTTTTCTGAGGCCAGGGGCGGTCCTGGCCCCCAGGAGACCCCCCTCCCTGGCCTTAAGGTGAGCACTCCTCCTGGGAGAAACCAGTTCCCTTCGCCTCTCTGCCCTGAGCCTCTGCAGTTCAGGAGAGGCTGAAGGGTTACTGGACCCAGGGGGAGACTCACCTGTAGGCACTGAGTCCTCAACCACCTCCGGAGCCAGAGTGGATTCACCTGGTGCCTGCTCCTGAGGATCCGGCACAGGTGCAGACGCTTCAGACTCAAGGCCCTGCCCCAGTTCAGCCGGCCCTGGAGGCGGGGACTCCTGTGCAGGCTGGGATTCCTCCGGTTCAGCCTCTGAATTGGAATCCCAGGCCATCACACTTTGCCTCCTGTAGAGACTTGCTGACTGTGGTGTTTTCATTAAAATCCTAACAATTCTCTGTGTTGCTGTAACACAAGTGCAGGTCCCTGGATTCTTAAAAACTAAAAATTTTAAGCTTTCTGCTACCCTGCAGGTAGCTACCCTAGAAGGAAATGAATTTATTCTTCTCACTGGTCTCCTAAAACTTTTGCCATTTCTCTAAGCATTCTCAGAAGGCAGGAACCATTTTTCAAAAAGAGTCACGCAAACAAGCAAAAGGGCATGGCCGTGGATACTGCATCTATATTAGAAAACTGCTCTGCTGTAATGAAATCAGGAAAATTAAATGGAAGGGTGGATCAAAATCATTATAATCTACGCTAGCCTAATCATGTCAAAAATAAAAATAAAATGATATCTGTTTATCTGTTACCTCAGTCAAAATTCCTATTTTGGAAGCCAGCAAAGTAAAGAGCAGGGATAGGGAAACTCTGGACTTCCAGATGTTGTTGGACTACAACTCCTATCATCCCTGACTATTGGCCATGATATCTTGGGCTGATGGGATTTGTAGTCCAATAATCAGGGATTACATAGGACCAGGGAGACTCTGGTTCAAATTCCTGCCCAGCCTCTCTCCGCCCAACCTATCTCACAGTGTTGTGAGGATAAAAGTGTGGAGAGGGGAACCATGAGCTCCTCAAAGGATGGGTAGGATAAAAATAGAATAGAACAAAACATTTTGTCATAGGAATATAGTAGTTTGACTCACAAATTACATTTTTATATGTAAGCCTATATTTTAAATTAACTGCTACACATGTGAAGTGTGAATGTGACAAATATGTGGTACACTTATCAAGCAGCTATCATTGGGCAACAGCATAAAAATCTTACCTATTACCACTGCACAAGTGAATGAGCTGAAGATGGGTGAATCTGTCAACATTGTTTTTTCTCAGTTTCTCCTTTTTCCAATCAGATTTGGTTCACCCCATTGAAATATATGTCTGCATTTTCATTAATATCCATTAAAAGTCTGCCTGAAAATTCATGTTTTTTGGGGTTCATTTCTCTCAGTATTTGCATTTTGTATGAAATTTTGCCTAGAATATATGAATTTCTCAAGCCATTTCCCCCTAACGGAAGACATTTTTTGTATGTACCTTTCTCTAGTATAGATCTTTGTATACACTTTTGCAATAATGTATTTTTACACATGTTCCTTGATTGAAAGACTGCATTGCAAAGTTTGGAGAAATTAGAATTTAAAAGGAGAGCAGTGTTTAGATTTGTGTATTAGTTTGGGACCTGTACATTTGGTAGGTTCGCATTAAAATGCAGCTGCTGAGTATTAAGACATCATCCACGATCTGATACTAAACCAGAGATGGAAAAAAGGAAACCCCTTTGAAATATTCCTAAAGACTGGAAATCACAGAATAAGTGTGTTGTGGGTACAGAAAGCATAGTTAAATTATTTTGAGTACCGGTAAATTACAGGCTGTGAGGTATTTGCTTTGCTTTCCTCTGAATGCTGGTGCTGAAGGGTTGAATTCAAATGAAAACTGTAAATACAGCAACCTGAACAGTAACAGGGTAGCTGCTTTCTTTGCCAGAAATTTGTAGGAGGAAGTGTTTGCAGGGATAACTGATGTGTTTGTGTCATCACAGGCTTTGTGTCACCCTGTGTACAAAATGAGAGGGTGTCCCAGAATCCACTCTACTGTTTTAGAGGATTGTGGGGGCACTTTAAGAGCTTGCAAGAAGCAGCAAAAGAGTACGGGCTTAAGACGGTGCATTTGGTACCCATAGAGAAATCTCCTAATGGGCCACTCTTGGTGACATGATTAGGTCCATGAATATAGCCCATAGAATGTGGACTGCCATGAAACACAACTTAAAATGGGAGGCTCTCTCAACCATTTGTACAGCAGTTTCTGAACTTCCTGTGCTACAAGAGCCCTGTGTGACCTTTGGGCATGGTCACAAAAAACTAATTTGTAAAATAGCAACAACCACAGCAGCAACAACAAGAAGATGTGGATGTTGAGTAGTGTCACAAATAAGATAATCTCTCTACATTTTGTACTGTCGCTGGAGAACTGCCAAATCTGCCAGCCCTACTTGGTAACTGGTTATATAGTGCATTTTGGTATTCTTAAATCATGTGCCTGAACAAAAGAGAAGAGTGTTACATCCTCCCTTGAATTAGAAAATGCTATTTATAGAGGATTTCTGGAAGTTTTACTGCATGGCTCATTACTCAGGTGTCTTTGTAACAGGTCAGCAAAAACGTACATCTTGCACACACAAAATGCAGTCCTGCAGAAACTAACAAGATAGCGAGATACCATATTATAGCCATTTGGGGGCCATAAGAGGGAGGGAAGAGGATAGTTTGAGAAAAAGCTTTGACTGTCTTTGGAAATGATGATACTTCATAAGCCAATAATATATTTCCAGACCATCATCACACTTACGGTTTTGTGTGGGTGGGTGGGGGATTCCACAAAACATGTTTAGGAGTTTGATTCCTAGTCTGAAATACATCTTCCATATCCAAGAAGACTTCAGCATTCTTAAAAAGCAGATTCTAGGCAGCTATTGCATGCAAGAAGGTTTCTGTCAGAAAATGAAATTCTTACTCAAATGAGAACTAAACGCAACCTAGCTCAGGCAAAAATGTGAACAGATTTTTTGCGGGGAGGAGGATAAGAAGCCCTTCACTAAAAACATTAGGACCAACACACACACACACACACACACACACACACACACACACTGCTTTTAAAGTATTAAAGATACATTTAAAAATCAGATAAGGGGGATAAGGAAATTGCAGGAAAGCTTTGCAAAAAATAAATCATTGCATCTGTACTCGCAGCAGAAGATGTAGGGAAGCTACAAGGACTCCCACAACTGAAGGCATTTTTGTTCTGACAAGCTTTCGCAGTGTGTGGAAAGTAGACAGAGAAGTCCCCCCCACCCCATAACACTAGGATTTGGGGTCATCTGATGAAACTGAATGGAGGAAAATTCAGGAGAGACACACAGCGCGTATTTGAAGCAGTAATTTGCTGCCATAAAGGTCCTGCTGGATCATATCAAAGACTCATTTAGTACAGCATCCTGTCCTCACGGCTAGCTTGATGGTTATGGAAAGTCTACATGGCAGACTGAGTGAAATAGCGCTCTCCCCACTTGCAATGTGGTGAAGACTGCAAATTTAGATGGCCTTGGGCTGATCCAGAAGGCACCCTCTTATGTTCTTATGAAACTTTACTATATAGCCTTACGTTTGCTAAACAGCTTTCATTAGAAAAAGTCTACTCCTTTCAGTAGGCTGGTGAAATTAGTTAATTGGCCTTTTGCTACAAACTTCGTAGTGACTGGAATTTTTGAGTCAGGCAAAGCTACGGTTTAAGAGAAAGTGAAGCAACCTTGGCAACAATTAAGCTTTCTATTCAAAGCAGATAAGGTAATGGCCAGATGGGGGAAAAGAGAGGTGCAATAAAACTAAGAGGGTTAACTTCTGAATATTCATTGTTCTTCCCAATCAAATGAAATATCGCACAATGTACAGATTTGTAGACTAGCCTGGTGTTAAGACAAGAATGTTAAAACAGCTTTCAATCTTCTCCTGCGGCAACAGCACATGTGAGAGGGGAAATCGTTATTTCCATGGACTTTTTGATTCAGCATGCATGTATATATTTAATTTCAGAGATGATATCATAACTCCATTTTCCAGTCATCTCATGATAAAGTGGCACACTGAAGTCTTTATTCTCCCTCCAGAAAAGTGTTATTAAAGTTGAAGGACACATTCCAGAAAAGGAAATAAAAGCCCTAAAGCAGGGCTTCCCAAACATGGTTCACCAGCTGTTGTTGAACTACAACTTCCTTCATCCCTGACCACCGGTCCTGTTAGCCAGGAATAATGGAACTTATACTCCACAAACAGCTGGAGACCCAGGTTTGGGAAATCCCGCCCTAAAGGATGGTTTGAAGTAGGGAAGTGGGAGAGGGGTGTCCTGAGGAGAGAGCTGAGGGCTAGATGGAAAGGGCTGGAAGGCTATATTCAGCCCCCAGGTCTAAGGTCCCTCATCTAAGAGAAATCATATCTCAAATCTGCAATAGTTAATCATTGAGAAAACCCAGCATCTTACACTACTAGCGCTTGATCTGAGCTAGTGCTGTTTAATGTTTAAAGCCCAACAGTGAACTGCAAATGGTGTTTAATGAATTTTTAAAATTAGTTTTGATCATCTGCAAAGGCCTTTAGTGCAGGCTGGTGCAGATGCTAAACTCAGGGAAGACTGGACTATGGGAGACCAGACCTCAGCTATCATCATCGCTTGGTCTCTAAGCCATAGCTCAGTTTTGCACTTAAGATTGAGAAGTGCAGATTTGCTTCCAAATACCTCTAGGCTTCCAACGTGAGCACAGAAGATGCAAAGATTTGGAGCCACCGAATTTCCTTAAATAGAACAACTGACCTAGTATTGGTCCCGAAAATGAAATTTTCAGGTGTCTGAATGCAAAGAGAAAACTAAGTACATCTGCATTCTTGATTATAAAATATGTCAATTGTCAAAGTTATAGGAAAGAAATAAAGAGCACTACAACCCCTACATAAGACGTTTACAACTGTACTCAGTTTTTGGATATATTATTTTCTAGGCTTCTTCCATTATCATGTTCCTCTGACTCAGCATTTTAAAGAGATTGGAATGTAATGAACTTTTGATGAACTAAGATATGGGTGGTTACCTCTAATGAATCATTGAGACAGAAGTTCCTTTCAATGAGAAGCTATTTGTACTAGAAAAAATGAATCAAGTTAAAGTTTTAATTGTTATTTCTCTCTTCCTTTTTCTCAAAAAAAAGAAAAAGAAGTATAAACCAATCAAGACAGAATTTAGAAAAAGAAAGTTTGACTTAGACTTTGCTAGTAATACTGCAAAAACATCCAGAATGTAAACACCATAGGATGGATCCAGACTGAATTAAGTACTGTTGAAATCCATTGAATCAGTTAGGTGTGGCTTAAATCTTACTGGCTTATTTGGGAAATGAATCCTGCCTACTTAATCTGGACCCAGCCTAAGTATTATTATTTTTCAGATGTGCAATTTGTAATGAAATTGAACTGAAACACCTGCAATGCTATTCTATAAAAAGAGGTGCCAGAACTTACCATGTTAGGCACCCTTGTAAGGGCAATGGTGCTGGAACTGAGTTCCAGTGAGTTCTGAATGAGAAAAAGCCCTGCACTTAAGTAAATTCAACTGAGATGAACACTACACCATTCACGATCATCACCACCCCCACCCACCTTGTCTTGAGATTACTGGGCCAATGTGAAAAGCCACAGAGAAGCTGTTTCTACACCAACTGGAGTTTAATCCCTGGTCACAATCTGCTATTCTAGTACAGACTAGTATATCAAATGCATCCATGAACACATTTCTAATGGAGGGAATCCAGAAAATTGCAGACAGAGTTATGCCCATGCAATGGATCTTTTTCACCTTCTCCATTCCACTGTATCCCAGTACATCTCCTAAAAAGCCATTCTCAAGGGTCAAGGGATCCCCTACAGCAGTGTTCTTCAATCGTGGGTCCCCAGATGTTGTTGGGCTACCATTTCCACCATCCATGGCCTTTGGCTAAATTGGAGTTGTCATTCCACAAAATCTGGGGACCCAAGGCTGAAGACAACAGATGGAAGGAAGCAGAACTAGGAAGCTTCAGCTGGAGAGGGAATGCGGAGGCCCCACATGTACAAAAATGAAGGGCCTTCTCTGAGCCCTGCCCAATGTCAGGAATTAGCAATCCCATTTATTGACAGATTTAAGCCCTATTTGAGTGTTGTCCAACCCCTTGTTGAACATGGGCGCAAGAAGCAGGGCTATATTGAATGGCTCTGTCCTGGACGTTGCACATGGTGTGTCTTGGTGTCTGCTTCTACAGCCATCATCCCTCAAGGGGGCCTCATGTTCATGCTGTGTGTGTAGACATCAGGGAGTAGCACACAACAGCAGGGTTGAAGCTACTCGGCTCCTCACTCCTTTGTTGTTTAGTCTTACCTTCTGCGCATCTACCGCCTCAGCAATCTTGTCATATTTGTGTTCCTTGTTGTTTTACATTCTTGGAGGCTCAGCTCTTTCTTTCAGAGTCCAGGTGTTCGGAAGTGTGCCATAGGACTAACAATCACTTTCTTTGTTATAGTTATTGCAAAAGAAAAAGATGTCGGTGTTTGATTAGTGAACCTCTGGAAGATTATTACTGGATTTATTTTACCTCTGGGGAAATACTGGTGTGTTCATTTTCCACCGTGTTCATTCTTCACGACATCTTTTGTGTGTTTTTTTTAAAAAAATATGCAGCTATCCACAAGCTAGGCATTTTTTGAACTTGAGCAAAGGAAAAATGAGTGCCTCCCAGCTGCTCTAACTGTAAACGTAACAAAAATAATTAAAGGTAATTAAGTGTCATGTGTGTGCAGAGATTGAGGGGGTAGCTAGCAAGCAACTAAAGCGATTTTGCAAGTAGACAGATCTTATCTATCAGTGCTCATGGCTAAAGGGAGAAGAGAGGAAAAGAAAGGAGAAATTATGTGCCTTTCGCTATTGAGGTACAGAAGTGGCTGACATGCACACATAGTAGCCCTTTTTGTTTTCAGCAGGAGGCAAGCATGGAATGATTACAGTGGTGCCTCGCAAGACGAAAAGAATCCGTTCTGTGATTCTCTTCGTCTAGCGGTTTTTTCATCTTGCGAAGCAAGCCCATTGACGGATTAGCGGATTAGCGCTATTAGCGGCTTTTAGCGGCTTTTAGCGGCTTTTAGCGGCTTATCTGCTGATCGGATCAGCTGATAAGCGGCTTAGCGGCTTAGAAAAAGGGGGGAGGGGAAAAAACCAGCAGGAACTCGCAAGACATTGTCGTCTTGCGAAGCAAGCCCATAGGAAATTCGTTTTGTGAAGCACCTCCAAAACGGAAAACTCTTTCGTCTAGCGAGTTTTCCGTCTTGCGAGGCATTCGTCTTGCGGGGCACCACTGTACTTTTCCCCCAGTTCATATTAAGTGTGGTTCAGGCTGGAGGAACCTGGATTCAAGCCACGTCTTTCAGTATGTGGCTTTGATTACATCAAACTTTTGCACTTGTTTTTCAAAAGGTTGCACACATATGATAATAATAATCTATCTCTTGGGGGTTTTTTGTTTTTTTGTTTTTTAAATGTAGCCTGCCTTACCACTGTCCAAGGCACCTTTCATAAGAATTAAAATCACAGTATTAAATGCAATAAAAACAATACTGAAATTAAAACTAAAATGGCAGTGCCCTCCACATTCAGGACTATCAGGACATAGCTGACCTCCCATGGTATGTTTGTCAGGGGAAGGCAGGACTGCCTCTCTCCTTTTGACAGCCATTTTGTGTTACGACATGCACCTCCATAGCAGCAGCTATTTTGTGACTGGCAGCTCCAGCACTCTCTCAAAACTGTAAAATGTGCCTGCTGATCTGAAAAGGTTGGCGACTCCTGGTGTAGGGTGTGGCACGAACAAACATTTCACCTACCATCTCAGAGAACAAGGCTTTCAACCAATTCCTTTGTGAGAAAAGAAACCTTTCCTTTCCCTCAGTTCTCAAGCTCTTGAGGAAGGGGGGACTGGCACAAAATGCTTGCTGCTGATAATTGTGTGCAGAAAGAAGGCCTCATGACCCAGCGAACATAAGGCAACTGGCCCTCTGCCCTTTTGTTATTTAAAGCTATATTCTAGTGGAGGAAAAACCAGGCTGATAGAAATCAAATTCATTAAGATTCTGTGTCACTGAAATCTTGTCTAGTGATGGCTTTAAATTCTTTTCAGTTTTATCCCCTAAAGACCATTTGGAATGTGACCCTGGCGGCCCACACTTGTCTTCTTCAATCAGGCCCACCTTTCTTGTTATCTGCCACCTGTAGGGGTCTGGCTAAAGTCAAAGTCATTATTTCTGGATCTGAACGTCCTCATGTGGAAAACACGGGGGGGGGGGGAGAGAGAGAGAGACTTCTTTTGCTATTACATGAAGTCGAGCAATACAGGGGATGGGGCATGTTTGTATATCTTTAAAGAGATTGTATTGCAGATATATAAATATAAACATGATTTGGGGGTTCTGTTAGTTAAAGAAAAACAGAGGACAAAAGCTTGAATACTGAGGAGCATATTTATTATATCCAATTCTTTTAAGGAGGATTGCGGTTGCCGGCTAATAGTATCTCCTCCTTGCCCTCACATCAGCCTCATTGCAACCCTAAAGTTGGACTGAAGCCCAGGTGAAGGAAAGGCCATATCTCAGTGATAGCGTATCGGCTTTGTCACCCAGTGCTGACAATACTGAGCTACCTATATGGACTTAATGGTCTGATTCAGTATAAGGCAGCTTCCTGTTTCCAGTTAAACGACCCCATTATGGAGACCATGAGGACTTTAAACTTAATTTACCATCTGGCTGTTCACTGTGAGAACAAGATCCTGGACTAAATGGGCCACTGGACTCAACCCAGAAGTCTATTCTTATGTTCTTATGAGTTAAGAAGGAACTTATTTCAAAGGTTCTAACACCACACTTAATGCTGAGGTTGAGAAGATAGGTGATAGGCAGACAACCCAAGAGATTTTTTGGTTCCAGCATTCAAAATAGAAACTATGCAAGCTAATATAACTGTCTGGAGTGTAACTGCATCCTATTGAAGTATGGGATGGAGCCTGTGGAGATCATGCGAATAAGGGCTATGAACTCTGCTCAGGTTGGGTTCCTTCCACACACACTGCAACAGTCGCGAGGCTCAAGTGCGTCTCTGCATGTTTATTCTGCATAGGGTAGGTTGGGATGGGGAATCAGTGGCCCTCTGGAAGTTGCTAGACTACAATTCCCATCAGCCTTAACCATTGATGATGCTGGCTGGGACTGATGGGAGCTGGAATCCAACAACATCTGGAGGGTCACAGTTTCCACATCCCTTGGACAGATAAAGGAAAAGATTGTGCACAAATATTTTGTAATCTCAGTTGTTAAGAGACGTCTATTCCCCTCACAAAGCTATGATTCCCAGAGTGTTTTTAATAAATCCCTTTTCCCATAGAACTCAGGTATTTTACTGCTTTAAATGCATAGTGCAGATTGGGCTACAACCAATAACTCATACAGTGCAGTATATGAAATAAGGATTTTATTTAAAAACGTACTTGTTTATTTTTTAATCATTTCCCCCCTGCAACATAAAAAGAAACTCCCAAATGAAAATCAAATGTCTTTATCTTTAATACGGTCAGTGACCAGGAAGCAATTTATAAAATATGACATTAAGAGTAGTATTGTGCTACAAGTAGCAGTAAAAATATGGCCAATTCTCAGAATTGGTGCTTATATTTATGACCATGTTTCGAGTTTTAAGTTTTTAAAATTCAATTCAGGAGTCGCTACTGTTTATTATCGTTCTTTCAATGTTTACAGTTTGAACTCCTTTGTAGACATCATTGCTCGTCTTATTCTTGTTGCAATGTAACAGTACTTTGCCACGGACCTGTTAATTTCGGGCTCTTTGTCAGCTAAGAGGTGTCTGATATAGGTGTCGTCTGTACTACGAGGTATTTTCCTCAGAATTGGTTCGATCAGCTCTTTTCTTGAGTCTCGATATAATGGGCAGTATAAGATGACATGCCCAATGGTTTCGATTTCATTGCTGTTACAGGGACATAATCTTTGTTCGATCGGTATTTTATTGTATCTTCCCTCTAGAAGAGCTGAAGGGAGAGCGTTAAAGCAGGCCCTGGAAAATGCCCATCGGTGTTTAGCGTTGTCTAGAACTTTGAGATAGTTCGCTAGATTGGGCCTTTGGGAATTGTATAGAAGTTTATAAGTTATCGGAAGTTGGTTAAAGTCATTTTGGGTTTCAATGTCCCTGAGTCTTTCTTTGATTATGTTCTTGGCCCTTCCCCCTTCTAAACTTAATAAATACTCTGGGGAGAGACCATATGTGGCCAGTTTTCTGAGAATGCCCTTCAACCAGCTAGATTGGAATTTGTCAAGAAGCATCAGGGAAAGTAGTCCAACCGGCGAGTTGTTAAGTCTTAGCCAAGTGCATAAGGTTCTTATCCATACTTTGGCTTTAATGCTGTATAAGCCCGCTTCCAGTCGTAGGGCGGCGTTTGGGACACATTTAGGTGTTTGCAGGAGTGATCTAAGGAAACCTGATTGTATCTTCTCATATGGGTCTAGATTAAAGAGGGAGACGAGTGGTGCGCCGTATAGGATTTGTGCTGTTGGTTTTGCAACGAATAGTTTAATTGTAGCAGGAATGAAATTTCCTCCCATTGTACGATGGAATCTTAGGATTGCCGTTGTACTTTTTTGAGCTGTAAAGGAGCTGTAGTTTATGTGGGCAGTCTTCTTCCTTGATGCTTGGAATATCACTCCTAGATATTTAAAGCATGTCACTTGTTCAATCTCCTGATTGTCTAAATTCCATCTGTATATTTTCCTTTTGTTAGAGAAAACCATGATTTTTGTTTTTTGGTAGTTCACTGCTAGTTTCTCTTCTCTACAATATTGGGATAAGCTGTTAAGAGCTCTTTTGAGGTCCATCTGAGTCTGGGACAATATAACCGCATCGTCTGCATAGAGTAGGATAGGCAGTTTTTTGTCTGCTAATTTTGGGGCGTGTGTATCCGCTCCTTGTAGGTGGTCTATTGGGGAGTTTATATAGATGTTGAACAAAAAGGGGGCCAAAATCCCAAATGAAATTTATCTGCTTCCATTTTAGTTAATACTTAAAGCACTTTGGCAAAATAATTTATCCATTAATAATCACTGATACTTGAATATAAGATTGGCATTGATCCGGATCCTGCTTTTAAGGACATTTACCGTAGCAAAAGGCATTACTACTGCAGTGAGTCCCAACAGCATGCAATGATTCCCTATCAGGAGACATTAAATCATAAATTAATATGGGTCATCTGCAAATCCATCTGCTGCTGAGGAACTAAAGAGAGGCATTTGCAAAAGGCTTTAGATTTAACTGTGTAGAATTTCTAAAGATTTACAAAGGCAGAAATGGCAATTTAGTACTTTGACCTTTTTTGGTGTGGGTCTCTGAGACTTTTTAAATCAATATTATCACTAATCCCAGAAGCAGCACAATATTTTGTTTCTACCTTTTCCAGTTTGAGTAGCATGGAATTCCAACCACAAATAAATGACATTTAAGTTTTAAAAATAATATTGTAAAACAAAATGAAACACACCCAAAAACTTTCTTAAATGGGGTGCAGGGGAGATAATGTTTAAAGCTCAGTACTCCTTTTTCTTATTTCTTAATTCAGATCTCCACAAAAGTCAGGCATGGAACTGCAAAATTTGAAAGGTACAAAAAAAAATGCCTCAAGGCCTCCAACTGACAAGCAGCCCATTTTTTAAATTATTTCGTTATCTTCATACCTTTATAGCCTACCTTTCCCCAACTGTAGAACGACATCATGCATTTGTTCTTACATGGTGACTTGCTGGATACCAAAAAAAATCCATATAATATCAACTTTAGATTAGCCTTTGTGATTTGAAATCATTTTTATGGTTATATAAATAGGCTAGAGAACACAGTCTTCACTTTTATCTGTGCATCTAATTGGTAAAAAAATAAAGGACATGTTTTTAAAATTATGTTTTCCTATCACAATACCAACTTCTTCTGGCTTGCAATAATTAAACAGATAAATTTCATTATTCAACGCACACTAGCAAACAGAGTTTTGTGGGGGAATGTATGGGGGATATCAAGGGACATGCTAATTCAGTGGTCCAGGTAATTACTGACAGGGAATGCTATAGTAAAAACATCAGAGTGGTTTACAACAAACCCTGAACCCTTCTTTTTTATTATTTCGGGATACAGATGATAGCATAAATATTTTCCCTGCATGCTATAGGGACAACGAGGGGGGGGATTTACCTCTGAGGATATCTGTAATATCCATGGGTATATACCGGTAAATCCTAGGAAATTTAAGGGGTGGTTCACAAGCCATTTATATTGATATAGTTTTAAAGAAATCAATAGGCTCTAGGTAGCAAAACAGGCCTAACTGCTATTTTAGTAGAATACTAAATGTCTGCATCATTCTTCGACACAGTACATGCCAGATTCACTGGAACCAATATGGTGTCATGGCTCTACTATTATTTCCGTTCAGTTATGAAATCCAGTGGGTGGCCTTGGGCAAGTTACAGTTGCTCAATCTAGCCTCCTTCACAGAGTTCAGATAGGAAGGGTAGGGTGCATAGAAGAGAAGTAATATTTCCTTCCCAAATGTCGGTTTTATGACTTGGTGCTCAAGTGTCAATATTAAAACAGATACTCTTGGGGGAAGCAAGCTTGTAGTTAGTGGTGTCTAAGGTAGAACTGTAGCTGTTTCTGAAATACATGTCCATCACTTGTTGACTGATGGAACCTTATATAAATACTCATGACATACAAGCCCAGAAGCATCATAGGAACCTCTTTGGAGTATGCCCAGCCCAGCCCAGATGTGCACATGGAGTGTGAGTCATGTCTAAGGACCACATGCATGTCAAGGGCCCACATATGTCAGCAACACAGCAAGCATCATTGAAATGGAACTTTAGCATCAAATTGTGGTACCCAGAACTGGACACAGTACTCCGGATGTGGTCTGACCAAGGCAGAATAGAGTCGGACTATTACTTCCCTTGACACTATACTTCTGTTGATGCAGCCTAGAATAGCATTAGCTTTGTTTTGCTGCTGCATCACACTCATGTTAAGCTTGTGGTCTACTAAGACCCCTAGATCCTTTTGTTCTACTGGCAAGCCTGGTGGCCCCCATCTTGTATATGTGCATTCCTACCTAAGTGTAGAACCTTACATTCGTCCCTATTGAAATTCATATTGTTAGATTGGGCCAAGTTCTCTAATTTGTTAAGGTCATCTTGAATCCAAATTCTGTCTTCTAAGGTATTATCTACCCCCTCCCAGTTTGGTGTCATTTGCAAATTTGATGAGCCTCCCGTCTGTTCCTTCATCCAAGCCATCTTTAAAGACATTTAAATATCCTTTTCACATGTACTACTGGCAATCCAGGTGTTGTTTGTTTGCATGTTGCTTTTCTACAAGTTTGTGTTCAAAACAGCTCACAACATATCAATAAACAATAGGTATGCCAATCCAAAACAACAACAATAGAAACAATTGCAAATAACCATTGTCTCCATAAGTAAGCACATCATTAATATATAAATCAGCACAACTTTGTAGGGGGAGGGGAATGCAAATTACCCAGTCCAACATCTTAAAACTATAATACAAGGCCCAATAGGTTTGAGTCTTCATCCTATAATGTTTTGGTCCTGAAATTTGTGAAAGTGGTTCAGCAAGCTTTTAGGACTTTGCTGATGATTCACATACTAGAATGAGCACAATTTAAGTAATTGCAATGAAATCAATTACCTATTCATTAAATACTGAAATTATATTTGTTTGCTCTCTCCGGTTTTCCTGAAGATCCTTAAACAACTCTGTCTTGGAAACATAAACTGTAATTTGGCCTCCAGAGGAAAAAAGGGGGGGAGGCTAATCCCTCAGCACAATGTAAAATGCTTAAGCAGATGTTTATGAAAATCTGTGTCCTTGGGCCATGTATAGATTTGCTATGCTACAGTTGTCATCATAAGCTACTAAAAAAATTGCAAAGCTGCATTAAAGATTACCAAAGTTAAAATCCTAGAATCAGAGAACTAGATGACCCGAAAGTCCCATTGTGTCTAAACCTTTCCTGCATGGCAGCACTACCCAACTGGCAGGAGCACTGTTTACAGTAGGTGGTATGTGGGAGGCAGTGTGTCGCCTCCAGAATTTCAAACCACAGATCACCTATTATTTTGGACTAGTTCATTAACTCTACAGTCTACATATTCCCCCAAGAAGCCCTGTGTATTAGCAAAACGATTGACCAAATCAGCCAAAATGATTTACCTCTTTGTGGTCATTCTCTAGTTGAGATTCCATTATAAACAGAGAACCAATGCCATGGGCTCACTTTTTTAAAAACATATGTGCAAAAACAACAAGGAGTCTTGTGACACTTTAAAAATTAAAAATGTGTTGTGATGTAAGCTTTTGTGGACTACAGGTCACTTCACACATACATGATTTTGCTTGTGTGTGCATTGTGTGTGTGTGTGTGTGTGTGTGTGTGGTGAATTATAAACAGTGAGGTCAGAAAGATATGACATGTACAGGTGGTGATAAATCACCTTACTAACGGTGGCCATTCACAAAAAAACTAGGTGCTAACACACATCCTGGCACTGGTAAGCAAACATGATAAAAATCAGTTGTGCCAACTGAGTCCACAAGTGGTAGCACTGAACCTCTTGATGTATCCAGTGGTTTTATGTTGTACCCTCCTCTGAAGTTCCTTTGATTAAGGATGGCCAATTACAAAGTGTCCTGGGAGGCTGAAGTATTCCCCACGGGCCACGTCCAACGACAGATTTGTTTCCATTATTCTTTTCCATGTAGAATGCAGAAGGGCAGTGATGGTGGGTGATCACTTATGTCCCTTTGGAAGATGAGCTGGTAAATGAACCACTGGTGGGGTGGATGACATTACCGGGTCCTGTAATACTGCTGTGGATGGAGTTGGTGGCATCAGTCTGCCCCAGGGTCTGCTCCCTGTGTAGATATCCCTGTCATTGTTGCTGAGTAGCTGTTTTAAGCAGTGGTGGCTGGTGCCCATTGGGAATGATGGGGTGGAAGGCAGGAAACCTAACAGTAGGTGGAGCTAGAGCCAATGAGAGGAAGAGTTTGGAAATTCTAGCTTTGTCCCCATTCTACAAGTGCAATACTGAGGAGGAAGAGGAGGAAGCTGACTGGTTATAGAAGAAAGAAGGCAGGCAGGTGTAGGTTGATTAAGGACAGGTGGAGGTTGTTGGAGCAGCCCCAATGTACCAACCTCCACTGGTTTTAGGTTGTGTGAAGCTCTTTGTAAGCAACTACAGGCCTTCCATCCAAGGCTTGGAAGAGGGAAATGTAATTGTCTGGGATGGGCTGTAGAAAACTGAACATATAGTGATTTAGGGAATATAGTGTTTAGGGAAGTTTTTAATGTTTGATTTTTTGTGTTTTTAATATTCTGTTAGGAGCCACCCAGAGTGGCTGGGGAGGCCCGGCCAGATGGGCAGGTTATAAGGAAATAAGTAAGTAAGGAAGTAAGTAAGTAAGGAAGTAAGTAAGTAATAAACAAATAATCTAATTTTGACTTGTAATTGACAACAAGTAGTGTTCTGTCATTTTTCTCTCCTCTAATAGATTGTTTGTGAGAAGTAGACTGTACACCACAAAAGCATACGTCATAATAAATTTGTTTGTCTTTCAGGTGCCACCAGTCACTTTTGCTGCAAGACGCTATGTCGCTACCCCTTTTGGAAATGGTTACATATCTGTGCAGGTAAAATTATGTGGTCTGGATGCTTAAGTACATTGCAGAGTCCATTTAACTTTCTGAGTGTTACACTTCCGCAAATGTACTGCAGTTTTCATTACATCTGACTTGATTGGCAGGGTTTAGATAATTTGTTTTCTAATTAACATGGCTTTCTGCTTCATTCTGATTAGCTTCTAGCAGGTAGGTTCAGAGAACGCAGTTGGCGGTGACAGTGTTTTGCTCTCCATGGTAACTAACTTCCTGAGAGATGCTTAATTGCCTGATTGTCTGTTTCGGAAATGCTGCTGTTTTGGATGCTACCCTTGCATTCACTTAAACAGAAGAGCTCCTCTTAACCAGTTATACAGTGGTACCTCGGGTTACATACGCTTCAGGTTACATACGCTTCAGGTTACAGACTTCGCTAACCCAGAAATAGTACCTCGGGTTAAGAACTTTGCTTCAGGATAAGAACAGAAATCGTGCTCCGGTGGCGCGGCGGCAGCAGGAGGCCCCATTAGCTAAAGTGGTGCTTCAGGTTAAGAACAGTTTCAGGTTAAGAACGGACCTCCGGAATGAATTGAGTACTTAACCCGAGGTACCACTGTATAGAGAAGCAAAGGATAGTATAGCATGGGGTCTAAACTGCTGGTTGTTGGGCATGGTAGGTTGGTTTTATTTGTACTTATTTTATTTGTACTGTTTTTGCTGTTGTAAGCAGCATTAGGACCTCAGTAAGAAATCTAATAAACAATGACAGCTGCTTTTGACCCTCTGTGTGCATGTACGGATGCTGCTTACCAGAGCCGGTCCACCCACAAGGAAGGTTGGGGCAACAGGATCCAGAGCGACAGCAGATTCTGATGCAGATCTTTATTTCCCCCCTTGTTCCTGTTGTAGATCTTCACTCACCCCTTATTCCCTGGTTCAGGGGGGTGTTTTTGCGGTTCACTTCAGGTGCCAAAATATCTCAGGCCAGCCCTGCTACTACTATAGAATAGAAAGTGGAAGAGATGAACTCAACAAACTGTTGCACAGCACCTTGATCTCTGAGCATTTTGGGATTCCAGGCATTCTAGGCTCTTACCCAGGGTTCATGTTTCCTTTGGAATGAGGCACAATGGAGACTGTGGTGTCTTTATGATTTATAGTTTATTTATATGTACAACCTGTGCCAGGACGTGGGTGGCGCTGTGGGTTAAACCACAGAGCCTAGGACTTGCCGATCAGAAGGTCCGCGGTTCGAATCCCCACGACGGGGTGAGTTCCCGTTGCTTGGTCCCTGCTCCTGCCAACCTAGCAGTTCAAAAGCACATCAAAGTGCAAGTAGATAAATAGGTACCGCTCTGGCGGGAAGGTAAACGGCGTTTCCGTGTGCTGATCTGGTTCGCCAGAAGCGGCTTAGTCATGCTGGCCACATGACCCGGAAGCTGTACGCTGGCTCCCTTGGCCAATAAAGCGAGACGAGTGCCAGAACCCCAGAGTCGGTCACGACTGGACCTAATGGTCAGGGGTCCCTTTACCTTTACAACCTGTGCCTATGATGGAGGGGCTCACAGCATTAGCATGAAAGGTTCTTGCTTCTGCAGCTATCTGCAGCATGACTCTCTCGCTCTCTGGCTTCCCAGCCTGCAGCTTTGCTTCCAGCTTCCAGCTCACATACCTCAACTCTTAACTTTGCCTTTGTCTTTCTAACTACCAGTGAGTTGGGGGGGGGGGCATTTGTCTTCGTGGCATAGTCGTGTTTGATTTTCACTGTTGAAAGTAATTGTTTTCTGCATATCATTGGACAAACAGCACATTAAAAGGATCTGGAACATACATGCATAGAAACATACAAATCCTTCTTCAATTAAAGCTGCAATCTACCCCTCGGTGAGCTTCACACTCTGCTTCAAGAATTAAATTATGTTCTTCAATTAGCTGTATCTTTCTTTCTGCAGTTCTAGTTTCCACTCCATCAAAGAGCTAGTTTACTAAATCAATTTTAGACTCCATTAATTCCAACTTTCCTTTTTAGCAGACTCTTCTAGAGCTCGATCTTCTTGTAGTAGTATTCTAGTGTCAAACACAACTTAGTCTTTTTTAAAAAAAGTTTTACCAAATTTTAGCCTGCAGGCAGAAGTGTCCTAACGGATGCCTTGCTTCATTTCATCTGGTCACCTGTATTAGTAGAAACTTGCTACACCATCCTGATGTATATCAAAATATGTTGTTACAAAAGTATGTTTTTCATCATATCAAAGACGGCATGAGAAACGGGGTGAGGAAATTAAGTAATGCACCTAAGGCAGCTGTCAAGAATGGAGCTGGCAACTGGGTTGCAGATGAACTGATGAGAACTGGCTCAAAGTCTTTGTAAAAGCCATCAATAAGGATAGGATACTAACCTATGAATCCAAGTGACAGACAGACATAGAAGATATCCTGTTATTGCTACAGCCCAGTTAGTACGCAAGAACATTTGCTGATCTCTTAAAATGGACCACACATAAATATACATAATTGGATTTCACTACACTTATTGACAAAACATATGAAGAGACTCAGTTGAAAAGCGCTGTGAGTTCCAGAATACAAATGTTAATTCTCTGGCTTTTTATCTGTGATTCATCTGTAATTCACACAAACCCTGTTCTAGTCATTTAGCCTCCTCGCTTGATGCAGAACCCTGCAGATTATCACTCTCCAACTTGTGGAGGGCAATGCAGACAGTGGTGGAGAGTGGGTGGAGCTTGCTCTTCCTGCTCATGTGTTTAGCTATCCCAGAAGACAAATGACTGATTAGGGCTATAGACAAGGCATCATTGGAAGCTGCAGTCATAAAGTGAGGAACACTAGGCCCAGGATACCTGACGAACTGCCTTGTCCAATATCACCCTGCTTAATGACTCACATATTAATCTAAGGCCCCACTCCATGCCTTTCTGCTCCCTTAAAGTGGAACAGATTGCCAAGCAGAAACTATGAGGGTCTTCTCAGCAATTGTGCCCAAGCTTCTGAATTCTCTGCTGTGGGAAGCCCAGGGCTGTTTTCCTGCAGATGAAAGTTTCTGCATTTGAATAGTGTGTAAATATTTTGTAGCATTAGGTAGAGGTATGCATCATATTCAGAAAAATCCTGAACCCATACACGCACAAAACTCATCTTCTACTCCTAACACCTCCCTATTGTGTACTTAACATGGGATTTAATGTCAAGCTACATAATTTGTATTGTATGGGTTATTACCAGTACTAAAATAAAAGTACATTCCCCAGTTTCTTCTGCCCATGGAAAATTGGGTTTGTTTTTGCCTCTAGTCTTGTCTAACTTAATGCTGCAGAGCTAAAGAAGACATGCTGAATAAGAGCGTAACATTTTTATAGCCACTTTAAAGGGCGGGGGGGGGGATCAGCTTTATGGAACACTTCACTTTACAAATGCATTTGTGTTTTCAGTGTGCCATGGATGATGGTCATCTGTTACTTCCTAATCAGCATTTTATTACCAACCCAGAGAGGGTTTTGTTGGGTGGGTGGGTGGGAGGGAGGGAACCAATATGCTTTCAAAGCTCTGGGAAGACTAGATATTACCTGAAAATAGCATCTGCCAATATTTATATGTTTGATTTGAAGGTATGAGAATGTTTCTGTTGTCTGATATGTGACCACAGAGCAAGAGGTAAAATGAAGTCACCAAATCCTGCTATCACAGTGGCCTGCCAGATGTCTATGGGAAGCCCACAAGCAGGAATTGGGTGCAACAAAACTCTCCCCACTGAGCCAAGTGGTGCTCAGAGACATACTGCCTCCAACCGTGGAGGTACAATATAAGCAGCAGCCAAGTAGGATGGTGAGAAATAAGCTTTGTGCTATAGAATTGTCCACCCCCACCATCTATATGCATCTATTATAAAATGCTGTTTGGCCTAAACAAACATGATGCTTCAACCAAGTTAATTAAGAATCAAGTATTTTACAGAGTGAAGGGCGCACAAACGAAGGCTAGTATTGACCTCTGTCAATATCATTCTAGATTAGAATAATGCCATCTGCCGTTATTTGCAGTTCCCAAGATTAGTCTCTAAGCAACCAGCTCACTCCCTAAGCATGCAGGGGGTAATAAAAATGTCAGTGTGGTTTCCTCCATTCCTTGAACAACACTTATCACCATTACAATGGAGACAAAGACAATGTCTAGACTCAATGGACTAGTCATTGACACTGACTTGGGTTGATCTATAGACCATTTAAAACCTACTGGTGATGTGGTTCAGATTTTAACTGCATATATTTTATGCTAACCTAAAATGTGAGATTCCTTGAAAGGCTCCAAATGTTTTTTCTCTAAAAAATTGTTCACTTTCTTTCCCGTTAATAAAACAAAAGAACCCCAAGATGCTCTTTATTCCTCATACATCAAATCTTATCTAAAAGGAAAACATTTTGTCAGAGATATTGCTTAAGGCAATACAATATATTTTTGACTGTCAAAAGAAAATCACTTTGATTAAAGTGTGCCCTTTTTTCAGCCATTTTAATATTGCTGCTTTGCTGAGTGAATGCAGTGATACAGATCAACGCTTTCCCTTGAAATCAGAATTATTTCAGTTGCTGGTTGAGTGGGCCCCTATGCTTAGCTTCCACTTGATTAAAATGGCTATCAGAGTGGCTTTGCACCCTGCACCCCCCACAAAAATGAGGTTAATGTGTTTTGAAGCCTTAGAAGGATGAAGTCTTTTGTGTCAGGAGACATAATGGAGTATTATGGTAGCAGTCATTCCACACAATTGAAATAGTTTATTTCATATTCAGTACCATTCACCATGGCATTTTGCTAGCAATATCAAGGGGAAATGCTTCTCTTTTCATGCTTTTCCAGATCTGTTACATTAGTCAGTAGCAAATTGTAGTCAATAGGCATTTCCTGGGTTTCTACCACTCTCTTCATCAGTACAAAGGTGAGTGGAGTATACCTGGCTCTTGGTTGGTGTAGCAACTCTCTTTCCTCTTTGGGTGGACGTGATCTTCTCCATAATCCAGTTTCAATTGGCTATGCCTGGGATGGGGACCTTTTGGCCCTCCCATCAGCACCAGCAAGCATGGCCAATGGCCAGGGATGGTGACTATGCTTCATCAACATCTGGAGAGTAAAAGGATCCCCTAGCTTGCCATTGTCCATGATGACTGGGGCTGATGGGAGCTAGATGAAGTTTCCTGGACTCAGCTTGGAATTATGACTGGCATAGGTGTATGCTAACATACACACACTTGCAATTCCAACCCCACAATCAGATCCAACTCCTTTGCTACTGCTGCTACATGGGCCACTGCTCTGGCAACAACTGCTACTCCAGCAATAGTCTAGGAGCTCTCTCCATATCCCCCATGCCAGTGCCCAGAACAAATGCTGCCACTGCAGCAAGTCAACAGTCATGGAGTTCAGCTTGAGTAACAGATGGCAAAGTCATAGAACCCGGAGGGAAAATAAATGATCTCAAAAATATGCATTGTTGAGTGCCATCACAATCTCCAAGCAGTGCGAGATTCCGGGCTTTCAGATGTGTACCCAGGGTTTGTGTTTCCTTTGTGATATATGGTTTATTTACACATATATACAACCTGAACCTATGATGGAGGGGTTCATAGCATTAATACTTTGGCCACCTCATGAGAAGAGAAGACTCCCTGGAAAAGACCCTGATGTTGGGAAAGATGGAGGGCACAAGAAGAAGGGACGACAGGGGACGAGATGGTTGGACAATGTTCTCGAAGCTAGAAACATGAATCTGACCAAACTGCGGGAGGCAGTGGAAGACAGGAGTGCCTGGCGTGGTCCATGGCGTCATGAAGAGTCAGACACGACTAAACGACTAAACAACAACAACCTGAACCTATGATGGAGGGGGTTCATAGCATTAATACCCCAAGTGGGCCTTGCTTCCTCCACAGCCTTGGATACAAACAGAAATCAAGCATCACTCTGGCTTCCCAGTCTGTTGCTTCTAGTTCACATGACTCACTCTCCACTCTCAACTCTGTCTTTGTCTTTTTAACTACCTGTGAATTGAGGGAGGAGCCCCCACCCATTTGCCATCTTGCACTGAGCCCCTTACTTTGTTCCCCTTAATGGCTTGTCACCCAGAAAGGTAGCTTGGCTATTAGAAGAGGGCCCAAGCATTCAGCCTCACCTCACCTCCCTTAACAGCATTATTAGAACAGCTGCACATGTGAACCATGTGTGGATATATGTACAGTGGTACCTCGGATTAAGGACTTAATTCGTTCCGGAGGTCTGTTCTTAACCTGAAACTGTTCTTAACCTGAAGCACCACTTTAGCTAATGGGGCCTCCTGCTGCTGCCACGCCGCCGGAGCACAATTTCTGTTCTCATCCTGAAGCAAAGTTCTTAACCTAGGTACTATTTCTGGGTTAGCAGAGACTGTAACCTGAAGCGTATGTAACCCGAGGTACCACTGTACATAGAATACAAAATGCAAATATTCAAAGCCAGTAAGTCATCTTTTTTATATATATATTTGAGGACTTTTTTTTGTTTTGTTTAACACTAGTTTGATATGTTCTATCCAATTCAGAAATCCCCCTTTAAACTTTTAATAAATCTTCCCAAACCTTCAAACAGCAGGAGACTGAGAGATTTGTTTCCTGCTGCAATAAAATGTAGCTGCCAATTGCACAATGCATATAAATCCATAATAAATAACTTACTCGCAGCCTTGGCTCATTTACATATTCACTAGCATCTACAAGTCGTTCTTAAGGGTATAGAAGTACATATAAAATCCCCAGCAAGCCTTGTGTTCTTGATCGTATCACAGGGAAGTATGTCAACAAGCCCTAGAGCAGTGTTAGTGGGTGGAAAGCAGTTTTTAAAATGTTGCTTTGCTAGGAGCAGGTTCTACTTGAGAAAAATGTCATATGGAAGCTGGCAGGATATACCTAAGGGAACAGCAAGCAGACTGGGTAGACATTCTGTTTTCCTTAGGCAGACTGTCCTGGAGAGTATGCATGATCCTTGCAAGGCCCTTTTTGAATCTTAAATCAACTTGGAGGCAGGGCAGGATGGGGGTGCTCACACAAGCATTGCATTACTCATGAACCAAAAATACAGCCGCAGGCAAGATTTCAGCTTCTAGTAGTAAAAGTAAGCACTTAAGTCTCAGCAAGAAAAGCTGACAGAATGTTTGGCAGCGAACACTGAAGACTCTAGTCCTCACCAGCAGGGAGGAATTGAACATTGAAGTGGAAGCAGCTGGGAACCTTGGGAGGAAGTGATCATGTCCTCTTGGGTTTCCCGATACAGAGGCGAGGGAAAACTGAGTGTACTCAGACATGCACTCTGGACTTTTAAGTTCTTTCCAGAGGTTCTATCATGTCTTTAATCCAGATGTGTTGGGCTATTTTGGAGCATTATTCTAACCCAGTGAAATCCATGAATATATTGTTACACACCACCCCAATCTCCACAAAGGGTGTGAGATTCCAGGGGTCCCAGGTGCTCACCCAGGATTGTGTTTCCATTGGGAGGATTGAGGCACAGTGGAGGCTACTGTCTTAAAGGAATATTATTAACCCATATTTACACCTGGAGGAGGTGCAGAACATTATATCCCAAGAGCATCTTTCATAGATTCAGCAAGCTTGTGTCTGAAACAGCAGTCAGACATGGTTCCCGGTCTCTTAGTGCAGCCTCCTTCTGCCAGCGCCTCATGGAGGTCTGGCCTGTGTTCTTCTCGCTCTTCCCAGCACACCCTTAATGGCACTCCGTTGTTTCTTAATGGCTCTGCACTTAACTAGCCAGCTGGTTTGCATAGGCTAGCCCAAGAATCCCTGTGCAGCTTGTATTTTCCCATCAATATCCCAAATATTATCTAGATTCTGACATTCATTTATTTCTTGGGTTTTAGGGGAGCATCCCCCCACATTCATATGTTCTTAATCCTTGACTAAGGTCCTCTTTTCACCATTTCAAAAACAAACATTTAGTTTGTTATAATGCCACACATTATAAAATAAACACAGTCTCTCCTTGCTGATCTATCTGTGCAGCGTCTCATCATGAAGTTTACTTGGGCTGCATTTGCACAATGGAATGAAGCCCATGTTTCTCATTTGGTCCCCCAGAGAACTACCCTTTGATCTCTTTTGTCTCACCTGCCTTGATTCATTTCATGTCAAATGCTGCTTGACAGCACATGGCCTGACCAATTGGAATTTGTACACTGATGCTTCATTTGTCTCACTCTTTCATTTCATGGTTTCATCTAGTTCATGTGGCCAGTAAACGCCCTTAGGAACTACATTTGTAAAGCTAAAAAAAGGCTTCCTAGTAATCTGTTGCAAATTTGCAGTGATATTTCTGTGGCGGGCAGTATGAATTCATAGCATCATCACCATTTCATATATAGCCTCATCCTGTACAATTTCCTCTAATGCTGTCACTGCTATGGCCTTTTTTACCCAACTAGGCATTTCTCTCACCTCTTACTTCCTGCAGTTGTCCACAGTTCAGTCAGCTTTCCCTTATCTTTTCTTTTTAATTTTCCAGACAAATAAACAGACCAGTAGGATGGCCAGATGCAAAAATAAACAGGATTCCTGCACCTTTAATAGCTATAAAGAGGAAGGAATGTCATCTACACCTGCTGAACTTTCCTGTCCTACACAACAAGTAAAAAGACACAGGACCCTTGTCGTAATTTGCACCTGGCCAATTTACTCTATAATCACCAGCATAATGAGCAGGACAGAACATACATGTTTGCTTGTAGAAGAATGTGATGGGACAGGATGAGACAACCCAATCTTTAGTATACACTTCCTCATTCAATGAAGAAGACACAGAACTAATACACTTATTAATTGTGCCTGTTTGTACAGATAGTGTTTGTTTATTTATAGCATGCTAAGGATCTGCACACGACACACATCAAAGTGTCTCTTCTGTTAAAAGTAACAGCAATGACCTGTATTTATTTACACAAATATAAGTACTGCTGTGCTCAGTGATGCTTCCCCAAGGAAATTGTACATATGATTGCAGCTTGTTCTATACATATTCTGAATAGTTTACTTTGAGTTCTCAATAAATTCCATAGAGTTCAGCAAGATGTACCACCTTGTAAGTGTTGGCAGGATTACAGCCATACTCAGATCGAACAGATTCTGACAACAGGAATTAAGGAGTTGAACCTGCCTGAAGCCAATACTGCCTAATATGCAAAACCAAACCAGCTGCATATTAAATATAAACAGAGGAGGCCTTCATCTCCATGATCATTGCCTTTTTCAAAATGGTAAATGGATCATATTCTATTCACTGATTTCCAGAAGCTTTATGGTTTTGATGCTACCATTAGAGCATGAGAGTATTGGGTATCAAACTACATCAAATTCTAGGCTGAATACTCCCACCTGCTGGTTCAGCTCAATCTCCACAATGCTTTTTAGCACTTTTAGGTATGAATTCATTAAGCATGCTGGATCTTTTTTAAAACACAGGTTCAGGTTTTAAAAAATTTAAAGACTTCCCCACATTATTTATTTCAGTTGCAGTCTTTTATGAAACTGATATGGGGTATCAGTAAGAAAGAAGCACAATGCACCAAAATACATGTTAACTATTACAAGTAAATTCTGTCACAGCTCTACTGTGTTGGACAGAGTCCAAATTTAGAGTCAGAGCAAATGTATTCTTTGATGAGGCTTGATTTAGTGAAATGGCTGCAGTTTATTTTGAGAGTGAAAGTAATCTATAAGCATTAAAAATGAAAAGTTGAAAACACTCTGCTACAGATGGGCCTGCCACCACTTCTCCGAAGATCCTGAGGGTGTGTAGGATGGCACTGAAGTCTGGAGGATCTGTAAAATCTTGGACTTCATTTCATTGACATTTTCACTGAAGGAAGATTCATTCTGGCATGGGCTGGATTCAGCCATGAGAACAAAAGTCAATATACCTTTTGGCCATTTTGTCCAGGAAATTTTACTGTTCTTAGTGAGATAAGCCATTAAAAAAAAATCAAAGTGACTTATGACACACCATCTTATGACACCATCTGAAGAAATATAGTTGTTTCTCATGGGTGTCAATGTTCTCCCCCAAAAACGACAGTTTTGCAAGCTGCATTAAATTTTTATCAATTTAAAGCAGAGGTACTAATGAAATAGTTTGGGGAATTTCATAGAGTAAGGCTGTTTCTCTTTCCTCCTGTGCTTTTTTTCTACAAACACAATTTGAGAGATAACAGCTTTGCTTACTGCTTGTTTGGATTGATTGAACCTTTCTAGTGAGTTCTTACCAACCCCCAGTAAAAAGAAAGCTGTTGCTTGGGATTAATGTTTTTAATAAAACAACCCCCTCAAACATCTAATTGCAATGATTCAAAGTGAAAGTCACTAACAAATCATTTACACACACATTATCTATAATGTCTACTGGGTTCTGTGTAGCTGTAAATAGACATGGTCATTACGTTCCATGAGTGTTCCTACAAAAGAGGGTGGGTGTTCCTTAAAATCAACTGCATCAGAAAAGAACACAGAATGAAAGCAGTTTTTAAACAAGTTCCTCTCCTGCATGCAAAAAGGATGCCGCAACATCCTTATAACAACATTTATATAACGCAGTAACATTAGCCACAATCCAAAGATGCCCAAAACTACAGTTTATTATGCTTGGCAAGACCTTAGGCTTATTGTTTTCAAACCACAACATGCCACAAAGCAATCTGCTTTTGCAACTAAGACTTCTTACTCTTTCGGGCATTTGGGGTCAGCCATTCAAAAGGAGAAAAGCCAACAATTTAACTAAAATAGCCTAAGCCTCATGTGTGACTGCAGCTATGTCTTTGGATCTTTGCCATGGCAGCTGTGAAATCCATCACAAAGTACCATAACATATCTTGATTGCATTATGCTGGTTGTGATATAGCCTCTCTGTTAGCCATGAAAACATCCTTGAGAATCAGGATTCTGTTCATATGCAGAAAGGTGTTTAAGGTTGCTGAATGAAGAACACCTAACAGGAAGTCAGGGTCAGTGAGTTAAAACACACCTCTGAGTTAAAACACAACTAGTTCAGAATCCAGTTACACAAATCTCTTGCTTAATAAATTTTATCCAGATCATTGTCTTAAATCATGACCCTTGTCATTCATTTGCTTAGAGTAAATAAAGTGCTTTACTGCACTTGCAAAAAAACACACAAAAAAGAAACACCAACCATTCATATTTATTGGTGTTTAGCAATCATGCCACAACGTATATAAAATTTATTTTGAAAATGCTTTCTAAGCATTTCAGGTTTTGTCACATATTCTTCTGGAGAGCTGTAGTAATGCCTGCCATTAAGTGGGTTGTTAATTATGTTGTTTTCTTCACCAAACCTCTCTTCCCCTTCTGCTCATGAGATTATGGATAGGAGCTAAATACTTTATTATGAACATATATTACCTCACAAGCTCTTTTAGATTTATTGCCATAATTGCAATCCCTAAGGATATGTTAATCTGCAATAAAGTTTACCTCGTTTATCCTTCCAACACATTCTTGTAGTGGTAGGTAATTTTTCCATTTTCTATATAGGATATGAATAGTTAGTTGCCCAGAGCCAAAGAGCTGAAGCCCAACCAAGAGGTTATACTACCTCACCTTATTTGGCTTGCATAGCCTGAAGCAGCTCCCATATACCAAATAGTTCATTCATCACAGGCAGCAGAAGGTCCTCTCCCTCTTCCCGTCAGCTTCCTTATTAGTCCCAACTCTTTCCATAGCTCTTCAAGAGACACTTTGTCCTTGTGATTTGCAGCCCAGTGAAACCTACCTTCAGGATGTATAATTAGAATAGCCTAGAATTTGAAAGATATAAGACATGGAGAAGATGCGGTCCATTTTGACGGATGGGCAGGGCCATGGCTTGGAAGTGAGAGCTGGACCATAAAGAAGGCTGATCGCCAAATAATTGATGCTTTTGAATTATGGTGCTGTAGGAGACTCTTGAGAGTCCCATAGACTGCAAGAAGATCAAACCTCTCCATTCTGAAGGAAATCAGCCCTGAGTGCTCACTGGAAGGACAGATCCTGAAGCTGAGGCTCCAATACTTTGGCCACCTCATGAGAAGAGAGGACTCCCTGGAAAAGACCCTGATGTTGGGAAAGATGGAGGGCACAAGGAAAAGGGGACAACAGAGGACGAGATGGTTGGACAGTGTTCTCGAAGCTACCAGCATGAGTTTGGCCAAACTGCGGGAGGCAGTGGAAGACAGGAGTGCCTGGCGTGCTCTGGTCCATGGGGTCACGAAGAGTTGGACACGACTAAACAACAAAAAGACACGAAGAAGATGCTGTCCATTTTGACGGATGGGCAGGGCCATGGCTTGTGTGTTGGAAGCACAGTTTTATGATGGTTTTGCTTCTACCCGCATGACTGGTACCGGAGACTCACACCTACATCTTGGTAGCTTAGTTGCCAGATGACTCGAGACACTATTTTGTCCACAATGCTATTTAATATCTACACAAAACCATTGGGAACAATCATCAGGAGGTGTGGGACACAGTGTCATCAGTATACTATTGACTCTCAGCTCTACTCTTCTATTAAATCTAAAGAGAGGCTATGCGTAAGCTGAACCACTGCACTTTATGGAGTAGATATGGGTCAATAAACTGAAGCTGAATCCTGCTAGGACACTGTGGGCAAGTGGTTCCCTGGTTCAAGAATTGGGGGATCTGCCTGTTCTAGATGGCATTGCACTCCCTCTGGAAAAAAACAGATAAGCAGTTTGGGGGGGTTCTTGGAGCCATCTTTGTCCATGTAGACTCAGGTGGCCTCCGTAGTAAAAGACACCTATCAACAGCTTTGGCTGGCGCATCCAGTGCACCCCTTACTGGGCAGAGATAATTTGACCATTGTGGCACACACACGGGTACCTTCACCTCATGTGTGTTTGTTTTTGGCATGTCGCTCCATGATGGGAAAAATGGTGGGATAAAAATGAATTAAATAAGAAATAAACAAACTTGAGTGAACCTAAAATAGTTCCTGGGATCCCATCTGTTTTTTTCAGAAATTGCTCTCCCTCTTCTCTGAAAAAACACATGGGATCACAGGAGCTATTTTAGGTATACTCAAGTTTATTTATTTCTTATTTAATTCATTTTTATCCCACCATTTTTTCCATCATGGAACAACATCTTACCAGGTTTTGGTATCATGAGTTAACAGGGCTTAGATTGGTGGGGGAAATATGATTAGTTTTCTAATTAGAAGAAATCTTATTACTATTCTCATTCCAAATATGCAAGTCGTTTTCAGCAGGGAACAAATCTGTATGTCTTTTATGAATGCATAACTCATATTTTTTTATTTCAAACACCACTTAGACACTTTTATGAGTCAAACGCCATTAAAACAGCGCAGATTCCCTCATTTATCTCTGCATTTATTTATTTATTTCTTTAAAAGTTTGCCTTTGCGAACTGGAAATGAAAAATCCTCCCTTAGCATTTCTAATCATATGAAGAAAGAGCTTATCAGATTCAATAACAGAATAGTTCCATTGCTTTTCTGCAGAAAAAAACACAAACAGGTCATTTAATTATCAAATTAGTGAGAAGCTTGTTGAGTAATAATGGATAAAATGTTAGAACATAAAATAGCTAGAGAAAGTTATAAATGCTAGCAGCTTTGTCTGTTTTGTAAATGGATATCCGGACCTTATTTTAGAGATGTGTTGCACTAAAAATTAATGAGATTTACACAGTAAAGAAAAACCTCCATTTTATGTAAGTAAAGTTCGAGTCTTACTATATATTATTATAGTGGTATGACCGCAGTATATCTGTGCTCATGTCATCGTATCACAGAAATAGCATGTGCAAGTAAACTACCTACAACAAGGATCCATCTCTCATATGAATCTACCTGAGTGTTAAGACTGGCATGAGAGTCCCTGCTTCATGTCCCATCACAATTGGATATATGGTGAAAGGGGAGGTAAAAACAGGGGAGCAGCATTGTTTAGATTATTCATTTATTGCCACTCCCTTCAGGACTGCATAGAGTCCCATACAACAGGGCAGGAGGAATCCCTATTACAATTAAACATGGGTGGCGCTGTGGGTTAAACCACAGAGCCTAGGACTTGACAATCAGAAGGTCAGCGGTTCGAATCCCCGCGATGGGGTGAGCTCCCATTGCTTGGTCCCTGCTCCTGCCAACCTAGCAGTTCGAAAGCACGTCAAAGTGCAAGTAGACAAATAGGTACCGCTCCAGCGGGAAGGTAAACCGCGTTTCGTGTGCTGCTCTGGTTCGTTAGAAGCGGCTTAGTCATGCTGGCCACATGACCTGGAAGCTGTACACCGGCTCCCTTGGCCAATAAAGCGAGATGAGCGCTGCAACCCCAGAGTCGGCCACGACTGGACCTAATGGTCAGGGGTCCCTTTACCTTTACCTATTGTTGTATCACATCACTTGACGCCTGCACTGATTCCTGACGTGCTAGGAGAGTATTTTTCCGATACCATACAGGGGATTCCTGCTTAGTGCCCAGAATCCAAAGGTTAATTATTATCTATCTTCCTGGGGGCTACACCCCCCTTCAAGCTGTCATGGAAAGAACAGTCTATTGAGACATAATTGATTATGCAGAGGGACCCATATTGAGAGGAACAGAAAATGAAACCTAGGTCAGCAGAATGTATCTCCTGCCATGTGTCCATGGAAGACTAAAAGACACCCTGAACAGAGAAGTTGGAGTCATAGCTGTCAACTTTGCCCTTTTTAAAAAGGAAATTCCCTTATTTTGAATAGGATTCCTCGCAAGAAAAGGGAAAAGTTGACAGCTAGGGTTGGGGTTTCTCAACCCTTGCTGCCCAAACCCTCACAATGTGACATATCAGGATCACCACCAATCAAGATTTCACCCTCCTTCAATTTCTCTGAAAGGAAAAGCCATACACACTAAAAACCTCCACTAGTGGGAGTTTGGACCTAAGATAGAAGCAATAGTTAAGGATTTTGGTCCCTATTTTCCCTTCAAGAATATGTAATCCCCCCTCAAGATCTCGCTTGACCCTGAACAGGAAAGGTGCATCAATAATTGCAGCCACATCAATAATTACACTTCTTGAGGAGCTGAGAAATCTTCCCCAAAGTATCTGTGAGCCAGCAAGCGTGTTGGCCTATCATGGTGTGTTTCCTGCAGGCAGATTATATTTGGGCAGAACTTCTGAAGTTGATCAGGAACTCTGTGTCTCTTTATAGGATCATGTAGCCCTGCCCCAATACCATGACATAAAATAAAGGAAATAAAAGTATCCTCCCTCCCCCAAAAATTCTTCAATTAATATTTTAGTGATACTATTCTTCTATGTGAGTTTCTCTGCCAGAATTTTCTTGCTAAATCACATCTTACCATAGAATCATAGAATCATAGAGTCATAGAGTCATAGAGTTGGAAGAGACCACAAGGGCCATCGAGTCCAACCCCCTGCCAAGCAGGAAACACCATCAGAGCACTCCTGACATATGGCTGTCAAGCCTCTGCTTAAAGACCTCCAAAGTAGGAGACTCCACCACACTCCTTGGCAGCAAATTCCACTGTCGAACAGCTCTTACTGTCAGGAAGTTCTTCCTAATGTTTAGGTGGAATCTTCTTTCTTGTAGTTTGGATCCATTGCTCCGTGTCCGCTTCTCTGGAGCAGCAGAAAACAACCTTTCTCCCTCCTCTATATGACATCCTTTTATATATTTGAACATGGCTATCATATCACCCCTTAACCTCCTCTTCTCCAGGCTAAACATGCCCAGCTTCCTTAGCCGTTCCTCATAAGGCATCGTTTCCAGGCCTTTGACCATTTTGGTTGCCCTCCTCTGGACACGTTCCAGTTTGTCAGTGTCCTTCTTGAACTGTGGTGCCCAGAACTGGACACAGTACTCCAGGTGAGGCCTGACCAGAGCAGAATACAGTGGCACTATTACTTCCCTTGATCTAGATGCTATACTCCTATTGATGCAGCCCAGAATTGCATTGGCTTTTTTAGCTGCCGCGTCACACTGTTGGCTCATGTCAAGTTTGTGGTCAACCAAGACTCCTAGATCCTTTTCACATGTACTGCTCTCAAGCCAGGTGTCACCCATCTTGTATTTGTGCCTCTCATTATTATTTTTTGCCCAAGTGCAATACTTTACATTTCTCCCTGTTAAAGTTCATCTTGTTTGTTTTGGCCCAGTTCTCTAATCTGTCAAGGTCGTTTTGAAGTGTGATCCTGTCCTCTGGGGTGTTAGCCACCCCTCCCAGTTTGGTGTCATCTGCAAATTTGATCAGGATGCCCTTGAGTCCATCATCCAAGTCATTGATAAAGATGTTGAATAAGACCGGGCCCAAGACAGAACCCTGTGGCACCCCACTAGTCACTCTTCTCCAGGATGAAGAGGAACCATTGATGAGCACCCTTTGGGTTCGGTCAGTCAGCCAGTTACAAATCCAGCCAGTGACCATGAGATCACTGTGCAGTTTTAAGGCAGATTTTCAGGGAAATGCTTCTTTGAGCTTGGTAATCACAAAAAAGAAAGTCAGTATTTCTTCATGCATTCATCTTAAGGTTGTTGGACATTCACCAAAGTGAAAGCCCACCTATGGACACCAGAGTGGTACCATTCACCTCCTGTTGACTAGGTGCCCGCTGTGTGCCCAACAAAGTGAATGCTACTGTTTTAGCATTTCAAAGCATAAATACAAGTCTTATATGCAGCTGCCTTCGTAGCTCTGATAATTCTTTGATCGGTTCTTCTTTCTTGCTTTAAGGGACAACATTTTACCCTGAGGAAAGCTAACTGATCTGCCAACTCTTCCATTTAGTAATTAAATTCAGAATGTTTGTTTGAAAAGGAAGAATGAGCCAAGTGGTTTTGTGGCTGATAATATACAAGAGAGAGAAAGGCAGATGGCATGATGAGCCAATGATGGGAAAACATGGAGGTGAGAGAAAACTGCGGTCATTGGAGAGATGAAGACTGACATGTCCATTACCAAAGTCTGGGCTAGTTTTGACAGTATGAAGATTTAGTATGACAAATGAGGGGGTGAGGGTAGAAAAATGGACCTGACTTTAAAATGCAGCTATCTGAGGGAAAGAATATAAACCTTAAAAAATTGCTATAACTAACACAGTGAAGTCACTAAGCTAAATGCTGCAGGAGCAGCTTACACCAGGGATGTGGAATCTGTTGTCTTCCAGATGTTGTCAGATTCCAGCTCCCATCAGTCCCAGCCAGCGCAGCTTGCAGTCAGGGATGACAGGAGATGGAGTCCAACATTCATCTGAAAGGCCACAGGTTCCTCATGCCTGCTTTAATTTGTAGATACTGATGGTGTCTGAAGCACCTGTTTACACTGGACTGAACCCTAATAGTCTAATTCTAACCATGTCTACTCAGAAGTCCTATTGATATTAATGGGGCTTTGTCCCAGTTAAGAGTAATCCTATATGTATTTCCTTGGTAGTCTCATGGAACTCAGTGAGACTTACTTATGAGTAGACATGGTTAGGATTGAGCTGCTGAGATCTAGCCTGTTATTCGGGTTGGGATAGCAGCTCCTTAGACTAGCTTCAGACACTATTTCAGGGGTAGATAAGATGATGATGTAAGCTGCATGACCCTCTGCAACATCAAGAGATCCTAGGTCCTCTATTCTAAGGTATGTGGGCTTGTAAATGAAATCAGGACTCTAGATCCTGACAGGAAGACTTCACAGTTCAGTCATGACCTGTGTAGGGCACAAGAAGATGGGATTTCATGCTTATTTAGGCATATAAAATAGAGCTAAACGGTGCTTGATTGTGAAGACAAGCCTTTTCTGAAACTTGTAGTCACAACCTTAAGAAATATTGCTAAGTTCCTTAAATATTTGATCAGCCCATTACACCTTGGAGGGGGGGAAACCCCACATTATTACTGAGACAGATAATGGCAATATGTTTTGGTTTAATTATCACAGAGCATAGGCCTCTCTTTAAGAAATGTCAGTGACCCTAAAGAAATTATATCAATTCAACACGTAGGATGATATCCAGCAGTGTTTCTCTGCGGGGAGCTATCAGAAAGGAAAGAGCTAAGGTGCTTATATCACTTGCCCAGTGTGAGCCATTTGCACATATACGGTAACTCTCTGGAATACAGGCAGTAGGAACATACAGGTCCTATGAAAGTCATTCAAATGAAAACCCTTGTTTGCTGTGTGATTCACCATGGACACCAAGGCATCCCTCCACACCTTACAATTTCTCCCATATGTGCATACAAATGCTTTGTTTTGATTTGTATTCTAAAGAAGATATCATAAATGACAAACTGGAACCGTGTGTATATATTTTATAGATTAGGAATGTCAGATTTAATAGTGGGATTTGATGTACACATTCCTGAGGCTCTGTTCGACAGTAATGCAATTAAACATTGCAACAAAGTAGTAAAGTTTTATAGGCAGTAGCAAATAAATTTCCTTTTTAAAGGCCAGAGGCATTGCAGGGAGAAATTCAGTTCTGAAAAACAAGTTTGGTTTACCTGATGGTTAGGAATTTGGCAATATTATTTTCTTTAGGAAGAGAATGCTCACTTTTGAGCAGAACAGGATGGGAAAACAGAAATTAAATTAGAGCAGGGTTTCCCAAACTTGGGTCTCCAGCTGTTTTTGGACTGCAACTCCCACAATCCCTAGCTAGCAGGACCAGTGGTCAGGGATGGTGGGAATTGTAGTCCAAAAACAGCTGGAGACCCAAGTTTGGGAAATCCTGAATTAAGAGTATTGTAGTGGTTTGTTAATATTAGGAATATTTCTAAATCACAGTGAACATCACAACAGTACCACAGTGGGAAGAGCACAGAGAGAAGAAATGCCTTGGTGCATCTGCAGCAGCACAACTGGATGCCTTCATCTGCTCCAGCTGGAACAAAACATGTCTCTGTCTCATATCGGTCTCTACAGCCACAGCAGGCACTGCAACTGCCCAACAGTTTGACTTTACCCCCAAAGGTGCACTCCTCCATTGTCTCCTGAAACAGATGCCAACAGTAATTCTGTATATAGTAGGGGTCAGCAAACCTTTTCAGCAGGGGGCCGGTCCACTGTCCCTCAGACCTTGTGGGGGGCAGGCCTATATTTGGGGGGGATGAACGAATTCCTATGCCCCACAAATAATCCAGAGATGCACGTTAAATAAAAGCACACATTCTGCTCATGTGAAAACACCAGGCAGGCCCCACAAATAACCCAGAGATGCATTTTAAATAAAAGGACACCTTCTACTCATGTAAAAACACGCTGATTCCCGGACTGTCCGTGGGCTGGATTTAGAAGGCGATTGGGCCAGATCCGGCCCCCGGGCCTTAGTTCGCCTACCCATGGTATACAGCAACAAAATAAAACAAGTAAGAACTCATCCTTCTAGGAAAACCTGTAAAAACAAATAAGTTTTTAGCATCTGATGAAATGCACACAACATTGCAGCCTGTCAGTAAGTTTCGACTGGTAGTGCGTTCCACAGGGCAGGTGTTACTGTCTTGAAGGATCTAGTCCAAGCTACCATGGAGCAAACCTCCAGCACACGTGGCCCCCTCTAGAAGGGCCCTTCCAGGCGTCCACAGTTATCGGCAGGTATGTAGGGAATATCCTCCTCCCAAGTTGTCTTGCTAACTGTAAAACCTTAAATTTGGTCTCAAAGCATATTGGCAGCTCATTCATCTTGTTTCAGCCATAATTTACAATTGTGGATGGTTCCAGGTTTGTTGATCTATGTTCCTTTGGTGCATAGATCAGAGGGAGAGCTGCCTTATACAGAACCAGACTACTGGTCTAGGTAACTCAGAGCAGGATTTCAGACAAGGGCCTCTACCAGGAGATGCCAGGACCTGAACCTGGAACCTTCTGCATGCAAAGCAGATGATCTGTTGCTGAGCTGCAGCCCCTCCCCAGCACTCAGTCAGTTTCATAGACTTCTGTCTGTATCGCCTTAGTAATTCCTCCATGTTTCAACATGTCCATTATAGAAGTGACAGTCCCGTGACAGCTCTGACCGCTCTCAATTAAAAACGACATTGATGGAGTTCTTCTATAACTGAATGTGTCTTTCTTATTATATCAATGTATATTTTCATAAAGCGTGTTAAAAAGTGACATAGTCATTGATGGAGGCAGCAGGGAAAAGCCAGTCCACAAAGATTTCTCTCACCAGAGCAACTGTGTGTCATGTTTTCTGAATGCTGAAATACATAACAGTGCTATTTTGGCAAACAATATTATTTTAGCAAATAATAAATACAAAGCTATAGTATTAATAATATGACTTCATGTTACCTGAATTCTACCTGAAATATTGCCTGCCCCTGTTTGGACCTTCATTTGTCTAAATTCCCTGAATTTTACTGGTTTTATAGTATTCTTTGTTTTAATGGTGATCTTTATTTTTAAGTTGCAGACTGCTTAGATTTATTTAAAAAGATATCTAATAGTAATTGGCTTATAAACACTTTAATTAGACAATCCATCAAAACTTAGAAACAAGGTAAAATACCAAAAATATTAATATCATTAGCATTTTCACATCCATGTGTTAAGTCAAACTGTAGCCCTCCAGATGTTGTTGTTTATTAATGTAAGTGCTGTGAAATACCAAATTAGGCTAAAAAGTAGTTTACAAGTAGTGCTTCTTCAGCATTGTTGGTGGACTACAACTCTCATCTTCCATGGCCATTGGCCATGGTGATTGGAGGGCCACAACAACCTCTGGAGAGCCACATGTTTCCCACCTGCAGTTTAAGTCACATGGTGCCTACTATAAAGCCCCATTTCTTCTACTTCACAAGGGCTAATATCTAATTGCTAATTCTTTTACTATCAAGACTGTCTTTTCATAATCATTGTTGTTGTTGTTTAGTCGTTTAGTCGTGTCCGACTCTTCGTGACCCCATGGACCAGAGCATGCCAGGCACTTCTGTCTTCCACTGCCTCCCACAGTTTGGTCAAACTCATGCTGGTAGCTTCGAGAACACTGTCCAACCATCTCGTCCTCTGTCGCCCCCTTCTCCTTGTGCCCTCCATCTTTCCCAACATCAGGGTCTTTTCCAAGGAGTCTTCTCTTCTCATGAGGTGGCCAAAGTACTGGAGCCTCAGCTTCATGATCTGTCCTTCCAGTGAGCACTCAGGGCTGATTTCCTTCAGAATGGATAGGTTTGATCTTCTTGCAGTCCATGGGACTCTCAAGAGTCTCCTCCAACATCATAGAATATAGAGCCTATTTTCTGTCATCACAAAAACAGGACAGTTGTTCCACCTGCTTTTCACTGGAAAGCCCATCTTCTGTTCTAATCCTTTAGGATTCCCCCCTAAAAAGGACTATATTGGGGTGTGCTATCCTTAAACAGGGTTTTAGAGGTGGTTTGTGCCACTGACTCTATGGAAAGGGGTTCAAGTCCCTGCACCCCAGGACCTTGGGATCCCTAGTAATGAAAAAGTTTGTTTCAGAGTATTGTGTACCTGGCCTGATGCCCCTGACTTATAGGAAGAGGATTTTAACTGTTGGACACTTCTCTGAAATGTAAGTAAACTTCAGGAGTACCTGAATATTGACTACCTTCTTCTACATCTGTCCATCTTTTAGTTAGAGGCAGCAGAAACATGAATTATTAAATATTAACTTCCTCATAAAGGAACAGAATAAAAATTAAAAGCCAATTCATTGCCAGTAAAAAAAAAAAAGTGACTATCATTTATTAGTAGAAGTTTCATGGTAGAGGGTATTTTATTAATTGACTCAGAGCTGGAAAGGCTATTGCAGCCTGGGGAAGATTGCATGTATAATTGCAGTAATAATTAGTTTCAAAGACTTTCGCTACTGAGCTGAACAGTAAGTTGAGTTGTTTAATAGTCTGATGGCAAATATACATAACAACAATGATCCTCCAACTCAAATAAAATATCCCTGAACAAGAAGAAAAATCCACATTCTGCATTCAAAGTATCCCAAAATTTTGTGCCAATGAAAACTAATAAATTATGTGATCTGAATTAGACATATTATTGAGCATATTTTTGTTTTGATTTATTTGCATAATTGATTGTGCTTCCATGAAGAAGGGTATAACATATTCCACAGAAGATCAACAGTATCATCTAAAGCTTCTGACACTCAGGATGCCTGCTGACCACCACCTGAATAAACCAATAGCCTTGGTTTTATCTCCAATCCCCCTTTCCAATTTAATCCCTTCTCCTCTCTCCCTCTCTCCCACACAGTAGTCTAACTGGTCTGAACTTTTATGATGGAAATTCAAAACCATTAAGAAGTTAGGCTCATCATTTAAATACATACTGTACTAGGTACCTGAACTACCTATACCAGGGATGCCACTGATTCATAAAACACTTTTACTGGCATCAGATTCCCATAAATGTGTAGGGCATCACATCACCTTTGTTTCCTTCAGAACCATACAATTTAGGTGACCACAGATGTTCTGCAAGAGGCTAGTATTCTCAGGCCATCTTTTCTGCAAAGAACTCTGCACATTCTCTACAACCCAAGACTCTACAGAATTAGCTAAATTGTTGCTAGGACAGTTAGATTGACTCTTTGATTTGGTTTTATATTCTGTTTGTGTGATCTGTTTCCTCCTTTCCCCCCAATAAATGTCATATATACTGAAATTTCACTGTTCTGAAAAGTGTTTCCCCTGGAATTTCTCCTTTAAATCTTCCCCAGATGCTAAGCTGCATAGTTCTTAAACTTCTTGTGTTCTAATGGAATTTCACAAGTTTTGTTTAAAGACTGAATTCTCAGGCTTTGGGAAAGTAAATCTACAGCTCCTTTGCTTTTTCCCCAGAAGTAGGCTGGATGGAGGGATCCTTGGCAGTTTGGCTTAGAAACCCCTCCCCCAACAACTGGAGTGCTTTTGTCATGCTAAACTTAATCTGCCTGGTGACACTTTATCTTGATAGTGGGGACAAAAAGGCAAGTCCACCAGGAGAAAACAATTCCCACCACCACCCCAGCAAGCGACCAGAAACAAAGAGTAAAAAGCAGAGCAAAGCACCAAATAAGCAATTGTAACTGGCTAGAAGCTTAGTCACTGATGCATTGTGACTAAATGTTTTTGAACTCATCTCTGCATCCACAAGACTACAAGCCTGGATAGTAGAAAACCCTGTATCCAATACAAATACCACATTTGCAATTGTCAAAGTTTATGGAAGACTCCTCGTGTTTAATAATTTAATTTAATCCTCTCAGTAATGCAGAGATCCAAAGCAAGAGAGGTTTTTTAAAAAAATTACTACAGTATTTGAAACAAAAAAAACCTACCTGTTTTAAAAGCTGTTTTTAATACTGTACCTGATAAACCCAAATCCTAAGGTTTCCAACATTGACTGAATGCAATATTATTTGCATTATTATCTAAGTGTTTAAAAAACCTTGGTAAGCATCCTTCCCCCTGTTCTTGCAAAAAGAGTGAAGCAGAAAATTTGCAGCCTTGTTGCCTGGGTAGTTCAGTAACCGCTGATGAGCACAGCCATTAAAAAGTAAATAAAATAAAAAGATTCCAACACTATTGCAAATCAGTTCTTGGTTCTTTTATTCCTCAAGAGGCAGCTGAGCTGCTTATTCCAACTGAACAACAAAAGAAATGGAGGTATTGCATATTCTCTTGCTGCAAACAGCCCAGGGGGAGAGAAAGGAAATATCCTTTTATAGCTCTGTTCCACTGATAACTGTTTCCCTTCCTTTTGACAGCAACAACCGTTCCTTAGAACATTACAGAACTAAGGATAAAATCTCAAATGAGACATGGCACAAAATAGCAGGTTACCCCACATCTCAACTTTGTTTTATAGGTGAGCTGCGCTGCAGTGAGCACAAGTTTCTAGCACAGGGATGGGGGATCTATGGCTCAAATGCTGTTGTACCTCAGCTCCCAGCATCCCTGGCCACTGGCCATGCTGGCTGGGACTGATGGGAATTGGAGTCCAACAACATCAGGGCCAAATGGAGGGGCCATGGCTGAGTGGCAGACCACCTCCTTTGCATTCAGAAGGTCCCAGGTTCAGCCCCTGGCATCTCTAGGTAAGGCTGGAAGAGAATCTCTGTCTGAAACTATGGAGAGCTGCTTTGTAGAGAATATGAGATGGAAGGACCAGTGGGTATGACTCAGGGAAAGGCAGCTTTGTATTGCTACAGTTTCAACTTTAGGTAAAGGTAAAGGGACCCCTGATCGTTAAATCCAGTCGCGGACGACTCTGGGGTTGGGTCACTCATCTCACTTTACTGGCTGAGGGAGACAGCGTTTGTCCGCAGACAGCTTCTGGGTCATGTGGCCAGCATGACTAAGCTGCTTCTGGCGAACCAGAGCAGCACACGGAAATGCCGTTTACCTTCCCGCTGGAGCGGTACCTATTCATCTACTTGCACATGCTTTCGAACTGCTAGGTTGGCAGGAGCAGGGACCGAGCAATGGGAGCTCACCCCATTGCAGGGATTTGAACCACCAACCTTCTGATCGACAAGCCCCACCTTTAACATGGCACAAAATGGGCTTCATCCAGAAAAAAACATGTCATGCTTAAATCTCATTGGAATGTGTGAGACCCATTACCGGGTAGTCATGATGGTTGATTGATGGGTTCATTTCAAGGACGTAATCATGACAACCTTTTGCTATATTTGAATTGATAATCCCAATGGCAGCCACCTCCACCTATGTACCTGCTCTCTTTCTAGAGTTCTCAGATCCTCACCTGCTGAATTCATCAGCAAGGGGTCCACTAGTGTTCATCAGAACATTTGTATCTGTCAGGGAACTGACATCGGGGGAAAGGGAAGTGGTAAGGCTCCCAGAGACTGGGAGAGAGTCAACAGCCAAAGCAGGGACCAGCAGGGGGAGCGCGGGGTCTCTGGAGGAGGATCTCAGTAATGCTGAGAGAGACGCAGCAGCCCAGGCAGGAAGCAGCAGGGGAGAGAAAGGGGTGAGAGACACTTCGAGCGAAAATAGCGGGGAGGTGTCAGAAGCAACTGCAGGGAGACCCATGCTGCGCCGGAAGCTGCCACGTCGTGAGTCCAGGAGACGCGTTTCCATTAAGGAACTTCTTTGCTGGAAGCGCTTCCGCAGACAGCCACTGTCAGACTCTACTAGTGACTAGAGCAGACATGTCTGAGGAGCTCTGTCACACACAGAGGTTTGTGGGGTCGCACAAACTCTGAAGGGGCACAATTTTAAGCACAAGCAGCTAACCATCCCCTGACAGCAGTCTGACAGTCTCTGTACGCTGCCTGTGCAGGAGAAAGCATCATGAGCAACCCAGTCGGAACCGGAGACGCAGGGGTTGGAGCTGGTCCAAGCTTGGAAGAAAGGTATCAAGCTCTGGAGGTCCAACTTGCGCTGCAGACGGCGAGGCTCGAGGAGAGAAGGGCTCAGGATGCTGACAAAAAGGGGAGAACCACTCAGTTCCCCAGAAAGGTACCAGGATTGGTGCAGAAGTTTGGGGGGGACCCCAAGGATTACCATGCCTTTAGGACTGAGATGCAATATGCTCTGAATGTGCAGTTTGATGAGTTCCCTGATGAGGAATCGCGAGTTGCGTTCGTAATTGGGCATCTTGAGAAGGGGGCGCGGGACTGGGTTCGACCCCTGATGGCAACGCACAACGATATCCTAAAGGACACTATGAAATTCTTTCGTGCAATGGATATCATGTTTTCCAGCGATATTGAGGAAGGGGCGGTACGCAGACAGCTAATGGCTTGCAAGCAGGGAAGCAGATCTGTCCGTGAGTACTGGACTGAATTTACCATGCTGATTCACAGATTGGGGTGGGATTTATCGGCGGCACCCATTCAGATGCTATTTGAAGAAGGTCTTTCTTCAGCTGTGAAAGACGAGCTGGCCAGGAGCCCCAGGGCGGGGTCTATGGATCAGCTGACCAAATCTGCGCTGACCATTGGAGCGCGCCAGGAGGCAAGAGCCTTGGAGAGGCGGGAAGGGAGAGGGGAACGTTGGAAGGAGTTACGCATTCCAGACATTCCTGAGCCAGCTTTCCCGCCGGCAGAGCCGATGGAAATCGGAACAGCCCGCGCGCGCGCAGTTTCAAAGCCCAGTGAGGGGGCGAAGAAGGAGGGAAAGGGAGCCCGGAAATGCTATCTCTGCCAACAGCCAGGCCACTTTGCCAGAGTCTGCCCCCAGAGGAAGGAATGGCAAGGGATGGTGGGAGCTGTTGAGGGGGAAGAGCAGGGAGAAACGGAGCAGGTAAAAGCCAACGCCTGGTTGCCAGCAGGGCACTGCAGCCAGGCCAAAGAGCAGTGAAAGTGCCCCTTCCCCAAGTGCCAGTGCCAGAAGCTCCTCGACCTGCTCTAGTGATTGAAGTGTCGCTAGAGCTGCAAAATGGACACCCCCTAAAAATAAAGGCGCTGTTGGACTCAGGCAGCTCCTGCAATTTCATGAGCAAGGAGTTTGCTGCTGAACACCAGATACAGACTATCCCTTTAAGCAACCCCCTGCAGGTGACCACGATTGATGGCAGGGAACTGTTGGGAGGAGGCGTCAGCTTGCAGACCGTCCCAATGATAATGAGGGTGGCAAGGCACACAGAACTGATAGCGTTTAATGTGGCCACCTTGGGAGGCGCTCCCATTATTTTGGGAATGAGCTGGCTAGCCCTACATGATCCGCTGGTGGGCTGGCATCAAAGAGTGGTTTCCTTCGGTTCCGCGCACTGCTTAGAACACTGCAGGGCGGAAAAGGGGTCAGCAGGGGCCCAAGCCACCCTAGCAGGGACGGAAGTGATGGAGAAGGGGAAGGTGCCACCACAGTATGCTGATCTCAGCGACGTGTTCAGCGAGAAGGAAGCGGACCAACTACCCCCGCATAGGCCCTTTGATTGCCAGATCAATTTACTCCCTGGAGCACAGCTTCCTGTAGGCAAGTTGTATGCCATGTCAGACAGGGAGATGCAGGAGTTGCGAGCGTTCATTGACAAGAACCTGAAGAGAGGCTTCATCAGAGAGTCCAAGGCAGCGGGGGGTAGCCCAGTGTTTTTTGTGGATAAAAAAAACACGGACAAGCCGAGGCTGGTATGTGACTTTCGGGCCCTAAATGCAGTGACAGAGCCGGCGGCTTTTCCTATGCCCAGGATTGATGATATTTTGACCAGGGTGCGAAAAGGAAAGATTTTTACAAAGCTGGACCTAAGGGGGGCGTACAACCTGATACGTATAAGGAAAGGGGATGAATGGAAGACCACCATGTTCACCCCTTTGGGGGCATTTGAATACCTCGTTATGCCTTTTGGATTACAAACAGGCTCCGCGTGTTTTCAAGCCTTTATGAACCATGTACTGGGGCCTTTGCTCTACAAGAATTGCGTGGCCTTCTTAGATGACGTGTTGGTGTATTCGGAGAATGAGGAGCAACATGTGAGAGACGTCAGAGAAGTGTTGAGCAGGCTGCAAGCCAACAGACTGTGGGTGAAACTGGAAAAGTGTCAGTTTCATACCAAGGAGGTGGAATTCCTGGGGTACCGCTTGTCAGACAAGGGGTTGGCCATGGACCCCAGCAAGGTTCAAGCGGTGCTGGAATGGAAAACACCCAAGACCAAGAAGGATGTGCAGAGGTTCCTAGGGTTTGGAAACTTTTATCGTAAGTTCATCCGAAACTTCGCCCACCTGACGGCGCCCATCACGGACTGTCTCAGCAGCAAAAAGAAGTTTGTTTGGACGGGGGAGGCGGAGCGAGCGTTTGAGGAACTGAAAAGGGCCTTCGCCTCTGACGAACAACTTCTACATGTGGATTTACAAAAAAAGCTGAGGGTCGAAACAGACGCTTCGGACAGAGCCATAGGGGCGGTGCTTCTTCTGCAGCCGGGGAAGGAGGGGTCAGAGTGGCGACCGTGTGCCTTCTTTTCGCGAAAGCTGAACAAATCTGAGAGAAACTACACGGTGCACGACCGGGAACTTCTTGCGATTTATGAGGCCTTCCGGAGATGGAGGCATCTACTAATTGGTGCACAACAGAAGGTGCAAGTGTGCACGGACCATAAGAATCTAGAGTATTGGAGAACTGCGCGAGTGCTCAACCAAAGGCAGTTGAGATGGGCCCAGGAGTTCTCCAAATTTAACTTTGAGATTTGTTACGTACCAGGCCCGGAGAACGTTAGGGCGGACGCTCTCTCACGCAAACCTGAATATTTGGAGGGAGAGGGTGCACCCGAAGAGACCCATGTTATTCCCGAGGACCGCTGGGTGTGTGGGGCGGCTTTGGTGGGGCAAAGGGAACTGGTAGAGGGAACGGTGCAGGATGAATACGCCCAGGACAAACTCAGGGGTCTCAGGGGGGAGGGAGACAAACCCGGGGGTTTTGAGGAGAGAAACGGGGCGTTGTACTACAAGGGAGCGTTATACATACCTGAAGGGGAATTGAGGGAAAAGGTACTCAAGCAACTGCACGATAGCCCCACAGCAGGGCATTTTGGGCAACACAAAACCATGTGGCTGGTTACCAGGGAATTCTGGTGGCCCAAGGTCAGGGAAGATGTGCGTGAATATGTGAGAGGGTGTGACCGATGTCAACGAGCCAAGGGGGAGAGGCGGGCACCGGCAGGTTTATTAGAACCACTACCCACGCCGGAAAGACCATGGGAGGCAGTGGCAATAGATTTCATGACTGATCTGCCCAGGTCCAAAGGGAAGACAGCCATTATGGTTGTAGTAGACCTGTTAACCAAGATGGCCCACTTTATAGCCTGCTCACATGCGGTCACAGCAGAAGAAACCGCTAAATTGTTTGTGGAAAATGTGTTTAGGTTGCATGGTGCCCCCTTGAGGGTGGTTTCGGACCGAGGGAAACAATTTACTTCCAGGTTCTGGAGGAAGCTCATGAGCTTATTGCATGTAGAGGTGAATTTTTCCACTGCCCGTCATCCAGAAACCAATGGGCAGGCGGAAAGAGCTAATGGTGTCCTCCAGCAATATTTGAGGTGTTATGTGAATGACAGAGAGAATGATTGGGTGGAGAAGCTGGCGTTGGCAGAATTTGCCTATAACAATGCAGAGAACGTGTCCACGGGGATGAGCCCTTTTTTGGCCAATCACGGGTGTCATCCCCGAGCCTTCCCAGGGGGGGAGGGGGAGAACTGGAGCGTTCCTGCCGCAGAACAGTTCGTTGAAGAAATGGAAGCGATCCATCGCCAGCTCCAACTTAATTTAAACAGGGCGAAGGAGGAATATAAGAGGCAGGCAGACAAAACCAGAAGGGAAGGGGAAAGCATTAGGGTGGGGGACCAGGTGTGGCTGTCCACCCAAGGGTTACCATTTAAAGGAGGTTGTAAGAAGTTAAGACCCAAAAGACTGGGCCCATTTGAAGTCACGCAACAGGTCAACCCAGTGGCTTTCAGACTCCGGTTACCGAACCACATGAAGTTGCACCCAGTGTTCCACAGATCATTGCTGTCACCGTATATAGGGGACAGAGAGGGGAGGGTCAATAGGGGACCAGCTATGGAGGGAAAAGAACACAGCTACCATGTAGCGGAGATTCTCGATTCCAGGTGGAGGGGAGAGCAAGTAGAGTATTTGGTAATGTGGGAAGGGGAGCCGGAGTCGGAAAACACCTGGGTCAGGGCAGAGGAGGTAGATGACGAGGTTTTGATTGAAACTTTTCATCAGAGATTCCCTAGAAAACCCCAGCCAGTGGCGAGGTTCCGGAGGGAATACTTCGCCACCACCGACGACGAAGAAGAGTTGGAGGGGTTCGCTGATTCCGAGGTGGAGGAGGATTCAGCGAGTCGGAAAGAAGACCGATGGAGGGAATTGTTCGAGACGTCTGAAGATGAAGAGGATTCTTTTAGGGGTTTCAGCTCCTCACCGCCCAGAGGAGAAAGTAGGGGCGGGGGAGAGGGGGGCCCTGGAGGGGAGGTGGATGTCAGGGAACTGACATCGGAGGAAAGGGAAGTGGTAAGGCTCCCAGAGACTGGGAGAGAGTCAACAGCCAAAGCAGGGACCAGCAGGGGGAGCGCGGGGTCTCTGGAGGAGGATCTCAGTAATGCTGAGAGAGACGCAGCAGCCCAGGCAGGAAGCAGCAGGGGAGAGAAAGGGGTGAGAGACACTTCGAGCGAAAATAGCGGGGAGGTGTCAGAAGCAACTGCAGGGAGACCCATGCTGCGCCGGAAGCTGCCACGTCGTGAGTCCAGGAGACGCGTTTCCGTTAAGGAACTTCTTTGCTGGAAGCGCTTCCGCAGACAGCCACTGTCAGACTCTACTAGTGACTAGAGCAGACATGTCTGAGGAGCTCTGTCACACACAGAGGTTTGTGGGGTCGCACAAACTCTGAAGGGGCACAATTTTAAGCACAAGCAGCTAACCATCCCCTGACAGTATCCTTCACCACTGCCCCAGAGCATAGACTAATAATGCTATTCATCACTACGATGGGAGAAATCAGTGAAAATCAGGTGCCTTGCCTTGCACAAGTGGAAACACTTTCTACTAGTGCAAATCGTTAATGGATACAACCCAAAAACATTTTGCTTTTTGCTTAAACCCCCGCCCCCAACTTTATCTGCATTGTTACCTTAAGGATTCTGAAACGCACCTTAACAGGCATTATGCAAACTTCAAAATAAATGTACTTTATGAAGCTGCTTGAGTAATTCCACCTTGCTGTTTCTTGTCTTTTTAGACTGTTCATTTCCCTGCTGGCCTCCATAATTATTACAAGCTTTTCTTATTTTAATTCCCCTTGTCTTACTGCTAGAGGCCTTTGTCACCTGCTAGAAGGAGCGAGGAGGGTCAGCTGAGAGTTCATTCAGTTATCACGTCTGTTTCATTATGCTTCTTTAGTCTGAAAGCATCCAGGAGTTCTGTCTGTATATTTGTTATAATTATCGTCCTGACAACATCTTCTTGGTGCAAGGGCTAAGGCAGCCTCTTCAGAAAATGTCTCCAAGGCAGCTTTGCCTCACAGGAAGCCCTCGCTAATTAAAAAGTGACAGTCTTCTCCATCTCCCTGAAAGTAGCTTGTGTCTCATCCCCCGCTACCATTCTCTTCTTTTAGCTCGTTCCAGATAATTGAAAAATTAATTGAACTTATTAAAAAATAAAACATCTGGGTTACGGGTCAGGAATTGCAGCAGCCTTTGTAAGTGATCATTACAGCACTCAACGGCACTTAAAAATAGTAACATCTACTTCTCTTAGATCATTAGGCCCCTTCAATGGTCAGGAGAAATCTTTGAGTGTACAATAAATTGTGGCCCAGCAAACCTGTTGAAACCATTGAATGATTTGCAGGGTTGCACCAAGGACACCATGGCTGGAGGAAGAGGGCGACCCTCCCACAAGATCTCAGGGCCTCTTCATCTTTCAAAGCCTAGTGAGATCTTGGGTACGGACAGGCCAGTGGACATGCCACCATTTTAAGAGGACATGTCACCATTCCACCTTGGCTTCAGGATATAGATAATAAGGGGTACCTCCCCTTGAGGGGTCCTGAAGGATAAACAGCTCTCGGCCCTAGTTCAGGGGGACTGTGCTTGCCAGTCACCATCTCAAGTCATCAGTGGTCTCAGGATAAACAGCTCTCGGCCCTGGTTCAGGGGGACTGTGCTTGCCAGTCACCATCTCAAGTCATCAGTGGTCTCAGTTGCAGTGGTCTTGCACCACAGTGGGTCCTCAGGGCTGGTTAACTCCCCATACAATGCCCCAGTAGGTGTGTGAAGATGAAGGTCAGACTTCAAGGCTGCAATTAATCTCATGGGCCTACATAGCAATAAAAGCTTGTTACATTTGTTTATTTTGAAGTATGTAAAAAGGGTAATTTGAAAAACCTTCCGAGTTTTGCTTGCTATTTTGAGTTGAAAGTTACTCACAGTAACACTCACCAGTGGGGATGCAGACAGGTGATAACTGACCTTGTCAGTTGGAAATAACTTTGTCTCTTTCTTGGAACGTTTAACTTGCAGATACAGTCAATTACCTTATGGTAATGGTTGCTTCAAGGATTTTATTGCTTGGCTCCCTTGGAACGAAACACATATATTAGCCTAATTTAGGAGTGCTTTGTCTGAAGTTCCTGTGCTCTCTGTGTGCAGAATTATTGCGGCCTTAACTTTTTATTCAGACTGCAAATTCACTACAATTCCTTTTTTAGAAAGAAAGAATGGAAACTGAGTGGATTTCTTCACTGAAACAAGAACTGCTGCACTTATCACATCACTCTGAAATAGTGTTCATTCTTTCTGAAAGTGAAGATTACTCATCAACAAAATCAAGACAGAGAAGGTTACTTGGAAACATTAACTGTAGGTATCCTACAGTAGACCTCTAATGTCTTCACTTACGGCTATTAGAAACCATTCATATTTCATATTTTGTAGCTTTAGGGAACACTTCTAGGGAACACCAACAAGCCTGACAGTCATGAAACTCCTGCTTATGCAGGGTGTGGGATGTTGGCTGGGCCTGTTGGGCCTCACTGTGAGGATGAACTTTAGGTTCTATCCCCAACATCTCCAGGGATTGGGAAAGACTCTTATCTGAAACACTGGAGAGAGACTGCCAGTCAGTGTCAGTAGTACTGAGCTAGATGGACCAACAGTCTGACTTAGTATAAGGCAGTTTCCTATGTTGCTGCTTTCCCTGTTCCTGGAGGGGAAGACCAGCAATAGGATGCAAACTGCCTTTCAAGAAAACATATATGCCATTGCCAACCATCTCACTGGTAATAAGCTTCTGAGGAAAACGTTTCTGGGCTTTCCAGAACCCAGTTGAAACCAGTATCCTAGAAGAAATCTGACTCATGTCGAGGGAAGAAAATGGTGAGGTAAAAGTAGAAATATTACAACAACATGTCCTATTGTCCTTAATAATGGAATATATTTATAATGAAATGATTTTAGAATGTTGTATTATTTTACTCTTATTAGCCGCTCTGAGTCCGGCTGGGGAGGGCGGGATATAAATAAAAGGTTTGTTGTATTATTATTATTATTATTATTATTATTATTATTATTATTATTTATTGGATGCCAGATATTCAATTGGTATTTCTCTGCTGGCGGAAGGCATCAGTCAGCAAAATGAGAAGGGAGGCAATTTTCTGAGATTGTCTTTCCTTCTTGCAGTCCCACAGCATCCAAATCTTCTCCCTCATCTTGGGGGATCCACTAAAGGGTATCGGGGGTGGGGGTGGGCAGGAGTCACCAAAAATGGCCTTTCTTCCTGTTCAGCTGATGGACACCTTCCATCAGTTAAGGGACACCAGATGGATACACCCACAATGACCAAGGCCTGGTCCTACAGTTCACATGCAGCAGAATGAGGTGGGAAAACAGTGGTGGAATTCTGAAATTAGAGAATAGGATGCACCACTTTGGACTGCAGGTGTGGGGGAGAAATCACTTTTTTAAACACTCCTCTAGGGTTCTGTAAATATCACTTTACTCCAGCTCCCATCATCCCCAATCTGCATGACTAATGGTTGGGGATGATGGAGATTGTAGTCTGACAATCTCTGGCAGGCACCAGGTTAGGGAAGGTTGCACTGAAATGTGGACATGCTCCATAGTTCCTGTTTACATGGTTGAGGCAGACCAGGGTCAAACTAAACAGGTTTGCCTCTGTCGTAGTAACATTGGCTCTTAATTTTACAGCCATTGGGAAGTACGCTGATCACTACGAATTACAGAGTTTACAAAATAATGAGTCTAGAGAATACTGACAGTAAACTCAAAGGATTTATTTTCTTACTGGGAGGGGCAGAGGAATCTACATTTAGGATAATCATTATGATAAGTGCAACATTTTTGGAGGCTTTGCAAAAATCAATGGCTACTGTTCACTTTATCTGACTGGATGAAATGGTCACAGCAGCAATTGAATTAGAAGGAAAGCAATTATTAAGGATCAGAGTACATATAATTTGTATCAGTACAAGATGCTTCTTTACCTGAAGTCCAAGGAAAGGAAGCAAAAAACAAAAAGGAATGGGAGGAATTACTGCAGAAGAAAGAGAAAACATTTGGCAAAGTATGTGGAATATCGGTGAATACGTGGAACTCCAAGCCAAGGTTGCGCTCGGTTATGGTGCAATCCTCTGCATGTTTACCCAGAAGTAAATCCTACTGTGTTCAATAGGGCTAACTCCCATGCAAGGGCATAGGACTAAAGCCTTGCAGAGCACTCCTTGGCATATTTATGCAGTAGTAAGCTCTACTGCAGGCATAGGCAAACTCGGCCCTCCAGGTGTTTTGAGACTACAATTCCCATCATCGCTGGTCAATGGTCATGTTAGCTAGGGATGGTGGGAGTTGTATTCCCAAAATATCTGGAGGGCCGAGTTTGCCTATGCCTGCTCTACTGTGTCCAGTGGGGCTTACTGATTTTAACCAGGCAGCCCTCATTTCTGTTAGAGGGCATCATTGAAGCAATAAATTATGATGGCTTACTGTTTCATACATTCCATCCCTATTCTGCATTTGTCTGAAGAAACCACAAGAACTGAATATATAACTGTGTGTTTTCCCCCTAATAAAAAGAGCACATGCTGCATCTTGCTGGAAAAATGAAAATAAAAGAAACCACTGGGTTGGATCTAACTTGATTTCAATGCACCTACTCCAGGTATGACTAAGTCCGGACACAGCCCAAAAGCTGTATCTTGATTCTTTTTCAAAATGTAAATTGAAGTCTTGCTTCAAATTTTAAAAGGTGCTGAAAAATTTGAGGAAATATAGTTAACTAACAAATATATCCTGTGCTCTCTTCTTCTTTTTTTAGTAAAAAAAAATTGAGGTGCCAGTAATCATACCTTGCTACAAGTGTTGTGAGTGCCAGCACAAAATGGCTGCCATGGGCTGACAAAAACAGAGGAAGATGTGGTGGAATTTTGCGCCAGTGAGTCCCATCCCATTCAGGGTCAACTTGTTTTTAATACAGAATTTTAAATTGTAACCCAGCCAGGGACCTGCTGGTGAAGGGTGGGTACTATTACAACTACAGTACTAATGTTATTTCATTATCACATACATTTATTTGTCCTAATCGACAGAGCTATTTCAACAACATTTCACTGAAAAGGGTGCATTTGAGTAACTGACACAAAACATGTCAAAGGTTTTCCCCTGAATCTATGCAAGTTTCCACTGGAACCAGTGGAATGTAGATGCCTGCTCTTCATCCATATCACAGGTCCACATTGTCCCTTTTCCTAATATTAGTCTTGCAATGACTGAAGAGTGGCAATTTCCCTGTGGAAAAAAATGTTATGATAGAATTATTCTGAGGTGTTCCCTTAAGAGAAGCCACAGCAAGAGAAAAATGGCAAAGAGAAGTGGCAATTTAGAAGCAACTTCCAGTAGGACCACAACATGTCTAGGACTAAAACATTTTTATCGTACTTTTATTGTACTTTTGGGGTTGAGTGTTTGGAGGAGGTGTGTGGGCGTGTGGAAGCAATTCCCTGCTAAGAGGCAGAAAAAGCTTGTGTTGAAAAAGAGATTTAAAAATACTTCAATAGAGAATTGCTTTCACTCCATTAAAAGAAAGAAAGAATTATGGATGTTTATTTACATTTATATTGTGTTTTCCTTGCATATTGTTCATTTTCTTGCTTTGCAGATAATGAACAATTCTATACATATGTTTTCTAGCTGAGAACAGACTACCCTCCATGATTAGAACTGTCACTGTCATTTGTAAAGCTAAAAAAGAAAGTTATTCACTGAAATCCCCAAACTATAGACAACCCCTCCAAGCCTTTTAACAGCCTGGGACCAGTTTACTTGAGAGAATGCCCCTGCCTATTCACAGTCCTTGCCACATTAAACACCTGCTGAAAACTTTGTTTCATCAAGTCTTCCTAGTCATATAATTTAGTAATGTACATTTGCTTTCAGAAGTTTTAGCTGGTTTTATATTGTGCTTTACTGATAATTATTTTATGTACACTCTTTTTTTTAAAAAGGTGTTGCTGACTTTTATCTTTTTTGATAATTTTATGTGCACCACTTAGAGATTTTTCTGCGTACGTGATCTGTATATATTTTCTAAGTAAATACTTTGCTCTCACTCTTAGAAGCAATGGCTCTTGATTGCATTTTTCTCCTCTTGTCCTGGGCTTTCAATCCCTGATCAGTTCTGCTGCCTGTAAAGCATAGGGTAATTGATTTAATTTGGAAGACAATGAGGATTTTAGAGTGGGGGTGGAGCCATGTGTACTCTGTAAAGAAAAAAGGAGACAGGGTGAGGGAGGAACAGGATCAGGGAGGAGATACAAAGACAAATAGAAAGTCAGGCTGTGTAGCAGTCACATATGGATGGCAAGCGATGAAAAGGCAAAGAGAAAAAGCACCAACTCGCCCAAATTTCACCATCCTCCAGTTTGTCCAGATGTTGCCACACTCCAGCATTAGCCTTACTGCAGAGCCTGGTTAAGACACTCCAGAACGGCCTCCATGGTACATTTCCATGAATGCATCCAAGGATATAGAGTACGGATAGGGAACTTATGACCCTCCAGCTGCTGTTGTACTCCACTGCCCATTGGCTGTAGCCACCATGGTCAATGGGCAGGGATGGTGGGAGTTGTAGTCCAACAAGATCTAGAGGGTCACAGGCTCCCCATCTCTGGTGTAGAGGAAGTAATGCTTGGCTCAGCATGACACACTGACAGTCACCACTTCCTGTCCACAATCCATATGAATGTTATGGATTGAAAAGAAAGGGACATCATGTCCCAAGTGAATCCCTGGGAAGTGGTGGCTAAAAATACATAACAATGGGTCAAGGGGGTGGCTACTTACATGTAGATTTCTCTATGGGAAAGCTCCACGTGGAGAGTTTTAAAATCATAGAAGAAGAGGAGTTTGGATTTGATATCCCGCTTTATCACTACCCGAAAGAGTCTCAAAGCGGCTAACATTCTCCTTTCCCTTCCTCCCCCACAAGAAACACTCTGTGAGGTGAGTGGGGCTGAGAGACTTCAGAGAAGTGTGACTAGCCCAAGGTCACACAGCAGCTGCATGTGGAGGAGTGGAGACGCGAACCCTGTTCACCAGATTACAAGTCTACCACTCTTAACCACTACACCACACTGGCAAATGGAAAAGAAGAAGGAGGAGGTGCCTTATACCAGGTCAGTTTATTGTCAACTCTGCCTGGCTGCTGCTTGCCAATATCTCAGACAGAATATTTCCCCCATCACCTGGAAATGTTGGCCCCAGAACTACACAGTACCTTCCCAAGTGTCGCATAGTCTCTCTTTTCTGGCCCACATAGATGAGGCTGCTCATGGCTGGTTTGTATTGCAGAAATCATATGAAGGCACCATCATGCATTGGTTTGGAGGAGATTGCATGCTGCTGCAAACTACCCTAAACAGTAGTAGCATGGGCATCTAAATATGATGAAGCCAGGATGTCATCCGATAATGATGGGCCGAGAACCAATTATTGTAAAAGAGTTGCGGTAAGTTGACTTCCCACGTGCCATTTTATAAATAAGCTCTATGAGAGCCGCTGTAATGTTTTCTTGTATCCTGCATCAGGCTAGTTCCTGGGACTTGTTTACATCCTGCATCACACTTGTGAGCTATTGTGTCCCCTGTTCATCCAAAGGGATAACTTGCATTTTCTTCCCCAGCTCCCCGCTTCTTTCTCATGCCCACATACACAGAGAATAAAAACTGCTTTGAGAGAAAATGTCATACAACTGCAGTGTATGAAAGGTCATTACATGAATTACAAATCAGCTTATGCTGAATTTTCCACTTTTAAGTGCTGGCAAGGAAGTTCATCTTCTTTCCTTTTCTTTCTTTGCACTCTATTACGGTGCTTTTTTGCCATTCTGCAAAGAATGGGCAGCAGATTCCTTCTTGGACTCATATGTATGAGTACATTTTTGCGCTTCTTATGAAACCAGCACAAACTGGTATAGGGGCATATTTCATATTTCAATTTCTGTTTCTAATTTTTCCAATTTGAAGGTCAGTTCTCCACATTTCCACACCAGCTTGCAATTTCTTTTTTAAAAGTCCTCATGAAAATTCACCAGCATTTTAGTGCGCTTTTCTCCTAATAAACACATTTCTGCATGCAATTTTGCCTAGCTTGCACATTTTGGCATATATCCCCTAAAAGCATTTTTTGTACATTTATTTTCATTAATCTGTGAATTGTGATGCAAAGTTTTATCTTGGTATTTGCATATTTGAACACATTACTTAGCTTGAGAATTGGGGAAAATTTGAATTTTGAAGGATGGCTACATCTCAGTTTGTATACTGCTTTAGAAAGTGCCAACTTGGTTTTGCCTTTAAATGTAAACTGAATTGAGCTGGTGATATGTGGTAACTCACAGGACAGAAGGAAACTTTCCATTCCTACAAATAAGTCCAGTTAAACCCCTGAGCCCAGAGATCTGGGTCCACCTGTAGACCAAAGTGAACAAATGCTCACAGCTTAGTTATACAGATTTTTTTCTTCCAGAAGTGAGCTCAAAAGGATTTACTCCCTGGTAAGTGCGCTGTGGGTTAAACCACAGAGCCTAGGACTTGCCGATCAGAAGGTCGGCGGTTCGAATCCCCGCGACGGGGTGAGCTCCCGTTGTTTGGTCCCTGCTCCTGCCAACTTAGCAGTTCAAAAGCACGTCAAAGTGCAAGTAGATAAATAGGTACCACTCCAGCGGGAAGGTAAACGGCGTTTCCGTGCACTGCTCTGGTTCGCCAGAAGCGGCTTAGTCCTGCTGGCCACATGACCCGGAAGCTGTACGTCGGCTCCCTTGGCCAATAAAGCGAGATGAGTGCCACAACCCCAGAGTCGGTCACGACTGGACCTAATGGTCAGGGGTCCCCTTACCTTTACTAAGTGTGCATAAGGTTGCAGCTTGGCTTATCTGTAGAAATGGATGTGGAGGGGGAAAGAAACTTAGTCAATACAGAAAGCTTCCTTTTGTCATATTTGTACCTCCCTTTCAAGGCAATAGAAAATCCCTCTTTTGGATAAATCACTGAATGCCACCTACTGAATTTGCTGAGTATTCTGCAGTTGTAAACACTATTGACAAATACTGAATTGCTTAATGATAAATTAGCAGTGTTTGGCACCTGCAGAATGGTAATGTATAGCACTAATGCAATGTCTAGACAGCTAAAGGAAAATGTGTTCTACAAATTGCAACAGAAATTAGGGAGATAATTAACCTATGTTTAATTCCACCACACATCAAGAATGATGCTGTTCTAGGCATTCTTTTCTTAGCATTTGGTAAGAAATGTCAGCCTTTTGCCTCCCTATTCAAGTGATGTGTTTCATACATTTCTCTAGCATTCAAACCATACAGGTGTGTGAAGTCACTGGTCTTGTGACAAGTAATACATAAGACATCTTATACCTACTCTGGGAAGCCTTTGGATCACTGCCACCCTGGTCAAGTCCCCAGTACCCCTAAGCCAAAGTATGTGTAGTTGAAATAGACACATATTCTCCCATCCCAGGAAGAGGACATGAATGGTTGGGTAGGATACTGAACAAGAGAGCTCCACGTTACAACATTTTGTTGAAGGCCTTACTTGTTCTCATGAACTGTCTATTTGAAGCATCTGCACTGAGGTGTATGTTTGTGTCTGCATTTGCTGTGCTTCACCACAGATTCTGTAGCTGGCCCGTCCCCACCTCAACTTGCCTCAGTTGTTGCTCAGCTTGCCTCTGGTACTAGGGCACTGTCTCAGACTGCACCCTCACTGTTTTGGGCCAGCAGAAGTTGGGCTTCCTGGATAGGCCCATATGTCTGTCTGTCTGTTTAGGCATCCAATGCTGTTAGCTGCACAGGGCAAGGAGCAGAAATTGCCCCACATCTGGCAGATCCTAGGCAGTACAAACAGGATCAAAAAGCTTTGTTAACAGTGTGTGTGCATGGTGTCATCTTCAGCTACTCTCTATTTCGGGGGTTTCCAGGCTGTGGTCTGTGGACCATCGGTGGTCTGCAGCATGTCTGTGGATTTGTGGTTAAGGATGGGAGATGGCAAGTCCATCACATTAAATATTCATATTAATATGTTATTGTATTTCAATCACTTCTTTTCTTTCTTATATTATATTTGATTGTGTTGCATTTTATTCTATTCTGTAGAATTGTTGTTGTTGTTTAATCATTTAGTCGTGTCCGACTCTTCGTGACCCCTTGGACCAGAGCACGCCAGGCACTTCTGTCTTCCACTGCCTCCCGCAGTTTGGTCTGTAGAATTATTATAATACAATATAATACAACATAAGAAATAAAAATTAAAAAGAAAAGAAACAATTAAAAATCTAGCGTACTGCTTTACAATTGCTGCAACATGGCAAAAATATATTTTTAAAAAATCATTAAGTGGTCCACTAAGACCCAGAGCAATTTTCAAGTGGTACATAGGAGTGCGGAGAGTTAGGAACCTAAAAGACATTCACCAAATTGTGTTTGGGCGAAACGGAACCTGAGCACACATCTGGCAATCAGCTGCAACAAGTAGGCAGGTCCTGGTTGTATGTCATGTGTGCACACAAGCCATTTCGAAAAGCGAGCTATACATTATGTTACATCCAGAGCATGAATTAGTGGGTACTCCTATCTAGTCTTCCCCTCCCTTTAAATTACAGTCTTGCCCACTGACATTTTCTTAATTTAAGGTGAATGACTCCCACCCTGCACCTCTGACCGCCTTTAAATTAGTGCTGTATAATTCCAACATTTCATAGCTAAGTCCTTTAGTGCCACCTCGAGGTCACAGCTGAAGTAGCAGGAAATAAGGCAATTTAAGCCCAAGGTGCTGCATTCAAACTCCATAGAAGCTGCTGAACTGGATAGAATCCTCAGCATACCTCTGGGCTATAAAACAAGGAGTGGTGATCCTGAAACATATTAATATCATGGGATTAGGGACCTGTAAGAAACCTGAAGATCATCTCACTCATGTTCCTGCCGCAAAGCAAGAACCTGCTAGCTCGCTCAGAGTGACATTTAACATTAAACTGATAAGAGAACAGGAATGCAGGCACCTGCTTTATGCGATGTTAAGACTATGTGTCTAATTCTGAGAGATAGCAGCTCTTTAGGGCCTTGGATAAAGGTCTCTCGCATCACCTGCTACCTGATCCTTACACCTGGAGATGCTGGGGATTGAACTTTAGGGCTCCTGTATTGAAAAGCATAAAGGGACACGGGTGGCGCTGTGGTCTAAACCACTGAGCCTAGGGCTTGCCAATCGGAAGGTCGGCAGTTCGAATCCCCACGATGGGGTGAGCTCCCGTTGCTCTGTCCCAGCTCCTTCCAACCTAGCAGTTCGAAAGCGCGTCAAAGTGCAAGTAGATAAATAGGTATCGCTCCAGCGGGAAGGTAAACGGCGTTTCTGTGTGCTGCTCTGGTTTCACCAGAAGCAGCTTAGTCATGCTGGCCACATGACCCGGAAAAACTGCCTGCGAACAAACGTCAGCTCCCTCGGCCAGTAAAGTGAGATGAGCACCACAACCCAGAGTCATTCGTGACTGGACTTCACTGTCAGGAGTCCTTTACCTTTACCTTTTTTTTTCAAAAGCATGGGTGCTTGAGCTATAGGGCCTCTCTGCATACATCATGTTTCCTGATTCTCCATGTTGATTCACTGTCCAAAATACCCTTTTCTCATCTCTCCGCCTGCTCTTAAGTTCAGCCATGAGTGTTTCTGACTGCTGAAGAGAAGGGCTCTTACATTAGAAGCCAGAAACAATGGAGGTGACATAAGTATCCTTCCAAGTGGTCTGTTGTTTGCCCTCGTAGGTCACTGCTGATCATTGGGAAGGCCAATTCTCTTGCTCCATCCCCAGTTGTGCTGTGCATGGCACTGGCAGATCTTTCCAAGTAGACTGATTTGTCTACTTGGCCTTTTGCATCTAACCTGGTGGAGATGGAAAGGGGGGAAATAGGAACTTTGTGTATGTGTGCAGGCAGGATGAGCTAAGCAAGCAGTGGCAGGAGCTTGCCAGGAGGAGAAGATGGCGGCGGCAGGAGGAGGAGTTGTATCAACAGCTAGAGAAACAGCATCTGTGGTACAGCATGCAAATTAGTAGCGCCCACTCTCAGTCTCTCTAGCTGGGCTTGGTGGTGTAGGCACCAAATCACTTTCTTCTTCTTCTTCTTCTTCTTCTTCTTCTTTTTCAGCGATCACTCAAAGCCAAGTAAGATTGTCTTCCATGAACACAGTCTTATCAGTGAGTCCGTAAGTGACTGTGGAGGCCAATTCTGGATCCACTTGTCCTTCCACAGTAGGGACATAGGTTTCCAGGTGGGAGTTGATCGTGGTGAGAGTTTGGAAGGCATGCCTTTCGTAAAAGCTGTTCTCCAACTGGAACGCTCACAGGCCAGTGTTTTCCAGTTGTTGGTGTTTATACTACTTTTTAAAGATTTGCCTTGAGAGTGTCTTGCCAACTCACTTCCATTAACCTCATGGGGAAAGGTCGCTTGAATATGTAGAATTGTCTCTGAGACAGCACATTGTCCCATGGAACACAGCACAGGCAGTCATTTTGCTACTAGTGTAAAGACCAAGGCTGTGAAAGCACAAACATTTACCTGAGGGTGTCACTGAACGAAGTATGACTTCCTTCTAAAGACGTACCTGAGATTGCAGTTGGTTAAATAGCACTTGCAGTAACTGGCAAATTCATGCTGCCTTGCTGGAATTGAAGAGTTTATACTAATTTTTTGGGTGTCAGATAAAGCTACTCTAAACCTTAAACTTTACAAAATAAATTGAAGCAGAAGTGAGTGCTAGAGGGTCCTTCATCCACCCTGCAGGGAAAGGATCAGTTTAAGGTCCCACATGTTCAGTTTTCCGGACTACTCAGAGATGTGTATGTCACATTTTGGATATAGCACCTCTCCAGCTTTACCTTTTAGCTCTTGAAAACACCTTCTGACATACGCAGTGTAAAATAAAACCATAACACTCTTTCAAAAGAAAAGATGAAAAATATCCTTTTTCAAACACATTCTTAGGTCAAGTTCTGATGTGCTCCAGAATTTTACCAAGTGATCCACAAAAAAGTGGTATGCAGAAGAGCATTAGTGGTAAAGCATCTGTTTTGCATACAGAAGGTTTCAGGGAATGCCCCTCATCTGACTCCCTGGAGAGCCATTACCCACCAGTGCAGACAATAATGAGTTAGGTGGGCCAATGGTCTAAGTCACATCGTCCAGCTTACAAGCCAAGCATCATTTCTACAAAAGCTTGTATTCTAAAGAGAAGCTTTGCTAATTAAGCACTGTAGGCTAATTCTTTATCACACAAGGGCATTCTTGCTGGACTAGCCAGACAATCTAAATCCCTCATGGGATGGCGAAGAGTAAGGATTAGTATGCTATTTCTACCCACCACTGCAGGTACCCTTCACAAGTTGGAGGCATAATCATGGGGATGGGAATCACAGGGACCCTACCATAATAGAGCAGGTTTCTATGGAATCCACTCCCACAAGAGGTAGGGACGATCACCAAACTTGGATAGTCTTTAAAAGATCAGACATATTCCCATATGAGAACACCATTGCACTCATGTCCTGCTTGCAGGCTTCACATAGCCAGTGTGCAAACAGGATACTAGACTAGATGGGCCTTTGGCCTGATCCAGCAAGGTGTTTATGTTCTTAGAAGTTATCCCTCCAATTCATGGATGGCAGCTGCACTGGGGTGCAGCTAAAGCACTCATCTCCACTCTCCCTCATCATGTTTTTTTCCTTAATGCTGGTTCTGTGTTCTTTTTTCAATTCAAATGGTGGAACTAATTTTTCGCCGTTGAAATATTCAAATTGCAACACACCAAAGTTAAAAATAGATGCACTGGTTCCAGTCCAAAGAGCCAGTTTACATGCATGTAAAATTACTGTACATATGCCCCCTAGCAGAGCTCTTTTACTGGCAAATCAGTCCCCATTTCCCTTCTTGCCCTTTTCAGAGTAAATATTGCACTCACTGCTAGCAGTATTTGTAAGTGTAAAAAACATAAGTCTTGCTTTACACAGCCAAGCACTTTAATTCACCCCAACAAAATAATTACAATGCAATACCATGCTGATCATTTGTTATAAAAAAGTGTACAAGATTGATAAACCACACTTCCATGTGAGTGATCAAATGACAAAACATTATCTTGGACAAAAAGGGCTATGTTTTTCAAACCCTATGGCATCATAAGTACAGATTAAACACTGAATGCTTCCTTGCCTAACGGTAAATTCACAGTTCCTGTGCAGCTCTTGAGCAAAGCCAAGATGAAGAAGGCAGGGCAAATTGGAAAAATCATGGTATTCTCAACAGACAGATAGTAGCAGTAAAGAAAAATCTCTTCCAATTTAGCACAAACATCCCTGAAGAATTTTTTTAATGACCAGGGACTAAGATCAGAAATAGACTTCATTTGAAAGGTATTTGTTAAGATGCTAAGAAAAAAGTTCTAAATATATTTGAATAGATATGAAAACGTACACTGGGAGGAACCATAGCTGAACAGAATACATGCTTTACATGCAGAAGGTCCTAAATTCAGCCCAAGGCATCTCCAGCTTAAAGAAGGAATAGGTTGCAGGTGATGAGAAAGACCCATGCCCGAGTCAACAATACTGGGTACAGGAACAAGGAGCTTCACACATATAAGGCAGCTTAATCTTATCCCAACAAAGGTCTTCGGTTTGATGCTTAGCTTATACCTCTAACTTTGCCTCGTGTGGCCTTTAGCAAATATAACATTGCACATTTAATTTTACAGGAACATGTGCCTATATTCGACAGTGCAAGTCAAAGGAGTTGACACCATTAAGAGAAAAAAGCCCAGATCTCACTGCATTTTTTTTGACAAGCCCAGTGATGAAAGCTACTGTACCGTTGCTTGGCATGCTATGGGCTGAACAGAAAGAAGGCAAAATGACATGAGGGTTCATCCCTTACACATTGCAACAAGAGAGGCAAATAACAATTGCTTTCAAACTGAATTGCTGAGGGAGATGACAATTCCAAAATGTGAGGGGATCTTTTCTTACAGAACACCATTGGGAGTTGGGGGTTGGAGAGAAAAAATTGTGTGCACTAAAGTATGTCACCTTCACAGGGAGAAAATGAACCCAATGGAAATTCAGTTCAGCCCCAGTTGCAATACAGTATTTCTACCCCAATCCACACACAGGTTAAGCCACAAAGGGCAGCTGTTCTGCAGCCTCTGAAGTTGTCTGGCATTTCAGGGAAACGCTGAATACAAGAGCTTTCATGTAATGCTAAGTGTCAGATCACATACATTACCAGCATTGCCTTAAGACAAAACAACCGAGAGGGGAATCAATTGGCATTATAGAAGGCAGACAAAATGGTATTTAAAAACACCACAGAAAACCGTTACTGAAAAATTTACAGTGATTTCTTGGTGTGGCGACGACGACAAAGCAAACCACTTTAATGCATTAGTTAATGCTTTTTGCAGAAAAGCTAGTTCAATTTGTGCCAACAGAGTAGTTATTTTCAAGCGTACTTTTTGCTCTAATTCTCTCCAACGGAGATGTAGCTAGGCCTCATATTTCACTTTACTTTACAGACATAATTCAAATAAATGATTTATGTGCCACAATCATCCAGAATCCGATTGTAGAACTTCACTGACAAGCGGAATACCCAGAAAAAAAATTGGCTTTTCCAAAGGATTGCACTTGCTTGGAAGGAGCAGGTCCACAGTCCGGGGGGAGGGGTGTTCCTGGATACAGACCCATTACTGGAGGCCTCAGTGGCAAGGGCTTGCCATCTACAGTCCCTTTTTCACAGAAATGACTTGGCCACTGCACTCCATGTTCTAGTGACTTACAGACTGGATCCTTGCAATGGCCTCTATGTGCAGCTGCCCTTGAAAACAACTGGTCCAAAATGCAGCAGCCAGATTAATGGCTGAGGTTTCATTTAGATTCCACACAACACCTTATAAACAGCTGTGTTGGTTTGCCAGTTTGTTTCTGAGTCCAATTCAAGGTGCTCATGTTAAGTGTTTAAAGCCCTGAACAACTCAGGCCCAGGTATCTGAAAAACCACCTCCTCCTCTACAGATCCTCTTGTATGTTAAGATTGGCAGAGGCGTACTTAAACCACCCTAAGATATTCAGGGGTGCAGTGGCCTACGGGAGCACATCCACTGTGGCAGACCCCAAGTTGTGGAATTCTCTCCTTCCTTCACTATACATTTTTGGGGCAGAAGACATAACTCTTTATCTGCCTTTGACACCCTGAGATGTATACTTCATAGGACCCATCCTATTTTTGTGATTATGAGCCGTTTTAATGCTTTATTTAAAACTGTTGCAATGCTCCTTGGCACCTTAAGGATGAAGGTTGGGTAATACAGAAAATAACAAATACAACTGCTGAATGTTTGGCTTTCACGTACTGTTACAAGACAATATTGTTAGAGAAGAGATACCTCCACTTATCTGAACACTTTCCCCTATTTAAACTTGCATTGCTAAAACACAATGCACTCAATTTGTCCTCCTTGCCAACATGCAGCATATTCACTGATTTACCAAAAATAAAAACAAAAAAATTCAGGTAAACCGAATATATAAAACACTTAGCAGTCAATTTAAGTTTTTTTCTTTTAAAAAAGGTATATGTTCACCAAGTCATAAAATGCAATACATAAACAAAAAGGCAACAACAGCAAATAAATAACTTTCAATGTTAGAGAACTCCTGTAGTGTGCATCAATATTTGAACTCCGATCACCTGGAATGACGTTGTCTTTAGTACCCATAACCTTGGGATTCTTAAAGCTAATTGTTGCAGCATAGAAACAGGAAAGGAAGGAGACCGACCTATGTTAGAGGCGATTACTGTAAGCAGCAAGAATAAGGAGCATTTCCAATGGCAAATTGTTACAAGGCAGTCATTTAGCTTATATAGGAGAGCTTTCATATAGTCCCACTTGTTCATCCATCCAAGATTAGTGCATTTAAAAAATGTTTAAAAATACTTTTGAGTTTAAGTTCAGCTGCACTTGATTCAAGTGTTGCTTGTGGAGGTTTCAGAAGTTTTAAGTTTGTTGCTGCCTCAGCAGCCAAGTGTACCGCAAAGGAGTTTGTCCATAGGTAAGTGTCACTTTGACTCCAGAAAAGAAGTTATCTTACTCCAATTCGGGAAGTCATCCATTCCAGGCCTTGGCACAATCTGAAAAAGGGGAAGAAAACCCAAGTCTTAATAATAAACATACAGGGTGCAAAATCACTATGCTAAGTGTCACCAATTGTACAGATTTTGCTTTTCTCTACTTAATGCTACCAAAGTATTAAAACCATCTTACAAAACGTGTTTTTTTAAAATAAAATATTTTGAATCAAATAAATGTGAGCGTGCTGCTGGAAAAAACCACACACTTCTATTATTACGACAAATTGTGTGTTCAAATGCACATTGGTAGTTGAAGGTCTTTCTGAAAGCTATCTGGGAATACTTTGAGGGATTGAAGTTTATGGCACAGCAAGCAGGTGATATTGCATGGGAATTGTAGTAGGGAATCCACCCCAATATTGGATTTAATCCAAAGGGGTGGTTGCACAAGTGGAAGACGCTTCTATTTGTGATGGGGTGGGAGCTGTGCATCTGATTTTTCGAGATCAGGAGGAGGGGCACATGAGGTTTTGCTTGGGCTCATTCTAGCTTTCACACATTTGGAGCGCAGCACATTGGTTATTCCTGTGCTAACCCATGGCTTCCTGTCGAGCATGAATACTTTCCGACAAGTTGCCCGTTTCTGTACACAAGCATTTATTTAACACTATGACTACTTACCCTTCTCCTGTTAGTGCACAACAGGACTGAATGTGCCATGGGTGATCCTTTATGGAACTAAGGGTGAGGTACTTGGAAATTTCAGCTGCCGACATACAGCCTTTCATATCTTGCTTATTTGCAAAGATGAGAACTGCAGCTTTCCGCAAATCCTGTAAATGACGTGTATTTAGAAAATTCATGTTTCCATGGCCCTAACAGCTACATAATCCTTGATTTTTTTAAAAAAGAAAGCAAAAACAGATATTTTCCACTATATTTAAGGTTGCTTTTGTTGCAATTCTGCCAACTCCATAAGCATAGGTTGTAGATTTGTTCCTGCTACACTTCCCCTTCCAAAGCATCAACTCTTATCACCAGTCTCAACACATTCAGTTAAAGCCAACCAAATCAGAATTCATTATGATGTATATGGAGACAAGTACTAGACTTTTTTTAAAAAAAAAAAACAATTAGGATGCAATTCCGTACCCAATTTCCTGGGTAGAAGTCTCACTGAACTCAAAAGCCTAGTAAACATGCATAGGATTGTGGAGATTAGCTAATGCTCTTCATTTCTGTGGCTATTTTTTTAAAAAGAATAGCTTGGATCCAAATATGCTGTTTCGAAGCAAAAGGCACTAGACTTACATAGGGGAACCACCCCCACCCCGCCTTCTCCTCTTCCAACGCCCTCTCCCCTATCTACTGCAGCCACCTGCATTTCTTGAAAAACTGCTCCTGAGGGGCAATAAATCTTTCACACTGTATGGGATGTAGCAAAACTTGGGGCTCTGCCAATTTCAACTTGTGTAATATTTTGGGCAATGCTTCGTGTCCCAACTATTGTATTCTTAGAATACACACAGAATATAGAATATTGTACCTCATGTGCCAACATTCTGTATAGTTCTTCTTTTATGATAGATAGTCTCTCTCGGTCAATGCTGTCCACTACAAGGATAATAAACTGTGGAAAGAAAGAGGAAAAGGTGGGCAAAAAGCTAAAAGTAGCCACCATGTGTTCAACTTGCGCACTGGGAAATAAATGTTGCGATTCAAACCTGGAAATGGTGAGAGAGAGCTAGAGAGCCCTCGTGTTTTGCTAGGAGACCCTCCCTAGAGCCTGAAGAGGGATTTTTCTTTTAGATTATGAAGGAGCAGGGCTCAAAAGCTGGCTCGAAAAAGGCATGCAGGAGCCTTTGCTGTTGCTGCGCTACCACGCTCATCACCTAAGAGGCAGGGAAGACGCTTTGCAGCAGGTCTCGCTTGCACGACTTTTCCAACCTCTTTGCGGTCACAGAGCTTGTGGATACTTTTCTTGGGGGGGGGGACATATTCTGTTTCCAAAGTGGATAGCAAAAAAGGTTTCTGTAAAAGCTTACAGGCTCCAGCGCTGAACCCAAAATGGCATGCAGGAGCCCTCTCTGCTGCTGTGCCACCCCACTCAACAACTGATGGACAGGAAGCCGTTCCCTGCAGTGGGCTCAGCTGTGCGGCTTCTCTGCCTTTCCTGGTGAGACTGAGGGCGAGGAGGGGGGGGGAGGAGGAAGGGAGTATCTGCTGCCCCTTAGATATTTCTTGCTTGGCTCCTACCCTTCCAAACCAAAGGGGGAGGGGAAACACAGCCACTCAAAAAAAAACTTTCAAGCTCCCTACTTACACATATTTTGCTAATGAGGGCAGGGGCCTGAAACACAACCCCTGTGTAAGTGGGAAGTCCCCTGTACACAGTATTCTTTAATTTCCTACTGCTATCTGAGGCAGTACAGGGCAGGGAAAGTGAGCTCAATAAAGCAAGATGACAATAGCAACAAGAGCAGTGTCTGGACCCTTGTTGCTTCCACACACACTAGAAAGAGTCAGGAATGCTTCCCAGTTCAACCCCGTCATTCATATTTACCAGAGATCAACATCAAGAGCTCATTCTTATGGTGGGCCAAGGAAGGGGGAGCACTTCCTATGGTCTGAAAAGCCTTTCAGAGGCTTAATACAAAAAAACTTTTCTACTGCTTTCTCCTCAGCTACTTCCCTTCCTCTCTCTCGGATCTTGCTTTAAGCCTCGTGGGCCAAGGTGGATGGAACCCTCAGGAAATTGTCACACACATTTGCCAGCACAGTCCTGGGTCTTTTGGGTTGCCTAAATTAAGAACAACATCAACATACCTCTGTATTTGAATAATAGGTGTTCCAGGACGATCTTAAAGACTCTTGTCCTCCAATATCCCACATGAGGAAATGGGTGTTTTTAACTACTATTTCTTCAACATTGCTTCCTATAGTGGGAGAAGTGTGAACCACCTCATTCATTAGGCTAAAGGGGGTGAAAAAGTTGTATGTTTATCAAGGTCATCCATACAGAAATATGCCATCATAGAACAATTCCTGTCTTTGGATTAAAAGAAGATTGTACAGAAAATAGCTCAATCAGAATTTATCTGAAAATGCTCAATTTTATTTTTACTTAAATTTAAGCTCTTGAAAAAAAGGTTTTAGGTTTTCGTGAAATTCTTCCATATGATCACAGGTGTGTGCATGTAACTGTTTAAGAAAATTCCGATGATCTGGAAGGCAGGTAGTGAGCTCACAGCTGCCTCTCATCATGAATAGGTATATCTGTGATCAAAGAGAGCTGCCAGCTAACTGTGTTAACAACCTTACCTTTTATTAAGATGGTTGTATATCCTTGGGCACAACCATGCAGAGGAAGTTAACTGTTCCTTCAGTAAGATGGTAAGCAATTATATACAGTGGTGCCTCGCAAGACGAAATTAATTCGTTCCGCAAGTTTTTTCTTCTTGCAAGTTTTTCGTCTTGCGATGCACGGTTTCCCATAGGAATGCATTGAAAATCAATTAATGCGTTCCTAGGGAAACCGACTTCAGACCAGGTCCAGGGACAGTCTGTCCCCGGACCTCCTCTGAAGGCTGGGGGGGGGGGACAAGGGCTTTTCTTCCCACCCCCAGCATTTTAAAAAACCCTGGGACAGCGGAGGACTTCTCCGCTGTCCGGGGCGATCTTAAAATGCTGGCGGGCGGCATTTTAAAATCGCCCCGGACAGCGGAGGACTTCTCCGCTGTCGGGGCGATTTAAAAGCCCCTGGGAAGGCAGGCAGGGGGGACAAAGACTTTTGCCCCCCGCCAGCCTTCAGAAGAGGTCCTGGACCTCTTCTGAAGGCTGGCGGGGGCGAAAGTCTTTGCTCCCCCCGCCTGCCTTCAAAAGCTGTCCGGCCCAGGCTTCCCGGACCTTTCCGCCAGCAGCGGCAGCGCTGCTGCTGCTGGCGGAGACTTGCTGGCATGCAGAAGCCTGCGTGCAGCGCGCCCAGGCTTCGCGGATCTCTCCGCCAGCAGCGGCAGCGCTGCCGCTGCTGGCGGAGACTTGCCGGCATGCAGAAGCCTGCGTGCAGCGCGCCCAGGCTTCGCGGATCTCTCCGCCAGCAGCGGCAGCGCTGCCGCTGCTGGCGGAGACTTGCCGGCATGTTGAAGCCTGCGCGCAGCGCGCCCAGGCTTCGCGGATCTCTCCGCCAGCAGCGGAAGCGCTGCCGCTGCTGGCGGAGACTTGCCGGCATGCCGAAGCCTGCGCGCAGCGCGCCCAGGCTTCGCGGATGTCTCCGTCAGCAGCGGCAGCGCTGCCGCTGCTGGCGGAGACTTGCCGGCATGCAGAAGCCTGCCGCTGCTGGCGGAGACTCTCCTGCCTTCAAAAGCCGTCCGGGATAGCAGGAAGCGCTTCCCTGCTATCCCGGACTGCTTTTAAAATGCTGGCGCTGGGGAGCAAAGCCTTTCGGCCCCCGCCAGCCTTCCTGGACCTCTTCTGAAGGCCGGAGGGGGGGGGAAAGGCTTTGCTCCCCACCGCTAGCATTTAAAAGAGGTCCCCGGAGATTTCCCTATGGGCTTTCGTCTTGCGAAGCAAGCCCATAGGGAAATTCGTTTTGCGAAGCGCCTCCAAAACGGAAAACCCTTTCGTCTAGCGGGTTTTCCGTCTTGCGAGGCGTTCGTCTTGCGGGGTACCACTGTACTGCATTCTATAATGCACCCTTAGAGTCAGTGTGGATTTAATTTAAATCAAATCGATTTAAATCATGATTTAAATAATTTTTTATTTTTTTACAGAAAGACTCATTCTTGCTGGTATAATCTTAATATTTACAACCAGATAAGGGTTTCATTTTTGGAATAATAAATTTTCAGAGTAGTTTTTACAGTTATATCACAAATTACTGATTTATACTATTAGAAATACATAGACCAATGATTATTGTGAGGTTTAATAAGTTAACTGTTTATATTTGGACAACTATTCTCCTGTACTTTATTGGAAGGAGAAAAATAATCATTTCCTTAATAACAATTTATTTAACTAAAACATTGACATTATAGCATATGTATCCATGTTTTTTCACTGATGTGGTTAAACTTTTTTTTAAAAAAAAACTTAGGCTGAATTTTAGCATACATGAAAAACTTAAACAAATCTTTATTTCCTGATGAATAGCCTTGGGCTATAATGTAACTTAAATAGAAAGATTTTTCCTCCAAAAGCAATTTTTAAAAATTAAATCCATTTAAAAAAAAAAGATTTGATTTAAATAAAAAAATCATTGATTTTTATCCACCCTGCTTAGAGTTACATAATGCAAAGCATTCTATATGTAACAAGATTAGCAAAGCTATTTGATAACTAGCAAGATTCTACTAAAATGGTTTTCCCCCTTTTCAGAGCTTATCTATATCTTCCTGTAAGCAGTATCAGCCAAGCTACCTGTTTGCCAGTTTTATAGCCACAGCTTCTGACAGTTATAATAGCTACTGCACTATAGTGAAGTAATACTTTCAAGCAACATTGTATTGCCAACATTATACTGTAACCCAAGTAGGTGATAGGTCAGCCATAAGATTTTATCCTTCCACCAATGGTAATAGCTGGGCTGACTGATGGCTGATGAACTCTCTGCATTTATGAATGAGTCATAATTAGAGAGTCTGACATACTGGAGGATCATAGGAAAGCTTCCATGTATCTGCTCAAGCCTGAAAAAAATTCAAGCTTCAAAGACAACAGGATTCCTAGACTTTTGAAGCTGGATAATTTTAAAAAATTTGACAGGCTGTCCCAAGTTATTTTTATGCTTAAAAACCCTGCTCCAAGTGTTGGCTGAATTGTGAACAGTATCATATCTGAAGGAATGAATGGTATCTTGTTAAAATACTTACAACTGGTATAGAATGGTGGTCTTTCCAGCATTGTCAAGGCCCACAATTATTACTTTGTGTTCTACAATACATAATAGTGAACAGTTGTAAGCTGCTGTAAACTTGAGGTTATCATATACCATAGATGATATGAAAGTATAATACAATGATGCTTCTAGATTTTTCTTGGTGTAGTAGTTCATATGCCCATCTGGATAGCTATCAATAAGAATTTCCCATATACAACTAGGTAAGACAACCTCTACCCATATTTTCAAGAACTCAATCCCGTCCACCCAAGTCTTTTCTGGCTCACCATAGATTAATTTTGCTGTGTTTTGCGATTAGATCTGAGCCCCCGCCCCATCCTTGTTACTCCAAACATGCTGAACATCTCCCTCCCCACAAAGACTGGAAGATGTATCTAGGATAGAAAACAACAGTGATCTTTTGACAGCCAATGATGCCTCTATGGTTGTTTTCCAAAGTCAACAGGTGTCATTGAAAAGCAAGTATGAATTACTTAGAAGCCCATGAGCTCATTACCAACCAAGACAAAGTTGGCAAATAAAGAGTGAAGACTAGCTCCTTGGAAGTCTACCTTTCCAAGCCTCAGCAGCCCATGATAAAGGTAAGATTGTGAGGTATCAAGCTCAGTGGTCTTCCCTCTTTCCCAAATGCAATTCTTGCAAAGATGTATCATTGCTAAGACAACCTACCACTGTCGCTCTCCACACCATTTCTGCCATTCTTACCAGTCTTTCAATGAAGCCATTACAGAATAAACTACTGCCAAGCAGGTATTGTTTTTGGCAGTAGTTTAAGAGTGGTGCGGACATTAGGTCTGCATATGGAAGCTGAGTGTTTCTATATGGTGGCAAATCCAAGCAGCAGGTCTTAAGTGAGAAAACACCTCATGAAGTTCATCACACCCTGGTGGCCAACCACTAGGGCAAGAGGTTTTGCACACATCCATGGGATGAGCAAGTCTTGCATGATAGCTGTTGCATCAATCTCGTTACATGAAACCACTGTTAGTTTCTTTAGCTCAGAGGTCCAATATTAGCACCATGTAATTAAAACAATGTATGTTTGTGTGAATTCTTTGTTCAGTACCTTCAAGGTAGTGGAGTTATTGATTATGCCTCATAAAATGTTAACAGGTATTCCATTAAGAAAGGAATGCACTAAGGCAACTTTGCATGGCGCACCCCCCCCCACCTTAGGAATGACATCAGAATGGCTTCTTCGTGTATATATCTGGCATGCTATTTTAGCTTAAAGAATGCAAGGCAAATGCTGCATTGCTGGAGTTTTTAAAATTAAAACAGATTGCTGTTGTATAAAAACAGTAACCACCATGCCTTGGAGAACACAGATGCATTTATTTTGCGGGCAAAGCTTTTAAAATAAGATTAGACAAAAGCATATACGTCTTGCAAATTTGAACAGAGAAAAGGAAAAACGATCAGCTGGCAATATGACTGTTCTCTGCAAATGCATTCAACAGGGTGTTGTCTCAAGAAACACAAAAGAAAAATGAAAGAAGGTGGTTCGCAAGTTGTTACAGACACTGCAACATTTTAACACAAATTTATTACTTCCTGCACAGATTTCACCAACAGCCAAGGCTGAGGAACTCATGGAATTTCTTTACATTTGGGGGAAAACTCAAACTCCAACTTTAACTTTTTGCCACATTCCTGTTCACAGGTTCTGTATACTACCAGTTGAATTTGGTTGAAATGTGCTGGCACTTAGCATCTTACAATCTACAGGCTAATTGACTTCCTGGCCTCCCCATTATTCACCCTTGTTATTCATCGTACCTATTTCTCCAGCTCACCTTCCCGCTGACTCAAAACCAGTCCTTGTTGCCCTGTTTATATTAAAACACCTTTGGTCAAACAGACAGGATGCTCCTACTCACAGCAAGTGGCCTCCTCTCCCCTAATTTCCCAACTTTACTGTATTAACTTTTCACAGTCCCTTCCGTTCTCAGCCCACCATTTCCCCCATATCCGCCCTGTCAAAATAAATAAAAACGGTCCCCTCTCCCAACGCCACTCTTGCCTTTTTCGTACACCTCCGTAACATGGGAGATCCAAGACTGGGGGGGGGGGACACCCAAGTTCAAGTCCCCGCAGAAAAAGACCCCGAGTGGCCAGTCATACACTTCTTCCTTCTCGGCCTCAGCTACCTCCAAGGGCTCCTGTGAGCATACGGCGGGTGGGTAGGGGAAGAGAACCATGGACGATGCCCCCTCCTTCCTTGGGAGAATAAAGGGCTCAATAAATACCCCGCTTCCCACCCAATGCAAAGCCCTAATTGTTACAGACACAACTGAGATATCTCCCCAGGTCTCTTCAGGATCACGACCCTCTCCCTTCCTCTGCGGTATTGCTGCCCCTCAACCGAGCTCCGATACCCCCCCCCCCCGTTAAAGGGCAGCCCGGGAAACACCCCCCCCCGCCCCGAGACGAAACCCTCCCGGCAAAAATGCCACACGGAGCAGCAAAAGCAGCAGCCCCGGTAGCGGCGGCGCAGGTGCCCCTCCAGCCCCAGCCCCGCTCTACTCACCCTGGTTACAGAAAAGGCTCCACAGCTTGGCAAATATCAAGCCCATCCCGACTTGGCCAGCAGAAACCGCCGACCGCCTCCTCCTCCTCTTCCGCTGCTTCTGATGCTGACGAGCGTCTTCCCTCCTTCCCGTCGGTTCTTTCTTCTCGTGGCCAACGCGGCGGATAATGTAGGAGGGGCTTAAGCCCAGTCCCGCCCCCTCCTCCTCCTGTTCTCGACCACGGCAGCGACGCGAGAGCCCTTCCGCAAGGCGCGCTGACGTCACCGCGTCCGCAGGAAAGACGCACGTTCCGCGACTGCCGCTGACGAAAGGCCGAAACTGGGATTAGGGTGGCGGTTTCCCTCTCACGCGCACCCTCCCTTGACCTACAGAGTGTGGGGCGGGGTGTTTTGTGCTCAGAGCAGGGAATGGGCGTGACTTAGTCCTGCTCAAAAAACGGTGAAAGCTGATACGCCCGCCCGGACATTACGTGCGAAACCTCATTTCCTCTTTTCTTTCGAGCGGCGCCATATGAGGGGCGGGAGAGCCGAGCCTTTTCTGTTGGCATTGGTTCAACCAGGCGCCGGAAGTGACTAGTATCGTTGCGGTCTTGCGCCGCTTCCCTTTGGACGAGGAAGGGGCAGGGCGGGGCCGCGAGAGTGACGTCATCCTCTCCGGACGTGAGGGAGGCGTTGTTTTCCCACGCCCGTGGTGAATAGTTTTCCTCTTTCAGAAGGTTCCTGACAGAGACAGCCGGTTTTTTTCCACACGGAGTTAGATTTTTATATATGGACTGATACGAATATCGCGCCCCGTGGCTTAAAGTCGACTTTCACTTCTGACTTCCGTTGCAGATTGTTAGAGGAGTATCACCATAGAAATGCGAAGATACTCGCATGGAGAATAGTGGCGGTCAAAGGCTATTTTCATTATTATTTTTTAAAGTTCGGACTGTAATCTACTGAGTCTCCACGAGGGTTCAGTTGTGCAAGTAAACTCCCCTGCCCACGCCACGCCCAACTCAGCACTTTGAAGTCAGCATATTTGATTATGTAGAAAAGGTGTAGGTAGCCATGTAGAAGCTCCTGAAGCCACAGTAGTAATAAGGTTTAATAGAGTCTGCTAGGTCCTAATAATTGGCATCCTGCGGAGGAAGACATTTGAGCTTTTATAGTGTAATTTGCTCCTAAGTACACATGTAGACAATAATAAATCTGCAATTAGAGAATTATGGGATAACCAGCCTCATATAACTTGGTTAAGTTTAATTAATACATGAAGGGGTTAATGCCATAGAGTAAGCTGCCCTGCCAAGTTTAGCTAGGTCACTCCCTCTCACCTTGGGTGGGGGGGGTAATCAATGCCTTTGATTGCCTTCTGTCTACCAGAGAAACTTAGTGTGTGAGGAGGCTAAGGTAGTAGCTACATCTTAGCTGCATGGCTTTTACAAACCATTGTGTTCCTGTACCAATAATTTAGGAAAATTCACCACTGTAACTGAGGCAAGTTGTACTGCCTATGTTTTCTGACTGATGTATGGAAATCACATGAACCTGACCTTTGGAGAGTTTGTAAGTAAACCATTCCTAAATGTGTAGATTTTTCTATGCTGAGGGAAAAGGGAAACGTTGGAAGGAACTCACAAGGGCATATTTTAAATGGGTTTATTTCAACGCTTTACTTTGCTGCATGCTTTGTGATTTTAAATCTCATCAAAGAGCACTTGGCCTCAAACTTGGATCTTAGCATTCAGGAAGTATCTTTTTAACCTATTTTTCCTTGCCAACCATTTAAGAATGACCCCAGAAAGCTTACAGTAGAAGGGAAATGTGATTATTTCTCTCTTCACCAAGTATTAATAGAATCAGGATGATTACAGAGGCATCAACAAGTGTAATAACTACCTTATTTTTTGCACCATAACACTCACTTTTTTCCTCCTAAAAAGTAAGGGGAAATGTCTGTGCATGTTATGGAGGGAATGCCTACGGGTGGCATGCCTACGGATTTTCCTCCTCTAAAAACTACGTGCATGTTATGGTCGAGTGCGTGTTATTGTGCGAAAAATACGGTATATAGATTATCAATATTGTTGACAGCACAAGTTTATGCATGTTTATTTGCAAGTAAATCCCACTGTGTTCAGTGGGTTTTACTCCCAAGTAAATGTGCATGGGATTGTGGCATAGGGCCATTACCCTGGGATTCATCTTCTCTGGCGATCACTCGTAGCTGCGTTAAATTGTCTTCCATGAACACGGTCTTAACACACCCTGTAAGTGATTGTGGAGGCCAATTCTGGATCCACATGTACTTCCACAGTGGGGACATAGGTTTCTTGGGAGTTGATCACGGTGACGGTTTGCCAAACATGCCTTCCTCTTAACATGTTTCTCTCTTTCATCCTGAGTTTGAGCATCTTCAAAGCTCATGACACATTTGGTAAAGGCTGTTCTCCAATTGGAGCGCTCGCAGGCCAGTGATTCCCAATTGTCGGTGTTTATAAAACATTTTTAAAGATTTGCCTTGAGAGAGTCTTTAGACCTCTTTTGTTGACCACCAGCATTACGCTTTCAATTTTTAAGTTCAGAATAGAGTAGTTGCTTTGGAAAACGATAATCAGGCATCCAAACATGACCAATCCCACAAAGTTGGTGTTGCAGAATCATTGCTTTGACACTGGTGTTCTTTGCTTCCTCCAGTACACTGGCATTAGTTCAACTGTCTTCCGAAGCGATATGTAACATTTTTCGAAGACACTGTTGATGGAATCTGTCGAGGCGTTGGAGATGGCATTTATACGTGGTTCATGTTTCACAAGCATACAGTAAGGTGTAGCACAGTGGCTTTGTAAACAAGCATTTTGCTTTCCCTGTGAATGTGCCGGTCCTGAAACACACTGCAGAAAGCTGCACTTGCAGAGCTCAGGCGAGGCTGGATTTCGGCATCATTCGGCCCTTGTGGAAAGATAACAGCCCAGGTAGGAGAAGTGATTGACTCTTTCCAACATTACACAATTGAGTTGGATTTGTGGCGCTGCAGAGGGGTTTTTTGTGCTTGTTGGTGCAGTACTTTGGTTTTTTGGATGTTGAGCGATAGGCCAAACCTTTCGTAAGCTTCTGCGAAGATATTTAGGATGGCTTGGAGGTCATCCTCTCAGTGCGCACACACGTTGTCCTCAGCATATTGAATCTCTTATGTTAGAAGTTATGGTAGCTTTACTCTTTGCTTTCAGCCTACTCAGATTAAAGAGCTTTCCATCGGTTAGATTTGATTTCTACCCCAGTGGAGAGTTTCCTTTCAACAAAGTGTAGGATCATGGTGATGAAAATAAGAGTTGGGGCAATAACACAGCCCTGTTTAACGCCTGATCCCCCTTATGAATCACTTTGAGAGCCATTGTTATTTGCGATTGTTGCTGTCATTTTATCATGGAGGAGCTGAAGGATGTTCACAATTTAGCTGGGCAGCTGATTTTCAAGAGGGCAGTCCACAGGGCATTGCGATTTACCGTGTCAATGGCCTTTGTCGTGTTAATAAATGCCATATACAGAAAAATAAAGTGAGATGAGCGCCGCAACCCCAGAATTGGTCACGACTGGATGTAATGGTCAGGGGTCCCTTTACCTTTTTACCTTTAGTAGCTATTATGAGCTTCTTGGTTATTTTGGTTTTTGAATGTTTTGCTGTTTGCTGTAAAATATTTTGAATCCATGTATATTCATTAGGTCTGGAGAGAAGGCAGAAATATGCTGCAACTATGTTGATAATACATGCTCATCCCAGGTGAAGTGAGTGGAGCTGGAAAACAGTGAGTGGAGCTGGAAAACACACTATCAAAAACCCCCCATAAAAATGGCACAGATCCACATTTCCTGCGAAATCTGTAGCCCTCCAGATGTTGACTATAACTCTTCTAAGCTTTGACCCTTGACAAAAATGGTTATTGATGATATAAGTCGACTACAACCTCTCCGGAGCCACCGGCAGGCTTTCCACCCCACCTTACAATGCTGTTTCCTGGATAGGTCACTGGCAGGGGGCACACAGCCCTCCTGTGACAAAGGCTCAAGTACCATCCTGGGAGGAAATGATAAGCAGCGGGGGGGGGGGGCGCACCACGTGTTGCAGCACATTTCTGCATTCAATAGGGCTCTGAGCATATGCCCCTGGCAACAAAATAACCACTGGCCTCCCTTCTAGAGATCTTCACATGAGCATTTCAAAACGGACATGAATTCTAATCCGCTGCTATTTTGTGCCTTGGCCGGTCTTCGATGCGATTCGTACACCCGCAAATTGTGAGCTGGGGTGGGGAGTTGAAATGAAAAGCACCCCTCTTTTGCGGGCACTGAAGTTTTTATTATTTTTGCGGGGTGGGGGGGACTCCCAACCCCGCAATAGTTACAAGTCTTTGGCTACTGCCTCCCTCGTTCCCCTCCCCGCCTGGTAACCACATCCTCCCCCGTGGGCGCCCACGTTCTGGAGCGAAAGCTTCATTACCCTGAACGGAGCTTACTCCCGAGGAACCCGAAAGAACTGCAGTTTCGTGCTCTGGGGAGGGGCCCCTCCCCAAGTAGAAGGAGGGAGGGAGGCGGGGCTGGGCTGGGCTAGGACGGGGCGGCATTTCCTATCGCCTCCCCGGATGAGGGCAGGAGGGAGGCCGAAGGCAGGGACTGGGCGCGGCATTGCTCGGGCACTGGGGTAGGCAAAGGGGCGCGGGAGGACGACAGCAATGAGGGCCCCCGGGGTGGCGGACCCCGGTGCCTCATCCCAAAGGGGAAGCCACGTCCCGGTGTTCAATCCCCGCCGGGGTCGCTCTCGGCTCCCGGCAGCAGATGGCGCCCCATCCGAGGCAGCCGCGACGGAGGCGGGCTCTGCTTTTCGGCTCCTGAGGGGGAAAGGGAGCCCTTTGCAAATGGCCTCCCTCGAGGACACACGCACACCCCTTTTAAAACGGGTGGAAAGAGGTGTGAGGCGAAGTAGACACGGGAGCGAATTTAACATGTACTCCAAAGCCCCCCCCCGCTCCCCGTTTCAAATCCGGATTATAATGTCGCCACGCCTGTTCTGCACCGACTAGAGGCGAATTAGGGGCTCAGATTTGCGTGAAGCAAATCGAGCAGCGGCATTTCCCAGTAAAGTGCAGGGTGTCTAGGCGTTTTGGGTAATGTCATGTGGACACAGGTGAAAAATCCAGCAATTTAAATCCAGCGAGTGCGCTACAGTAAATGGAAATGTGGACACAGCCGAAAAAGTTCGCGATTAGTAACTGCTCACTCCTGGACGAGTCTGGCCCCCCCGCGTATTTCCATGCCAATCCAAGAGGGAAAAAGATGGATGCAGTGATAAGATTATTGGCAGGCCATTTTTAAAAATGGGCTTGGAATCTTGGCCTTGTTCCTCATGCTTCCTTCATACTATCTGTTGTACAGGACCGTTTAGCTTATTTAGTGCCACTCATTCTCATAGAATATTAAATTATTGCTTCAATAATCAGTACATTACATAATTTATGATACAACCAGATGCAACATATAGCAGACAAAATGCAGCTTATTACTGCTATAAACCATCATTCACTTTGGGAATGGCACTGTTTGGCTGAATGTTAAAGTTGGTGAATTGACGATGTCTACTTATGTCTTGCCTTAAATTTGTTTCATATTCTATGACAATGTAGGAGAAAAAGATTATAAATGAAGCTTTTTAATCTGAATTTGTTTGGTTTTGAATTGTTCATGTGAAAATGATTTTCTTTCTCCAGATGTGTTCCAAAAAGAATAGGAGACAGTAAAGACTATGTCTGTTTTCCCCAAAATCTCATTGAGGGCAAAGGTTGAAGAGTACCTGAGGGCTACGTTTAAAAACGATGAGGTAAATACCGTAAAGCGAGTCCAAGGAAGGAGATGTTTGGAAGAGGTACACAAGTGTGTGTGTGTGATGGCTGCTGTCAGGAATACTTTTAGTTCCAGCTAAGGTAGCTGCTCAGATGAGACCTGTCATTTACAGTGGTACCTCGGGTTAAGTACTTAATTCGTTCCGGAGGTCCGTACTTAACCTGAAACTGTTCTTAACCTGAAGCACTACTTTAGCTAATGGGGCCTCCTGCCACCGTGCCGCCGGAGCACAATTTCTGTTCTCATCCTGAAGCAAAGTTCTTAACCTGAAGCACTATTTCTGGGTTAGCGGAGTCTGTAACCTGAAGCATATGTAACCCGAGGTACCACTGTATTTATTTTTTAAAATTTAATGAGGCACACTTTCTCTCTTATTTTGGTATGTCCGAGTTAAAAGATTTGGGGTGGATTTCTGACCCCCACCACTGTTTGACGGAGCTTAACGGAGCCACTGATGGAGCCCTGTTGCACACGCCAGCTAGAATGCAATGTGGGTGGAGGCAGCATGTGGATTACCGTGATGACAGTTGGGCTGGTTTGGGATCCAGTGGATCCTAAGTCAGCTCAGGCCCTCCCTGGAATTCCCCTTTGAGGACTGTCCACTAGCAGAGATTCTGTTGGTGGCACTTACATTTTCCTTCACATTTGGTTGACAGAAGAGAGAGAGCTCTATGCCACTCTGCGGGCAGAGACTGGCAGAGCTCAGTGGAGGTATACTTCTGCTGAATCCGCCCTCCCAGTCCAGCACAAAGGGAAGTTTGGTTAATCTTTTTGGCAAAAAATATATTCACAATAAATGCTTTTTTAAATCATTCATCCCATCCACAGAAGATCGTGGTGGGTAACAATCTTAACAAAATAGATTTTTTGAACAAAACAGAAGATAATCATGCTTGCTTCTTCCCATTAAATTCTTCCCCATTTAGGCTGTTGCTCATCAATTGGTTAAGAATGTGTACTTTAATTTATAGCAAATCCTACATGGATTACTTTTATCTTAGTACACATGTTTAGGATTGCCATTTTACCCTAATGCAGCCTGTAAGAGGTATCATGCTTAATTTTTGTTACGCAGTATGTGAACAAGTCAAGCGTCCTCCTAGGCTTGCATACCCTTTCCTCTTCCAACATGATGGAGGGGAGGAGTTTGGAGGCTTCTGCTTTTGGTTAACCACGGATTGTCATGTCATCCATACATACCAACAAATTGTGATTAACCCTAATTCTGGTTGGTTCTAAACAAGCAAACTTCAAACCATGGTTTCTGAAGCTTGCTTAGTTAAACCAACTGTATTTAATGTTAACCACAGTAACCATAGTTAAAAGTGGAAATTTCTGAACATCTACCACTTTGAGAGGGTAAAGGGGGCCAGAGTGTATACACCTGGGAAGAGGCTAGACTTACTCACACCTGTCTAAAGCATAGTTTAGTGTGATTCTATCCAATCCTGATATACCGTGGCTTAACTGGCTTGTGCCTTGAGTTTGAATCAACAATTCTGTACTCCTGGGATTATAGTATAAGCCACTATTTTTGCTGATCTAATGTATTTTCTTCTCTTTTGTAAGCTCCTAACTGCTTTGGGTGCAGTGGAAGCCGAACGGAAATATGAATCTCTGTTAAATAATTTATCCCATCCACCAGCTTTCACAACTGTTCGAGTGAACACCCACCTGGCATCTGTGGACGATGTAAGAGGTCTGCTTTCTGAAGAGATCCACAAGGTCTGTGTAGTGTCATCTTACTACTTGTCTTGCCATCAGTTAATTCACTAAAAGTGGTGCAACTTAGATTCTGTGTAGCAGGACATTATGAAATGCTGTAATATTTTTTCCTGCCTAGGAAGATCCAAGTGCCCCCTGTCCTCCTGCAAACAAGTAGCTTGATTGTTTGGAATTTAGAGGCAGCTTATGCATGGCAAGAGCAGGGTTACATTAGTATGGAGCCCATGCTAAAGCTTTTCTTGCCATGCCAGCTTTTAATGAGCAGGGAGTTTTTCATGCAGGGAAGCAGCAAATTAAGGGGGGGGGGGAAATGCAAACATGATTTCCTTCACATTCAGTCTGCGGGTTTTTCTTTTTCTCTGTGTTTGATTTGGATCTGTGCCAGTTTCTAAGTGCACCCATGAACGAAGATGCAAGGCAGCACGCTTTTTCTGTAGTCACTAATAATAATAGAAATGGATGGGTTGGTCATACCTGTATAAGGAAGAGTAACTAAAAAGGAATAACTCTGTATTTTTTAATTCTGAAATAAAGTCCTAAAGTCCATCACTGCTGTAACTATCTTGATTCATTAGCACTATGGCTATATTAGAGAGTCCATAATGTATTGTGACCTTAAACATTTCTGTCTAATGGAAATATTAGTGTATTTTTTTTTAAAACTGTTTTAAATTGTTTAACTTGCCCTGAAACAACATGATGAAGGATGGTAAGAAACCTAGTAAGTAAATAATGACAAATAAATAATGTCAATGAATAAAATGGCTATAAAACACTCAGGTCCTTTTCATTAACCAAAACTAAGAAATATATTTTTTTCTTCTTCCATATGTAGCAGTACACAAGTCTTCCTGTTCCGGTTTTTCGGCATCCAAAACTTCCTGACATCTTACTTATTCCTGTTATTGGGCCCAGGTCTGTGTATTTTAGAATTTTAATTTTAATGGAGTTTATCTGTATTTCATCTTCTGACGGCTCATAGACTGATTTGGAGCATGGAAACATATGTGCTAGAGCAAATATTTAGAACTGGCATATTGGTCATTGTAAAATTGATAATGTTTTGCAGCAGAAGCCTAACCATGGGCTCATCCACATTTTCCTTTTGCCCCTCCTTCTCTAGGCACAGGTCCATGCTTTAAAACTTCTACATCCAAGCACTGCCTCTTTCCCCAGGAAAACTCACTCCATAACACTGAATCAGAACAAGCAGTGATTTGGGTTCTCCATGTATTGCCGATTGCTCTGATTCAGTGGGTTGGGTTTTTGGGGGGTTTTTTGTTATAGTGCTTGGACATGGAGCTTTGTAGCATGGACCTGTGCCGCAAAAGGAAGTCTCGATGAGCCCCATGTCTGCTCGGAGGTAAATCACATCAAATTCATTGGTGTGTCTTCCTGAAAAGTGGAGTTAGGATTTCAGCCTTCCTTGCAATGCAATCCAGCTTAGCCAACTAACTCTACGGCTGCAGCAGGTACTAAGGTAAAGGTAAAGGGACCCCTGACCATTAGGTCCAGTCGTGACTGACTCTGGGGTTGCAGCGCTCATCTCGCTTTATTGGCCTAGGGAGCCGGCGTACAGCTTCCGGGTCATGTGGCTGCCGACCTTCTGATCGGCAAATCCTAGGCTCTGTGGTTTAACCCACAGCACCACCCGCGTCCCTGCAGCAGATACTGCAGCTCGCAAAAAAGGTGGACGGTAGTAGTATTAGAAAGGCAGCTGAGAACAGCAGATGTGAATTATAACTGTGCTGATTGGTTTTTCTTAACTCTCTCCTTCCCCTGCCCCCAGCAGAAAGGATGTACAAAAGTTGACAAATGAAGTTCTTGTTGGTGCACAGTGTGGGAATGCGGTGCTTCGAGGAGCACACGTCTATGCTCCAGGAATCATATCTGCTTCAAAATGTATGTAACACCCCCCCTCCACGCTTCCTTATCTTGAAGACTGATGGAAAATAATACTTTGTAGTTGATAGCAGCTACCCTTTTTAAGTATTAATATCTCTTCAAATATCCAATACTAGATTGTTTAGAACTGTAGTTTGTGAATGTAAGATTGAATGCAAGTTGCAGCCATTGTCTTATTTCCCTACCATCCTTTGTTCTGAAATTCTGTAAAAAGGATTCTGTAAAAGAGTAGATGCTACTACTAAATTGGCAGATTTGCACTATAAGAGAGTCATATTCCAGTTGACGAACTTTATAAGTTATGTAATCAGTATTTAAAGAAGTTGTTAAGAAATGCATTTCCTAACAAACTTGATTATCCTGTCCTATGGTTTTGGTAAGAAAGGACAAAATCAGGAAACCAGACATTTACCACTGCATCTATTTCATTCCCTGCCTCAGACTCTGTTGTCCCTAAGCTTTAGTAACTTGAGTATTAACTATTCTTCCTTGTAGATTAGATGCTTTAAAAAGTTACAGAAGAAGTTGCCAAGTATGCATGCGGAATAGCCATTACTGAAGTTGTTCCAGAGCTACTCTTGACCTGAACAGATTCTTGTAAATAGTCGGGGCTCAAGTATGTGGCCAACTTGAAGTCCCTAGTGAGTTCTTGTGCCAAATAAAATATTATTTGAAATGTTCTCCCTTTCTTTCCTTAGTCATGAAAGCTGGAGATACTGTTTCAGTATACTCTGATATTGAAGGGAAGTGTAAAAGAGGGGCCAAAGAATTTATCGGAAGCAAAGTTTTCATCGGAAATGGGATTTCTGAACTGAGCCGAAATGAAATCTTTAATTCTACTGGCCCACTGAAGTAAGTCAGAAATTGTAATAAAGTTTGAGAATAATATGTATGCGTTATACTTTCTGGATGTCCCATGATCATATTATAAAGTACCATAGAATGGGTAAAAAGATTGAGGCCTGTGCACTCCACACTGGAAACTGCATGGGGTTGAGTATCGTCTCCCAGGCACCACCTTCTAGGGCAGTGGTTCTCAAAGTATTTTTCTCTGGGCCACACTTTCAGAATAAAAATTTGCTCATGCCACTGATTTTTTTATTGATAAGAAATACATTGGGAATCAAGAAGAAACAAGTCCTAGTAGTGGTCAGTTTCTAACATAGAACGCAGCTACTGCTCAGTTGGTACAGCATGAGACCCTTCATCTCAAGGTCATGGGTTCGAGCTCCACATTGGGTGAACAATTCCTGCATTGCAGGGGGTTGGACTAGTGACCTTTGTGGCCCCTTCCAACTCTACAATTCTATTTAACATTCACATGAAGCCGCTGAGTGGTGCCATCTTCCAAATTTGTGTCTTTGTAAGTCAGGGTGTATAACTGCAATAATCTGAGACCACCTTTACATTTTTATCCTAAGAACTGAACCACCACATTAGCTTTGAAATCAGATGACAACTAGTCCACATACAAGAGAGGCAACTAAACATTAAACCAAGATTACAGAGAGAGAAAGTTAGAAGTTTATGCTGAGTTTATAGTACAGCGGTACCTCGGGTTACAGATGCTTCAGGTTACGTTTTTTTCTGGTTGTGCACTGTGCCGAACCCGGAAGTACCAGAACGGGTTACTTCCGGGTTTCAGCGCTCACACAGAAGCGCTAAATCGTGCTTTGCGCATGCACAGACGTGGCGCTGGGGTTTGCAAATGTGCCTCCCGCACGGATCACTTTTGCAACCCAAGGTTCCACTGTATATCTTGCAAATTTTCAATTTTCCCTTCTTTCTTGTGTTTATGAAAGTCAGATCAGAATCTGTTTAATTACTGGCCAATATTATATTGAAGTGTCGGATCTTTTATTAAAAGATTATTAGTATAATACAGTTTTAGAAATTCAGATCAGGATTTTTTTTTCCTTACCGGTGTGCATTGTGCCTTTCAGAGGGATGGGAATAAAAATGACAGAACCAATTTACCTTAGTCCTTCATTTGACAAAATGTTATCAAGTTATCTGTTTTTACAGGTAAGTCATATTAAAAATAACTATAGCTTTCTGAATTCTGAGGTCACAACCCTTTCTGTTGCATTCTAAGCCCCATTGAACACAGTTGGACTTCACATCTAAGCAAATAAGCTATTTTGGGGGAAATTAAATTAAAATAGTGATTTTCCCTATGTGTTTATGCTCTGTAAGTATTTTATATCTGACAAGCTAGGCGTGGACTGTTTTCACTGTGCTGTGAAGTGAAATGTTACCTAATTCTGTTTTTTGATTGCCTTTGGCAAGATATCAATAAATGATATGGACAGCTTCATCTGTAGTTCAATTTAGATGTAATAGGGCGATAGTGGACTTCAGTGGGTCTGAACAAGAGGTGATTCAAAACTTCTTTTGAGAAGTGCTTTGGCTTTGAAATGGCTTAGAGAGAACAAAAGATTTACAAAAATCGTACTTCCCTCACATTTTATGCCACTAGCGCATGCTCATATGATCCAGGTGGTGGTGATTGTGCTGACGGCCAATGGTTCCTAATAGCATTGTGTTGACAGTCCCAGCTCCTGCTAGGTGCAGTTTTCTTCCATGCTTCCTCTCAGCAAATACCAAAGTGGGGGGGGGGGGCAGGAAGCATTGGTTCCTGCTCCCACCCTTTCTGTTTTAGCCTCACTTTTGCATCTGCTAGGGAAGAATTTGAATTTGCATTGAAGAAAAATGGTGCCTGTCCGCAATGTGGAGCATGATTGATGCCTCTGGTAAGTCGTCCCCCACCTCCCATTTCACAGGTTGTGAACATAGTGACAAAGTTTGGAGGGGATTTCATTTCAACATAAGCCTTGAATCCAGTCCCTGAGCTGACACACAACTCTGCAGATCTGTGTTGTTTCATCTTGTTGATCTAAAGTGGTCAGTGCATCCAAAGCAGAAGTCTTTATTTATATATTGTTTCCAATAAGGAAAGCTCTGCAATAAGAAACCTTGGTTTGATTTTGTTACGTTTCCCAAGAAAGGCCTGTGTGTGTGTGTGTGTGTGTGTGTGTGTAGGTGCCACCAAGTTGAATTTGCATTTTGCTTTGAAGACAAATTTAACCTGTCATGAAACAAGAAATTACCTTCTGTTTTATCTACCATTGCACTTTGTGGCTCTGGATTTCCACCATCCACGTTTCCAGTATTATTTCAACTATAGAACACAAACCAGTGTTTCACTCTGTCTCCAAAACATTTGTTGACTTTTCTCCCATATTGGAAGCAAAAGCATGTTAGCTTGTTCTGCTGCAGCTTTGCACTAGTTTTTAACTAGAAGATTTAAGGGACACATGTATGCTCATCACTTGTAGCATTCGGTGAGAAGTTGAATGTATATGAATAAGTGATCACAGATGACTATCTCAGACAGAGTTTTATACCTCCTGGTCAAATCATACACAATACACAAAATTTGGCTGAAAGTGTCATCATCTTGTACTGGCCCCCTGTGTATCCTTTTTTCCATGCTTCACCAATTGATTTATAATGCAAGAACACTTCAGCATATACATGTAAGCTCATGTAGCTGAGAAACAGATACTGCCTAATTACTGAGAGTGTGGAAAAAATATATTGATGAACACTGTGTTGTTAATGTTGTGTACCATTAAGCCAATATTATTGATTAATGTTTTCACCATGTATGTTATTAGGTAATATGTGTTTTTGCCCATAGGCACCAGCAGTTTCTTCTGTATATATGTTTTAATGGAGAATTAATGTAATTATTTGTGTTTATATATGTGACTTAGCTGTGTATATATAACAGTCAGTCTTTAAATATGTAATATATAATCTATTGGCTGTGCAATCCTGTGCATTTCTACTTGGAAGTATAACTTGCTTGGGCTTACTCCCAGGTAAACGCGTATTGTCTTGATGTTTTTGAAGGGATGACACAAGTAGGTTGTGTGTGGGGAAAAAGTGATTTGCAGTATAGTGAAGTGCATTTAAAAAGTACATGGTCCGAATCTGTAGGACAATTTGGGACACAAATGGAAACGCACAATTAATGTAAAATTAGACAAGTTATATTATCTTATACATTTGGTGATTTGGTGACTTACTATGCTCTTGCCCCAGAGGAAATGCTGTTCCAAGCAGGTAGTGTAAGTTTTGTGCTATAGGCTACTTTGCTGCAGCCTGTACTGGGGTTGAAGCCCCATCTTGTGTGTCCTAACCTCTATGCCATGGGAAGTGAAACCTTCAAGCATCTTGTCACATACATGGGGGACTGGGCTGCTGGAAGTGTAGAGTCTTACACTGCAGTTCAGCTGTGCACTGTGCTGCTCCTATGGATTCTAGATCCAGGCATTCATAGGCACTGAGCACTGTCATTGGTTGGTAGCTTCATACATGAGTCTCTCTCCTGTACAAGGGCTCTAAATAAACCTTGCCCTTTGCACATGTTCAGTAGGGTGAGCAGAAGTGTATCCCATTAAGCAGAAATCTTTTAAGTTCTGTTTTTGAAATTTAGGAGATACAATGAAGTAGTGAGACATAATACATACAGTGGTACCTCGGGTTAAGAACTTAATTAGTTCTGGAGGTCTGTTCTTAACCTGAAACTGTTCTTAACCTGAAGCACCACTTTAGCTAATGGGGCCTCCTGCTGCTGCTGCGCCGCCACTGCACGATTTCTGTTCTCATCCTGAAGCAAAGTTCTTAACCTGAGGTAATATTTCTGGATTAGCAGAGTCTGTAACCTGAAGCGTATGTAACCCGAGGTACCACTGTACTTTTAAATAAATCTTAACACGGTGCAAGTTTACAAGTTTGCTAGAATTTTCCCCAAACACAAGAATCAAAACACTTTGTTTTGGAATTGAAGATTTTTAAATAGATTCCGCAAGCCTCCCTGGGTCATTCCACGCCAAATCACCTGGTGCCATGTGCTCCCACGTCTCAGATTTTGTTCAAAATTTTTTCATGTGTAGATAACTATGAGATAACCTCAAATTAATTTAAATAATTATTATTATTATTATTATTATTATTATTATTATTATTATTATTATTATTATTTATACCCCGCCCTCCCCAGCCAAGGCCGGGCTCAGAGCGGCTTACAAGCAATAATAAAAACAAGTTAAATGATTACAACTTAAAAACAAAATTAAAAATACAACATTAAAATATTGAAACATTAAAATATTAAAATGTAGCCTCATCGCAGGAGGAGAAGGAAAAGAAAAAAGAAAGAGAGGGAGGGAGGGAATCAAATTGGCTCCAAGCCAAAGGCCAGGCGGAACAACTCTGTCTTACAGGCCCTGTGGAAAGAAATCAGATCCTGCAGGGCCCTGGTCTCATGAGGCAGAGCCTTCCACCAGACCGGAGCCAGAGTTGAAAAGGCCCTGGCTCTGGTTGAAGCCAATCTAACTTCCTTAGGGCCCAGGACCACTAGGGTGTTGCTATTTATGGACCTTGAGGCTTTACGTGGGGCATACCGGGAGAGGCGGTCCCATAGGTACGAGGGTCCTAGGCCGTGAAGGGCTTTAAAGGTCAAAAGCAGCACCTTAAATCTGATCCTGTACTCCACCGGGAGCCAGTGCAGCTTGAAAAGCACTGGGTGAATATGCTCCCATGGCAGAGAAATGCATGGGAAACAAAATAGCTTTGCAGAAGTGGTTTACACAATAAAATGAACAAGGGTTACAAGACATATTTTGTTTTTATTAAATAATTAATAAAACTTAATTTTAAAAATATGTTATAACCACAAATACACCCTTCTTATTTTTAAAACATAGCAAGTTTATGGTTAGCCCATTCATACAAAAAAAGTATGATGCATGTGTTAGTTGTGGTTTATGTGCTATGGCTTATGAAACCTACCAAGGTAGAAAATGACTAACATTCACTTTGGTCAGTGCCCCTTTTCTGTGGCACTTAATACCATTTTTATACCTTATTTTGAAAGAGACCAAAGTTAGCTTGTTTTTGATACCAAAATAAGCCCACTTGGTTGAAAAATAAGCGGTACAAGAGGTTTTTTTTCTAAACTGACGCAGAAATTGCATTAGCCTAAATCATGCGAAAATCGAAATTTTTCTCCTGCGCCCAATTTTGGACCATAAAATCTTTAAAAATTAATTTGAGGTTATCTTGTAAGTATGTACACATAAAACATTTTGAACAAAATCTGAGGTGTAAGAGCATGGTTGAGTATTAAAATCAGGTGATTTAGCGTGGAATGACCCACCTAGTAAGTGTTTAGCATTGCTGCCTCAATCAGTTTGGTTGATTATAATGTATTGGCTTCTAAGAAATACCATTTTCTGTCAAAATAGGTATTCCTTTCTCATGTTTATAGTTGCTACAATCAATCATGCTGTGAATGTTTTGAACACTGCTTACAGAATTAGAACACACACATGCACAATTTTGCTGTTTAGTGGAAGAAACAAACAATAGAATTAGTTTTAAGTAAGATATTCCTGTGTTGGTCATCATTGAAGCAAACCTAGTTTTTTTCTCTTCCATTACTAGAATTTGCCCTCTTCAGTTGTGAGTTATGTTTTAAATCCTCAGCCAGGACAGAGAATTTTGGACATGTGTGCTGCTCCTGGGGGGAAAACAACCCATCTTGCAACATTAATGTGTGATGAGGTAAGTGAAGTCACTGAGCATTTTCTGTCTCAGTGAGGAAAGTTTGACCTGTGCTTCATTAGCATGGCTTGTTTCACTCGTTTGCTGAGATCCACAGATAACTCAAAGTAGCACACCATTAATATTTGAACACACTGCTGATTTACTGGCTGATTTTTGCAGCATAGCAGAATTGCTGAACCAAAGATAAATCTTTCTGGCTTACCTATCACAACATATTTCGAACAAATAGATTTCATTTTGGTGGACATGTGATAGATTTTTTTTAAAAAAGTAGAAAAGTCTTGCGAGAAATAATACAATACAAATTAATTTGGGCTATTTTTAGTGCAGAAGCTTGGTTTTTAAAATTCATTTAAACTTCAGTACTTTTCATGATGTAAAAACAAAGTGATTCAAATGAAAGTACTGAGTAACCAAACTGTCAACATGACATTATGGCCCACCATTTTCAATAAGATCAAATAATGTGTTAATCATGAGTGCTTTAGGATCTGCTATATTCTGTGACTTTTGAGTTATTAAATTGCATGGAGTAGTTTAACAGCTTGTGCCTTTTGGAAATTGGCAGGAGCTAATCTAAAGGGACAATTTCTGCTGTAAAGAGAAGGAAGGGACTTTAGATCTCTTAGAGGCATCCGTCTTTCCTAACTTGGGGAGCACAAAACCTCTTTCCTTCATTCTTTTTCAATTTCCCCCATCTCCAGTCATCTCTCTTTGCCTCTGACAGTTGGGCCACCCCTTTTCACACTTTCTCATTGGTATTCAGGATTTTTTTTGTTTCATTTTAAAGAAATGTATACGCTGCTCTTTAGCCATACACTCTCAGGGCAGCTGAGAGGACCGAGGAACTTCTCAGAAGACTATATTGTTTTTCTGAGCAGAATTGACCTATCTAGCCTTATTGACAAAGGTCATCACCTCTATCTGGAAATTACACACATCCCTAGAGGCAGCATCTTACTTTATCAGTCAGCAGATGAAGAGCAGCTCTTTTTGTGCGCCCAATCAAAGTGAAATGCCCCAATATGTCAGAGAGTCTTTTGCCCAGACATAGGGAAGGTATCCCAATGGTCCACAGCTCCATTTCCATTTTACATCTGCAGTTGTGGCAGTGGATGTAGTAGACCAGGCACGTCCAACTTCCAAGAGACTGCGATCTACTCCCACTATTAAAGAAACTGGAAAAAAATTTAATAAACTTTTTTTAGCTGGAATCCATTGGATTGACCAGAGGCTTCAGCAAAGTTGTTGAGATTTTTTGGGGAAGGATTGACCAGAGTTGTTGAGGTTTTGGGGGTGAGGATGAGCCAATGTTGCTGAGGTTTTTTCTTTGGCGGGGGGAGGATCAGGATCCCACGAACGACCAGGATCAACAAAGGAAACCCAGCAATCGGCCTGTAGATCACAATCAGCTGGTTGGACATGCCTGTACTAGATTGATGTCTCGCCTTTGTAGTGCATTGGTTGACAGCCATCAAATTGCAGCTTAATCCAGACAAAACTAAGCTGCTGTCAGTGGGTGGTTCCCTGAACCAGATGGGTGGGACTGTTGGAAAACAAGCCTTAACAGGAGAGATTAGCCCCTCTCCCTGCTCCCTGAGCTTGTTTACCGGTGACCTCCCTGGCTGGCTTCCCCGCAAGCCCAGGGTAGATCTTGTTTACAGCTGCAATGTTCTCATATTGTAACATCGACATGGCCTGTTATGGGGGGGGGGGGGGTTACACATCCTCTAAGATTGCTACATCCTGGCACACTCACTATGGGCCTGCTCATCAAACCATGAAATAAAATAGATGTGCTAGCTTGAGGTGCAAGGAAACAGGGTTCAAGGAGAGGAACTGTCCCCCAGCAGTCAAAAAGCTTGCTTTCTGCCATTTTACCACCTGACTTTTGGCTTCTTATGGGGTCCCAAAGAAGCCTTTTTGACATAGTTGTATCACGCTCACTGAAGTGTTCAGCTTTTCGGTATTCAATAAATTAAGAATCTGAGCAGGAAATATGGAAGTCCATATTGCATTTTTGCAGAATTTTGCATGGCTGTATGTTAAATTAGTGTACAGTGGTACCTCAGGTTAAGTACTTAATTCGTTCCAAAGGTCTATTCTTAATCTGAAGCACTACTTTAGCTAATGGGGCCTCCTGCTGCTGCCACGCCGCTGGAGCACAATTTTTGTTCTCATCCTGAAGCAAAATTCTTAATCCGAGGTACTATTTCTAGGTTAGCGGAGTCTGTAACCTGAAGCATTTGTAACCTGAAGCGTATGTAACCTGAGGTACCACTGTATTTTTGCATGCCATTTAGCTCTAGTAGTTTACTAAAATGCTTATATTTTGGCTGGAGGAAACATAGGGCAAAGAGTACTAAGTATATAGAAAATTTACGAGACATTTTATCTTGCAAGAAACTGTTTGAGTAAGTTTTAGTATGTATGAAACAAAAATTACTCCTTTGAGAAATTTGGAATAAGGTAGTATGCATTTAGATTAATCATATTTCAACTGAAAAGGGATTGTATATAAAATGTCAAGTAGGTTGGGAAGTTCCAGTGGGCTGTAGCCTGATGTGCTTCCAGTTGTGACCTGTGCATTCTTTAGCAGGGAAACTTTGTTACGGCCAGCCATGTGTTGTGTACAGAAGAGCCATGCAATTTGTGATATGTGACAGCCTCCTTGACATAATCATATTTTGCTTACTGAACTGTTCAGTTTTTCATTATGGAGAAATTGCTGGCATGTACAGGTTATTCATGAGGTACAGCCTGGAAGTTTTAAAGAAACAACCATTTTTGTACTGGAAAGTGTTTATGTGTGGTGTTGTTTGTTTCCATCAATTTGATTTAGTTTTAATGGACACATGTCTGCTAAGTCAGCATGCCCCATAAACATTTTAGTTAGCAGTTTGTACTATTTAAAAGATACCTTAGGAGGCTGTTATAAAAAACAAAACAAAAGCAACAACCTCAAGATTTAAGCAATTGGAAGGGGCTGGAGCTGACTACATTATACAATGTTCTCCTGGAATATGCCATTCCCGTACAAAGAAGGCTTTATGTGTAATGTGCAGATTGAATGGTAACTGCTTGGTCAAGCAGAGCAGTGGTTAAAGAAAGAATTGGAAACCTGTGGCCCTCTAGATGTTGCTAGATTACACCATCTCCCATGGCAGTGGGGGCTGATAGGAGTTGGGAGGGCAACAGCTGACTGTTTCTGTTGGTGGAATTGTTATTACTACAGGTGCCATATAATACCCATTGCGCTTTTGTAAGAACCCTTTGGAACTCCCGGCCTGTTGATGTCAAGCAGGCACTTTCACTGTACAGTGGTACCTCGGGTTAAGTACTTAATTCATTCCGGAGGTCTGTTCTTTACCTGAAACTGTTCTTAACCTGAAGCACCACTTTTGCTAATGGGGCCTCCTGCTGCCGCGCCACCGGAGCACGATTTCTGTTCTCAAGCTGAAGCAAAGTTCTTAACCTGAAACACTATTTCTGGGTTAGCGGAGTCTGTAACCTGAAGCGTATGTAACCCAAGGTACCACTGTACTCTTTTCAGTGCCTGCTAAAAACATTCCTCTTTAGACAAGCCCACTTGGATGCTTAGAACGTTGAGGTGATTTTAATCTGTTTTATAGTATTTTAAGTTTTGTATATTTTAAAGTATAGTCGTGAAGTTTTTTCCTCAGTGTTACTGTTTTAACTTTTTGTAAACTCCTTTGGGGGTTTTTCATTTCCATTTTTCCATTTTTTTTTTCTTTTTTACAATTGAGTGGTATATAGGCTTATGAAACAAATAAGTAATAAATTCCTACCCTTTTGATTTCCAACATGTTTTTCAGGGAGAAGTAATTGCCCTGGACAAGACTGCAGAAAAAGTGAAAAAGATAAAGCAAAATGCTGCGTTACTGAAGTTGAATTGCATTAAAGCATTTTGTTATGATGGTACTAAGGCACTTGCCATTGGCAAAGGAGAGGACAGGCAAGGTAATATTATTTTTCTTTTGGGTGTTCTTGTTGTAGTTGTGTTTTCTGAGGAGGATCAGGATTTTTATGGTAATCCTTAAGACCCTGTTGTGACTAGGGCTACTATTGCTTTAGTGTAATTTGGATGTTGGTTAATATCGACTTGCCATTTTATCCAGATCCTTTAAACCTCAAAAACCCCATATAACTTATAAATGGCTGATAATTTGGGGCATCTTTCATAAGTGCAAGTGAGGTAGCAGTTGGCAGGTCAGGTTTGTTTTTGGGGGTCTTTGCACACAAATTCAGTCTTCACTCAACATCAGCAATACATATTTGAGGAAACTGTCATGTGCAGCAACAAAATGTGACTCAGATCTTTCAGTCAGAAAGTAGGAGGGAAAGGACATTTTGCTTTCTATATCCAAATATAATGGTGATTTATCAGCAGTTATAAAGACTTTGAAACCAAGGCCAGTATGACTGTATTTGCAGTTTATACTAATTTAGCTGTGTTAAGCTGACGTCAAGCTCATGCTATTTAAATAAATTCTTTTGTGACATTTCCCCAAACAATAGCAAAGTTAAGTATGCAACATAAATTGGCTATAGTTTTTTTAACTGATCATGTTCCTCTTTGCAGAAGGACCTCCATTTTTACCAGAATCATTTGACAGAATACTTCTCGATGCTCCCTGTAGTGGCATGGGGCAGAGGCCAAATATGGTGTATTCCTGGTCTTTAAAGGAAGTGACTTCTTACCAGCCCTTGCAGCGCAAGCTCTTCAGAGTGGTAAGTATTTTGCCATAAAAACTACCAAAGAATAAGTAACCTGACCCTTGGGTCATCACCTCAAACACATTCTTGCGTTTAAGCAATGCTTCATTGAGAATTCTTACATGCATTACTGGCTCCTCATTAGGGCTGGCGATATCTGGTTTCAGCATCACAATATATCACTAGCTAAATATGATGATATCTCAATATATCACGATATATATCTGCAGCAGTGGAGGGCCTTGCTGGGCCTCCCCGCAGTGGCAGAGCGTGCGCTGTGTTTCCTCACAACAGCCGAGGGCCTTGAGGAGGCTCCCTGTGGTGGTGGAGGGACTTAAAATCTAAGGAAGAAGTAGATTTAATAAAAATATTAAATAAACTTCCATATAATATATATAATAACTTTCACATAATATATTTAACATATTTTCAACTAATTTAAGTGTTGTTCAAGTGATTAACTAGTCAAGTTGTATCTGCTTCCCCACTCAGAGGTTTGAGTGGAATCTATGCATGCATAAGCACCACTGAGTTCAACTAAACTTACTTCTACTTTCCTGTGAGTAAGCTTAATTGAGTTCAGTAGGGCTTGCTTGTGAGTAGACCTGCAGTTGCTTGCACTGCTTATTGTAAAACACCCTCCCCATCATTCTAACGCAGTACCCAACCTTCCATTTCAGCATAAGGAAGCCAGCTAAATCTTCTTCCCTCCATCCCCCCCTTCACAGAAGGCCCCCCCACCAAAAGCCCTCATCCCACAATCTCTCCCTTTTTTAATATGGAGGAAAGCTATTTAGGGGGAACCACCAACACAAACACCACCAGAAAATAAAATAAAAATCTCCTCCTCTTTTTTTCACCAGTGGGGGTGAGTGTGAGGGAAGAAAGAAGTGTTTTCCAGTTCTTTGTTTACTTTGGGGCTGGATCTTTGATTGTCTAGCCATGGGGGGGTTTCTCCTGGATTGTTAGGAGGCTCTGCATAATTAGCTGGGCTCTAAGTGGAAAGATACCTGTGAAGCTTCATGGTTAGGAGGAAGGAGGGAAAGAGCAAACAAAGCAAGAGACAAGGTGCCTGCAAAGTATGTGTTCATCTGAGCTACCTCCTGGGAAGCTGTCAAGTCTCCACCTTTTGTTCACTGGTATATTTCCTTGTTGAGACACTTTCCAAGATGTTATTTCAATACAGGTATTCAACAATACGGCAATTTGTTGCACAGCCCTACTCCTCATTCGAAGCACCTCAAAAGCTTCCTCTGCTTTGTCCTTATATACTGAATTAAAAGGAAAGCTTTCATCAGTTGCATAGTCTTAGTCTGCAATCCTGGCTTCCCTTCATCAAGTTTCTCCAAGGAACTCCAGCTTACTAGCCAGCCCCAGCCCCTTCCAAGTACTTAAATCTTGTGTTGAAACCCACTCTGTGGATTTTGTAGTTTTAAATAGCAGCTTCTTAATGTATCTTTTAAATTCAATCCAGTTCCTTGGAGGTGGGGAATGGGAGTGATTCATCGTTCTGTAGGGCTCTACAATAAATTATTGGGGTTGCCTGCGTATCTGCGAGCTATGATCCCTCTGCAAAAAAAAAAAAAAAAAGGAAAAGGAATTGACCCATGAGCTCACAGCCTTGTCTTATTAGTACAAGGGAGGCAAGGGAAGTGCACACGGTTACACTGTAGAAGTTGGCACTTGGTCATCCTTTCTTGAGCACACCCAGTTCATGGCACATGCAAAAGTTCAGCTGGTTGGGGTTGCGCTGAGCTCCATTGTTCTCGAACCAATAGCAACATTGGAATAGATGTGTAACAAGGCTAAATCAAGCTCCCTATCTAAAACACATTGTTGTTATCCTGGCGGCAGAGCCTATGGTGATGTGGAGACAAACCATACAGAAAGGCCAATCAACTCTAAAGCTGGAAGACAATATCTTTTGAACATAAATAGATCTAGTTAAATTTAGCACAGGCATTCACCTTTGTTGGTAAAGATTCAGTTGATAAGAGATGTCTTTTCTAACCCTTTCTCTTTTAAAATAAAAGGGGTAGTGCATAATTTCTTCAGTATAGTCAGAGATGTTTGAGAATCACTGAGGGGTAGTTTACTTATCTGTTTGGCTTGCTAGTCTGCCCCATCTGTAGGGCTTGGGCATGATATTACTTAAACGTGCATAGAATAGTCCCCCACCCTCAAACATCAAACAGAATGGCACCCTTGATAAAATTTCAAATTCACTGAAAGTGTAACCCTGGCTACCGAAATCCATCTCGGATGCTAAGCTCTTGTATTGACAGAAGTAAGGAGGATTCATTTCTGTTGAATTCACAAAGTTAGCGAATCTAGTGGGAAGATGGCTTTGTGCCCTATTTGCCTTGTCCCAAGACATCTTTAATATCACTGCTGTGCTCAGATGGAGGTTGGGAACATCAACAATCATGATTTATTCAGCTGTGTTCCCTTGTGTATTGGAATCTGCTGAGCCAAAAAGAAGAGAAGTTTCAGTCGTGTCCTAGAACCCTTCAAATGTTTGTTTAAACAAGGCCAGCTTTTGTATATGCATTCCACTTTTCCTAAAGGAGAGGCTACTTTGGAAGTGTTTGTTTACCTTCTGATAATATCTGCTAAAAGATATTGTGTCTTTGCGGGACTGAAAACATCAAAGGTGTAAGATCTTAATTGTTAGATTTTTATCAACCATGTGTACTGGCCACATAGATTGACCCTTGCTTGTTAACTTGCCACTCTAGGCTAGTTGCCTATAATATTTGTCTGCAGGATACAGGGGAGGCAGTGCAGCGGAGGACAGTACACACTGGCACACACACAAAGCTCACAACACAAAGGCAGCTTGAAACAACATCATGAGAAGTTGTCCTTGGTCCTTTCAAAATGAATATGGACTGTAATTCTGCATTCTAAAAGTACGTTTGCTTGAGAAATGATGGTATCCTAAAAATGAGAGTATTGTTTCCTTAGGCAGTGCAGCTGCTGAAGCCAGGGGGCATCCTGGTATACAGTACCTGCACAATTACGCTTTCTGAAAATGAGGAGCAAGTTGCCTGGGCACTGGAGACTTTCCCATGCCTTCAGCTTCAGTCACAGGTAAGAACATGTTGTTGTTGTTGTTTAAAAAATTGCATCTTTCTCACTAGGATATGGCATTACATGCTTGCTGACAGTTAAAAACAACAACCCTGTCTTCTACTTGCTGCCACTCTGAGCTCTGCTCAGCTTCCTATGCTCACTCTGCTGTGGCTACTTCGGCAGCACATAGACTGAAATTGGAATGATACAGAGAAGATTAGCATGGCCCCTGCAAAAGGATGACACAGAAATTAACGAAGCATTCCATATTCTGAAACACCTCAATGCGTCCAAATACACACACTCCACCCGGAACATGCACAGCATCCTCAGCGGGAGGGGGGAGCCCCAAAGCTTTGGCATTCTTGTACTCAGGATAGCTCAATCGGTAGAGAACACGAGACTCAGGGTCGTGGATTCGAGCATCACATTGGGCAAAGGATTCCTGCATTGCAGGAGGTTGGACTAGATGACCCTCATGGTCCCTTCCAACTGTGCAGTTCTATGATTATTTTATGCTTTTAGGTTTCCCCATCCTCCCTGACACGCACACAAAACCAGCCATTGCTTCCCAAAGCTTCCAGTTCATCAGACAGGGAAGCAGAGACTTGATTGGAGACCTCTCCCCAAAACTTAGCCTTCCATGCCATCTTAAGAATGGTCATTGCTTGTCCCCATTTCTGTCCCAGTACTCTTACTAAAAGTAATTTATAAGATCCCGCCAACAGTTAAGAGGTCTTTTCCCAGTGAGGTAACTTCCCTGATCATAGTGCAAGCTGCACCTCAAGTTCTTTACACCTGCTGGTACAGAATCAGACTCCTATGAGCTGGCAGAGGTTGCCAGGAAGGCCAGAACCCGCAGCACCATGTGGCCTGCTCAACATTTTTCTGTCTCTGAGCATTTGTTTCCCCCCTACAAAGGGCACAGGGAGGAGGAGCAGATGGACACAGAATACGCCTGCATTGACTTATCTGAGTCTGGGCACTCTGCTGATCCTGCAGGGAGAGAGGGTTGGGGAAACATCTGTGTGGATGAGCTTCTATGACTCTGTTGCCCTTCCCTGTGCAGGGTTCAGCAGGCTGTGCCAGTGCTTTATGAGTTGGCAGCTGTTTGGGAATCATTAACTAATGTAAATGTTAGTATCTAATACGTTTGTAATACATGCCTACCAAAACACTGCATCAGATATGACACAAAACTCTGAAAAGTTGTGTATTCAGAAGGCATCAGATAATTGTGTGACTTTGAGTTTAATTAGTTGCACTTCGCTTCTCCCAGACCTTCACTAACAGTGGCTAAAGGGATTAGGTTTTAATCTTGCAGGATTAAATGGCTGAGACAGCCTCTAATTTGATAGTGGGTTTTGTGTATTTTTTGTAATCATGCTTGTCTTATTGCATGTCTACAGAAAATGCTGATGCACTGTTATGGTTGCTTGTTACATTTGAAATTCCAGGGCATAACGTATTAAAGTAATTCAGTGCCATCCTTAGATGTAAAGACTAGAAGAAGCGCTTGATGAACTGAACTGTTTGGTATGAGGCTTTCTTTGGTTAAACCTTTAACAGCATTAAGTGTCTTACTACATTTCTCTGAGGAAGGAGACATGTAAAAGAAGCACACATAAATCAAGGTTTCCATTTACGAGGTCCCTAAATCTGTTATATATATGATCTGATTATGCAAAAATCTGCTGTATTTGTGTGTATCTCATTGGCACCATGTGCTGGAGCCAGAAAAAGACTTTCATAGGCTGCCCCCCCCCCCCAATTCATTCCTTTTAAGTATTTTACAAAGAAGCATCCTTCCTTGAACACAAAGCTAAAGGGGGAGCTCTCTCTATTACCCAGGGACTTGGACTCCTCCCAGCAATAGGCAGTGGCAGGGAAAGATCACAGGCCTTTGGTCTGTTGGAGTTTGATGCTAGAGCCCTGAGGTCCTGCTGCTGACCATTCTCAAGGATATTCCATCCTTCCTGGCCACCCTGCAAGGTTTTTGGGGTGTACAAGTATATGCAACAATGACTATTAAGTGAAGCTCCACCCACTGTTACAGTGCAATCCTATACAGGTCTATTCAGAAGTGAGGCCCACTGAATTCAGTGAGACTTATTCCCACGTAAGTATGCATATGATTGCAGCTTGAGTCTCAACACGTTCTTGTCAGTAGTATCAGGATTTACTTGCCCTCGGGTCCTGGGAAAGCCCACCCCTGTTGGGTAGCAAAATAGTGTGATTATCTCAATATTTTCAGTACTGTAACACCTGCACATCCATGTTCAGCCTTCCATCACTGATTTGCTGCTGACACAACATGGCAACTCAAGCATAAATTAGATTGCATATGATGTTCATTTTTTAAAAAGTGGTGTTTTGTTAGTGTAAATTTCATCAGTGTTAACTGATAATGAGCAAATTATTTTCGGTGTTATTCTGCTGCTTCCTTAGTCTGAGCCTTTCTACAAATATATTTCCTTCCAGAGGAATGTAGCAAGGCAAACTCCAGGACAGTTTAGATTGCAGTAAAAGTACTCCAAGGATGTGCCTACGGTGGTAGATTTAGAGGCACTGACCCTTGTGAATACTGGCTTTCATTTTCGGGTAAATAAATAATGAACTGCAGAGCAATTAAGCCCATTTGTTTTATTTTCCTCTCTAAAAGGAGCCCCATATTGGAGGAGAAGGCATGATGGGAGCTGGGCTGTCACCTGAGCAGTTGAAAAAGCTGCAGAGGTTTGATCCATCTGAAGCAGTTTTGCAGGGAATGGATTTTAATTCACTGCAAGAATTCAGATACGAAGATTTGATAAGCATGGCAAATAAGGACTGCATAGGATTTTTTATTGCAAAATTTATAAAAGTACCGTGAAAATCATGGCTTTAGAAGTCAACATAAAAAGCACCCTTTCTGTTAACATTTGGAGCATTCTGAACTGTACCTTCATGCTGCTGCAATGTTGCCAAGCCAACGGACTGACGACACAGTTGCCATAGCAGCAGCAAAATCTGCCAGCTGTTTCCTTTGGGAGAGATCCACAGGTTGGAGAAACAAGTCTGAGGGAAGGGGCAGCTTCAATTTGTAAAGCTCCATTTGGTTTTATATTAGCAGTAGGTCACTGATTCTAGAAACATGCTTGTTTTTCAGTTTGTCTAAAAGATTTATTTATTTTTTTAGAAAAAAAGCTGCAATTATGTACAGTAGAAAATCTGCTTTCAAAGTATTTTATCAGTAATTAAATACACTGTCACATGTTGTAAAACCTTATCCGAACTCTCAAATTGCTGTTTTTGAAAAACAATTTTATATTATTAAATGGCATTTGTTACAAAACAATATTAATCTTTTAAGTGATATTGTACATCTTGGTGCTTTAAATTATTAATCCATGTCTTCTAAGCAGATATCTTTCAAGGCCTAATCTTATTTTCCTTGCATCTTGACTTTCTAGCAGCATTCTAACATTATGTTTCCGGCGAATGCAGATTTGTGAACTCCAAGATCAGCTGTCCCATATTTTATTTTGAGACTGATGTAAAGAAATATTATTAAGCTAACAGATCAAAAATTCCTTCAAGCGTCACCATCATCTTTGGCCCTAGAAGGAGTGGCAATTCAGAATCTTATCATTCACATTACTTTTTATATTGTCTCATTTTTATTTTTATTTTAAATAGCTTTTGCATCCTAGAAATGCTTCTATTGTAATATGTTTGTGATTTATAGATTTGCGTATTCCACTGCATTTCAGGAACCAACAAGTGGATACTCAATTCCAGCAGTAATTATTATTATTTTTTAATTATATACCACTTACTAGAACAAATGTCACCAAGCAGTTTAGAATGATGTAATATATATGGAATGGGGAATGTTGAGTGGTTAATGTGCATAACTGGACAGTGTACAGATGCACCAGGCATCAGGGAGAATGTGCACATAATTCATTCATGAAGAGGGAATAGTGCACATTTTACAGGCAATATGCATAATCTCCAGAGGAACTTGGGAAATGCATATATATCTACAGAATCCTGTACATCCTCTGGTCATTATGTATAATCTCCAAGATCATTGGGAGGGGGGATATATCTGACCTTTGTTTTGTACGTTCCGCAGGCAGCAAGCACATTCTCTGGTCAGTATGCATAGTCCTATCTCTTGTTTGCAAGAGTGTAATCCATCTCCTCTGCCCTTCTGTTGGTCCACTGACTAATCATGGCCCACAATAGATCTTCCTATTGATCAGCTGGTTAGCAGCAGGAAGAAGGGATCCATCTTTAATAATAATAATAATTATTATTATTATTATTTATATCCCGCCCTCCCCAGCCGAAGCCGGGCTCAGGGTGGCTAACAACAATAAAACAGTACAAAAGTACAACACAAACAACACTCTAAAATCATTCATTATAAAATTAATTCAAATCAAACCACTGGCAACCATTGGGCCAGAGCTCCGCGAAGATTGCCGAGGGAGTCAGGCTGTGCCCTGGCCAAAGGCCTGGTGGAACAGCTCTGTCTTGCAGGCCCTGCAGAAAGATGTCAACTCCCGCAGGGCCCTAGTCTCTTGTGACAGAGTGTTCCACCAAATCGGAGCCACAGCCGAAAAAGCCCTGGCTCTAGCTGAGGCCAGTCTAACCTCTCTGTGGCCTGGGACCTTCAGGATGTTTTTATTTGAAGACCGTAAGTTCCTCTGTGGGACATACCACGAGAGGCGGTCCCGTAGATACGAGGGTCCTAGGCCGTATAGGGCTTTAAAGGTTAAAACCAGCACCTTAAACCTGATCCTGTACTCCACCGGGAGCCAGTGCAATAACTTCTTTTGCATTCCAGCCCTTTACACCACTCTCAGCTGTTCCCCAGTCAGCTTAGCAGCACAACAGGGATAGTAGGGGAAGCTTTAAACCTTCCCACCACATTCCCCAATTATGATGGAAATTGCCCCCTGCCCAATCCTACTATTAAGCTTAGGAAAAAACAGCTTTGGGGCAGTCATCATAGGAATCACAGGATGTCATGGGCCAGGAGTCAGCTTCACCTGCTGAACAGCAGAAGGGGAAGAAGGCAGAGTGGCTCCACCTGCAGCTGATCAGGAGGAGAAGGCCCTGATGAGAACCAGCTGGCTTTCAGCCTTCTTAAGCAGTTTCCAGCAGCAGTCAGATGTTGGTAACATTTGTAGTTCCTGGGCCTAACTTGCTGCTCCCTGCTCGTCTTGACCCTTGGCCACCTGCTCATCAGATTCTTTGACCCCTGGACTGTCTGACCACGTGGATTGCTGTTTGCCCGACCCTAGGACTGGACCTGACTTTGGATGCCGACTCTGACTCCAGGCAAGTACACCTCAGAGACCCTTTGGGTTGGCTGGTTTCCCACTGCGCTGAGCTCTGCATTATTTTGCTCAGCAACAAGACTATGACACGGGAGGGAAGTTTCAGCTTGCTGAGGAAAATCACCATCAAGTAGAAAGCTTGACTGAATCAATTTGGTGCTAGTTATCTATACCATAAACAAGTTTCACTGAAAGCAATGGAATGAAACTTAGTAATTGAGTTTTGTACTGCAGCATGGGACTGAAATATCTAGATCTTCCCCCGCTGTATGTACACATAAAAAAGTAGCCTGGAACATTGTGTCCTGACATGTAGATACAAGAAGTCTTGTGTATTTGAGAGGGGAGATTCAAATGTGATCATACACATCCTGTCTGAAATGGGAAGGCTCAGCAACAGATAAATCGGGTGGAACTGTGTAAGGAAATAAACAACTATCTGACTTTTAGAAGACATCTGAAGGCAGCCCTGTTTATGGAAGTTTTTAATGTTTGATGTTTTATCGCTTTATTATTATTGATATTCTATTGGGAGCCACCCAGAGTGGCTGGGGAAACCCAGCCAGATGGGTGGGGTATAAATAATAATTTGTTGTTGTTGTCATCTTGAATTTAAGTTCTATTTATTAATCTTAATTGGGCTTGGGCACAATTGGCTTTTGCTGCACAAAGCTGTAAGTTTTTCTGCTAGAAGTTCTAACTAAATTTATTTTTGAAGTTAATGTGAACTTGAGTCGTTGACTTAAGTGTAGAGGAGGTTACAACTCCCACAAACAACTCTTGAGGGCTGATGTAGTCTTTGTGTGAGACAGCAAGAGGTTTGCTGTTTGCCTGAGCATCAGAGGCTGCTGCATTTCTATAGCGTGTGCACACATACACACAGTTGCTTCTAGCACTAAACATTCACTTGAATCCATAGGATTTCTTACAAGTACTAAAACATAGCAGTGTGGTTCACATATTCTTGTATCAAAAACATTTGGTTTAAGAGAACAAGGAAGGTACATATTTATGGACCAAAAAGTACTTTCAAGTTTAAGTGTCTGCCTTAAGTTGCATGCTAGGTAAACGTTTTCCAGTGTAGCTGGCTTTACAACATACCTCCATCTGTCCACCTTTGCCTTTAGTTTTTCAGATCTGATACAGGTTGGAGTCATCACTGAAATTCAGGACAGTAGGAGTGCAGTGATTGCCTTCCTCCACACTGAGGACCCAGTTACCACGTGTTTTCGTTTGCATTAATGGCCTACTTTACTGTCAACAGGGCTGTATGTAGATGGGAGGGTGAAACAAGGTTGACAGATGCTATTAAGAGAAGGCATGAGTGGAGGCAGCCTGGCATTGAATTAAAGCATCTGTTTCACCATGAGTGAAATGTAAGCAAGAAAAAGGAGGCAATGACTAGGTCCTGCATTTATGACTAAACGTTAATAGGCCTAGCCTGTGCAACACATATATTACAGTAATGCTGGCTTGTTTTACTTTTGCTTAAACAGTTGCACTCTACTCCTAAACATAAGCTTTGCAAGAAGCTAGCTATTGTTTGAAAAAATCAGGGAGCCCAGTGTTTCCTGCAGAGGGCAAGAATTGGAGTGGAAATCCCGAGGGGGAAATGTGAGTTTGTGGAGGTTAATATATAGAGTCTACTATGTAACATGACATGTTTGTTACTTATATGGCACAGAATGTGCAAGAATCTGTCGTGGCAAGAATGATTTTGTAAGTGCATTAACTCAATCAAGTAGAAGGGTTTTTTTAAATCCTAAAATTTCTTCCTCTTTATTCATTGAGATTGGTCTTTTTAAAGGAAATTTATTGAATTATATGAGCCCGAGGGTAGGAATTTAACTTGACTGTGTCTCTGGTAACTAGCATACATACTGCAGTTTAATTCTGCATGCCTAGCAAGCCCTTTTAGTGTCTGGAAAGCCATTACATTACCAATTTGTTTCCAAACTTTTAGTGGAGATGAAACAATAAAAACAATATAAATTTCCCTTATAAATGTTTACCCATTTTTCATAATCTTGACTTAAGATCAAAAACCTTCTTAAATGTACTGTTGCATCTTCATTATTGCCAGTCAACATATCATCATCATCATTACAGTGGTGCCCCGCAAGACGAAATTAATTCGTTCCGCAAGTTTTGTCGTCTAGCGAATTTTTCGTCTTGCGAATCACGAAATCCCATAGGAATGCATTGAAAATCAATGCGTTCCTATGGTCAAAAAAAGTCCAAACAAAGCCAAATTTGGTACAACAACAGTTTATTAACTGCTCTTTAAAGTCACACATACTGTAAAGAGCAGTTCAAAAATGGAAGGGAAAATAAATTAACTTTATAAACAAAACATGTCTTTGTTTTTAGACAAAGGAAACAAAGTCGCGGGATGTTTTCGTCTTGCGAAGCAAGCCCATAGGTGAAATTCGTCTTGCGAGGCAAATCGAAAACGGAAAAACCTTTCGTCTAGCGAGTTTTTTGTCTTGCGAGGCATTCGTCTTGCGAGGTACCACTGTATTACTGTTCTATTAAATTTGTATACCGTCCTTCATCTGAAGACCACAGAGTGGTTTACAAACATAAAAATACCAAATGAGAACACAAAAAATAATAAAACAAAAGCAACCCCCCCAAAACCCCCCACTTAAAATGCCATGAAGTGCTAATCAGCCAAAGGCCTGGTCACAGAGAAATGTTTGCACCTGGCACCTAGCGGTATGCAGTGAAGGCGCCAGGCAAGACTCTCTGGGGGAAGGATTCCACTAAGTGCCTGTGCCAAGTGCCCCTTGCCATACTTACCCCTACCCTGAATGACTAATTGGGGAGCTTCTGCTCTTTCCAGCTCTCTTCCCAAGTACACCCCACAACTTTCAGTTCAAAAAAAACCAACCAACCCTCCCCAAAGTTAAAAACACACAAGTTAAAAAGCTTTTAGTATTCAGCACAAATCCTGATTATTAGGACAAAGGGCATTTGCCATTTTACAATGCTGTAAATAAAGCAAAGTTGTATATGCATAGCACTTTCTTCATCTGAATGTTTTAGCATTGATTTGATTATTTAAAAACCCTGTTGTATTCTGGCTGAATGTCAGGTTCTTAGTGAGCAGCTTCGTAACAGAAAAATGACCCATCACTTTGCAAGAAGTACAAGGCCAGCCTACCTCTTCTCTTTCTCTTAAGAGTAATTGAGGAAAACACATTATGGATAGGGTTATTAAGTACCAAATAGTAATCATTAAAATATTATGAGCTATAGTACTCAGCCTTGACACCAACAGATTTGTTAGAATTCATCAGTTTGCTAATAGTGCATACTATGAAGAGATGAATAAACATTGGATTGAATCTAAACCAAGTTAGTTGTACTTAAATTCCATTTAAATCAATGAGACAAGCTACTTGTCACCTTTAAGACCTATTGATTTCAATGGAAACTAACATAGCAATCTTATATATTTCTATTCAAAAGTGTCATTGAGTTCAGTTGAATTGCGTCCATATAAGTGAATAGAATGGCAGTCCAAATGAACTATCTGAATCAAACCCATTGTTTCCAGTTCCAACTGGACAATTACAAAGTTCATAGCTTTATATGGAAGCTTGTTGCAGATGCTGAAGAATTTGAAATCCTGCCAAAGTGTTGCAAAGATTAACTTTTAAGTAGAACAAATCCTGCAGCAATAAAGAATAGGCTTTAAAAGCCAGATTCAAAGTATTAAGAGTAATGACTATAGCCAGGGGAGTGGGGGGTAGGGCTTTAGAATATGGGGAATTTGAGCAGAAATACAATAAATAGTGAGAAGCCCCCCACCAAGGAATTATGGGTGGAGAGGTGGGAATACTCTCCCTACGCTCTGTCACAAGAGACTAGGGCCCTGCGGGACCTGACATCTTTCCGCAAGGCCTGCAAGACAGAGTTGTTCCACCAGGCCTTTGGTCAGGGCCCAGCCTGACTCCCTCCTCTGGCAACCTGCACAGAACTTTGCTTAACGGTTGCCATTAATTTGATTTTAATTGTTATAATGAAATGTTTTAGAATGTTAGATTATTTGATTATTGTTAGCCGCCCTGAGCCCAGCTTTGGCTGGGGAGGGCGGGATATAAATAAAATTTATTATTATTATTATTATTATTAATTAGAAAGTGTCTACAGAGCGCTGGGATAAATAGCTTCCTGTTCACCTAACCCTGGACATTGGCAGTCTAGTATTATATTGTAATTACACCATAGCACTGTAGTAGGTTTGCGGGTGTGTGCGCGTTTGTGTGTGTGTGTGAGTGAGTGAGTGAGACAGAGAAAGAGAGTTGCCGATGCCCTGAGTTCCTTCTAATTCTTCGAGTCCTGTTAAAGTCTCATAGCGCAGCAGTTACCAATTAGCTAAGTACTGCAGCTTCCGTTTTTCAAAAGCCAAGCCATGTACCCCATATTATTGACAATTTTTATTTCTCTTTGGTAGTTTTTGTTATTTGAATGGTGCCACAGACCCCCCTGGGTGGGTTACGCTGACACCCCCCCCCCGATTGGGAACCACTGTCCACAAGGATGATGTGAATGTCTTTCCCACTGGGAATTCTGGAACTTGTTCCAGTCCCCAGCACATAAATTGTTTGTGTGGAGCACCTGTTTCTATTACCGCCTTCCCTTTTCCGACTGTATTAACTCGCTCTCATTACAAGTATAATAGCTGTACAGGGCAAACCTGAAATTCAGTTTGGAGTCTTTTCCGACTGTATTAACTCGCTCTCATTACAAGTATAATAGCTGTACAGGGCAAACCTGAAATTCAGTTTGGAGTCTTGCTTGCTTCTGTCAGGAAGTTACAATAGCCTTTTAGGAACTTGCTAGAGGCTAAAATCCAGAGGCAAGTGTCGGAAGGCCATGTTAACCAGGATACAGAGATTGTCAAATATAGGAAAGTGGAGAAGCTACAAAAATTTATTTTCCAACAAAATAACTCTCCACAAGCAGTGTAAACTTTTCTTACTAAAACAAATACTCTAAAACACAAAAAGATTTTACATTTCCAGTGAAACACTCAGTCACATTTGCCTGTGTTTTTTACTTTCCTGGATCCTCAACGAAGAGCCAGCAGATTGATGCTTTCCCAATTACCTGTAGACATAAACTTCCTCATGTTGCTTGCCTGCAATTTGCACCTTTAGATTGCAGACAGAAGGAAAACCCTTACTCATTTTTGGAATAATTACATTCTCGGCACCAACTGATGTGCTATGATTCAGCCCCAATTGCCATATTTAGCTGCTCAAATGAGTTCTCTGCTGCCATGGCCAGTGTGGTGCTTGAAATCTAAGCCTGGAAGATCACGCGGTCCTTCGATAAGAGGGCGTATTGAAAGTGTGGGAATCCCTTTTCATGAAAGTACAATTAAGGTTTTCCTGACATTGTACTGCGTGTGTGTACAAATCGTAATACCTGAGCAGCTAAAGGTGGAAATTATGGTTGATTCATAACATATGGGTTGCCTATAGTCTTCTGTGTACCTTTTACAACCACTCTGTCATAAATTGTTTTACATACAAACACACACTTGCACCATGCCAAATGTGGCCTATCAAGTTGACAAGAAAAAACATCTGTGTGCTCACTGCAATTAGTGTGTCCTGTTTAGAGCATTTATAGTGTCACATTATTTTTGCTGTAGATTTAAAAATGCAAAAATGATTTTAAGTTTGCAAGGACAATCCAACCTTTTATCCTAATGTATTCCTATTTACACTAAATATAAGCTTTCTGCTACTGAAGAAAGTGTGTCTAGAGTGAACCTTGTTAACAAATTTCCTGAATGAGGCTAGTTCCAGTTGCCAGTAATTCAAAAGCAAATCTGCTGACTTGGCATTAGGACTTTAAACAGTGTGGTCAATCTTATATAAGAAGGTGTTTGCAGAAATAACATTTATAAACCGTCTATACAGTACACAGTACCAGTACATAGAAAAGAGATTTTGACTTTATGATCCCCTGTGTGTAAGGCAAAACTGAATTCTGTCTCCAAATGTAGTCCACTAGAAGTACAATCAACAGAAAGTGGCTCTCAAATCAATGGCAAATCAGATGCCTAACGATTAAAAAAAATCAAAATGGATGAGAGCTTCAGTTTTGGATGTGCTGATTTTGGCTTGCTGAAAAACATGGGAAGTTAATAAACACCAATTGTATTTTGTCTGAGAACACTAACAACACCTTGATGACAACAGATATTGTTCAAGTGGCAGCTACCAAAAACGGCTTTGGGGGGAGAAAAGCTTGGTACAACACCAGGGACTTCGCAGTTGTACTATGCCAATGTGTTATAGCACTAATCAAAATGAATATTCTATTTCATGCTATTGCTGTGATAGCAACAGCAATTTTTTTTTAAAGCAGCATACAGGATACCACATGTTCTGCAATGAAAACCCAGATTTGTTCTTTTTAAAAGGGGGGGTGGGGTGGGGCTTTGTCATACACAACTTCAAAAGAAACACAAAACTGCCAAACGTTATTGGTGACTGTACACCTCTCGCTTCCATTCTGCTGTATCATTGCGTTTTTTAGATATCACTTCCCCATCCTTGTCACAATACTGGTCCCTTGATTTATGACGGCTACGCTGCTTGTTGCCTTCGTTATGGTCCTGCTCTCGGTCCTTTTCCTTTGAGCGAAGCCTTGATTCTCGGTGCCTGTGATCACTGCTCCCATGGGACTCATCCCTGTGACTGTGATCTCGATGAGAATCATAGTGTTCATGAGAATAATCCTCCTTTGGCTCTACGTATGCTGAATCTCTGCTGTCTTGTGTTTCCGAGTCAAAAGTTTCTTGTCTGGTCAGGCCACGACTAGTTCCACTACGATGGTTATGGCCTGAAGTGGAAGAGCGGTGTTGAGATTTCCTGGTGGGTTCGGCCCGTGCTGCTTCTTCAGCTTGGGAACCAGTTCGTTCAGGGGCTGATTGTTCATTCCTCTGATCTCCTTGAGAGCCCTGATTAATACAACAGAATTGTAATTTCACACTGACAAATATTGAGCAGAAAACGCCTTATAAACCAGTAATGTCATGATCCTTAAACTGTTAAGCAGACATTTTTCACAATGCTATTCCACAGTAAGCTGTCTGAAGTCAACCTATGGCTAACAACTATGGTCAAATCTAGGAATACAAGAATTGGAACTTTTACTGGAGATACTGCTTTATAATACAAGTGAACCTTCATGCCACAAAGAAAACAAAATTTCACTTTATTTTCAGTTAGGCCCTGAGCTCTGGTGATTATATCAACTTTCAGAACATTTTTATTAGCCCCACCTCCCAGCACAGACACACCACACGGAAAATAAAGAGCAGATCTGACAATGAGGTGGGTGAATCAGGCATGAGATAAACCTGAAAGATTTTTGAAAGCAAATATCAGCGCAAAAAAGATCAATAGCAAACCACAGAATGTAAGTGAATCAAGAGTTTTCATTTTAAAAACAGGATACTGTCCTTAAAATAAAAATTATTCAGAGGTTCAAGCTTGATAGCACTTGTATTATAACATCAATAATATCACTGCTGTACTGTTTTTTAAGGCAGTTAAGCTTTTAGGTCCTACACAAGCATACTAGGGAGTAAGCCCCACTGAATTCAGCAGAACTTACTTCTGAGTAAACATGTTTGGGTTGTGTTGTAAGTGCATTCTAGTTGTGGCAAGATGTCTTTTTAAACTGCCAATTTATTTTTGCAGAAGTGTTGAACTTTGCCACAAAAAACAAAAACAGAGTGAAATTATTGTTTAATTTCCTAGCACATTACTGAAAACGGAAGTGAAAATTACCAAGCATAATCAAACCTAATCTTCATCAGCACAATGTTTTGAAATCACTGAAAAATGAACGGTTTTGATTAATCATCTTAACTTGCATCATTTTTTTACAATTTTCACAAAATCACTTAAAAGCAAATTCAAAAGATTTAGCTACTCCTAATGAAATGCTCATACTTAAGATATTATCCTAAATATTACAATTTCATTTTTTATTACAAAACTAGAGTTAAGGCAAGAGCAGAACTCTTTTGCTGTTTTCTACAGTCATAACTCCTAGAAAAAGTACTTCTACTTAACCTTATATAGACTACTTTTGGTCATTAATTCAATAAAGCCAGAACTGGGGGCTTTGCTTTAGGCTGGAATCTGGCTGTTGTAAATGGCACAACCTGTCTCCATTTTCAGATATTTTACTTATTTTAGGCTGAAATGGAACAGCTCATCTTTCACCTGCATCGGATCTGAAAGCCCAGAGAACACCTGTGATCTTTTAATACTGGGAATTAGATCCATTTTTGTAACACAAACAGCCACCACAGTGCATGTGCACAGCAGGGACTCTTAGAGGAAAGCCTTAAGACCAAATGGCAACCAAAAAGTACCTTTACCTGCAAATTAACATTTGGGCCTGGGTTGATAGGAAGAGTGGCGGTTGCCAGTGTGCGAGTGAGAAGCTCATTAGGAGGGTGGCTGCTAGCAGGGTGTGTGGCCTTCCAATAAGCTTCCAAATAGTCAGCCAGGTGCTCGCAAGCATCTTCAAGCTGATTCTCGTCCAGAATCACATCAAACATTTCCTGGAAATGAGATTAATTCAGTCAAAACAATGCAAAAAAAAAATAAAATTAAAAATCATCTAACGCCATAACCAAAGAACTATGGAAAACCATGTTCATAATATTCAAATCATTAAACTCATGTGACACTTAAAATCAGCCAAAGCTTTGCCATACAACACAGAAATTTACTACCCTGGGGTGTGGGGAATCACTATTTCCACCATTCTGGTTAAGATTTTGTTTTGATTTGGCAACTGAAAGTACAAGAGAGAGGTTTTGGCAAGAAGGGAAAACCCATTATTACAACAGAAAGCTAAAAGACCAGGATATAGCACCCAGCATACCATATCCAATACTTGGGTGCATAGAGGAAGAGACCATTGATGTAGGAGTTATTTATAGTGGCCTTTTGACCTGGATAAGGAACTGTGCTACATAGTGCTGCTGCATGCACGATTCATCCCCTCAAATCCAGCTGGCTGGGCTATGTTAATGGATCCGTCTTCCAAAATCAGTAATTGCACCAATTGGGAGGATCCTTTCCCAACAGGTTTTGCATGTGTGTAGATAGCTGAACTGTGGAATAATTAATTACAGAGATTTGTGAACTCGTGGCTAGAACTTGCTGCAAAAATGAACACACAGATTTAATTTCAGGTCGTTTTCAATCAGTAGAGAAAGGAACGAGTTCCAGTTCCACAGCTCTACCCATATACGTTAAGAATAACTCACTGGAGGGCACTGAGCCAGTTTATCAGCTGCTACCATTTGAACATTAAGGTGCTTTGCCTGAGATTTGCCTCGGGATTTTATCAACCTTTGTAAAACCTGTGGGAAAAGAAGACCACAGTTAAAATATGAAAGAATGAAAATATAACGGAATCAATTTTGAACCATGTAAGAAACAGATTGCATGCATAGATACTGCGATGAGAGAAGTATTTTAAAGCAGTGGCACAGAAAACACTGATCAACTGCAGGGTGAGTCACAGTGGACCAGCAAGCAGCCACTGCCCCTTTAAATTCTTTAAAATTAGTTTCTTTTGTGCATTCAGGGCCAGCGATGTCACCCCTCTTGAACTCTTTATCGCTTGATATTGTGAAGCCAGATCCCATACAAAAGATGTCAATTGTATAATTTATCTTCCCCTTCCTTTGGGCTTAGTGAGAAATACGGTGGCAAACTGTACTTATGTACTGTTCATTAAATATATTTTACCACACAGTACTTCAAAGATGTAATTCATCAATATTTCCAGGCAACGCGAGTATCTCCACACTGCAGCATGGGACTGGAAGCAAAGGTTAGGCCAAATGTTGAACTACCTGTGGAAAACATTTACCTTTGGAGAAGTAATCTTTACATAGACTATAATGGGAGCCAGAGAGGTTTTACCAAGTTGAGCTGGATGATTAATAGTATCGGCATCAAGTACTACCAGCTGTAACGTCCTTGCTAATTCAAATATTCGTTCAATTTCACTCTGAACCTCAGCTGTAGAAAAGCAAAGAGACACTTGTTTATGGATGTGTTCGTTTTCCACACCCACTTTTTATATAGAACATGATGGTAAAAGGTTGGAGAAGCCTAAATTGCCAACAGGTTATGGCGATTTCAATACCAGTCAGGAGTTCTGGGTATATGCATTAGAGAATGTTTCAGAATGTTCATCTCCTGCCCAATATCTTTGGATACTGGCCTTTCTTCACATTATCATGCAGGTGGGTAGCCCGATCCAGCGCCGCTCCTGGCACCACTGAGGGCCCAAGAATAAGAGTGGCGTATGAACATTAAGCAAACTGAATGCTTTGCACTCATATTGCATACTCTAAGGGCCATTGCTACTGCCCTAAGACTACTGCATGCCAAAGTAAAGAGAAATAAAATCACACCTTTCACTATCCCACATTGTAGCTGCCAGTAAACCATCTTCAACTGATAGTAATCAAAGTAATGGGTGACCAAATCCTACTCTCTCTGTTTCTATCAATATTTGTCGTCTTGCGCTTCTGTACTGGATTACTTCAACTTTTAAAAAAAACATTTCAATAGGCATTTCAATAGGCACTTCTCTTATCTGTCTTTGGCATGTCAATGAAATATACCTGCTAGCTGCCTTGGGAATATCAGTGATTTATATAGTTGCAATTTTTAAAAAAATAATGAAATGTATTTGCAGTGCTTTCATCCCTTCCTCAACTGTGTCACTAGTTTTTGTAACATGAACAAAAGAGTCACAAGGTTAAAAAAATGTCCAGAGATCTGCTGGAAATCAGAAATAAATGATCAAGAAGGGTTGAATAATTCACTAGAAAGCTGTCCCATATGTAACACTGGACCTTATGGAGCAAAAGCAGTCTCAAAAAGCAGTTCTTTAAAAGTGATTCCATACAAATTTGTGTGTGTGACTAAAGGTTATTGTGCCGGAAGCCTTTTCAAAGCAGTGTCAAGCGCTGTCAGTTGCTACTTTTTTCTGGAAGAGGGTAAGTATGGGATGGGAGGAAAAGGAGGCCTCCATCCTTGGCCTCAGTGAAAGCATAGCATTCTCAGTGGCGACTGAGCCAGGATACACAAAATGGCAACATTCCAGAGGTTGCCTTATATTTAAAACATTTTTACCCAGTTTTATTTCACATTAAAAGCTGCTCCCTCTTTCATCATGCAAGTCTATTTAAGAGCCAGAAAAGGTCTCCAGATTGCAACTGGGCAGTTGCTATGCTGGCAAGTATGTTTTAGCAGCAAGGTGTTAACATTTATTAAAACTTCAAGCGAGGATTAGCTCTTGGAACTTTCAGCAGGGTTACAGTCTTATAATTTGTAATTACAGTGGCATTTTTTGTGATACTTAGGAAGACAAAGAATCTCACATGTGGTGGATTGATATTTAATTTTCTGAAGACGCTGATAAATTGCTACTCGTTTTAATGGCAAACGACCACACAGTTCAGCAAAAGTTGGATTATGATTTCAATGGGAACGTTAAGTACAAATGCTAACTGAAACCAAAGATATTAATATGGCTTAATTTGGCTAGATTGTGGCCTAAATTTGCAAAGGTGTATTTGGAAATATAGATATGTTTGACCTTTTCATGTTGCATTTCACAAACTGAGCAGGAACAAATATAGAAAAACACATTAATTTAAGAAATATCAAAATATAACATGGGGAATATCTATCCATCTAGGCTAGGAACAGATTTTTAAGTTCTGAACAAAGGTGGTCCACACTAAATGCCTTAGCCCCAATCCCATCTAGATGCTGGTGGATCCACACCAGCATATTTAACTGGGCTTATATCAGAACTTTGCCTCTAGATATCAGCCACATTTCCTATGAATGAGAATCTCTCTCTCTCTCTCTCTCTCTCTCTCTCTCTCTCTCTCTCTCTCACACACACACACACACACACACACACACACACTCACTCACTCTCTCTCTATATATAATATCAAATCTAATCTGACACAACTTCTGGATACTAGGTCCTCTGTACACTTCTACATTTCTATTCTTTATTAACTTCACCAGATTTCACTTCAAACAACTAATGAGATTCAAATATGAGAAGCTGCCAGTCAATGAAATGAATGTCTTCCTAAAGAAGGAAGCTGTTCAAAAGAGAGAAAAAAACACCGCCTAATCAATAAAAAAGAATTGTACACCAATACTGAACTGTCTTGAGGACAAATTAATTCAGTAAAATAACCCTGCTACTTATCATGATAATGTGTTACATGCTAAAATGCTTGACACAAAAATTGCTCCCATGTAAGAAATTTGTGTGAAGCAGAATTTTCTCCTTAACAGCTGAAGCCAAAATGCCCCCCCCCCCCCCAAATCAGCAACCTGGTCCTGTGCTTGGGCTATAAGACTGTGGATACATTTTGATAATTTTAGTGAGGTCAAACAGGCGTGCAGTGTGAGGTAAACTTGCTCTTGGAATTTTGAATGCATTGGTTTATGGCATTTTATTGCATTTTGAAATGCAAAGAAAATGCGGTAAACAGTTTACTACAAAAATGGTATATTTAAAAAGCAATGGAAACTTTAGTTCCTTATAGTGATAGATTGTAATGCTACTAAGGGCTATCACTGTACAATGAATGTGGTTTTCATGCGTACAGTATCTTTTGCTAGAAACAAGGGATGTTGGATGAATACACATCAACTACACATTAGTTAAAATACAGTAATTTTTCAAACATTTAGAGGTTGTCTTTTCTAACACCACCGGCATGGCATGTATAGCAACAAAACAAGTAAACAAAGCTTCTAAGACAAGATTTTCAAATCAAAGCTCCTCTAATATACATGCAAGAATGTGTGCATATATTACACAAAGGAGAACTGTTTCTACAAACAGCTATGTACAACTCTGAGATCCTTCTGGCGGTTCCCTCATTGCAAGAAGTGAGGCTACAGGGAACCAGACAGAGTGCCTTCTGGGTAGTGGCGCCCGCCCTGTGGAACGCCCTCCCATCAGATGTCAAAGAGATAAATAATTACCTGACATTTAGAAGACATCTTAAGGCAGCCCTGTTCAGGGAAGTTTTTAATATGTAACGCTGTACTGTTTTTAACACTGATTGGGAGCCGCCCAGAGTGGCTGGGGAAACTCAGCCAGATGGGCGGGGTATAAATAATAAATTATTGTTGTTGTTGTACTTGCACATTTACTATCTTAGACTAGTGCAGTACAGATTCTGAGTACACAATTTAGATATCCAATCTTAGTTTTTCCTGAGTATTTTCCTGCCAACTGTGACTTGATTTCTGACATTTAAAATCATTGATACCCTCTAGAATAGAGAATTCCATACAGACTACACCAATAACTTGTTTTTACTGTTACAAAACCAGCTATCAGAAAGAGATATTGGTTATGTGAGGTGCAATACGTCATGAACACAAAGACAAAAGCAAAAATAATTAGCAACCATATATACATACCCAAAACATCTGGAAAGGGAGGGCATTAATGAAGCAAAGAATGGAAAAACCCAAGAGAATCAGGTTCTTGTCCAAAGCATACAGAATGAGATAAGGTTACAACAAGAACAGCTAGAAATGTAACATACATGGGAACAAACAAGAAAAAGGGGGTTGGAGTCTTGAAACTGTCTAAATGAAGCAAAAGCCAACTTATACAGATGTCACGTACACACAGACACATATATGGCTACTGGATTTTAACCATGTGTTCTGAGAAAAGCTTCCTTTCTCACACAAATGTAGATTCAAATAACTTTTCAACAGCTATTTGTTCTTGAAACACAACAAACATGCTATGCCCAGAAGTATTTATAAGAGGAAATGCTTGAATTGCTAATGACTTGACATGAACTTGGAACAGTTCTTTTTCAGCTGTGAGACTGTCCATGGTCCCAGTGTATGGTTTGAGGAAACATGATGCAAATACCTCCTGCAGCTAAGCACCATGTGTAGGTCTGGTCAGTGCTTGGACAGGGGATTATGGAAACCCCATAAACACTGAATTGAGTTCTGTGACTGAAGAAAGGTGGAATATAAACTATTAACTAATAGGACTAATAAGAGAATTAGTGATTGCCTACACATTTAAGAATGAAGTGTTCAAAAGGACTAAGAAAACAGCCACAACACAGTAAGAAGAGAGCGACATGGGGGAAAACAAATACCACAGTTACATGATGCCAAGAAGAAAAAAAAAGATAAATACTGACAAGGAAGAAAGATTACACATACCATGCTAAGCATATGGTCAGCTTTTGTTTGCTTGCTTGTCTTTGCTCTGCCCCCTGTTTTTTGGGGGACATTGGTGGTGCAAAAGGGCTTAGTCCCCATGAGTTGGTGCCCCTGCTCTCATATCTTACAAGAAAGATGCCTGAACTTATTCTAAAGGTTTGTGAGATGTACATATGAAGCAAACCAGTACATAAGAATTTATATTAGATGGATATTTGACCAACTTTTGTAATACCATGGGCATTTTTTTTTACTAAGCTACAGAAGGAATCTAAGAATGGTTTTGAAAAACCTGCTACTTTGAAACAGGCACATAATTTCAGCTGCACAATTACCCAAGAAGTACGTGTGTTACCTCAGTAAGATCTATGGATGTACCAAAATTGACTTCCACAGAGAGGCAGTGCCTAAACCTGACACTGTATGTGGAGTTATAGTGAATAATCCCCTTTTTATAAAATGAAGAGTTTTCAAGTTTTGGATTATTATAGTTAGCGATGACTTTTAATCATTCCATTCACTTACCTAAACTTGACCTTGTATTGGACCGTTCTATTATCGCATGCTTGCTGGGATTGTTTAATACTGAGCGTTTGGCAAGCGAGATGTCTGCTGTGACCCGTGTGATTGATATACTGAACAAAACAAGAAAAAAAGAGTAGTGTTGTAATTCATTGTAGAGAAATCTAGGATACTTTTAGCACACCAAGTTAGAGCCTCTCCTTTTGGTTTGTTGTTATCCCTTCTGAGCCAAAAGGGGTTTTCACACAGCACTTAAAATCTTGAGGTTTCAGACTTTATTCTTGCTTATCTGCTCCCAAGTTAAACCTTGTACAGTAGTTAACTTTGTGTGTGTGTGTGTGTGTGTGTGTGTGTGTTAATTTTGACTGTCAACTGCCTAGGCAAGGAACTTTAAAAAAATAAAAATAAAGCAAGCATCAAATACAACTTAGATGCTGTAACAGCAGAAACAGTAACAGTGGTACAATCTCTGTACAGGAAATTTGCCTTAAAATTGTGTTTAAAACAGTTATACAATATAGCTTTATCAAACAAGTTGCCTTTCACAATGGGAATTATATTTTCTAGAAAAACACATGCAGCCAGAATGAACAACTAACTCTAAAACAAGGGATCTGCCATTACCCTAGAGAAGATGTGGGAAGCCTTTGGCCCTCCAGAAGTTCCTGAACTACAACTTCCATCAACACTAGCAAGCATGGCCAATGTCCAGGGATGATGTGGGTTGGAGTTCAGCAACATCTGGAGAGCCGAAAAGTCCCCACACTTGGAGGGGGGCATTTAAAGGAGTGGTTGGGAAACTGCCAGAAATGTACAGAAGATAGTTTAACAGAGACTTGAGACTCCTGCACAGTTTACCACTTGAAAGTGGAATCCAGGTCATAGCAAATAGCGATCATCGTCTTTATCACTACACAACACATGCTTAAAACTAGCTGACTAGAAACAAAATAATTGCTAACAAGACTATATTACAATTGCTAACAAGACTATATTACAATTATGAGGCTAGTTGATTTAAAAAACAACAACCCCAGGGGTTGTATACATTTGTTGCTGACATAGTAACATCTGATCCATCAGTATAACAGTGACTGAGGTGATCATTTGCAGTTCCCACTGCCCTCTGCCCATTCCTGTACCCCTAATCTGCTTTTATTTATATGTTTATATATTTAGTTATGCATCCAGGTACCACTTTGCTTTTCTTGTTTCTGAATTGTTGGTTGCTAAAAACAGCTAATATACACTAAGACGTCAATCCTACCCAGAACTCCTAGGTAAGTAGGAATAGGACTGCAGCCATAATCTGCTACCTTCAAAGTTTTTGAAAAAAAGGTAAAGTGCAACATTAATTTCAAAACTAATCAAATAATATCAGTTTCTGAAGATTTGTAATTCATGTCAAATAACAAACAGAATTCTACACAGGAAAAAAATATTACACATGAGGTTCATTGGTGACAATATTTTGCTATATTGTTTGGATAAAGCTTAGAAAATATGCTTGTAACATTTGCAGACAACAGGAAAGGAGACAAACTTGTTCACACTTGAGAAGCAAGTTGGATATAGCATAAAGGGACGGATGAAAACAAAACAAAATCCATCCATGCATATTCAAGCCCTTAAGGCTTACATGGATGAACTTCAAGGAGAGGCCTTTCAGCTGTGATCTCTGGTAGCTTATTTCAAGAAGGATGTCAACAAACATGAGAAAACCCAAATAAGAGTAAAAGCAATTAAAAGAAAAATAAATCTGAATTCCATTCAGATTTAGATATATGGCTTAGAAGTGGGGATGGGATTCAGTCTTAACTAATCCAACTTAGTCTAGGTTCTTAAATACTTACCGCCCTTCGAATCTATGTTTTAAAAAATCAAATAATGCTTTTTGCATCATGTCTGTCACCTGAAAGTAAAGAAGAAACAAACCAATTTAATGTGAGATTAGAGAATTAATACTTTTACTCTTAAATGAACAAAATGTTGCCAACAACAGGTGTGGGAGAATCTAATAAAATTTCACACACTTCGGCAGCATCAAGGTAGGCAATACCTTTTAAAATCATTGAACTCGTTCTCATCCTCTCATATTTACACACAGGGGGAAAAAGATACCTAATTAAATTAAATTTCTTACCTCATATCCCTTTAAGGAAGGCCCCACTAAGACTACTGGTCGCATAGAAGGCACTACATCATACGGAGGGATGTGTTCTGTCTGATAAAGAGAAAAAGCACTAAACTTCTAATTCCTACATAAAGGTTAATTCTAATATACTATTATTATTTTTATCTAGCTGAGGTTCCAGTGGTGTCACTGGGGGAAATCTGGTGCATTCCCCCCCCCCCAGGGCTCTCCCAACAACAACTTCAAAAGTATCAAAAGATTATTCATATTTGGGAGAATGTTTTAAAAATGCTTCCATCCAACCTTATTTGCATAGCCAGTTTAAATTATATTCACTCCATGTAACTGAAAGATAACCATCACTCTGAAAGAGTGGCAAATGGACTATATCTATAGAACTCTATTGCCATCAACTTCTGGTAACTGAAGACTACTGTGACAATTTAATAATAGAATTGAGGCGGTAGAGACAAGAGGCAAACAAAAGGTAAGAATCACCAGTCTTCACCCCTCAATATAAATATGGTTCATTAAACCATGATGATACCAATTTGAAATCTTTTTGATTGGACTTTTAAACTTATACTTTTATTTTCAAATCAACTGGCATATGAATTCACAAATACAATTATCTTAGCAACTGCTGAATGCTATATTAGCAGAATTCTAAACAGCAATCCTCTCTAAAAGACTCCTGCTAATAATGGTAATGCATGTTTTGTAAATTACTTGCTTGATTTATCATGCAAAAGTTATGAATGGATAATTGACCATTCAATGTGTAAAATGTGTCATACAATTATATGCAAATATGGTCAAAAGAGTTTTTTATATATAAAAAATACATTACCAAAACCACCAAAAGTGGCTTATTTAAAACATTGTTTCAGTTTTGCTTGTTTGCAGTGGGCAAAATGTTTCAAATTCAAAACCACCAACCTGGAAAAAGCTTAAAAGTAGGTATGCCAGATCTATTTTTCAAGGGCCTACATAGTATAAATACATCAGTCAACATCACAGAATGTTGTCATTGTTCATTATTTCAGTATTCAACATGTCCCAAGTGTAATAATAATAAAAGCAATAAGGTAGAATACAAACATAAGAAAACAAAGACAAACATTAATACAGCAACAGCACAAAATGCCACACAAGCAGCAGTCTAAAACATGGAACACAGTTGTGTCAGTGTTTGTTTCTGCTTACATGTAAATTTGACACATAATTGTTAAAGTAAGAAGAATGAATAACAGTGCCCAAGGCATCAAAAGCATGTGAATTTAATTTTTGCATGCCAGATCCACTACCTGCTTAGAAGTGAAGCCTGTTGACTCTGCTGTGTAATTATGAATATATACTTTTGGAATTATTCTTGCTATAAAGATAAATAACCTGGTGCATGCATTACTGTATCAGCCCTCATGAATAATGTTACAACCCTATTATATTTGCCAAATCAACATCCCACTATATTGTGTATCTATGTTTTATGGTGGCTATCCAAAAACCAGCCTCACTCTAATAACCCTTGAAAATTAGGGTAGGTACAGATATTACCTTATTTGATGGAATACTGGTACTTATTAAAATCAGCTGTATGCTAGCCTTTAGCTTTCCCCAGCTCTAATTAAATATGCTGTCAGTGGCAATATGTTATGGGACTGAAATGTGCAACAAGAGACTTTCACCTCCATGTTACTGTTTCAAATTCATTCCAGATAGCTAGGGAGGGATATTTTTTTTCATCTGATGGCTGTGCTTTGACTGTTACAGTGAGTTAATTAGAGTGTCTATCCAGACTGTGGTGAGCAAATGTCAACACATGACATGAATTTCTCCTGCACATGGCAATTTTGTTGAGATTTTGAGAAATCTGCTTTTTAAAAGTGAAAGGACTAAAAAAGAATTATTAGGTGTGGCTCTTGGAAATAGCCTTTCATTACTAAGGAAGATTTAGGCCCAGTAAAAAGAAGAAAGTGAATCATATTTAACAGAAAATACACATGGGATCACAGAGGTGATGAATTAAAAATATGTATTTATTTATGGGATTTATATCTTGCCTTTCTGGGGAGAAAAAGTAAAACACCCAATGTGCCCAACGTTTTTATGTACTAGTACTCCGTAAAGCAGTGGACAATGTATCTTTCATATCAACTGACATATGTAGATAAACAAGGCAAGCAAGGGAATTTTTTAATTCAAGAAGAACTGAACAGTTCTGAAGATGACTGGACTGTTGTGAAGGTAGTGAATTTGTTGTTTCATTGAGCATGCCATAGACCACACTAGCAAAACACTGGTCTCTAGAAGAACATGTATATCATGTATATATAATGCTAGGTGTGAATCTATTTTTTTTTAAAAAAATGAGATTGCTTTAGTAAAAATAAACAAATAAATATTAATAGCTAGGCTTTGCTTTCCATTTGCTCATAATTGGCTGCTAAATAACAAATTCTAGTCAGGTATTTGGGAGCATCTTGTAGTTCCCAAACAAGGGATGAAAAGAGTATGACAATACAGCACATTTGTCAGCCTCCCTATTGAGTACCTTTTGACTATTGAAGGGAGTCCCCAGTCCTGTTATCTAACAGGCAAGATGCTATAGTCTGAGTGCTGGAGGAGAAGGCAAGAACAATGGGAAAGAATTTATATATGACAATAGGAAAAACTCACAGTAGACCGCCAAAACAAGCCTGCAGTTTTCCACTGGTCTTGCTCATCTGCAGATTTTGCACCTAGTGGATTAGAAGTTTAAATACTGACTAAATTAAAAATTGCAAGTTCTTTTTAAAGAACAAGATGAGTATCTGTTTAAATTTAACAAAAATGAATTATAGTTATAAGACTGAATTACAAGTAAAAAATCTGGAAAAATGACAAAGAATAAGCATGCACTAGATCGGTGCATTATCTGGTCTTGTCAATTTTTGTTTACTTCTGTGGATGTTTAAAGAAATTCCCCTGGCAGCCTATTATTCCATCAAAAAGGAAAAGTACCATAAGCAACATTTGACTAAGTCACTCACAGGGCCTGGTCTGCCTGTTTCTACTGCACTGGAACAGCTAGCAGTCTGATAAGTTTCTTCCTTTGTACTGAAATGATTGCACTACATAAACTGTAGGTGATGCTAATGATGCCAGTGGCAGAATAAATACAACTCGTGTCAAGTAAACTTACCGATTTCTGCTTCTGCTTAGCTACAGCAGCATGGAAAAGAAACAAAGAATAACAAAAGCATGCATGTTATTGGCTTGTCAAAGGACGCAGACAGTCAACAGGACTCAAAATGTGACGCAGTGCAGGTGAGCAGGTGTACAGATGGCAGCTTGGAAGTAGGCGTTACCTTCTTAAAGAAGGGCATTCTTTTCTCTTTGGAGTGGGGTGATGTGACACTGTTTGCACTGGGTTTGGGGGAGCGATGGTTTGCTGGAATATCAATTTCTTCTGCATCTAAACCAGTGGCATCTATGTCTATAGCTATATATAGATAAACAATGTACAGTTATCAGATGGCAGGGAGAGGAAAAAAGGGTTAAAAAGAAATAGTAAGCAACAGTATCCCAGGTCAGACGTCTGTCAGAAATATCTAACAGAATAAAAACAAAAGGGGGAATTTTAAAATGTACAATATTCAGGGATTAAATATAGGCATACAGATACAATTATATACAATTATAAATTGTATTTAATTTTTGTTAAATTTTAAGTTTTTCCAGCTTTACCAATACAAATGTATCCTTCATTATACTGGAATTTACACTTTCAAGAATGACTGAACCAACTTTGAATCCATACCCAAGCTCTCAAAACGAGTGACCTAGGTTGGGCCCTAGGCAAATCCCAAATCCAAGTGGCATAGATTACTTAACCTCAAAAAGGAATGCATATCACACATATTTGTGGCCTGTAGTATCCCACCCCCCCAAGTGATTAAAACCTACAAATGGGTCATGGAATTCAAATGAGTGGGTCATATTGCCAGTGGTGGTTAAGGGCAATTAACCACAGGGGGTCTGACTTCTTGTTGGGGTTGGAACCTGTTGATTCCTCTCATGAAAAGTTGTGAATCCCTATAATGATTTGACAGATCAACATTCACCTCTTGTGAAAACTTAATGTATCACATACAGAAAATTTTAAATGCTATAAAAAAATAAGTGTTTGATTACGTGAAACAGGCAGAAAACCAAACCTGTTTTATATAGCTGAAGTTTTAAAAGTCTTTTAAATGAAAGTTATCTATAGTCATCTAGGAAATGCTATAGCTGTTGAGGGCTCCAGCTGAATTGGCACCAACTGCCTTTGTTTAAGTAAAAACTGAACAATAAACTGAGGATACATTCCTATTATATAAAGCCTTACATCTTAAGGCAAAAGGAAGGAGGAGGAGGGAAAGACTATTATAGGACACTATGGAGCACACAAACGTCTTATTGAAAGGGCTTTCTAACAATTATATTGATTGGAAAAATTAACAAAGATAGATGACCAATTACCATTAAAGAGATGCAAATTCAATTGGAAAATGTTCAAGTATTATGTCTATTAGGCTACCAATTTAGGTCCATTTTAACAAGTTCCCAGATTAAACATGAAGCCACAAGACAAATAATGGCATATGAAAAAATAATAGCAAAAGTGTTAATACCATCTTTGTATAAATCTATCATGAAGGTTAAATTTTGTTTCAGCAAAATTTCAGAAGGTGGTGAGAACTGAATTGGGATTTAGAAACTAAAGAAGATGCACAGAACAGGCTGTGGCCAAAAGTGCCATACAAATCCATACTGGCAACAACAAGAGAAAAAACCCTTAAAATTGTGCATGGCTGGTACTTAACCTGTAGCCATCTAGCATATATAAAACAGTGGGAGAACAGTTCTCCCACGTGTTGGAGACGATGTCCCACTATAGGCACGTATCAGCACATGTGGAGGGAGTGTGCAAAAACAAAAGTTTGAGGAAAGTCAATCTACAGAAATATATTTGATTACGAGGCAGAGAGTCCCCATGAACCTACGACTGGCTCTACTTAACTTTTATAGTCATGATATGTTGCAAATTTGAAACAAAGAACTCATAACACATCGATTAACTGCTGCAAGAAAAACTACTGCCAGGGCATAGAAATAATTACAGTTATTAACTACGCACCAATCTGACAAACAGCATTATTGGAAAAACTGACGCACCCACAAAAATAAAAGTAGCAAGAAGCCAAAAGAAACACGACAATTTTTATGCAATCTGGTGTGACTTTAGTGATCACATAAATAATGAGGCATATGGTAGAATAGTACCCACAGTTTGCAGCAGTCTTGCGCTCATGAAGTGCATATTTTAATTACCGTATTTTTCGCCCTATTGGATGCACCGGCACATAGGACGCACCTAGTTTTCAGGGGGGGGGAATCAAGGAAAAAAATATGATTCCCCCCCCCCCCGCAGCTCTGGGAGCAGCGGACAGGCTGCACGCAGCCTGTGCGCTACTCCAAGACCTTCTCCCTGCTTTTGCGGGAGGTGGCGGAATTCCCCCACCTCCCGCAAAAGCCCACAGGAGCCGTGCGCAACTCCTACGGGCTTTTCGACCAGGAGGGAAAAGGGACTGAAATGGCCAGTCAGTCCCTTCTCCCTCCTCGGGGAAAAGCCACCAAGAGCGGCGCGCTCTTTAAAGGCTGTGCGGCTCCTACGGGCTTTTCTATGAGGTGGGGGGAATTCCCCCACCTCCTAGAAAAGCCAGCAGAAGCCGCAGAGCCCCTTTAAAGAGCGTGTGGCTTTTGCGGGAGGTGGAGAGCCAGTGTGGTGTAGTGGTTAAGAGCGGTAGTCATGTAATCTGGGGAACCGGGTTCGCGTCTCCGCTCCTCCACATGCAGCTGCTGGGTGACCTTGGGCCAGTCACACTTCTTGAAGTCTCTCAGCCCCACTCACCTCACAGAGTGTTTGTTGTGGGGGAGGAAGGGAAAGGAGATTGTTAGCCGCTTTGAGACTCCTGAAGGGGAGTGAAAGGCGGGATATCAAATCCAAACTCTTCTTCTTCTTCTTCCCCCATCTCCCGCAAAAGCCCACAGGAGGGAGAAAGGACGGACTCAGCCAGTCAGTCCCTTCTCCCTCCTTGGGGAAAAGCCCCCAAGAGCAGCGCGTTCTTTAAAGGCTGCGCGGCTCCTACGGGCTTTTCTACGAGGTGGGGGAATTCCCCCACCTCCTAGAAAAGCCAGCAGAAGCCGCGGAGCTCCTTTAAAGAGTGTGCGGCTTTTGCCTGCTATTGTGGGAGGTGGGGGAATTCCCCCATCTCCCGCAAAAGCCTGCAGGAGGGTTGGAGAGTAGCAGGAAGGCCTTCCCACTGCCCCCCATCCTCTGGGGCTGGCCATGGGGGAAGCGCTGCTTTCCCCACCACCAGCCTCCAACCCGGGTTGGAGAGTAGCAGGAAGGCGTCGCACGCCTTCCTGCTGCCCCCCATCCTCTGAGGCTGGCCATGGGGGAAGCGCTGCTTTCCCCCACCGCCAGCCTCAAAGAGCAGACTCTCCTGGCTTCAGCGGAAGCAACGCAAAGTCTCCGGAGCGCAGGCTTCGGGGGCTTCACGTTGCTATCGCTGAAGCCAAGGAGCCTGCATTCGCCCCATAAGACGCACACACATTTCCCCTTCATTTTTGGAGGGGGAAAAGTGCGTCTTATAGGGCGAAAAATTTGGTACCCTCTTCTCCCTTCCCTTCCTCCAAATTCTAATTGTTATTGATACAAAATACTTTTTATTTATGGTCACCATTCCAAGCAATACACATTACTATATATCATTTTATATCTGCAATAATTGTAATAATATTGGTATACTGTATACACTTCGAAACAACTTTGTTAATATATTCAGAAATGTTAAAAGAAGGGTCTTTTAAGCAGTACAAACACCTCCCTGTCTTAACTCCCAAAGGAACATATGTGTGTAGCAAAAATATGCAACAAATATGCAATATATTTAAGTTCTCTACGCTTAAACGTCTATGATGCTTCTCATTGTGGATTACCTAATGCATCGCTGGTGTTTCATTACTACTAATACTATTACTATTAGTAACATTGGCAACAGAACTCAGCAATTGCTTAGCCATTATTTAAGTGATGATTTGATACCAGGATTGTACATTAAAGGGAAGTGAAAGGCTGTAAACATGTTTCTAGTTTACATGCTTAATCAATTTTGTAAAAAGAAAATCTGGATATATTGTTATTATCAATTTAAAAAGTCATGCAATTTAAAAAGTATTCCTCTAAGAGATTTTATAGATCTCAACAAAAATGTTTAATCTTTCTTCCTCTATTATTTATTAATTACATTTATATATCACTTCATACAAAGTTCACAGGGTGCTTCACAAAATAAAAATACAAAATGAGAACACAAATCACATACTAAAACAAACAAACACCCAAACCAATAACCCCAAAGAAGTTTAACCTGGGTGGGAGATGGCAGCAGCAGCTGAACTTAAACTATGGCTAAGGATGTTGATGGGCCCTTCCCTTTTTGGAGTTAGGGAAGCTTCCTACCAAGGAGATATCAAGACTTAAGAAGAATGACCAACTAGTGTGGTTTGCGGGGCCTGGCCATGATGAGTGATTATGGTGAAGGCACTCAGTGGATGCTTGGAGACAGCCTGCATTTTCCTGGAAGTGTTGATACTGTGACTGAAACAACACACCCAGTCACTTTGGAATGTCACCAACAAAGGTGCCCACCCCACCGAAAGGCCATCGCTGGAGGAACTGGATCCATACACTCTCTAGCCAAGCCAAAGCTATGGCCTGGCAATTTCCAGGCCCACCCAGCCAATGACTGCTGGAGGGCCCCTTCCTCTTGGCCCTAGGCTCTACACTGCTCATATGGCAAAGAGATTATCATTCAAGTTAACCAAGGAAAGCTTTAGAAGCAAGGTATCAAAAGCAATATTTTTAATATTTCAAATCACCACATCTTTTGGTAGCAAATTCCACTGTTTAACTGTGTAGGAACATAATGCTCTATGTAAGAACATTAACCCCCTTCCCCCCAAAGGCCAACATGACTGCTGCTGGCATGGTTCCAGTAAACCATGTAAAGCCATAGCCTCAGCTATAGGCCTCTACCCATTTTACTTGCCTGGCAAAACTGCTGGTAGATGTACGGCATATTCCACATAACTGGACTAAGAGACTATCGCCTTCACAACTTACATTATCACGCTAACATAAATACATGAACTACCCAGAGTGATGCTCTTTAAGTTCTGCTCTACTCCTCATTACCATTTTTTACATGAAGTGAGTCTTACTAAAATCATCTGTACCCTGAACCTGTTAATTAAAAAATGAAAAAGGGTTGATTTCTCACTTCTACCGAAAAGTGTAATGTGCAGGAAGACATTAATTATATTAATTATTATTTATAATGTGAAAAGAGCAATGGCCCACTTACCAGATGATGGAGGTGTAGACTTTCTGGAACTAGGTACTACGTCACCCAAACTGGATGATGAATTTCCTCCTGATTTACTAGAGTAAAGTAAATAAACATTCACTTTTCTAATATACTGCTCACAAGGTATAAATGTGATGATGTTCAGTGAAAACTGTAAGATTAGTGGAATTGTTAGGAATTTCCACAGTAACCAAAGCTTGGTCCTGAAGGCCAAATGACATGATGCCTTTAATCTGTCTCTACAAAACAGAGATGATGATGATGATGATGATGATTTATTTCCCAGCCACTCTGGGCACCTCTCAACAGATATTAATAATGATAATAATAAGCAATTAAACATTAAACTCTTCCCTAAAATGACTACAATATTAAAGGGCCTGATATACCCTGGTAAGGGTCCACAGAAACAATATTTTTTTGACTGCATAGAATTTGAAGATCATATTAAAATATTGTTGGTGGCTGTGAGTTGTCATGGCAAAAAACTGACAGATTAAATAAATAAATAAATAAATAAAACCCACAAAAAACATGGGTGGTGATGGTAGCTTCAATTTAAAAAACCCACACATCTGTAGTCAACCATCAGTCATCAAGGAATGAAAATATATATATAGTCGACAATTTCTAGGAGGAAAAGACTACAGTGATTTAAAGGTTCTCTTTTCACCACTTCTGGCTATTATTGTGAAATGACAACAATAAAAACACCAACTTTCACAAATATAACTAAAGTGAAAATTTTATTCTCTCTCTGAAAGAAGTAAAATAGCAGTTAGCAGCTTATGACAATATTGAGGAAGAGAACCATGCTCAGGGAGTCTTAGCTCTACACATGTGGAAACAAATTCAAATCAAAAGAGCCAATTCAGACAATACTTGACTCCAAGGATTGTAGTTGCAGAGTGATGCAGAGAGGCCTTGGTTTTGTGCAGGGTGACTGAATTAGCGAGTTCCTGTATTTCTTTAATCTCCTTGCACAAAACTTAGGCCTCTCATCAATCCTTTATGAGAGACAGAAGGAGCATGTAAACTGCAAGCATGTTCATAGCCTTTCCCTTCAAAGTTCAATCCTGGCATTAAAGCTTCACTTAAGGAACGGCTCTGGTAAATAAGAGTGGAGGACGGGAACAGGATTTTTACACCCCACCACCACCAAGGAAGAAAAATATATCCAGGCTTTTTAATTTTAACAACTTCCCATAGATTAAATCACAGTCTCTGTGTAATTGTTGTTGATTACCTGGAGTAAAATTTCCCTTGTTTAGCCTTTTGTTCATGCTGCAGCCTCATATTTTCTAATTTGACTGGACTTGGTATGAATCCTATTTCACAGCCTTCTTTTACCAATCGTCCTATCCACCAGTCGTTGTTAAATTTCTAGAGAAAAGAATAGATTAATGAATTTAAATGTCAGAAGTTTTCCTTTTTGCTAATGCCAAAGAATTCTCCCCTCATCCTAACATATCACATTTACCATGCTGGTAACTGACCATGCTAGTAATTGCATATAATGTATCTACATAGTGTTTTTAAGCCTAGGAAGTAGATGTCTAAATAAAATATCATCAAGCATGTGTGAATGTAGATGGAGAGTCTGAGGGTTGGTTAGATTTATCAGAATTTAGCCCTTAACCAAAATGAGTATGAATGTGGATGAAAGGATACAGAACGGAAAGAGGTATCTCTGAAATAAAGAAGTAAAAGCTTGAAGCTAGAATTAGCAGGCTGTAATCCAAAGAGTCATGTTGTACCTTAAAATTCCCCTCATGCAGTAGAAGACAAAACAGTCAAGACTGGTTTATTCATCTACTCTCTCGGCCAACTACTAATTGCTTTAATAAAAGGATTCTAAATCCGCTACACAGCAGGTGTGGAGTGAGAAGAGGGACAGACAACAGGATTAAGGAAGGAATGGGCAGGAAAAGTAGTATCTGACTCATTCCTGACGTATCAGGAAATTTAGAAAAGTATTTCACCCTGACAATGCTATTTCAAGCTAACACAGAATGACTTTTAGGTGTTGGAGAAAGCATGGGCTCTATCCAACCAAAATTAAGTGCTTTTGAGTTTCATTAACTTTGATGGGAGAAAATCACGCATGTGCAATGGGACTTAAGTTTGGCTGCACGATAAGGACTGCACTACAAGTTTTGAACGATTAAGCATCATGTCACCATCCACAAAGTAATCCATGTTTACTTAGTCCTGAAATATTTGGTAAGATGACATGCATTAACTACACATGAGGTGAAGCACCCATGTGTTAGAAAGCACATTATACTGAATTTCCATAAAGCAAGAGTAAATAATTTAAAAGAGAAAATGGGTGGTCTCTTCTCTAATTCACGGAAACAAGAGAAATGGAAAATAAGAGGACAAGAAATCCAGCAATAGATATCTCTGAAGACCATCGCTCAAGTGCTATAAACAAGCAAGCTGTACCTCCTCAGCAGTAACTCGCTTTTATTTTCGAAAAGGTAACCAATTTATACGAGCTGCCATTCAGATTTTTTCAAGCTGAAGTGTTGGCCCAGCTACATTTTGGGATCCCAGTATGGATACAATCAAGTATGAGACAATGTGTGCAGAATTAAGTAGACACATGACAGAATACTGGGTGTGGATTAGCACTATAAAATATGGGCTGCATTGCCATTTTTGTTCTCAACCTTCAAATCTGGTTTCCAGTTTACTTAAGGACTCCTATAAATCCAGATGGCTCCAACCCATACACAGTGAAATTAGATCTATTGGTATTGTCTTGGAATTATTGTATAATTCTAGTGAGCAATATATTTATCACAATATCCAAATTAGATTAAGGGATATTGGGGGGGGGGGGGACATTGAGTCAGCTGTAAATAAAATCTGCTCCCCCAAGTTCTATGGTTTAAATACAACCAATAACAGGATTACTTATATCGTTAGCCTGACAATGTTTCTCCCTGAGCTTTTGTTAAAGGAAGGTATTTAAATATCCCTTGAAATGATAGACATTGTGGATGTTATTTGAATGTGCTGGACACTGTAGAACATATTCTTTTCTACCGTCCACTGTACAACCAGTTACGTAAACGTGTGTTATCCCCCTTTTTGGGTAGTTTAACATCAGGGCACAATAAAAATATCAGATTCTACCTGTCTGATATTAACCCAGCGGTAATATTCTATCAATTGTATCTCTTAGAGTGGTGAATGGCAGCGGGAAGACACTCTATATCTTATATGGCTGCTTTTTTGTATATATTTTAATTCTTTTGTATATGAATACTTTAAAATGGTCTGTATCTGTAATACCTAATAAAGGTTTGGAGAAATAAAAAGAACGGTTGGAAATAGTGCCACATTTTCTCAGGATCATGCTTTCCTTAATATGACTCCAATATAATACAGTGTATCTTTTTTGTTTGTTTCATATGAATTACATAGAAATATATAGACTGGTTGGGTGTTTCAGGAGACAATGGAAGAGTGTGCCTTTGGGGGTGAAGTAATATATACGGTTGTATAAGTAATTAATGGACTGAAAATAGTAATGTCCATATTTTCAATGCATTGTATCTGAGTAGGATTAACAAAGAATAGCAATGTCCATATTTTCAATGCATCGTATCTGAGTAGGATTAACAAAGAATATAATGCACAAAAAGCAATAACAACAATAAAGAGGGGGGAAATATCAAAGCAAGAAATGAAAAGAAAAGAGAGGAAAATATATGAAGAGAGAGGAAGGAGTGGAAGTATTTCAACAACAGCATTATAACTGCAGACAATTGTCCTTCAGAAGGGATACAACCATTTGTGATTTATTCATGGTTCAGAAAAGACTGGTGTGCATCACCAGACACAATTTGCATTTAAAAAGGAAGGAAGGAAGGAGTTACTCCTTATTTGCTATCAGACTAGTTAAGGAAAAATGCCAATTTGTTATACTTCTTGTTCTTCATTACACAGCCAAATACAAATACTCTTTCCAAATACTCTTTCTTTTGCTAACATTTTAATTTTTTTCAAACCACAAAATACTATTTAATAGAATATTACATATCTGCTTTAAATGGCTATTACTGTCCTGAGTAAAAAATCTGGCTAGTCTAAAAGAGTATCCAGATGTGTTACTATCTACAAATTATCCATTTCAATCACTTTATGCAGACATTATCTCTTATTTGCTGCTATCACGGTAAACTGCATGGACACCAAAGGTATATTGACTTAGAAGTCTACTATAAGTGTCACAGAAACATTTATGTAGCACTTTAGCTTACAGTCTGAAAAAGAAAAAACGAGACAAAAGCAATTCACTGAATCTTCTGATTACTAAGGGCAAAGGCATTGCAGCATTTAAACTGACCCAGTTTGTACAAACCATGGCTTAGTGTGTATGAGCAAATGTGTGGTTTTCTGGAGAGAATATCATGTCTACTCTGCTCCTCCTCTCTTCCTGCTGCTACTATGGAGTTGGTTAGCATTATGTCCAAACCTAGGCTTATGTTTTATCTCCAGACAAACAATGAACTGTAGCAAAAAACAAAACAAAACCCTTGGCTACAGTTCATGGTTTGTCTGGAGTGAAACAAACCACAAATCCAGGTTTGGACATAATGCTATGCCAAACCATGGCTTAGCTCAAAGCTGTACGGCAGCAGCAGGAGCAGAGATGAGGCAAAGCGGTTGCAATCTGGGAACCCAAATGTTTGTTCATGATGTATAAACATTACTTTTAAATGAAAATGAGAAAGGAAGAGTGGCACACAGTCTCTATCATATGTAAAGTCTTGCTGGATTCCATCCAGTGTAAATAAAGCAGCATACTTTATATTACTGCAATCACAGCTATAATTGCAATATAAGCTGTCTTACTTCTTTAACATGAAGAAAATCTTTCGCTTCAAATGAGATGGCCATGCCTGGGACTGGTACATCATCCTCGTGGGCTGCACTGTAGCTAACATTTGTCCGGACTGCAAATGCAACAGGTTTTGTCTGTAGAGCAAAATGAGAGAAAGAGGGTTGATATTTTCCCCGGCATTAAAATGTGCTTGTCTTCAATGAAAACACTGAAAAGTCTGGGGAGTATTTCATAAGAGGCAATCAAAGTGATGATATTATGCTGAGGACAGATGGCAGTTTTCCAAATAACTTAGAAGTGGGAGACCTGTAACAAATTTGATTATTCCAGAGGCACTTCACAAGGTCAGGGAGAAGACTCATTGCCTGTTGACAAGTTTCCCAGACTTGCCCACTGACAACTCTCCCAGCAAGTATAGTTAACAGTTACCTAGACATTAGAAAGTAAAGCAGCTTTGGTATCTCATCTGTGGTACCAGACAAGCCTCTTTTGTAACCTAATTATGAAGCTTATAAAGAACAAATGCAAGGAGTCTATTTCCACCAATTTTGAAAGTTTGTTCATTTATATCCACCCTTACCCATTAAGTGACAGCATCTTTATGTGGTGATTGCCTACTGAAAACATCTATACACATTATTGGGAAAAATGGCTTCTCTGCAACAGGATTGGGGGGGGGGTAAGCAGTGATGGGGCTCTATAACAAAAGGTTGCAATGTGGAGTTGTTCAGGATTCTAACTATTTCCCATGGTTTTCTTCCCCTTACACCACCAGTCAGTGAGCATTCCAAGATTACTGGGGATGCTCACTGGACTGTTTTCTTGGGGGAGGGGATTACACCTCAATTTGGGGTTGCCTTGTCATTTATTTATTTTTACTAAAGATGTTTTGCACTCCTGCAAACCTCAAAGTTACCCCAAGTCGCCTAATACCTTCTCTCTTATAAATAGGTGCTGCTGTTTTGGCCAGAAGACTTGAATCAGAAATAGAGGAGAAAATATGCAAAGTCAGGTACAAGTATGAATACAGTGGTGCCCCGCAAGACGAATGCCTCGCAAGACGGAAAACTCGCTAGACGAAAGGGTTTTCCGTTTTTGAGCTGCTTCGCAAGACGAATTTCCCTATGGGCTTGCTTCGCAAGACAAAAACGTCTTGCAAGTTTGTTTCCTTTTTCTTAACACCGTTAATACAGTTGCGACTTGACTTCGAGGAGCAACTCATAGAACGCAGTGTACATAGTAGCCTTTTTTGAGGTTTTTAAAGACTTTGGTGATGTTTGAAGCTTTTCCAAAACTTCTTTTGCAGCCATTTGGTAAGTTAAGCTTTTAAAACTTTTTGGGGGGTTTTTGGATTTTGGGTTGGGGTGTTTGGAATTCAAGGACTTGGTGTTGGGAAGGGGTTTGCAAGAATCTGGAAGCTTGTGTGTTTTTTTTCTGCATTTTTATGATTTTCTGTGACCATTGGGCCACTCTTCTGTTTTTTTTAAAAAAAATCTGGATTTGAATTTCTGTGTGCTGGGTGGCTGGGGGAACAGTTGGGGAGGGGTTTGCAAGAATCTGGAAGCTTGTAGTTTTTTCCCTGCATTTTTATGATTTTCTGTGACCATTGGGCCACTCTGCTGTTTTTTAAAAAATAATAATCTGGATTTGAATTTCTGTGTGCTGGATGGCTGGGGGAACAGTTGGGGAGGGGTTTGCAAGAATCTGGAAGCTTGTGGTTTTTTTCTGCATTTTTATGATTTTCTGTGACCATTGGGCCACTCTGCTGTTTTTTAAAAAAAATTCTGGGTTTGAATTTTGAAATGCTCTTTACAGTATGTGTGACTTTAAAGAGCACTTAATAAACTCTTGTACCAAATTTGGCTTTGTTTGGACTTTTTTTGACCATAGGAACGCATTAATTGATTTTCAATGCATTCCTATGGGAAACCGTGCTTCACAAGACGAAAAATTTGCTAGACGAAAAAATTCGCGGAACGAATTAATTTCATCTTGTGAGGCACCACTGTACATATGTATAAGGATACAATATATGAATTAGATGTGATTTCAATTCAGTGAACATTATAGTATAGTAAATGTGATTCTCCCCTCTATCTTGCAAACAAGCAGATTCTGCAGTGAAGTTAACTTAGCAACTGACAACAAGTAATATCACATGCTTAGAAGATATAACTAATACGATTATAAAACCATTCATGTTTGTGGCCTTCATGGTAGAAATATATTATTTTACATTAGGAGTAGAGAACATTTTTTTCTGTTAAGGAGCACAGTCGCCTGGGGTAATCCATTGAGGGCTACATGCAGATGATGAGCAAAAGTAAAAAATGTGCAGATTACCACCTTTCTGCCACTTCTTTAACAACCCTCTCCCTCCACAACAGACTGCCGGGGACAAATGACTTTTGCCATAGGTCTAAACTGATATTTTACTAAAGCTGGTATTTATTTATTTATTAAAAAAGGAAAGAGGCTATTGTGAGTACTTGAGTCTAAAGCCATTTAGGGCTTTGAATGCTGGTACTGAACATGTTATCTAAACTGGAGCATTTGAACGCAAGCATCATAGTTCAGTGAGAACAGGTTCAGAAGCAAAAGTAGGCAGAGGAACAATAAATTTTATCTTTGTACAGGAGGCTACTTCTAACACACACACACTTCTCTCTCCATTATCCAGACAAGCAAGAGACACTATCACTGTTCAAGCACACATTCCAGACAGGCAAAAAACACTTGGGCTGCAAAGCAGAGCCAGTGAGGACTGTTGCCAAGGGAGAGGGTGTATGGCTCGGTTCTGAGGGCCAAATAAAAGAGGACTGCTGGACCACATCTGGCTCCTGGGCCTGGTTCCCACCTGTGATCTGAACATCAGATTCACAAATAGGATGCAATTTTTGCAGCTTGTATAAAGTACATCCACAAAGTTTAGGCAGATTCATCCAAAAGAAATTCTGGCATGATTTGAACTGAACAACCTGGGCAAAATTTCATACCAGTGACTAACTGTGGTTTGGCATCCACACAATATATCTCCATTGGCAACTGTACCTCCAGTATAGCTTATGAAATGGGTGTAAATTTCAGCAGATGGCAATCTTAGTTAAGATGACATCTCACAGAAGAAAGGGAAACAGCTTAAGAGAAAGTTATGATCAGGTGAAAGCACAAAGAATGAGATAAATTCTGGGTCTATATGAATTTAAGGGGGGGACAGCTTTTCAAAGACAATCAAAAGATATCTATTATAGAATAGTGGAATAAAAAAATGTGATTGCCATCTAGTCCAATCCCCTGCTCAGGGTCAGTGTTATCAGCTCAACAACCTGGCAGGGCCCACCACTAATACCTGCCTGCCCCTTTTAAACTCTGCCACAGTGCTCTAAACACTAGGCAGCTGGGTCTAGCTGCCATTCTCAGTTTTCACAATGACCCATCACAGCATCATTCTATGGTATTGCAGAAAATGCTGCTTGGGAGAATTACCGCTGCCCACCAACACTGCCAGGGTAGTGTGCTAGCACTTACCAATTGGAGACCACTAAAGGACACTTTGCTCAGGGCCCCCTCAACTTGTAGTCAGCCTTGGGAGGTTCAATGGAGATTTAGTCAGATAAAAAACACTATACTAATGCTACCAAAGGGAAGTCCCAAGAGTTAGCTGTTTTGCATTAGTATTCCTTTAAAAATTATGTTTGGTTTGAGAAGTCTCATTTCTAAAGTTCCAGAATAATAATAAGCTAATTTTCTTAATTCACACATCTTCACAACAATTCTGTTAATATTGCCAATTTTATTCCCTCTTACTATGTGCGTCATTCACTCATATTCAAGGTGAGACTGCCCTATCTTAACACAGCAAGGAAAATATTGTGATATGTATAATCAGCTCTCTAAAAATGCTGCATGCTTCTAGAAATTATCTGATAGTTCCCTTGGTATTTGTGCAATAGCAGCTAGGGACTTTCAGTGTTTCATATCAAAGAGCAGATAGGAAAAAGAACAGGAAAAAAAGAAAGTAGTTTTTCAAAAGAAACAGTCTCCAGAGAGCCTTTCGAAAAAGGGTGTTAACCTAAATATAGGCGCCACTGTAGATGTGTTGTTTCCACAGCTCTGCTTATAAATAATGTATATGAATAAAGCTGGAAAAGTGACTCAACATGTAAAAAAGTCAAGCTTCTTATCTTAGATCCTAAGAAGAGGTATTCAGAAACCAGCATTTTTGCACAGCAGTACACAACTAGATGTTTTGCACACGTATGAACAACTGATTAATGATTGAAAGGTAGATGGCAGAAGCAGTGTGTCTGATGATCATGGCAATTGAGCATGCCTTCAAAATGCTTTGTGTTTTATTGAAAGAGTTTCAAAGTCCATATTTTAAGAAAAACAGATATATTTATGTGGTAACAGTATCAGAGTACTATGAAAACATTCTGTAAGCTTAAGTCTCAAGCACACTTACAAGCTAGTAAACACCACTAAACCTTAATGCAGTCTGGATTTACAGCTCTAATCCTTCCCTGAATTGTGGGGTGGGGTGGACAGGTGAAGATTGTCTACCCCTAGAGACTATTGGGTTCTGGTGGGTTTCTGAATGCCCTAGGGCAGAGGATTTCAACCTAGGTACTTTGGCACCCTTGGGTGACTTAACAATTGGTATGGGGTGCTCCTCCTGCTGCTGCTTTCTGCCTTCCAATCATGTCCCAGATGACTTCTCCCCCTCCACTCGCTCTCAGGTAGAGTTGGCTTTGAGGCATCTTACATGCACGAGGGATTTGGTTATGGAGCAGCCTATGCAAAGTGGGGAGTTTGCCTTATTTATTGTGGGGTAAGGGATGGAGACTGAGATCTCTTCAGTGGGGGGGGGACCTGCTCTGGTGCCTGCCTTCTACTCACAAGTAAATACTATCAAGTACATGAAACACCTGGATGGCTAAATCCAAGCACGTACATGTGGGGGGGGGGGGGGTTGGACAAGGGAAGAATGCCATTTGTGGAAGAGTTTTTATCCCTGCTCTGGAAAAGGGATTTTTTTCATTCCTTCTGCTTGCATGTAAATCCCACGTCTGTTCTTCAGGAAGCTCAAGGTGGTGTATGTGGTTCTTCTCCCCACACACCCCTTCTAGCCGCACAACCCTGAGAGGTTGGTCAGGCTGACAGGCAGTGGTGGCCCCCCAAGGTTACACCCTGTGAAATTACAGCTGAGTGGAGGATTTGAAGCCCTGAAGGTGCCCCAGGCCCCCTGGTAGGTTTGATCATTATTCCTTCAGTTTTTCTAGCTCTTTAAAATGGGGCAAGCAGAACTCTTTGCTTGATTGCAAAGCCACACATTTAGACAGAGACGGAGGTATCTGCAAGACATTTAATTTGCTCCAGAGCCTAGGCTTGGGTAATGTTTGAGGAAACCCCAAAGCCGCAAAGTTTGGTCCTTTCCAGGGTTGTCTCAGAGATTTAACATTTTAATCAATAGTTAAGAAACATGTTCTGTGAGCTCACTGCCAAATGTTTTGAAATTCATATTTATTGAATTCTTGTGAAAGTAAATTAGCATTGGGGGTTTTCTTCAGCTTGCCTATGGTATCATGATTGTTTGAATTAGGTTATTCTAAGTGGTGGTGCTTTAATAAAACTGCTGATGAGCCATGATGATGAATTAATGAGTTTTATAAAAAGAAGTTTGAGATCTTTATAGCTGTCAGTTCCAAATGTAAAAAACAAACAAACAAGGGACACTGTGGAGCTGTGGTGCATTCAGGACCAACCTGACTTCACAAGTAACCCAAACATTTGGAACAGTGACATTTTAAGGTGTGCCAATGAACAAAGAAAGGATGGTTTATTCTCCCAATGTGCCTTCACATCTTTCAGGCAGAATGATACACACATGCTTAAAGTAATGGAAGCTCCTGAAATCGTTAGGAAAAGAAACAAATATAGGTCAGGACTGCAATGACAGAGAGGCTCTTCAAACTATATTATCTATTATTCTATTTTGCTGGAAACAGACTGAAATCTGTTGCTTATGCAGAGACTTTACACTCAACACTATCAAATCAAATATCTGAACTACTGGTAAATCTTTTTTTCTAGACAACAGATTCTCTTGGAATACAAATGCAGTTAGTTTCTGCAGTCACTTTATCTGTCTTTCTCTTTGCCTGCAAGACAATGCAACACAACATACTGCATAATAAGGTATTATGTACAGTCTATTGTTTGTTTAGTGAGCCCCTTCACTCCTTTCCTTTCCCACAAACCATGATTCAACCAATACATCTCTAATTAACCATGTTTTTTCTTTTATCCAAACTGGGAAACTATGGCCACATGGATCAAAATTAATCAGAATCTTAAGCCATGGTTTGAAGTCAGTTTAATACCCTAGCAAGTCGTCAGCCAATGTGGTTTGGACAAACTATAGTTAACTAGAGGCTTACTGGTTTGAGCACGGCTTCTGCAAAGGGATGAGCAAAGGGGCTTCATGTGCAGACAAATTGCTTATACATATGACTGTATGAACCAGGCATTTGAGTCGCAAAAAAGGGCTTTTCCCACATGTTCGCTCTAAGTGTGCCAGAATGTATTTTACTGGTGAGAGCAATCTTCCTTCTCCCAAGTATTATAAAATACCCCTCAAAATCATAATATGCGGGTATCATTGTTCATTCATACTGTTGTTAGTGTTGTAGACACTATATATACAGAATATATATTTCCTTGAACAAGTATTTTACTGACCTCAGTGTTTAACTGAAACTCTTCAGCATCACTGTTATCATGTAACATGAAAAACGTTGAGCATACCAATTATCATTATAAAGAAAGAGAAATAATTACATTTCTAAAAGCTATGTTTTCACATATGCCAGCACACATTTTTAGAACGAATTCATCCTTTGTAATCTCTCCACTTGTTATCATGGTGCTTGTTAAAATGTCTGTACTGTATAATTTGTTAAATAAGTACTGTATAAACATGTTAGAGTAGCATGAATATAAAAGTAAGAGTTTAAATGTCACATTGTTATGAGGCTTATGAATTCTTATGCACATGCAGCATTCTTTTTAAACTGCAAGCAGTATTTGAGATAAGGACAGCACATATAATAGTTTTAGAATTAAATGGGAAGGTCTTGTTGGAACACTGCACTAGCATTGCTAATAAGGCTAGTTAATTAAAGTAGCTTCAATATAAATTGCTAGCATTATTTGCTTTCAGGATTGTTGTTTTTCCTTTTAAACCAGTGTCACTTGTAAGCAGGAAATAAGGAGAATTCTGCTTCATGAAAGTTATTGACTGTAAGAAGAGCCCTTCTGGATCAGATCAAAGGCCCATCCAGTCCAGCATCCTGTTTGCACAGTGACCAGACGCTAATGGGAAGCCCATAAGCAGGACATGAGCACAGTAGTAGTCTCCCCACGTGTTCCCCAGCAATTCAGAGACACTGGTATGCCTCTGACACTGGAGGTAGCACACAGCCATCATGACTACTAGTCATGGATAGTCCTCCAGGAATTTGTCTACTCTCTTTTTAATGCCAACCAAGTTGGTGACCATCACTATATCCTGTAGCATCACTGTATCCCATATGTGCTGTGCACAAAAGCACTTCTTTTTGCCATCAGTCTTCCAAAATCCAGCTTATTTGGATGACTGGTCCCATGTACTATGACAAGAAGAAAAACGTCTCTCTACCCACTTTCTCCAATACATGCATAATTTTATATGCCTTAATCAGGTCCTCACTTTTTTCCAAATTAAAAAGGCCCAAATGTTGCAACATTTCCTCATGAGATTAGCTCTAGCCAGCCGACTATTTTGATTGTCAATTCCTGCACCCTTTCCAGTTCTACAATGCCATTTTTAGAGGTGGCAACTGGAACTGTACACGGTATCCAAGTATCGTCATACCATAGAATGTGCCATGCCCTTATAGCAGTCATTCAGTTGTTCAGCAGAGTGGGGAAAGTCCCTTTTGAGAAAACCAGGGTTGCTTGTGGCTTTTGGTTTAAGCTTTGTATCACCTTTCCAGAGAAAATGACATGGAAGTAATGGGTCTCAAAGTCATGACTAAACTTTCGTGGAACCCAAGTTAAACCAACAAACTCATTTTCTTTTATATGACAGCTTAAATTTCTCCTCACATCCTGCCATCATTCTTCAAACTTTTGGGTGAGGAAAAATACAATTAATGAAGCTAACAACAATTTCCCCAAACCTTTATTGTTTATATTTTTGCTTTCTGCACTCCCTCTTGTGAATAACAAGATATATGGTAAGTGTTTTGGAGTAAGAGACAGCTTCATCCTGAAATTTCCTATCAAAACAAGAAACCACCCACAGGGTTTGCACACTGTGTATATGTAAACCAAGCCCAGTCAGATATGTGGAGTGGGATGAAGCAACTTTTTGTTTGAGATATCTAGTCATGCCTAACTCTGTCCCAAAATAAAACTCCCATATGATTGTGTAGGTAAATATTTAATGAACAGACCAACTAGAGCGTTCTTTTGAACAGATGGCCTTAGTAGGGGTGAACAGTATACTCAGCCAATTTCTACGCTTACCAGACTCTCCTAATGCTCCAACCAGTAAGAAACACTACTCTGAGTAAAAATTATATAATTTCAAATAGTTAAAGGGCCAGACCACCTTGAAATTCCCAACTGACCATATGAACTCAACAAAATCTAAGAGAAGATATTTTAAGGTTATTAAATATTGAAGCAGTAGAAAGTATTTTTGGAACAGAGTGATTCTCTAAGGTACATTCAAGTTAAATTATTAAACTGAGCAGAAGTGTAAAAGTTATCTACTTCTGATATTTTACATTTTACAAATGGTATTAATATAGTAAAAGTCATGATAAAGATTATGTAATTAAATTTCAAAGTCATTAAATTTATAGGTCACGATTCAGACTAGGTAGGGCACAATAATTTTGATGAGAGTTAAGCATCTGGTTAAATTCATTCTACTGGAATTAATGACCCTCAAAAATGCCTGAATAGCATTGACAGAGAACCATCCTTATTCCTTTACTTCTGAACATTTTATATTTAGAAAATGCACAAAGTATTCAAATTTCCCACTAACAGAAAATACAGAATATGTGGCTGTGTGCACTAATTCATATTTTGTCCTCTTAATTTTTATCTCTCTAATTTTAACCACATCAAAAATAGATGGGAAAATTTTGGGCTTCTGAATATGTAACATTGCAATTATTTTCTAATGTGCCACAATATATTTTATCTCATTGGTCATGAAAATTAGCAAGATCCACATCTACTAGATGAACACCATAATCTAATGTGTCTGCTCAGTCCATCTCAACATGTGACAGTGAAAACATCCTTCAAAATTCTGCAGTATGCTTGGCACTTAATTTTTTTACGTAACCCCATGGTCCTTAAAATAGGATGTAGATTCAGTGAAAGAGCACAAAGTACCTTTGAAAACTAACACCACATTTTAAACCGTAGTGAACCAGTAAGATGAAATATGCCGGTAGCCCTTGGGAAAACTTGCACTTCTAAAGGGCTTTGGGGGCTACTCAGCACACCAGGCACTGGAGCTTTGTTGTTGTTGTTGTTTAGTCAGGAAGGGAGAAAAGGATCTTCACTCCTCTCCCTGAAGCTGTTATGCTACTGCTTACCCAGCTGATAAGTGGGACTTCAAAAGGGAAGTGGGTTAAGGCAAAATATTTAGGAGGGGGAAATAATCATTGAGTGGGAGAGGACATGGGCCTAGGTTGCAAGAAGACAAAGAATTGTCCCTTTCCAGTAAAGCAGCTAGTTCAGGATTCTCTTCCATGTCCAATGGTAAAGGCAGCATGACTTCTTCATTGTTAAGAAAATCTATTTCGATATTAACTGTTTTGTCTATTCAGTTTTACAGTGAACTACTTTTCCACCACCACCCCACATTTTAAGGATAAATCAACAATGAATCAGCTAGTCTTTAATGTATTATAGCACTTTGGGGAGGGGGTCTATTTTCCTACAGAGACTGGAAACACTAATGATTAAACACAATAACAACAGGTAAGACTAATCACTGCTATTCTGTAAAGGCCTCACAGTGGCAGATTGGTGAATGACTAACACTTGAGTTTAGAAATATGACTGTTAACTTATAATCTCTCACAAGTATAGTGTGTATAGTTTTGGTAGGCAGGTGGCAAGAGGTCCAATTATGTTCATTTTTAAGCTTCAAAAATGAAGTCACCTGATCTCTCGATCACTCTCTGGCAATTCACAATAGTGGAGGTATTAAAATACTTTGCATCATTGCTTGCCTAATTTGCTGTTCTAAGTATCACTGCAAGTAATTATTTGACAACATTAGACATTCTCCAAAAGGTTTGGTTCCTTCCACAGCTAATTGTAATATGTTAATTTTAAAGCCATTGCATTACATATTAACCATAATGACCCTATTCCCAAATGCACCTAGGAAAGATTGAATCCTTGGGAAGTCACTGATAGTATAAAGCAGACTTGTCCAACCTCATGCCCTCCAGATACCATATTTTTCTGTGTATAAGACAATGTTTTTTGCTAAAAAAATTAGGCAAAAAGTGGGGGTTGTCCTATACACAGATAGTGAATTTAGAGGGGGAACAGGCATGGAGGTGACTGGCAGTGGCTGTGGCGAGCGATTGGTGGGGGGTGGGGGTGACGGTGACCTCCCAAACAACTCAAGGGCAATCTCTGCAAAAAAAAGCTCCCCCCACAAAGCTCAGCAACTCAAGAAATATTGATTTCTTAAATTGGGGTTCAAAAAAATAAGGGTTGTCATACATAGGGGCATCTTATACACTGAAAAATATGGTATTCTTGACAACATGTTTCATCGTAACTGACCATGCTGTAGTTCCAAACATCTGGGACTCTATCGAATGTTCTCTGTTTGCTAGTGCAAAGGCTGTTGTGCACACAGACAGGTGAGTTTAAATGGTGCGCAAAAGAGAATTCCAATGCAACAGTTGCACTAGTGTAAGCTTGCTATACAACAGATTGTACAGAAATCTTTTGTACAAGCAAACTGCTTAAATATTATTGTGCAACAACATTCTGCTGGTACAAAACACTGCACCAGTGAAACAAGTATAGTATTAAGTAATTTTTAGCTTAGTGTTACATTGGATACTCCCAGAGGACACCTGGTAGAGGAAAGATAATACTGAATTAGAAGGACCAGTGGTCTGAACTGATATAAGCCACTTTCCCACATTCTTTCAGGACACATTTTGAGGGTTAAAAATGTGCTATATGAGGGATAATAGATTTGATAGACAACAAACCTAGATACCTTGTACAATGACTTCAAAGCAGAAGGAGCCTCTACAAATTAGTAGCCCAATTAGGCCCACTTGAACGGCGGGGGAGGGGGTGGGGAGTGAATTCTGAAGTTTGGGGCCTGAGTCTGCACCTGTAACTGGAGATTTGCACACTCCAAATGAGGAACTCTACAAACTCACTACTACAGCCATCAACCAAAGATCTTCAGTATTACAAAGGTTCCTTGCAAAAAACAAAGGGAATAAACCTGGGAACTATCCAGCAACTCTGTTGGCTTCAAACTGGGGCTCTGCCCACTCCCGTTTTCAGCTAAGGGACAATCCTGCTTTGTTGTTTAGGTCCTCAGTTGGTTTCAGATTATTATCAAAGCAATGCATAAGCTGCTTGGGAGCTCTCACTGGAAGGCTTCCCACATCCTGTAATACTTGACACTTCCCTATTATCTGGATCCTGTTCACCTCACCACACCCCAAGTTACTTCAACTCTATCTGAACCCTAGCCAACACTTAGTCAAAGCCTTATGGGCTCTTAGGTTGTCCAATACTGGATAATAATGTCTCATGATCCAGGATTCTAAACTCTTTTGGAAACCACATTTTTATTTATTTACCATATTCCAGATGCAGAGGAAAACATCTGTTCGGTAAAAGAAGGGTTTCTGGCAGGTGCAAAAACCTAGAGATGGGCAAGCACTGGCTTGTTTGGCCCATAAATCAACTGGGCTGCTTGAAAAACCAAGTGGCCTAATTTCCACCTTTTCTCGTGAAACAGGGTATCTCCCAGGCTCAAACAGCAGTTGTGTCTGTGCATTCCAGGGACGGTCCACATGATCAGGCTGCAAAGAATTCCTTGAAAAGGCAGGCCAGCCCCATGCAGCCCAAGATCCTGGGCGCTTGCAAGCTTCACAATCTCTAGCTGCAAATGATGGAGGTCTGTGCCAGTCCCATTTGACTGGAAGCAAGCTTAAAATGATTTGCCCACAATGAATTCAAGCCATTTTAATTGTTCAAGCAGTAATGCTTACATTTGATGAACTCCACTTTGAATATCTACGCCATCCCTAGTTCCCACACAAGCAAAACTTGCTTAAATGTCCTCTTTTATACAACTATTAAGAACTCAGAAGTTATCTCCTCTTTTGCAACAGGTTACGCTGCAAATGAAAGAAAATGAACTACAAATGTTTGTTATTACAACGCTATATAGAGTATTATCTAATAATAAAACATTGTTTATTCACACGTTTCTAGATGAATTTGTTTGTCTCTGGAGTCACCAATATGAAACTATGTGTAATATAAGAAGTTGTTGCTTTTTATCATTATGTTTACATACTTTACTCTTGGGTTTATGCATTACATATTAATTTAGATCAGGACAAGATGTGTTAAGTCTTCTCCACCTTTTATGGTGGTTGTCCTTCAAAGGTTTTGGTAGGTTTAAAGAGTATAGAAGAGAGCAGTTTCCCAACCTTTTATTATTGGGCAGCACTACCCTTCTTTTGTAGATTTGGCCTGTTCTAGCGTAATCTAAGTATGCATTTATTAGCTCAGGCATAGGCAAACTCAGCCCTCCAGATGTTTTGAGACTACAACTCCCATCATCCTTAGCTAACGGGACCAGTGGTCAGGGATGATGTGAGTTGTAGTACCAAAACAGCTGGAGGGCAGAGTTTGCCTATGCCTGTATTAGCTCCATGCAGGGCTTTTCCCCCCAGCCAGAACTTGCCGGAACTCAGCTCCAGCATCTCTCAGATGGGCACCATTGCCATTCAAAGAGAACAAGGGAAGTGTTCATTGTGAGTTCCAGCTCTTTTCTAGAAAAAAAGCACTGGCTATATGGGAATAAATTTGTGAATTTTTAGCATTAAAAAGGGAATGGTTTACTTAAAAACTATTTTTTAAGATAACCACATGTTGGCAGCATTTGCACAGTTGCATTGGAGCTGAAAAGATTTTACAATTCAGGAAAACTTGTTAACTAACCTTGAAACAAGAGAAGCAACGCAAACTTTAAGAGCCAAGAACACTTTCCAAAACAAGAACAGTTTCCTATTTACATGTATTTATGTACACCACTGCTTATCATTTGGGGGAGGTTTGACCTTAAAGTTAGAAAGTAAAATGGACACCATTGATTATGTATTCACAAACTTTTTTTATGTGCTCTTAGGTTTCCATCAACGTATTGTGCATTATTCATGTATGCCAACATTTTCTACATTTTTATGACAAAAAGAAGTGTCATCACATTAATCAGGATCACTATTTTCATCCACAATATTAAAAATAACTGCTTTTAAATATCTTAAAATGGCAAGGAATTGTTAAATATGAGTATTGGACAATATACATTTTCCTGTCTTGTTTGTCATTTAGTGTTCAGTTAACATTCTTATTAATGCAAAAAATGATGTCAAACATTAACATCTTGCAGTACTGAAACACCAGCTTAACACTGCCAGTGCCCTCCCACATCCACTGTTTACAAGTTGTCTCACAGTCAGAGACAATGTCAGACCTGGAGATTATTCCTGAGCCTACCGAAGTGAGAACACCGTTTTGATGCATGGAAATACAGTTTTAAAAAGTCAAGGTCTGCTGGCAGTTTCTCTGTGAACTCCTACGGCAGCTTTGCTAGAGGTCATGAATATTACATAAGGGCTGCCCATGCATTCAAGTCAGCATTGCTAAGCCAAATTCCCATAGCAACACTCACATAGATTTACTCATCAGTAAGAGATGCATCAGCTTAGCATTAGTGAGTGCACTAATGCTATTCCTATTTCTCTGTAAATTCTTATCTGTTTACTTTGAAAGTTTAATTTCACTGATAGTAAAATACATTTTCTTTCCTAGAGCAGTTGATTTGTATCATAAAAATGCAGTCTGTAAGAGTAGGAAGAAACCGTCACATATATTCACAGCTATCAAACTCTGACAACCCAGACCCATTAGTTACTTCTCAGGGTGGCCATCATGGGAAAATACAAAAGTTACTGATCTAAATTTTGCAACCCTTTAGCAGCTTTCTGTCTCCATAGTTCAGAATTAAAGCAGGGCAGCTGGGAGAGAACACAACAGTATTCCTTCAGGGCAGCTGGGAGAGCACATCAGATTCAGCAGGAAACCTAAAAAGACAGAGCTCAAAGGCTCTTAAATGGACCATCTAAAAAAGTGCACCTCAAAGGCCAGTACCACAAATTTGTCTTATTGCAAAGGGCTTGAAGCCTCCAAGCAATTGGCTATGACTATGAACAGCCCATTATTTAAGAATGTCATAGCATAAGCATTCCCCCCCCAAGAAATCAAGTGTAACATCCTCAAAAAGCTACCAGTGATCTAGCATACCTTAGTTATGAAAAAAGGATCAGGCAACCTTTCCAAAGATTGGACCAAATCTTTAAGATTAGGTAAATGCTTGTTCCTGGAATCAATGCACATTCATCAATATACTAAGAGTGAAAACACACAACTTAAAATCCTCAGAATAACGTTGCAAAGCCTTTCCCTAAAGAAGAGGCTTTAATGCTGAAGACCTTGATGATGCTTTAACATGACCTTTTAAATTGTTTATTTGGAAGATGGTTTTAAACACAGGGTGGATTTTGTTGAACTTGGTGGCAAGCGGCAATACAATTTCTGAATTAGGTGGGAGATACATTTTAAAATAAATATATACACATATAATCAGACAATGAGAAAAATAGGATGAACAAGTATATGGAATATTAGAAAGATTTTTTTTAAAGAACAGTGTGAGGTAAAGAGACTAGAGAATATAGATGTGAAAGACTACATTCTAAAGAAACTAAAGATAGAGATAATTAAAATTACATTAAAATTATTGTACTAAGACATATATGGAAGGCAACAAGTGAAGTCAAAGGAGCAGCAGCAGCAGCATAAAAAGAGTGATGCAAGAGTTGCTTTTAAACAACATCCTTTTACCAACAATATTATCACACACATCTTTGGCCCCATATACTCACAATTCAAAATCACCAAAGAAAAATAGTAGTATTCATACGCAGGGAGAGAATCTGGGATTCCATGTTCTATATAAGATTCTGGAATATCTCTATATATTTACTGAAAAGCAACTTTTCACTAGTTTTTCATATGCAAAATCCAAGTGCTTCGTTTTTTCTATAAAACTGACTATAGTAGTTAGAAAATACTAGGGGCAAATGAGCGTTGTACTGTGCCTTTATCATGCATAGGAAAAGATGTCAATGATGATTTAGTAAGACAACAGGTTCTACTAGAAACAACATTTCCATTAATCTAGAGAGTGAAACAGCATCTTACCTTTGCCTTTTCCAGCTGCGTCTGGGCCTGTCGCTCTGCCTCTCTCCGCACTGCCTCTCTGTCTTCCTCAAGAGATACATCTGAATCAGATGGACGGCTAGTGTAGGAGTCCGCCGAACCCTGGACAAAAGGAATATATTACAAATGAAGAAAACTGTGTTGTGTTCTTTAAAAATATATACTAGTTCAGAATTCTTATTTGCAGCACTTTGATATAAATCCTCGTTTAACAAATTCTAAAAACCTGTGATTCCCAATAGCATCAATGAGAAAAAGAATTACTATGTAAATTGTTTTAACCCTGAGGCTATTCTGAAAACCAGCATTCTTTCTCCAGCTCTATACTTGCTGTTTCTCCTTCATTCTAATCTGCATATGCCTTTTGCTATGCAGAGCTAGTTTCCGTGAAGTAACCGTAATGGTGCAGTGCAGAGCTGAAGGACGTGCAGCTGTTTCAAGGATAGCTTTAGATAAGCAAGCCACAAATAAGGCCATTTGAGTCTCACTAAAAGCAGCATTCAGATAAAAAATATGAAGTTGCTAAGAGAAATCCTTACACCTGAGAAGCACCTCAGTGTCTGCTTTAACCTATTAATTTTATCTTAACTGCAGAGAACCTCCTCACCTGACACTATCTTTTCCCATCAGAAAAAATAACACGGCACAAATCTCAGCCCTTCAGCAAAAACAAAGAAATGACCACAAATCAAATTGCAGCTGACAGAACATGTCTGGAGTCAAGCACATGTCCAACCCCTGGTCACAATGCTAGAATAACTATGTAAACAACTTACATCTCAGATTTTCCTCCTTGTTGCAAGCAAAAGAATGGAAACTGCTAATTCAAACAGAATGAAAGCCTTCCCCCATCCCACCTGCAATGCAAAATATGCCAGCGAATTGAAATTTAGAGCTTACACAGATATCAGAATTCTTCAGCCGTCCTCCTTTGGCTCTTTTCAGAAGCCTGATCCAGGTGGCCTTCATTAGCCAGACAGCTTAGTTATTGTCCGCAGCTGCAGAGCCCAGCACTGATTCTCATAAAACATGTGCACACTGAACACCGCAGAATCACTGTTCTTTTCCTATCCATGCTCTGCTGCAAGCTCTTTCCTCAGTTTTGCAAGTCCTCAATGTCTCTGTTCTAGTGTAAGTAAATTTTTAATTTTCCCATGGCACCAAAAAGCAAAGATGTTTAATTAATTCAGTGGGGGGAATTTCCAGACCAAATATAATGTAAGAGATGCTACACTGATGCAATCCTCAGTACATACAAAAAAAACCTGCCTTTGCTGCTGTTATTTGTTAACTGCCTTTGTTGCCTATTTTTTTTAACTGTTTAGAATACAGTGCTTATAAAAGAATCTTTACAAATCCTGTGCAAAATGTAACATTTGCAAGTGCAAAGTTCATTTCATCTCTTCAGAGCTCGGTGTGTGGTGGGGGTGGGGCTAGAAGCTTTTCACATCACTGGGCATGCTCCATATGAACAGCCTTTTACGCAGATGCTCACATCACACTGTGTTGCTAGTCTATGTCAAATTACCACTTTACTTCTCAAGGGTAAACAGCTGGAAAACGGCAAGGTCTCTTGAAAGCAGAAATAGCTGCTATTGTGCTCCATTTTTTATTATTTTTTTGTAATATCTGTCATAAAATGTATTTCTTTCACTCAATGTCTAGGCTATGTCACATACTGCTCATTCCTGAGTTTTTAATGAGAATCACACTGCATAGACAAACACCACTTATTTTGCCAGATTAAGATTTGGATCCCCCCCAATAGAGTACAGTATTGTGTTGATAATAGTAATTCGTGTGTTATCACGTACTGCAGGGCTTATGTTGAAGGATTAAAATGTATTTATATTGTGCTGTCATGTGAGGAAGAGAGAGAGGAAGAATCCCCTATTCCATATTCCCCATCCAACACCGTGGCCACTGTAATGGACAGAACATGGGGCATAGACCTGAACAAGGGATGGGGATGAAGCTTTTTGACCCATGATACCCTGAACCAACAATGGGTTCAGGCCCTCATAAGGCAAAAATGAACACTTCTAACACCTTTTTCCACTATAGTCTCCAGGTTTTTTAAGATGGTGAGCAAGTCATTTTCAGGGAGACCCCTGAACCTTGAAAATGTGAAACATGTAATTTTGCCTTTCTTCCTCTGACTTCCTTGGGCATTCTATGAATAGTGAGAATGGTGTTAGTGCTGGACCAGCAGACCCTTTGCTATCTTCATGCTTATGAAAATTCCTAACCAGGCCACTCTTTGGAGCTGTCCCTGCCCACCTCCAAACACCTGCTAGAAGCTGTGAGCAAAGGAAAAAGGAAATGCTCTGCATAACCTTCACCCCTACTCCCTTCTTCAACTCTGCTTCTGAATTTTTCACTATTGGAGGTGATAGCTATGTGTCTGTTACCATATTTTCCCTACTCCCCAATTTCCCCCCTTTCAAATAAATTGCAGCCATGCATGTACATTATTATAAATATATTAAATTTATATACCACCTTCACCTGAAGATCTCAGGGAGATTCACAAGACAAAAAGCACAAAATAAATAGTTAAAACAAAAACAAAACAAGCAATAACCGCCTGCCCCGTCCCCCCTTCCACAATCACATTGAAAAGGCTGCAGAATATTAATCACCCAAAGACCTGGTTGAAGAGAAACATTATTGCCTGGTGCCTAAAGATGTATACTGAAGGCACCAGATAAACTTTCCTGGGCAAAGCATTCCACAAATGGGGAGCCGCTGCAGAAAAGATCCATTCTCGTGTTGCCCCCCTCTGGACCTCTTGTGGAGGAGGCACACAAAGAAGGGCCTCAGGTGATGATCACAGAGTCCAGGTTGCTTTATATGGGTAGAGGCTGTGCATGTGAAAGGTAATCAGGCTGTATTGGTAAATATTGGTGTGGAGAACAAACTTGTCCCCTAATGGTCTCTGACCATTAACAATCAAGCCTACCACTGCTTGTTTAATTTAGAAAATTGTCACTCGTCCAGTATATTTGCATTGCTGTTTTAATGGCTGTAAGCCACTATGAGCAATCTCATAACAAAACAATATATCATAATGTTGAACAATCCAACTAATCAAACAAATTGAACTAGATACAAAATTTAAACTCAATTGAAGTAATCATCAAAAGAATTAAAAAGAAACAATTAATTGTCACTAATGCAATATGTTCCTCCAAGTAGATTCAGCATTATCAGTTACAAACGCCAAAGATTCCTGTGAGTAAAGCTATATACAATTAATTTGATTCTATATTATTTATATGCATTTATGTAAGCCTGCAAACATGAGCAGCACATGCTTCTTGGAGCAACACACAGCCCCAAAAGGTCTGCTCCCCACAAAATGACCTAAATTAGAAAAAGCAAACCAGAACAGCCCCCCACTCCGAATTAGGCAACCCACATCCGTAGAATTTATCTCACTAAAGCATCAGAAATAATCCTTAATAACAAACTAAGGAAGCCAAATGTAATCGGCAATGAGGCACAAATCCTGCCAATGGTCTATAACTAAGAACAGGCTTCCTCAACTTTGGTCCTCCAGATGTTTTTGGCCTACAACTCCCATGATCTCTAGCTAGCAGGATCAGTGGTCAGGGATGATGGGAATTGTAGTCTCAAAATATCTGGAAGGCCGAGGTTGAGGAAGCCTGGCTAAGAAGTTGTTGACATTAAGAAATGATCATGGGAAGACTTGCAAAAGGCTTTGAGATAGGAGGGAGGGTTGAAAAAACTCTTTAAAGCATCTGCCCCCTTCTCCTTCAAACCCTGGAGCAAGTTATCCCACCACCTGCTGTCCACTCATTAAAAGGAGGGGGGAGGCTTAGTGCAATACCACTGATTCTACTTACAGATAACAATTTGCATTGAAAATATAAATTAAAAAATGGGAAATACAGTGGTGCCTCGCAAGACGAAATTAATTCGTTCCGCAAGTTTTTTCTTCTTGCGAGTTTTTCGTCTTGCGAAGAACGGTTTCCCATAGGAATGCATTGAAAATCAATTAATGCGTTCCTATGGAGACCGCCTTCAGACCAGGTCCAGGGACAGTCTGTCCCCAGACCTCTTCTGAAGGCTGGCGGGGGGAGAAGGACTTTTCTCCCCACCGCCAGCCTTCAGAACAGCCTTCTGAATGTTGGCGGTGGGGAGGAAAACCTTCCTCCCACCGCAAGTCTTCAAAACAGGTCCGGGAACAGAGGAGAAGCGCTGCGCGCCTTCCCCTCTGTTCCCGGACCTGTCCTGAAGGCTTGCGGTGGGAGGAGGGCTTTCCTCCCCACCGCCAACATTCAGAATGCTGTTCTGAATGTTGGCGGTGGGGAGGAAAAACCCTCCTCCCACGCAAGTCCCGGGAACAGAGGCGAAGCGCTGCGTGCCTTCTCCTCTGTTCCCGGACCTCCCACCACAAGCCTTCAGGACAGGTCTGGGAACAGAGGAGAAGGTGCGCTGCACTTCCCCGCTGTCCCAGGAGATTTCCCTATGGGCTTTCGTCTTGCGAAGCAAGCCCATAGGGAAATTCGTCTTGCGAAGCCTCTAAAAATCGGAAAACCCTTTCGTCTTGCGGGTTTTTCGTTTAGCGAGGCATTCGTCTTGCGGGGTACCACTGTATTCAACGTTTAAATTCTTATAAGCAATATAAAAGAAAATTGTAATATCAAACTATACACTTCCTAATCTATACATTGAATGGCAAATAATTCCAAAGCTAACTAATGACACACTGCCATTTAAGAATTAAAATGCAGGGATTCATATCCAAAACGTACTTGGTTGCAAACAACAGTATACAAACAATTCATCATGGGAAGTGAAACCTCTCAGGGCTTTTATTCATTTCTCAGTAAGAAGATTCTATAATTGCAGGTTCCAATGTCCCAGTAATTACACTAGTCATTACCCCTAGGTAACCTCAGTTCTCTCCTTCCCTAGAAACAGCTGATTATAACATTTTATCTGTTGAAGGTTTCTTTAAACAAATCTAGTATGTCACAATCCCTATTTACAGTTTCTATGTGCCCTTTCCCCCCTGAATACAGAATTTGGGAGTCTTGTGAGAAATCATCTAAATTTGAAGGGCTCGCAATCTAACTACTGAATTTAGGAATTATAAAGCTTTATATATTTCCCACTATTTAGTCTACATACCAGGTACCTCTGCATCATCTCCCCATACTACTAGAACTTAACAGCGCTAACACAATCTAAAACAGATCATCAGCATTCATCAAATGTGTAATACTTCTCAGCAGGAATGTAAACACAATGGATGTTTGCTGAGTTTTTCCTACCAAGGTAACTGGTTCTAAGATAACATGGAGACAGTTGGCAATGTCTTCTTTTCTACATGCCAGGTGCTGATATAAACCTCCTTGGGTTAAGAATGGAAGAGCATTTTTCAAAAAGTCAATGCAGCAGTGAAATTGAGGGCCCATGAAGACAAAGTACCTTATACATGTTAGGCTGTCAAAATGCATCTGGGTTACAGCCAACGTTTTGGATGTGTCTCAAAACAAAACTAGCCCAAATGTTAAAACCAGAGACAAATATTAGTCCATATGCTCAACTTTTAACATATAAACTAGCCTAGGGGAATGGATGAGTTGGTGAATGCTTTTAGCACTTGCATAACAATGGTTCATTGAACAGCATAAACGTACCAACTTAGGCATTGATGTGTGAGAAGGTAGTCTGTGTTTTTAAAATAAAGAGTAAATTGGGTGATCTCAAGAATGTACAAAGGGTGCTTTTAAAGTTCTCCAAAATCAACCCTATTATACTTAGGGTATATTATACCCTATTATACTTACAGCACTGTGCTTTGGTCCCCCATCTTTTAATTCATTTTAATTAAATAAATAAATTAATCATTCTAATTTGGGTTCCTCTGTTTCATTTTTGTTGGGTTGGGTAAATAATAAGTTGGGGTTGGTGGTTATTTTAATTTGGGTATAACTGTAAACCTCTTCTTCTTCTTCTTCTTCTTCTTCTTCTTCTTCTTCTTCTTCTTCTTCCTCCTCCTCCTCCTCCTCTTCCTCTTCCTCTTCGTTTGTTGCTTGTATAGGATATCTTGGTTTTTTAATGTTTGACGTTTTGTTGTGTTTTATATGTTGTAAGCCACCCAGAGTTGCTGGAGAAACCCAGCCAGATGGGTGGGATATAAAATAATATTATGATTATGATTATGAAGTCATTATCAGATCTTTTGCTGTTCAACTAGACCCATGTTTCCTGGGGCTTCACATAGATACAACTGACTAGGGGCACCCTCTAAATAAGAGTTACAATATTATTTCACTAATGCTATAGTAACTATTTCTAATAATGATGTCCTGGAGTTTGACACTTGGACAGTGAGTAAAATATATTACCCATACAATCCATTCAGAAGTAACTTTTTACAATCCTAGACAAAACACCTGTGAGGTTTTAATTAGACCTGTGAATTAGAGAGAGACTGGCTAAAGCGAAGATAGAGTGCAGGCAAGGAAGCACTTGGTATTAGCCAGGTCTTTCTAAGATTTCAGACTTGTATTTTTCCAAGGTCTTTCCAAGATTTCACCAGATTTGTATTGGGGATGATTCAAGAATTCTATGAAAAATCTCAGAAGTCCCGGAGGGGGAGTACATAATGCCTTTTCATGGAAAAGCAATTCCTTTCATCTTTTCATTATGCATTCTTACCCACTAGTACACTAGCTACTGACATACGCCAGAAAAGAAGGGGGGAATTAAGGCTTTACATATATATCACATATTTTAAAATTTAAATAGATTTTAATTTATTTTAGTACATTTACCTTAAAAATGGCTTAAAATATCTGAATGCAACAATAAACCTACACATGCAATACAATCCTATGTTTGTTTATCCTGAAATAAATTCAACTGAGTTTAATAAGGATTACTGCCAAACAGGTGTGCATAGGAACATAGCCTCATCTCTTAAAATTAAATCCATGATCACTTCTCAGAGACATTACCATAGCTTTGGTACTATGAAGAAAACATGACAGGGCCAGCTCATTATGCCCTATTCCCTCCAGCTGACTCCTCCCTCCTCCCAGGCCCATAATACAAGTCCAAGAAAACATAAAGATTTGAAGATGGTGATCCTTGTCTATGCCCTCAATGCTCCCCCAAGGGGGGGGGGAGCTTTGCCCGCCCCTACTGGGCTCAGCTGGCACAAGCTGACAATCATCAGAGGTCAGGCTCTCTCTTGTTGCTTCCATTTTCGAATGCGCCTGGGAAGTTGAATGGCTTCCAAGGCACATTTCTCAATTTTCACCACAGACTTTCCCGACCACCCATTGAGCCTTAGTTGTTGCATGTTTCAGAAGTCGACTGGTCTTTCAGAACAGATTACATTTGACAACCAAGGTTCCACTGTAACATGGAGTAGGTACCAAGATGGAGCAAACAGCTCACCTGTTCTGTATAATGTTCTGCCTGCCACCCCAGAGACTATAAATCTTCTCTAAATAAATACTACATTCTACTTTTTTCATGGTTCATATTAGTATGCAGACTCTGTAGAAGGGTTTGGTGATACACAAGAAAGTCAGGAGTTGAGCCTCTCATTGTGCTCGATCCCCTTACCCAGTGTTCAGTGAACAATGTTATCATCCAAAGTAAGATCAGTTAATGAATGAATTAACTGGACCTTACTTTTGAATAAGCATGTTCAGGAATGGGCAATGTATGCTAGTTCATGAATCCACTACTGGTACAATTTTACCTTTGAATGCTATGCACGTATACTCACAGAACTACATCCTGGAGCAGGGAATTAAAAGTTGTAGCCTTGGGTATACACCAAGATGAACTATAGAAAGTCATTCTAAACTCTGAAGCACCAACATTTGAAGATTTCTGCCTCAGGTAATAGGTGAATTGTACAATTAGAATAAAAGCTACATTTCAGATGAGACGGCTCATTTATTAGCCTGAAGGAACAATTTTAAATTGTACAAAAATGTAGGTCAACTGGATTAATTTGTAAAGATCAGTAATGCTGAATACAAGCACTTTTTTTTGCTCCTATGACTAAACAAAATATTTTGTTTGTTTTGCTGTACATTATAAAACTACTGGCTGGTTTGTAACCTAGGAGTACTCCTGGAGCCAACATTGTGACTTGAGGCCCAGGTAGCCCTTGTTGACCAGGACTGCCTATTTCCAGCTATGGCTGGTTGGTCAGCTATAGCCTCTTGGTGAGGTGACTTGGCCATGGTATTCCATTCTCTGGAAAGTTCCAGATTGGATTATTGCTGTGTGCTATAAGTGGAAATGGCCTTGATGATGACTGGTCCAAAATGAAGCAGCCACCTTACTAGCTGGGACTGCCTTTAGAAATCAAATAACCCCTGTTTTAAAATAGCTGCACTGGGTGCCAGTTCATTTCTTATGCAGTTCAAGGTGCAAAACATGGTGGTGTTTAGAGCCATAAATGATTTAGGCCTCAAATATCTGAAAGACCTTCTCTCTTTCTCTACAGACCCTCCCAGGTGTTAAGATGAGCAGATGTGGTCCTCTTGGTATTTCCTCTGCCCTCAGAAGGTTGGGGTAGGGGTGTCCTGAGAAAGGGCATTCTCTGCAGGAGCCGCTAAGTTGTGGAATTCCTCCTGCACAGAGGTGTGTCTGGCTTCTTCACCAAACAGCTTTCAGCTAATGCTGAAAGCCCACAGCTTTGGACTGGCTTTTGCTACATGAGATCCATGTTTCCAGGGCCTTTCCTATTCCAGTGATTGCAATCTGTTTAACCATTTAAAAACTAAATTGTTGTAACCTGCCCTGGTAGCTGCCAGTGAAGGACTGGTAATGCATTTAATTGGGGAGGGGGGAAAGGAACATTGCAATGTAGCCTAAACATGTTGTAAAAGAAAAAAAAACCAAATTAAATTGAACCTGTCCTGTATTTACTAGCATGAAACTATGAGCTCATTAAGGTTAAGCAATTCTAAGTCCCACTGAATATACTTCACTCTACCACTGAAATAAATTGAACTTAGAAATGCTTAATTAGGACTGAATCACAAAGAACATACTTGAAGACATGATACTAATTATAGTTTCTGGATTAATAACTGCTCTGGAATCTTCTAAATTAAGAGTGGCATATAAATGAGCTTACCACAGAAATATATAACAAACGATAAAGTATTTCTCTCACTTCAGCTACCACATTACCAGCACAGTAGGCATTCAGGATAACCATAACAACAACAAAACAGCAATACAATTAGAAAGAGGAGGTGAAAGGCGACAATTTATAGATACTGCAAACATGGTTTTTGTTTCGTCAAGAGTATTTCAACAATGAATTATCTGTTTTCTAATTAGGACGGTGTCTTACCTCTTTAATATATATACAGTATGTGTGCCTCTATCCCAGGCACCCCCAAACTTGGCCCTCCAGATGTTTTGGGACTACAACTCCCATCATCCCTGACCACTGGTCCTGTTAGCTTTAGAAAGGAACTATCACCTTCAGGATCATAGAATCAAAACAAAAGGAAATATTTCCACTAATAATTTAGGCATTTGCACTATTTGAAGTACTGTAGTGAGCGGTCAAGATATTTTCATATTTGTTTCATATCTTGATATAGCCATTGCTTCTTTAATTTCTTCTTCTTCTTCCACATTTCATCTGTGATCTCAAGGCATAAAAAGGCAGTCCTTAAGATATTGCAGTCCTGAGCCATTTAAGGATTATAGGTCAAAACCAGCACTTTGAATTGGGCACTGAAACTAATTGTCAGCCAGTGCAGTTGGTCAGGATGGTGTAATATGCTCAAACTGTCTTGCCTCAGTAAGCAACCTAGCCACCAAATTCTGCACCAGCTGAAGCTTCCGAACCATTTACAGAGGCAGCACCATGTATAACATATTGAAATAATCTAACCTAGAGGTATCCTGAGCATTGACAACAGTAGTTAGGCTATTCCAGTTCAGATAGGGGCACAGCTGGGCCACTAGCCAAAGCTGATGAAAGGCACTCCTTGCCACTGAGCTCACTTAAGCCTCAAGTGACAACAAAATGATCCAGACGTAGCCCACAGCTGCCTATCTGCTCCTTCAGAAGGAGTTAAACCCCATCAAGAGCAGGCAACCTCTCTGCAGTCAGGTAGTCTAGGGAACTGGCCAACAGTACCTCAGCCTTATCTGGATTGAGCTTCAGTTTGTTGGCTCTCATCCAGTACACAGTATGAGGCAGCCATCTACGTTCATTCATTGCAGACAACTTCTATTTCTCAGACATGGGAACCATTACCAACAGAGATCTCTCTTGCTGGGATTCAAGTTCAGTTTATTTGCCCTTATCCAGCCTACCATGACATCAAGGAGCTAGTCCAAGGCCTGCTTGCCCCTTGCCCCAAATCACCTAATGACCACAAAGCTACTAATGACCACAATGCTACAGCAATTTTTTTTCTATTTCTATTATTATTTTAATAATAAACTGCTGTTTTTATTGTTGTACTATATTTGCAAGGAGTAGGTTGAATTTATATCACTGTGTTTCTAGTCTACACTACTGAGATTCAGAATTAATCTTTTCCTGTAATTGTAATTAACAGCACGTTTTGAATCTAAGTGAAAACCCCTAATTTCTCTGTCACACTTCCGGCTGTACTTTGTTGTGCAGTGACTCAGAAATAATTGCTTGTGTGGGATAAGGATATGAAAATATTTTCTTCAATTGGGACCTCATGGGTTCTTAAACACATTCAACTTTATATCCCAACACCAAACAAAAAATCTGTAAGCCTAGGTGGGGGAGGGGGGTCCAAAATAGGGGGGGGGATAAAAAGGGGAGGGAATTGAAATTTGGGAGGAAATTGAAAAATCTGGATGATGATTACAGTATTTTTACATATAAGAAGTTATGTTTAAAATAATGTTATTAAAGCCAATTCATTCTACTGCAAAACTCTTATATTGAAAAAGCAAAGCAAATATTACATGTGGATGTTACTGTTTAAATATTTATATCCCACCTTCACATTACACACATTACATAGGCAAGCAATAAGTTAACTACTTTTTTCAAGGTTATTGGAATCCTTCTCTTAATAATATAATATAATGATATATTGCTTCAAATTCTAAGAAAGGAGATTCCAATTAAACATCAGGAAGAACTTTCTGACGGTAAGAGCTCTTTGACAGCGGAAAGGTCTTCCTGAGAATGTAGTGGACTCTCCTTCCTTGAAGATTTTTAAGCAGAGGTTGGATGGCCATCTGTCATGGATGCTTTAGTTGAGATTCCTGCATTGCAGAGAGTTAGACTAGATGATCCTTGAGTTCCCTTCAAACTCTACAATTCTATGATTCTATACTAGAGAAGTAATGTACTTCAAAACATAATGCAAGGAAACTACTTTCAAATGTTGCAAAGCACAGAACGCAGAATACATGTTTCAGGTATTTGGTGCAGAATTGCACTTTGAGAGACTCCAAAGCATATTTCTCCTGCAGCATGGGGACAAAGTCTTGTCTTTATTTTATTTATTTAACAAAAAATATATATGATGCTTGATTGACAATATATGTTAAAATAAAAAGTTTAAAACTATTTAAAACATATAAAGTTCACTAATATTAACAGTAAAAAAATTAAAACACATCAACACCAACGTTTCTGGATATTTTAAGGAGGTGCGGAAAAGAGTACAAGCAAAGGAACTTAGAATCATAGAATCATAGAATCATAGAGTTGGAAGAGACCACAAGTGCCATCGAGTCCAACCCCCTGCCAAGCAGGAAACGATAGACAGGGAATTCCAAAGTGTGGGTGGTACCACACTAATATACCAATTTCTTATAGCTATATAACAAGTACAATGTGGCATGTGTAACAATGCTAGTTCTGCAGACTAAAGTGGTAGAGTGGACACACTTGTGATCCCGCAAGTAAACAGGTTCCAAGCCATTAAAAGTTTTATACACCAATAGTAAGACCTTGATCTTGTCCTGGTAACAAATCAGCAACCAGTACAAAACTCCAAATGCAGGTATTATAATCTGACCGGGTATCACTCCTGTCAACAACTGTGCTGCAGCATTTGTACAACACTCAGTTGTCTCAAACTCCTCCATCTACTGTAGTAAAAAACAACAACTGATGACTGTTTGTATGGGTCTATTTTTATTCAAGGAACAAACTAGCATGTGAAGATCAAACTGAAAGAAAGGAATCAGAAGCTGTAACATTAATTCTGATTCAAGAAATAAAATTAAGATATATTATCAAGCTATATTATTTACCATGTTGGAAAGGGATCTCATATTAATATATAAGATTCCAGGATAGCTAATTTTGTCCACTATTACTATATTTGATATGTATAATGATACTGTACTACTGATAAGTTCAACAGCACAGCCAAATTTACTAGGGCATTTATTTGTCCCTGAAAATATGAGCTATGCTTCTACATAATAATGTTGCAGCTCAAAGCATAGATAAGAAACTCTTCCTCTTGTTTATTATGACATTGTTTTTATTTATTTTATTTGTCCTTGTTTTCACAACTGGGAAAAGGTACTGCATACTTAGATACCTAAGGGTATAGCAGATTGCACATTCATCTAATAGAACAGAATGATGTAGTCTTGAAAAGCAGTTTAAAAACATTCAAAATAAAATAAATAAAGTGGGTATATTTGCAATTACTGTTGGAGGTTAGAAAGCATATCTACTTTTAAATTTTATAAATATACAAAAGATTATAAACTAAGTTTAGGTTAGACACAAAAAGTGAATATTGCCTGTATTTCAGTTTTTCACAAATACCCATTTCCCCATTCCCTCAAAAAGTGGGGTGATGGCATATTTCCCCTTATGGTTCAAAAATAATCAGAAATTTTACATGTCTACCCAACCCGCTCACATACAATATGTTCACAACTTACCCCTTCAAAATCTTCATTGTCGTAAAGGTACATATCTTTGTCGAATTTTACACTTCTTCACTGTGTTCATATAGTCTTGAAGTTCCTTAGTTTTCTCTTAAAAGTTCACTATCTTAGTGATATACTTTCTACAGCTGGGATACAGAGCTTCAGTACTTGTTTCCCACGGTTGAAATGGTCTTTAAATATTGTTCTCTGATACAAAAACAAAACCTCTTGCTGTAGGCAGTTAAGGAAATTATGATTTGGCAAGCTGCACCAGTAAAAATATTCCACAAGCAAGGAAAGACAGCCACAAAGATGTGTTATCTTAATCCACTTCTATAAGTAGAAGTGTACAGTTGAAAGGCATAGGTCAGTTATTCAAAAGTCCCATGCTAATTGCATGTAGCTGGCCCTGCAATGATTGGCTCCAAGTATAGGGCTGTACTTGAAAAACAGCAAGAATCCTGTTCACTTAGTAGGAATAGCCAAGGGCTGTTGCAGTTCATCTCACTACAGTATATGCACACTTTTCTTTCTATACAGTCACTTGTGTACAAGATAGTATTAATGATCCAGGAAATGGGTATTTTGAGATCTCATCTGGTGACATGACTGGCACTTTAAGAAGATTTAGCTCTCCAAAAGGGGGCAGATCCTTAGAGAGGCGAATTAGAGGCAGAGGCTCAAAAAGCAATTCACTTACAACCTTTGTTAGAACAAGCTGCTCATTAGGAGATATGGGGGAAATAATCAGAGCATCCCGTTTTCTAATCAAACACTATTCTGTTGCCTGAACTTTTTTCAGTTCTTATTTTCAAAAGAATTTTTAAAGTCCTTTCCATTCCATCAGGGTATAAATACTGAAACTGTAAGAATCAAGTTAAACAACCTATGGCCTTTTAAATATGCCACGTGTGTGTGTGTGTGTGTGTTATTGTGATGATGATGTTTACAGGCAGCCCCCTATTTATGCGTGTTCAATATGCACATGACCGTGTATACGCACATTGCGCCGATTCTGGAAGTGAATTTTAAAATTGCTAAAACATTCCCAGAAGATGTGCGAAGAAGTTAGAAAAGGAATGAAAACAGAACCTAGCAATCCCATAGGCCGCTGTAATTGCAATCCCAAGAGCCCTTGCACTGAGACTTGTGCAGAGTTGGAGTTTGAGGAAGGAGGTTGGGAGGGGGTGATTGTGGTGGAGTTTGGAGGGGTTTTTTAGCTGTTCTTTGAGATGGCACCTAAACACACAGCGCCATCATCTTCCTCGAGTGATGGCAAACCCAAGAGGCAGCGGTTGGTGCCCAAGCCTGAGGAGAAATTGGAAGTGATGGACTGTTTACAGGACTGCATGAGCATGTGCTGTGGCATGCAAGTTTGGCAGGAATGAGTCCAACATATGTGCTATTAATATAAGGGAGAAGAAACTCCAGGCTTCAGGGACAGCAAGTCCCAGTACACCTACAACTGCCAAGATCCCCAGTCACATGTGGGATGAGGCACTGAATCTATGGCTAGAAAGCATGAACCATTGGTGTATCCTCATCAATGGCAGCACCTTGTACAAGAAGGTTCTCATGCTGTATGCACACTTCCAAGTAACCTGCAAAGGAGTTCTGAGCCAGCTCCAGTTGGCAGACCTGCTTCAAACAATGCTTCTATTTGAAAAACATCAGCACCCGTGTTAAAGCTGCATCCGCAGATCAGGAGGCTGCCCAAGCATGCCCTGACCAGTTGAGGAGACAAAGGTGCCAGCTACCCATCACCATGTTCCTTGGCAAAACACCATCAGCCACACCAAGTGCATATGTCCCACAGTAAAGGATTTCAGGGTACTGGTCTACCCTGCTTGTCATTGTTTGCAAATCATCCTCCAGTGGTGAAGAAGACTAAGGGGAAGAAGGCAGTAACTCACTGACAGGGTGAGGAAAAGAAAAAGGAGAAAAAACAAGTTTCTCCCCTGCTCTGAAAAAAACAGTAATGGCTGTTTATAGAGCTCCAAACAGACCCCACCTACCCCAGCTGAGGCAGGATCGGACTGGAAGGGCAGAGTGGCACATCTCCCTGAAGAGGCAGAAGCAGAAAATTAAAGACCTTGCTTAACTTACCTGGAGGGAGGAGCCAACCTGAGGTGAAGAAATGCTAGTTGGAAGAAACTACAGAGCTTTCAGGAAGGACTTAATAGGTTGGAGAAAGGGGGCAGCTTAATCTTGTATGTGTATTCCAGGGATCCTAGGGACAAGAATGGTCCCAGACTTGCTTGGTAAGAAAATAAGGGACTCACTGTATCTCCCTTAAATTAAAGGTAGTAGATCTGGGGTTCTTGTGGAACCCTATAGTGCTGCTAATTCTCCTTTAATTTCTTTTTGGACTATGAAGCACAACCCTCATCAGCTGTCTTCTCTCTCCTCAGTCCACACCACTCACTAGCCCTATTTCATACTCAAGTGTTTTGCCTGACTGGAATGTGTCTGATGATGGCTGTTGGTTGCCTGTATGAAGGACACTGAGGGATGTGTGGATGTGTGCAGAAAGTAACCTTCTGTACAAAGGTGAAATGGAACTTTGTTGCTTTGTCTCTGCTCTCACCCTCTATTGGCATGTGGCCCCTGAGGTTCAAAAAAAGTTCCCCACTCCTGACATAACACAGCCTCCCTTGGCTTGTTAAAATTCCCAATGAATTTTATTCTCTTTCCATTACCACACTTTCTCCCCATAAGATCAGTAATACATTAGTACAGTGTTTCCCAACCTTTTTGGGGCAACGGCACACCTGTTTAATGAAAAAAATCTCGCGGCACACCACCATTACAGCCCCGTGACGTCAGCGCGCAGCGTCACGCCAGGAGGGACGCACGAAAGTGAAAGTTTTCAATTTTTTTCCCTCCCCCTTGCCGGGGAACCTCCAAGCTTTGGGGGTGAGGGGGGGAGGAGGCAGCAAAGCGAGGCAGGAAGGAGAGCGCGGCTTGGCTGAGTGAGCTTTGGCAGGGGCAGGGAATGAGAGCCGCGAGGCGGGCGCTGCAGACGGAGGCGCTGCCCGCCGAGCTCGCAGCTCGCCCGTCGAAGCCTGCACGATCACCCGCCGCGGGGAGCCGGGGGCGGCGGCGCGGTTGCCGGGCAGCGGCGGGGGTGGTGGTGGCGGTGGCTGCTTGCCGCCCTCCTGGGCGGAGGCGGGCACGGTGGGCACCGGCACGGCCAAGGGCCCCTGCTTGGTGCCGTCGGATGTCGGAGCTCGCTCGCTCGCCGCCCCGCGTGTGCTCGCCGAGCGGCGATAGGATGTAGCGAGCTGCGATGGGGCTAGCCGGAGAAGAGAGGGCGAGCCCCCTCCGCTCCGGCCCTAAAAAGGGCAAGCCACGCCCCCTCCAGCCAGCCAGGAGGCGTGGCCGGATGGGATTCCCCTGCTCTCACGGGGGCTGAGATGGGATTCCCCGCTCACGTGGGGAAGGGCGTGATGCCCGCAACCCCACCTCCTGGGGCAGGCCCAGTGGCGAGCGGATGCGCAGGCCCAGTAGCGAGCGGCGATGGGATGTGGGAGCTCGCTCGCTCGCCGCCCCGCGTGTGCTCGCCGCCGCCGCCCCGCCTCTCACCGCCCGACTCACCCGCCTCCACGGAACACAAGGCAAAGTTCCACGGCACACTAGTGTGCCGCGGAACACCGGTTGGGAAACACTGCATTAGTAAACCTATGAATTTGTCTCAAAAACCTGACAGGTTGACTTTTTGTTAATATCATATAGTAGTTGAATTAGCAGGAAGTCTTGGTATTGGAATCTTAGCCAAAAGCTACAAAAAACACCAGTTACACAACTAGGCACACTATAAATAAGTTTGCATAAGTTTGCAATGCAATGCCTTTGGGAAAAGCAACAGAAAGACACCACAGCTTTAGTTGGCAATATTAATAGAATAAACATATTCTTCTTAACAAACCTGATGCATTCATTTTCTATCTCTCTCAACAAGCTTTTTATTTGGATCACTTTAACAAAGTGCATGGATTATATATAATTTGATTTGATTTGATTTGATATATATAACCAGATTTAATACTGGGAAGCATAATTCAGTAAAAGAATGTAAGTAGTGTAACTTAAAATGGGATTTATTTTATATACATATTTTTCCTCACCTCTTTTTACCTGATGAAACAATATTCTGCCGAATTTAGTATTTACTGAAGTGTTGCTACTGCAGCTTCTGCATAAGCTCTATTGAAATAAACAGGCTGTGCAGCATCAGTGCCATTTTACATTTATCTCGGAGAAGTGACACATCTCTAGGCTTTCCTGTTGAATACGTTGCTGTCGTTTATCCATGATACTTTGAACAGCATTTCTCTTTATCACTGGGAAGTTCAACTCCAGAAATAGATGCTATCCATCTTATCAGTCCACCAGACATAGGCCCCTGTTTTTTTCAATCCTTCTCTGGACTGCTTCCCTTCCTGTGCAGTATTAACTTTTGTTTTGAGCACTGCTACATTACTTATGCCTTTCCTAGTGACTAAAATACCCAATCGCAAAAGTGAAATCAAAATCTGACTCAAAATGTACTTCGCAGGAATTCATTTCTCTTTTTTATCATTTCTGTTGATAAAATGCCTACTGAGTATGGCATGTTGATGCAACTGTGCAAGAATAGTTTCCTTCATAAACTATTCCTCCTTTTATTACATTATGCATTTTTAATCACTCAAAGCAGCACCACATAGCATGGAAAGAGGGAAAACTCTGGGGTCAATTGCAGTCAGCGTCCTTTGAAATATATATGGTTGGACAGTGTTCTCGAAGCTACCAACATGAGTTTGACCAAACTGTGGGAGACAGTGGAAGACAGGAGTGCCTGGCGTGCTCTGGTCCATGGGGTCACAAAGAGTCTGACACGACTAAACCACTAAACAACAACAACAACTATATATATATATATGATATTAAAATATTTTTAACCTGCCCACTAACAATTGATTTCAGGGAAGCATATAACCAATAAAACCACAGTTCATGATATAAAACCATAATCATATTCAGCATAAAATTAAGGCAACAGTAAAATGATCATGAGCAGATCACAGGCTAAGCACCAATCAAAAGGAACCAAATGACTGAGTAATTGATCGTGTCTATGTCACTACTGCAGAACTTTCATTCCTTGTCTTTTAATTGCTTTCTCTATAAATATGTAAATCTTTGAGGAAAAAAATGAATATATTGCTTTTCTACCCTGCCTTTATTTCATGATGAAATTCAGCATAATATACTTAGGTTTTCCAGGTGATCTTCTATGCAGTCACTGATCAGACCTAGAACCATTGCATAATGCGCCTTCAGACCATGCTCTGTACATATATTGCACTTTCCCACATCGAAGAAACCAGCCATTTGGTGGAAAACGCTGTAGCTTACATCTACCATCAGGAAGTTGCAATAAAAGGAGCTCTGCTGGGCTTCAGGCAGTTGAATTGGTTTCACTACTGAGCTATGGTCACCTTCCCAAAGGAAACTGATGGCCCATAGACCTCACATATGAATAAGACCAGTGCTTTTTTTCCTAAAAAAATTGTTTAGGGGTACTCTCATTCTGGGATGCAGGTGGCGCTGTGGGTTAAACCACAGAGCCTAGGACTTGCTGATCAGAAGGTCGGCGGTTCGAATCCCCACGACGGGGTGAGCTCCCGTTGCTCAGTCCCTGTTCCTGCCAAGCTTGCAGTTCGAAAGCTCATCAAAGTGCAAGTAGATAAATAGGTACCACTCCAGTGGCAAGGTAAACGGCGTTTCCGTGCGCTGCTCTGGTTCACCAGAAGCGACTTAGTTATGCTGGCCACATGACCCAGAAGCTGTACGCCGGCTCCCTTGGCCAATAAAGCGAGATGAGTGCCACAACCCCAGAGCCGGTCACGACTGGACCTAATGGTCAGGGGTCCCTTTACCTTTACCTTACTCTCATTTTGACTCAAATACGGAAAAATGAATACAGTAAATGGACAAAAGTACAAAGATTCACAAAATGTTTAGGAGTATGTGTCCCGCTGAGTCCCCCCAGAAAAAAAGCACTGAAAAAAAAAAAACACCCAGAAAAAAGCACTTCACCACATGAAAGAGAACAAACTTTTATGGCTCTATTTGCTACCACTCCAAAAAGAAAAGTATGGGCAATAGCAAACAAATTAACCTGTTTCAACTACTTAATAGTATTTGCAGTTTTGGAAACTCCTGGTCATTCATCTTTCACACTGATAGTATGAGAGCTGAAATTATTTATTTCTACAGTAATTGTGTTAGTTACTAAGGTTGCAATCCTATACACTTTTATATGAGTAGACATGCATAAGAATGCATTGTAAAATACCACTAGCTTCAGTTTATTATATTCTCTGTCACTTTCCTGTATGTACATATTCGTCATGGTATTGCTTAACATCTGCTGACATCAGAAATAAAGTTCATAGCTGAATAAAGTGCACCGTTCACCTTGTAATTTATACAAGATGGGTTGTAAGAAGGCCAATAGAAATATTTATCACAGGGGAAAAAACACTGGAAAAAGGAATATATTAGTAAAGAGGTCACAATAAACTATCACATGAAAGTTATTATAAAAATGTAATTCCTTAAGAGGTCTTGCTAAAATACTGATTTGATTCAGTTTCTGCTGCTCTTTCAAAGAAACTCTTCAACATCACTTAACAGAGTGTCCTTTACTCTCTTTAGGGGGAACATCTATTTTAGTAAAAGAGATTGGGCTTTGTTAGAATGAAACAACTTTTAATTTAAGCACAGAAGAGCTTTTGAGCAATCATAAATCAAGAATAGGGATACTAATAGCATACTTGGCCAGTGATTCTGTGATTCTGATAAGACAGAAACAATATGTGTTTTATTTAAAAAGCTGTGGCTAAAAATATTCATATGTACAAATATATAATGGCCATTTCTTTCCTCCTTCTTATAGTAAAAAAATTCAATGACTGAAAATTAGGCATTTCCTTCCATAGTTAGATGTTACATAGTTATATGCAAAGGAGCAAAACAAAGGGTTATAATCAAGTATGTAATATCAGTTTCTCAAATCACTTGTTCCATTTTATTTTAATAAATACTTTCTTCATGTTATCTCCGAGACTGATTTTAGGAATCCTGTTGCAATGTCTGTAATAGGAACTTCAAAAGTTCAAAGGCCATCACACAATTCAGTTGCAGCACTCTCCATCTCCATGTGCATACTCCCAAAATCCAGAAGAATGTGGAAGAATTCACATAAGTCGCTAAGAAGCAATGTCTGTAGATATAATGGTAAACTATGGTTTTGTGTTACATGAATTAGCCAAAGGATTGTGAGCCAAAGGCTTGTGAGTCAAAGGCCAAACCAGGTCGAAAACCATAGATTTTGCTTAACTATAAAAAAATCAGTTCTGTGTGCTATTTGTTTGCCTATGTTTTGAGATTACTTTAGACAGTTCTCTTAACTCTCTGTTTGTTTGATTGTTTGATTGTTTGATTGTTTGTTTGTTTGTTTGTTTGTCCTCCACCTACCTAAGGTTTCAATCACTTAAGTAAAGCAAGTGCAAGTTGTAGGCTTACTGTATTTATAAGCAAAGTGCATAACATCAAAAATTACATTCCATTTTAACTGCAGATATTGAGTTATTCATATTCACACCACATTCAATGTTGATGGCAAGGTGTAATGAGAATTATGAACCGATCTTAGTATGTGGTTTTGAATATTGAATATATACACACAAATCACTAGCCTTTTTTTACAGCATATATATTATCCAAACTGTATCCTGAAAAAACAGAAATGTTACACATGCTCAAAAAGCTATAGCAGAAGGACATCTTTCCTCCAGTCCTGCCTTATTTAATGAAGAGAAATTATTTAAGTTCAATTCATTTTCTATCTACTTCTCCTTCATACAGGTGTGTTATTCTTAGCTATACTCCCAAATTTAGAGTCTAGTTGAGCAAAAAGAGATGCAAATAAGAGGAAGAGTTTAGTACCACCTAACAGTGCTCCACTTCACTTTAGACATGATTAAAATATACAATTGGAGACAGGAGTATGATGCCATCATGTGCAGTTTAAGTATTATATAAACTATACATTACAAAAGAACATAGAAAAGTGGCTATTATGCATAGCTGAAATTGTTGCATTGCTAAATGATGTGATTCTTCTGCCTGGCCCACATCACTGATGGCAGCTGATGCTGGTGTGAAAGCGGTGCCCGCCTGATGCAGGAATAATATGATGACAAGCACTACATAATTATGGAGTCAGCATGGAAAAGTAATCACGTCAAAGCTGTTTTCAGTCTGTCTATATAACAGGTGGTCACGCCAACTGCAGCACAAAGAACAGCAGGCTCGCCCAGCTGAGCTGTTTACTGAGTGGGAACCAACTGTGAAGTGCAAGGTTTAACGGGGCAGGGGGAGGCCCTTCACACAGCGGTTATCAAGCCTCTTGTGCAGTGTTCCTTCTATTAAATGTATGTTTTAGCAAGCCTTTGAAATTATATAGGTCTTGGGGTGAGAGCAGAGGGGCTTGAGGTGAGCTGCAGGGAAAGGGTGATAGGTGGCAGGGTGGGTGAGGTGGAAAGGGGACATTTGGTCACGGGAGGAGGAAGGGGAAGGGGAAGACAGCATTGGCAAACAGAGTGAGCAGGGGTGGCAGCTCCTAATATTAAATGAGAACTGAGCAATATTCTGTCCTTTGAGTACAATTGTAGACAAACAAAAGTCCAAACATTTGAAAAGCGCTCTAGAATATTTTATTTTAATTGGCATTTGTGTGGCAAATATAATCCAACAGAAGGAAGTTGGATTTGTGTGTTTTGCCTGTTTTATTCTATTTTAGGAACATTTTACAATTTCTCTATCACTACCAGCCTTTATCCTTCTAAGTAACTTTCCTGATGACTGAACTTGAGAAGCAGTGCTTTATTTACACTATGGTTTGCGAACAAGCCACGATCTAGGACTACAGATTGATACTAGTTGCTTCTCACTTATCATAGTTTAAAAAAATCACAGCACTCTAACATCAAATGTCTCAAAGAACCATGGTTAGTTTAAAAACAGATGATGTTGATTTCCTTTTCTAGCATGTGGAGAGGAGGAAAGAGAAAAAGAACATGTGAGCACAACACTTGTGTAGGAAACATCTGTACTGAACCACTATGTAGGCTGATAATGACTGATTTAAAACACAGGAAAAAAGGCTTTTTTGTTCGAAATGACTAGAAAAGGGTTACTCTAGGATTATTTTTTCTCATTTTATGCCATAAAATGAGTGAAATGACCATGTGAATATTTATATCTATATGGGTGGCGCTGTGGGTAAAACCTCAGTGCTGAGGACTTGCCAATCGTATGGTTGGCGGTTCGAATCCCCACGGCGGGGTGAGCTCCTGTCGTTCGGTCCCAGCTCCTGCCCACCTAGCAATTCAAAACACTCTTAAGTGTAAGTAGATAAATAGGGACCGCTTTATAGTGGGAAGGTAAACGGCGTTTCCGTGCACTGCGCTGGTGCTGGCTCGCCAGCTGCAGCTTCATCACGCTGGCCACGTGACCCGGAAGTGTCTTCGGACGGCGCCGGCTCACGGCCTCTAGAGCGAGATGAGCACGCAACCCTAGAGTCGGACACGACTGGCCCGTACGGGCAGGGGTACCTTTACCTTTACCTTATACTCCATTTACAATCCTGCTTGCAATGACAAAACAATAAACCTCAAGAAAGCTGTATTAGAATAAACTGGTAAGAACTATTTAAGAGGCTTGCAAGTTGTAGTAGAGGGAGAATGAAGCAGTGAAATGTTCAATCTGTCTGAAGTATACTTTGCTGTTTTGCATGGTGTTGTAAAGAAACTGCTGTTAGGAGAAAGCAGATTTCTGTACCCACCACTAGGTAGTTTATCTCTGAGATATTCTATAGTATGCATACTGTACTTTAAGTAGGCAATCTTTACTTCAGGGTAGGCCTGGGTGACCTATTGGGGCAGGGAAAGCACTGGGTCTGGCTCCGCTGGGGAGCCCTCCTTCACCCCAGTTGAGCCGTGCAAACAAGCTCCGTTGTCCCACCCCACAATGCACTGTGATGAAACCACCTCAGCTCCCACAGTGAGAGCTGCAGCAGTTTCACCTGGAGCTTCGTGGGCTGAGGCCAATGCAGCTTGTTTTTTCAACATTGTGGTATATCGCCAGGCTGCAATGTTTGGCTGGTGATACACCTCAATGTTGAAAAGCTGATATCGTCTAGCCCTGCTGCAGCGGTGAAGAACCTTTTCCAGTCCAATGACCATATGCAAATGATGATTGAGGCCAGAGGCAACGTAGGTGGGCCAATGGATACAACCTTTGTACAGTCCAGCCATGCAGGATACATTCAAGCCACAGAAAAGCCTACGTTTCTGAACATCCTAACCCATCCAAACAGGCAGGCAAGAGGTAGGATCCCTGGACACATTCCAGCTAGACATAAAACTTCTGACAGTGCAAATGATGATATTTTTCCTCTTAATTTATTCATGGCACAACTTGGCTGTGAGTCCTGGAGGACCTGCTTCCTGTCTTGCTCAACAGTCACAAAATGCTGACAGACTAGGGTATGGGACTGAAAACTGAGGGGGAAGAGGACTGGAGTATCATGAAGAAGGTTACTACTGAGTCAATGAACAGGAGCACTTCTCATTGCAGCATCTATTTGCAGGTCCCACTTCTTTCTCCTTAACATCTGAATCAGGTGAGTCTGTGGAAGTGCTAAACTAGTTTCCTAAGTTTAGTGATGGGCTGGATAAGGGCTAATAAACTGAATATATTTTCTGACATAACCAGAGACTCAAGTTGCTTCTGTGACATGGAGTATCCTTTACAAGCTATGGCTGGTCAACCAACTACAGCAAGTCCTGGACAGGGATAGTCTAGCCATGGTTACCATATTCATGACCTGGTAACTTCTGGATTTAACTATTGCAATGCTATTGGACTAATGAAAGAAAAATATTTTGAAAAAGGTTTGTTATCTGTAGTCTTGTTTGCATGCTACTTTAAATCACATTTAAACTAAACTGTGGTTTAAAGGTGAACACACAGCTCACTTGTGCATGGAGTGAAAATCACAGGCATTTCACTCCTCCCCTGTTGCTGCACTGGCAGGAGTTAACCATGATTTGGCTTAGTGCTATGTTTGAATCCCGGCTTGAGGTTTGTTTCCCTAAAACAAACCACGAATGGTAAACCAATAGCAGCAGGAACAGGAGAGGAGTAAAGCACTCACAATTTTAGCTCTATGCACCAGTAAGCCACATGTTCTCCCTTAAACCATAGTTTAACTATGGTTTAAAGGCAACCAGGTCAGAATTAATGAGAAACCATGATTTTTGCTTCCTATGCATGGATTATTGTGCCAGCAACAACAATGTCATTTTTGCTGTTATGCTGGGGTATATTAAAAGAATTTTCCAAATATGCTATGTCTCCTACCACTTAACACTATAACTTTATTTATTTTATTTATATACTAGCAGTTATGCTCAATTTATAAAAGCAACAATTGCTCTGATTGGCCACAAATAATCTACAACACAACATCTGTCACAAACCAATTAATTCAGATCATATGGTGAGTATATTTTGTGATTTTATAGGATATTAAAGTATTCCCCCCCTTCTAACTAGACATGACACTCATTATTGGTGAAGATGTATTCACTACTTACCTGTTCTTAACCTACTCTTACTTTGAGCACCCCTTTTTCATTTTAAAAATTCTTTTTTTAAAAGATGTGGGAGTATACAACACCAGAACTAGTTTCCACTGAAGACAACAAAAGGGCCCATGACCCAAGAGACCTCATTATATACAACTTCATCATGTTTTTCATCTCACATGATTCTGAGTCTATACTGCAAGATTTTTAATTGGCTGTTGCATGCTGCCAGATAGAGCTTGTATGCTTCGACACAAAATCAGAAACACATTACCGCACACCATCAGCATCATGTGCCCTTGCTGTGAAAAACTTATGATATATTTACAAGCAGCTGAGCAACAACAGCACATCTTTTAGACCACTTTATGCTTTGATGCAGTCCTTATTAAATATTTCTAAGAGGACTTAATTATGTTTTTTTTCCTTTGTATCACACCATTTGTTGCTCTTTCCTTTACCCACAACCATTCTATCCATTTCTAAAGATAATTTTTGTTGGGCTGTATGCCCAATAGTTAGTTAGCAATAATTATTTAGCTACTTTGTCAGTTGTTTTCAAGGCCCAAAATAACATTAACAACCTCCACCCAAAATCACTGAAATTATTCCATTGCATTAGTGCTATGTAATTATTTCACTAATTCTGAAAAGACAATGAATGCAATATATGATTTAGGAGCCATAAACTGAAGACCAGAGTTTAATACTTATACAAGGCATTTGCCTTACACTGGCACACTGGAAGATGAAATTGGAAATGGTGGGAGAGCAATGCTAATACTGTATATACACACAGGCCCTGCTTTCTGAACACAAAGCATTCCTAGAAAATCATTTGTTAGGCAAGTGATCGCATAACAAGCTGACAATTTCCCTTATTTCCTAAGGGAACAATTCTAATCTGTGATCTCTCTTCCGCCTCCCACTATGGTTTCTTCCTAAAATAGCTGCAGCCAATCAGCAAAAAGAAGGCAAAGAAAAAAATGATTTGTCCAATCACTTCTGCCCTCCTCTCTCCCCTACCTCTCTATACAGAATCTGCCTCAAAATGACTGCCGTAAGCCAGCAAAGCACAAACAAGTAAGGAAGTGGGCAAAACCCAGTTGTTTGGGTAGCTGTATCTGAATTTTTACATAACAAGTGGGCAGACAGTGGGAGCTGCATGTAGTGTTTAACCATGGCCATGGAACACGCATGACAGATAGAGTGGCCATACTGGCTGGAACTAACGTAGGCTGGAGGGCCATGGATTGCACACTCATGGTCTATGCCTTGAAAAAATGTATGAGAGTCAGGCTTTTCTAACTATAGAGGAATAAGAGTTTGGATTTGATATCCCGCTTTATCACTACCCTAAGGAGTCTCAAAGCGGCTAGCATTCTCCTTTCCCTTCCTCCCCCATAACAAACACTATGTGAGGTGAGTGGGGCTGAGAGACTTAAGAACTGTGACTAGCCCAAGGTCACCCAGCAGCTGCATGTGGAAGAGCGAAGACACGAACCCAGTTCAGCAGATTACGAGAATACTGCTCTTAACCACTACACCACACTGGCTCTCCATGAAATATAGTCATGGACTGGTTGGATACAGGGGAATGGTGGGAGGAACCAGCTAGGGAACCACCAAGGGAAGAAGGCTCAGAACCTGGGGAGTGGTGTAGTGGGACAATGATGAGCGGTCAGAAGAAGACTAGGAAAAGGAGGTGTTGGAAGATGAAAGGTAACTTTTCCTAGTCTTCTTCTGACCGCTCATCACTGTCCCACTACACCACTCCCCAGGTTCTGGAAGAGTCTATGGCAGAAAGAAGTCAAGAATCAGGAACAGAATATGAAGCAGGTGAGTGGGAGGAGGGAGGCCAAGAGGCAGAGATGTGTCAGGTTGGTGAAGAGTCACGGGTGTCTGCCCCTCCTGCTGTGACAAGCTCCCCTCCCCCTCTGTCTCCTTAGAACCAGAAGAGGGCTGAAAGAGGCAGAGCAGCAACACGCCTCATGTAGGCGCAGCCTCTTATTGCTTGAAAAAGTCTTAAAGAAGAGGGAATTTAGTCGGCTGTGGGGAGGCAGGGACTTTCAGTCTCAGCAACTGATTTCATAAAGTAATACCCACAGGGCATGAGCTGCTGTACTCCTTAGGCTGACACTCAGTAAAATCAGTGAAGACCATGTTTTTGTTAATAAAGAGTTAACTCCAGCTCAAACAGTGTAATTAACTGGCCGGCATGTTCTGTGACAACTATAAAGAACAAACAATTCAAGCCAAAATCAGTCTGTACCAGCAGTGAGTGCTTTGCACTGCTCAGGAACTTTTAGAAACAATTTTTAGTGTGTGATTTTTAAGTGGATAGTGTAATTTGTGAGTTTGGATCAGTTAAGTGAAAAATTGGGTGAAGTCATGTCAAGATCACATTTTGGTCTGCCATGCTGTTTCAGAGTGGTACCTGGCATCTAAACATTGACAAAGACTACCACCCTCACATAAAGCACCTCATGCCTATTTGATATCTTGAGAAGTGACTGAACCTATGAGAGAAATGAGGCAAAGTCCTGTTTCACTCTTCCATCTTGACTCAAAATGGTGCCTGGCTTCGAAACATCCATGAAGACCACCGTTCCCACCTCAGGAACCCTCATGTTGAGTTTGGCAATGATATCTCAGAAGGTGGCCATACGTATGCCAAAAAAATGGGTGAAGTCACACCAAAGTCATTTTAGTTTACCACGCTGATTCAAAATGTGACTAACATTGCAACACTGATGAAAACCATTGCCCTGACCTCAAGAAGCCTTGGGCCAAATTTTGCAATGGTATCTCGAGAGGTGGGTGAACTTATATAGAACAGACAGACAGGCCACTTTCCAAAATCCACAGAATATGTGTATTTTGATTAAGACAATAGATTTATGCATCATTAGCTATGTGTTGTAATTATTGCATTGATTGTTTATACAGTAAAGTGAAATACAACTTTATTTCTTCACAGACTTCTGGGTACATTCTCACTGTATTATTCTGGATTTTTAAAAAACAAATTGTTGCAACAGCTTGTATTTCCCTCATTTTCTTTCTGCTCATCCATCACTTCCAGGACATCCTTGTATTTAATTTTAGATACCCTTAAAAAGTTTTTTTTAGCACACTCTTAACATTGCCATTATAAGAATGAGTTTGCAGTGATGGCCTATGGTTACAAATGCATTCACTTTGCCTTACTCTGCGGCCTAAAACAGGTTATTGCCTTTGAGTCAGTGCCAGAAGAGCGTTAAGTGGAAAGACACTTTGGCCACATTTGCACATTATGCTAAAATGTGAGGCTTCAAGCTTGCACTCACCCTCCCGCTCCCATATAGCTAGAGGAGGACTGGCAGCTTTTTAATGAAAAAATTAAAAAGTCAGATTGCCATGTGATCTGAACAAGGGATTGTGGTTTATAACAAACTCTGTTTAGTTTAACAAGCTAGCTTCAGAAATCAGGGTTTGAAGTTGTTTACTCTCAGTACTGATCAGAGTTTGCTCTAAGCCATAATCCCTGGTCTAGATGACAGGACCAGCTCAAATTCAGGGAAAGCTCAGGGAAGGAGTACAGAAGTTGCCATAATAGATGATTAATCTTCTAGATTAATCTTGTTTGGACTTTCCTGCCCCTCTATGAAGGTCACCAGAGAAGCATATAAAATAATTAATATAAACATTATTAATAGAATCCCTGCTTCCAATTTGTTTCAGACTGCTTTTCTCTTCAGTGTTTACTTCTGTTTACTCTTGTATTTTGGTAAGCTTGACTATACTTCTGTGATTCCGGGAGTTCTACTGTTCCTTACTTCTTTAGAGACTATTCTTTGGACCTTATTCTTGTAAGTTTTAAGCACAACCTATAAAGAGTTTGCCACCAAGCAGTAGCCTTCTCCTGGATCTTTTACAAGAAGAGGCAAATTGTTGCAAAGGATAAAACCTGAAACAAAGTCACAACACAAGAAAGCAAAAATCAGCGAGTAAATAGAATATTACTAAATATAATACAAAGTATTGATGTGTTTCGTCTTATCAACTTGTACTAAGTATAGGTATCCAAATAAAAAATAATTTTTTCTTCAGGAGGAAATGCTATGAAAGGTTCTAAGCATGGGCATGAGTTTGAAACAGAGAAATTATTTACAGTTTCTAAATGAAATGTCTATTCTACATAAATGCAACAGTATTACAAATGGAGGTGCTCTACCTCCACCCTAGAACCAACTGTGGCTATTATGCAGGAGTCCACAAAGAAAAAGCACAGACCACAATACACTAGGAAATTACCGTATTTTTTGCTCTATAAGACTCACTTTTTCCCTCCTAAAAAGTAAGGGGAAATGTGTGTGCGTCTTATGGAGCGAATGCAGGCTATGCAGCTATCCCAGAAGCCAGAACAGCAAGAGGGATTGCTGCTTTCACTGCATCATGATCCCTCTTGCTGTTCTGGCTTCTGAGATTCAGAATATTTTGTTTCTTTTTTTCCTCTTCTTGTGGTCTGGTGCGTCTTATAGAGCGAAAAATACGGTATATTTGTTCAGTATCAGTTTAAACCAATACAGAGTTAATTAATTAAGTAATTATGTGTTTTTTCGAGGGGGGAAGAAGAAGAAGAAGAAGAAGAAGAAGAAGAAGAAGAAGAAGAAGAAGAGTATGGATTTGATATCCTGCCTTTCACTCCCCTTCAGGAGTCTCAAAGTGGCTAACAATCTGCTTTCCCTTCCTCCCCCACAACAAACACTCTGTGAGGTGAGTGGGGCTGAGAGACTTCAAAGAAGTGTGACTGGCCCAAGGTCACCCAGCATTGGTGGAAGCATTAGATATAAATTGATCTATCAGAAATATGAATACCTATTGCATTATTAGAGTTGTATTTGTTACATTTGTATTTTTATATTTGTACTGTATTTGTTACATTTGTTACTGGTTAGTAAAAACTATTTGAATTACATAAATTGTGAATCCCTTCATTGAAAGATAAAGTCCCCGTCGTCGTCCCCCCCTTTATTTACCTGACCTTTGCTTGTCTACTTTCAGGTCTAGACTATATAATTGCTTCGGTCAAAATATCCACTTTAAAAGCACAGTCTTTATTTAGACAGTAAGCTGCTCGAGGGAAAGGCTTTTCTTATTTGCCTGCATGATGATGACATTTATAGCTTAGAAGAGCAGTATCAATATTATATAATAATGTAGATGGAAAGAGCAGATGACAGTCTATTTGTAAGAATGCAATGATGTATAGCCATTATTACATATTGAAAATACAGTTCTAGTCAGTTTATTTTGAACTTGTACGATTTTGAGTAGTTCTACTGTCAGGCGACAGACAAACCAACCCCCACGGCAGGTTGCCAGGAATGGACAAGACAAGGAAAAGTCCTTACCATCTGCTTTTATTCAATATTCACAGAGAGGCTTGGGAATGCAGCCTCTCAGAATAATGATGTTGTCACGAGTAAATCTCCACCCCACTTTTCTCCCACTTCCTCATTCGTCAACAGCATCACCCCCTTTATGGCTGCCACTTTGGGCCATCTGTCACTGAGCTCTTATCTCTCCCACTTTCAAGGCCTGCCAGGTTCTGGGAGAAAGTGGGTCTGGAATGCATTCTAGTGATAACATGTCAGTCAGCTGCTGCTCTGGCTCTGCCTCCTCCTCCTCTCCCATTATTTCCCAACTTTCCCCCTCATCTTCCTCTGAGCTGTGACCTCCCCCAAACCCCTGTTGTAATTATGAACTGTCTTCTTCTGTGGAAGGGTCAGGCTGGGGAGGCAGTCTCCACCATTCCTCCTCTGCCCGGTCCCTAACATCTACATTTAAAATAAAATTGTCTGCATATCAAACATTTTGGTATATGTTAGATTTCGCTTAACTGTTTGTGTTCTGGGATTTATTTTTGTAGATGTATGTAAATTTTCATACAATCAAAATGACCAAGAGGCTACATCAACTGCTCTATGGGAAAAGGTCACAACATCTGGGACTTTTTCATTTAGAGAAAAGACAAAAAGCGTGTACAAAAATAAGAGGTATTTAAAGTTATTCGTGGTATGCAGAAAGTGGTTAGAGAAATTGTTTTCGGCTAGGCATAACACTGTTTCCAATGAAGAGGACATCCACTGAAGCTGAATGTTGAAAGGACAAAAGAAAATACTTCACATAGTGCATAGTTAAACTATGGAACTTGCTCCCAAAGAAGGCAGTGATTGCCACCAACTTGGATGATTTTACAAGAGGACAGCACAAATTAATGGATATATGCTTATCAATGGCTACTGGCCACAATGGCTATGTTCTAAATCTACTGTTGAGTTCCAGTTGCAGGGAATCAAAGGCATGGGAAGCACAGTTGCACCTAGATCTTGCTTTCAGGCTTCCCACAGGCATCTGGTTGAGAACAGAATGAGGCGCCAGATGAGTCTTTGCCTGATTCAGCAGGGCTCTTCTGACGTTCAACATGTGAGCATCCCAGGAAACATCGTCCTCACTCCAACTCAGTTATGTTTCCCATCAGTGATATCACCACAAATGAGGCTGGGTGAAAAACACACACACACACAGACAGAGACACACACACACCTGCATTGTTTCATAAGATAAATTAGCAACTTATGAATGGACAAAATAGCAGTCAAACTGAAAAGGTTGTGACTAACTTTTTCCAGGTACAAGTACACATAATCCAATATTGTTTACCAATCCAACATTACTGATCATAACTCTTGCTACAAAATTTCTGATTATGTAGTATCACTCAAGGAAGGGGTCGGAGGAAAATATGGCAACAAAGCAGCAACAACCCATGGAAAGAATGAATGTGAGCAGCTACAACAATGCTGTAAAGGCAGTAGAAATGGCTTGGTGGCCATTCTGGTCATGTTCACAGGTCCCAACTTGAATAAAATATGGGGGGGGGGGGCGGCGCAAGTAAGCATAATCAATCACAAGATGCGGTGCATGCACACCATTTGAATGGTAATGCCCATCAACTTGTGTCAATAAGTCCTTTGTATAGACATACTGAGCTACTGTCACACAGTGAAAACATTCACCCCAATTAGCAATTTCATATTTCATTTATGATATACGATATGATATTATATCTTGTGGAACAATGAAATTGAAAACTACATAAAACTACCACAAAACTACATAAAAACTACATAAAAACTACATAAAAACTACATAAAAACTACATAAAACATTCAAAAACCCCTAAAAACTCTAAAACCCCATTTTAAAATACACTATACTACAGAGACCCCTTTTTGCCGCGTTTAGAACCAGAATTGCATTAGCGTAGAAACTTTCAGGCAGCTAGTCCTGGCCTTTATAACCCTATACCTTCTTCCAGAAGGCAGAAGCTGAAAGAGATCATTTCCAGGGTGCGTACTATCATGTGCTATCTCTGCCGCTTTCTTATGGCACCTGGCAGCATAGATTTGATCTAAGGTGGGAAGAGTGCACCCAATAATTCTCTCTGCAGTCTTTACAACCCTGGATAGCATTGTTTTTTCCCTGGCCGTGCAGCTCCCAAACCACACGCACAGACCATACGTTAGTACGCTCTCCACAGTGCAATGGTAGAATGCCATCAACAGGTCCTTTGAGAGATTGTTTTTCCGGAGGATTCTCAGAAAATATAACCTCTGCTGTGCTCTCTTCACCAGGTCTTTGCTGTTCTCTCCCCAGGTTAGGTCGTCTCTCAATTCCATTCCCAGAAATCGAAACACTGAGACCTGTTCCACGTACTTCCCCTCAATAATAAGTGGCTGAATATTCAATTTACATTTCCTAAAGTCCACAATGATCTCTTTTGTTTTCTTTAAGTTAAGCAGTAAGTTGTTTTTCCTGCACCACTCCCCCAACTGCTCAACTTCCTTCCTATAGGCCGTCTCCCCCTCTCCAGCCGTAATTAAACCAACCACCGTTGTATCATCTGCGAACTTAATGATCTTATTACTGCGGTATTTGGGGGCACAGTCACTGTATAGTGCGTGTATAAAAGTGGGCTCAACACGCACCCCTCCGGCGTCCCCGTATTCGTGATGAGATCCGCAGAGACGTGGGAACCCAACCTGACCCTTTGGGGACGGTTTGATAGAAAGTCTAATATCCACCTGCACAAACATGGTGGAAGTCCCAGGTCTAATAATTTGGGCACCAATCTATGCGGAAGAATAGTATTAAATGCAGAACTAAAGTCTACAAATAACAGTCTCGCGTAGTTCCCTTGCTTCTCCAAATGAGTCAGGACAGCATGTAAAGCCATTGCCACAGCATCCTCTGTGGATCTCTTTGCCTTGTACGCAAACTGGTAAGGGTCAAGTCCCACTGGCAGACAAGATAAGATGCGCTTCCTCACCAGTTTTTCGAAACATTTCATTATAATGGGTGTCAGAGCCACAGGGCGAAAATAATTCAGACTGTCTATCTTTGATGTTTTTGGCAGGGATATAATGGTAGCGGATTTCAGACAGGATGGAACAGTGGCTTGGGCCAGAGACTGGTTAAAAATCTTCGTAAAGATTCCTGCCAGTTGGTCCGAACAATCTCTTAGCACCCTGCCAGCCACCCCATCCGGGCCCATAGCCTTCCTTGTGTTTACCTCCTTTAATATTCGCCTTACTTCTCCCTCTTCCACCCTGGCAGCATTTCCTGTAGGTAGTGACGCCAATAGCTCTGGCATCCCTGTTGGAGTCACTGTTGATGTCACCTCAAATCGGGCAAAGAAGGTATTCAACTCTCCCACCAAGGAAGCAGTACTCTCTACCACTGATGAATTCCTTGATTTATAACCAGTCAGATGTTGGACTCCCTGCCACATTTGTCTAGTATCATGATTTCTCAGATGGTCCTAAATTTTTCCTCTGTACTCCGCTTTTGCTTTCCTGATACCCCTCTTCAAGTTCGCTCTTTCTATGCCATACAATACCCGGTCCCCAGTTCTAGAAGCAGAATTTCTAGCCTTATGCTCCACTGTTCACCTCCAGCTAAAAACATTCTAGAAACCCTCCTCTAAACCAACCCTCCTCTAAACCAACAGTGAAGCCTGTGCATTCCTCTCCTGTGACACCACCACTATAATGTCTCACTATTTTCCTTTCCCTACCTTGGTGGCACCCTCTTGCCTATTCTTTGCCAACCACTATATTTGGAGGGTTTAGGTTGTCCTCCAGGTCACTCTTATATATGACAATCAATTACTTAGGGGTAAGCCTTAATGAAATAATTTGGACTTGCTTCTGAATAGACATGTATAGGATTTGGCTATCAGACTTGAAGTACTACTTTGAAGGAAGATAATAAAAGAGGCAACGTAATAATATACATTTAGAATGTTATTTCTTTAAAGAAGAAAGAGATCAAAATGAGTTCTGCAGTATTTGTAAGCCTTTCCTATATAGGCTCTGCAATTTTTATGATTCACTCTAAAGGTGCAACTATAATGTGATAATTGACTTTGGTTTTGGTGGCATCCTGTTTAAAAGAGTAGTATGGATCAATGTTTTTGCAATATGGTAGCACTGGACCCCTGGTTTTTACAGTACAGTCTGTGAGAGCACAGATGGGTTTTTTTTGGGGGGGGTCTCTTTTGTAAAAAATATCATGCTAATTCAAGAGGACTGAAAAGTATCATTGAATGGTTGATCATCTGGTCTGATCAGTGGAGGTCAGGAAATGGAACCCCCCCCCCAAGACCCCTCCTGCCCTGCCTCCTTGCCAAAAGAGAAGGTGATCGTGGGGCAGAAAGATGCCAGACCAGGCTAAGGCTTCTCCCTCAATCGAAGTTTGCATAGCACATTGTTTGACGGTGCCATCAAAAGTAGCAAAGTAACAGTTTAATAAATAATAATAATCACAAAATATATTTTGAAAAAACTGCCCGAATAAAGAGCAGAAATTACCAGAGAACAATGGGCTGATGATGGCATGATGTTGTGCACAAGTGAGATATTGCAACAACAGTAAAGAAAATATGGCATCAATGGACCCTAATTCCTCTCTGACTAGACACTGTGAAATACAGTGTTAGAAATCCAAAGAGGAAAAACATATAACAGACCTAACTGGGAAGGTTTCAAAAGCTAAAAGATAGCTATTTCATAAATTACAATGACATATTCAAATACCATATTTGAATAATTTCTTAAGGAATAATAAGTAATACCGGGTTTTGTGGGCCATTAAATTTATTCTTAAAGAAACTGAAAACTGACACTGTTACTTAATTATTTCAGGGGTGTAAGTGCAATTTCATTTACACAATGAAGTAACCTAGGATTTTTCTGCAGGGAATGTTTCATCTGCATGCACTTGGCTTCAATCTGTAATGATCATACACACATTTGCAGTACAGAAGAATAGAAATTTTAGGTTACAGTTTAGTGTAACTCAATGCCTGGATATTCTTTCATCAACAAAAATGTATTTATTTTTATTCTTTAAAAATAAAAGTTTTTTATAAAGTTCCTATTCATGCCTCTTTTTTTTTTTTTTAAAAAAGTTCCTATTTATGTCTTGTTACATTTTTGCAAGACCAGCTAGTTTGGTTCTCTATTTGTCTAAACAGGCTCTGTCCATTTGGCACTTCAGAACTGAATCAATTTGTACATTAGAAAAGGCTAGTATGTTTTGCATTTTGCATAATACTCTTCACTATTTATTTTTGTTTTGAGATACTAAGTAGAAAAGCACTGATTTGTTACTATATCCCAAGGGTATGGTATGTAGAAAATCAAACAGAAGTTTCATGCTTGAAGTATGGCTTGTTTCCATACTAAAATAGGCATGTGGCACAGCAGATATAAATAGATTTCCGTTTACTATTAGTGGATTATAATTTAGGACTTCAAGATGGAACTGTGTGAACCAAGCCTTACAATACAAGAATAAAATAAATATATTTGCACTTGATGACAAAAGACTGTTCAACAACAGCAGTCAGAGGCATAGTTATATCAGACAGAATTATCAAGTAAGATATTTGATGCTGGTCTTTTATTATAAAATAACTCTTTCACATAGTTTTAAAACTATATACTGTATGTATAATTGCACTGTGTTTGAGATGATGAAGATTCTGGCACAATTATGTTGTTGAAGTGTGTAATGTTGTTTATGAGCATTCCAATCACCCAGGGAACAAAGCTGCCATAATGTCTGTAGTTCTCTGAAGAAATGGAAAGCTGTCCACTTGTTCCTAATGACAGGAATAGCTTTGTGCATCACTCTTGCATCCATCTATGCCTCAGGCCAGCTTCTAAAGACCTATTAAAAACTTTTCTATTCTGCCAGGCCTACGCAGGCAGTTAAGAACATATGCTTCCACAATGGTCAATTGATGTCTGCTTTTAAGTTTTTATTGTTGTTTTTTATTATGTGGTGTATTGTTTTCTTACTGTAAACTGCATATATGAGAGACACTGCAGTATACTAATATTTTTATAACTAAAATAATTTAAGGCACCATAATCACCAACACATTAGCACTCATTAAGATTAAATATCTTCATCCAAATTATGCACCAAGAACCACTTTGCACCTCCACACTTTTGTACTCATTGCATAGCAAATGACAAAGGCTAAAGTCACCCTGATCTGGACAAGGGGCCCTGAACCGGCAATACGTCTTTTAAAAAAATGCACTTAATGTCATAGATATGAAGCAAAAGTATCATCTATTTTGGTCCCTAACCGATACAATAAAGCTTCTGCACACTATTAAACTTGCAGAACTGCCCCATAATATTGCAGCTAATGTGAAAGCCCTTGCTGGAAAGGAAGATAACTCTATCACTGCATTTGCATGACACACTACCATGGTTTAATAAAGGGTTTGGGAACCTCTCCCCAATAACTAGCAGGCTAAACCTGTCAATCATTTGACATCATAATGATGTCAGGTGATGCTTTGCCTTGAATCCCCAGTTGGAGGGACTTCAAAGTGCTATCAAACATCTGCAAAACTTTAGCACTACAAAGACATGCCTGTGAAAGTTTTGGGCTTGAACACTCCCCACTTAATTTGAGTGTAAGTGCAACCTGTGTGTACCTTGGAGCCTGTGAAATGCTAACTTTTTCTATATTTGTCAATTATATTCTGTTTTAATTCCTAGCTATGCTTTGTATATGTTTTTTCTGCCTGGCTAGATGGTGTGATTTTATTTAGCAAATAGGTTTTACTTAGCAAATAGAATTGTTCAAGTTAAGAAAATTATGGAACAAATAATTAATATAGGTTAATAAATACACATGAGGATGTTGTTGCTTTTTCCTCTGGGTATTTCAGTTAACAGATTTGGCTTTTATACACTGCATTTATCCACTTTCTCTAATATGAATTTGGCTGGTGTTTGCTGGCAGGACTGCAGCCAAAAGCAGAAAAATCCAGAAAGCCCTCCCTCACCAAATACAACCTAAGGAGGAACTCCCTCCTAAACTGAGATATGAGCATGCTATGTGGTCACAGTATACAGAACATGTGATCGGGGAAAGTATGAAGTGGCTGGCTGGAACCCTGAGCTAGAGCGCTCCATAATACAGCACACTATTGCAAGTCCAATTTGTGTGGTAATGACAAACTTTTGCCTTAATTTTTTTTTTTAAAAATATCATCCCACCTTTCTCCCAATGCAGGACCTAAGGCAGCTCACAGCATAAATGAAAACAGATACAACAACAAAAACACACACAATGAATTTATTATAAATAACCCTCTTAAAAACAGCACTGAAAACACTTAAAACCATTTAAAGGCACCAAAAAATGGAGATTGAGTAGAGGAAGACTTAAGTGAATGTAGAATAGATGCAGGAATGACCACAGAGCAAGGGGACTATAAAAAAGCAAGTCTAGTTAGAAGTTTAAGGGAAATTGAAACACGATGTTCTAGACAAAAGCAATGAAGAGTGGTATTAGCATTAATATATCATACTAAGAAAGAAAGAAGCTAGATTCAAATTCTACAATATATTAGTCTGAGCCTCAGTACAAACAACTAAATACATCTGTGCTGCAATATTGGTTTGGATTTGACAATTGTTATAGTATGAGTTCATCACTGAAATCAAAGAAACTTAAGCTATGTTGCATAGAGTTCAACTATTCTAAATATGATTAAATATGGATCCAATAAATTCACTTGTAAATACCTGCAGTATCTGTCCCACTGATTATGCAGGATAGTATGCGATATAAAAGCAAACTATAACTTAACCGTTTAAGCAAACCTTGACATCTATATATTTTATATAAATAACATGACTGCACTCTAGCCTTAATTCTGTACCAGACTTTTTCCATATATTGAGTAACCTTCTCAAACAATGTAACACAACAGAAGAAAGTCCTGGCTGAGAGTCTGATCCTCCAAATGCAATATCCATTAAAATAAAGAAACAAACCATAGAGGCAAACTGCTAACTGAGCAGAAGCTATAACATCATATTTCTATGATTCTAGATTACTTTTGTTCTTACCAAAATTTAATAATGTTCACATATGTGTATATATATAGAATTATGTTTTGCTAATTCTTAATTATTTTAATTCCCCACCCTCCACAACAGAGGATTGTTATTTCCACTGTCTGGTGTTCGAAACACAGTAGTGACATAATGAAGGGGAGGGGTGTGAATGGGAAAGATATGCATGTCATAAGGAACAGAGATCAACAGTTACATAAACGGATTAATGTCCCTTTCAGGGACTATAGAACTCATGCTCCAGTCCATCTATTTCATCTCACCTCTGCGCAATGAACAACCACACACTTTCTCTTTCCCATACTTAGCTAATTTGTAATTTAGTTACCAATTCAGCACTTAACATTATGGAATGCTTGTAGAAACGTTAACAAGAGGTATGGTACATAAACACGCAGACTTATAAACGCACATCAAATATGCCAGCCACTGTAACCCTATCCTCGGATTTTGGTCCCAGCTAACTGTCATTATTGTACACTTCAGTAAAATGACTGTATATAGAGTCGAAGCGTAAATATTTAGTGTTGGTAGTTACTATTTTTAGAACTTCTAATCCATGCTTCTCCTGCGCCATCTGCCATATGTTGCCAAAATAATGATGCTGGGAGAGGTACTGGCTAAATAGTATTAATGTTATTTAACAATAAAAAATATTATCTGCTTTTTGCAGAACTTGAAATTTCCATTGATTTCCCTTACCACTCTTCATTTTTGTTCAGCAGCTGTACAATCAAGATGAAGGAATGCTGAATTAATTATATATCCTTGCTTACAAGCCATGTCCCTTGGATGACAGGGAATAAGGGGATGTTGATTAGCTGACTGTTCAGTGGCCTTCAGGTTCCAGCAATCAATATGGTTCCTGTTCTGCTTTCTGGAACCAGGAAGCCACTGCAAGCCTGACCTACTTTAGATCCTCTCAGGTCCTTGAAAAAGGTCTGCAAGTGTGACATTTCCAGGTAAGAGCAACAACACTATCCTAGCCTGAAGTGAATGCAGGTAAGGATTCAGGCCAATGAATGCCCCATTGGAAGATAAACAACTTTTTCCCTCATATGCTGCAACCTCTGCTATAGATATGTACTTTGCAAGACTGTAGCACAGTGGGAGGAAGATCTGCACATGTACAGATCCCTGTTGTAGAATGTGGTTATTGTTAGCAGCAGATTCCATCACTATCCGCGCTCTCTCACATGTGCAGAACCTTCTCATCTTGTACTACACATGTCATTCTTTTAATGAAATAAATACCTAGATATAGCAGCAATATGCAGTAACTGATGCGGCACTATTCTCTCAGTGAGAATATTCTTTCTAAGCAGTGTATGTTATACAGTACTGAGGAAGAACAATCAAGGGGCCAAGAGGCAACTGCTGATTTTATGTCTAAATAAATTCATTTAAGCAGTGACCAGAGGTACTTCAAAGGTAAGAAAATGTGTACTAGACGCTAACAAGGAAAGGATAGACATAGCCACTGCCCTACTACACTACATACTGTGAAGATATGACAGATACTAGGCCAGGGTTGCTGGATTACTAACAGAGTAAATGCCATACAAAAGGGGATATATGCATTAGCTCTGAAACAACTGCAGATAAACATATGTATTGCATATTATGTGATATGGCATAGTCTTTGTGAAATACCACAAAGTGTTTTATTTTATTTTTGACAGCAGGCTGTGTGTGGACACAATTATATAATAGTGTGAGACTGAGTTTAAAATAGGTCATCATTACTTACTCTAGAATTGGGTCCCAAAATAGCTAACGAAAACAACATGCTACACAGATATCTTTATTTACTACAATTCTTAATTTGCAATATGCATTTAGAAGAACATTTTTGGTAACCTACTTGTACTTACCCAGGACACATTTTTACCCTTGGGTGTCTTTAGCATGGCAACATGCAGTGCTGAGATGGCCAACAACAGTCCCACCAGCATGTGAAATCTGATGGAGGGGTAATCCAAGTCTCTCTGTTACCCAAATGTATAAAGTCCCTTAGCCAAGACGATACAGGCGCAACGAGTATCATGCAAGGAAACAATTAAAAAAGCCATTTTTCTCCTTAGTGTTTCATCCAGCCAGAAATAAAGAAAAAATGAGAAATGCTCACAGAAAGAAAAAAATCTGTACTTTCGGTATATACAAAAAGTTGACGGAATGGTCAAAAAATCTAAATCAAAAGCACGCAATATTGAAGTGCAGTTGTCCTCCTTTAGCTCTAAAAATGCTTCACCCGATTAATAAAAGCTTTGAGGCTAGAGCTTACCCGAGAATTAAGAAATAAATACTGAGACTGAGATCAAGTAGCCTTCAGAAGACCTTGAAGAGTTTGGTTTCCGGTAGCATTGATTAAGATTTGCTATGCTTGAATATTTCTGAACTCCAGGAATCTACTGACATATAAAAAGAATTAAGATCTCAGTTTCCATAAATAATGTATAGAAGCAGGTACACTGTATATACCTGTTGCTACCTTCTGCGCATTCTCCCTACCCAGCGGCTGCTGCTGCTGCTGATTCACAGCCTCATAGTGCACCTGTTGTTGATGTATCTCCACTGTGAAAAGGCTGGTAACCTAACAACCAATCAGCATTTGTTTAAAGAGAAGCCCTAGAAGGGAGAACAAAAACTGAAAGATCAGACTCCCTGCTTCTTTCCTTTTGTATCTCTGTCCTTCTGTCCCTTTACTTTTACCTCTTGTCAATCTAGATTACCAAAGCCGATCCAGGCTAAATTTTGCAACTATCAGTAGTGATTAGCGTGAGCTGATTGAAATCGGATTATACAAGAAGACCTCTGCCTTCTCACTCAGCAAACAGGCCAGTACCATTTGAAAACCATTTATGCTTCACCTCACAACATTACTGCATTTGGAACAATCCATTTTCAGAGTCATGGGCAAGCTAGATTTGTGGTTTCTTTTAAAGAGAAAGACAAAAATACATCTGAATTGTCTTCTAGTTGGAACACTTCAGCAAAGCTTCTGAAGATTTACAAGGAAGCATTGAAAATCAAAACACACTGCAGAATTTAAATGTTTCGCTAATGTTTTGTCACTAATATTCTAAGGGCTTTAAGTACATGATTTAAAGCATTATCTCCCTGAGAGATTGAAGTGTTTATTTACTAGTTTGTAAATGATTAGGACTATATGCTTTAATATGTATTCTTTGAAAAATTTTACTCATTAGTTAAAGGTTATATTACTAAGCCAAATAAAACACACATTAATAACAATTTCATTGACTTTGGATAAAACAGTTCTAATGTTGCAAAATTGTGAAAGTAATTCTAGTTTCTCATTTACTTCAATGGGAAGCAAGTAAACATGACTACAGAATGTAATGAAACAATGTGTGTGGTATAATATACTGTATATGTCATTTACCACAGCTGCATTTTTAATTGTGCACTTTTAATTGTATAATTTGTAAGCAGACCTACAGGGGGTTATTTTTAGGACATTGCCCTAAATTGTCACCTGTACAATTTCCCCAAATTTCAGCTTGGGTATGATTTTCCTTCTGGAAACAAAAAAACCATGTGTGACAAAGTATCCCAGGAATGCATTGGATTTTGCCATTAGGGTATGTTTATTACCCCAGCCAATGGTTTTATGAGTCAATAGTACCCCACACTCATTCAAACCCTTTTGCAAATCTGAATTTTTGTCGAGTGTCACAAAAACTTCACTGTGGCCCATCAAAACCATGGTTTGTTTGCGTGTTGTTTTTTGCTTTTTGCATTGTAGCTATTTCCACACTGAGCAGTACTTGTTATTTCTGCTTTGGGGATCATTTTGACCCCAGTTGGAACCATATATGTTTCCATATGATACACCCCCATTTCAGAAGGTAGCAAGACTTAATGACAATTCTCGATCTCTGTTTACAGGAAGGCAACTACAAAATTGTTGTTGATGTTTGCTCTCAGGCATCTTTATAACCTTAACAATTTAAAACCTAGGCCAGAGAGCAGCTAAGAAACCAATGCCACACCTTAATGGTTCTGGACAAAACATTACATTAGATAGCTAATTTTCTGATTAAGTGGTTAAAAAAAAAAGTTACGTAAAAAGTGACTGGCTTGCAAAAAAAAAAAATTCCTAACCACTACATGCATGTGTCAGGATCATAAAAACCTGCAGATTTCACTCTGTGCCGAGAAAATGCAATATATAAAATAAGATCATTGTTAGAAAACAAAGACGACACAGGTGTGCAAAAGAGTCCTAGTAATCTGAATAACAAGCCAAGGTGATTGCTTGGGAGGGGTCTGAGGTACCTATGAGGCAAGGTGGGCTTTTACAATATGAGCACGTCAAAGCTGAGACCCTTGAAGCACTTCACGTGATTCAGCAATTCAGACATTCTAAAAAGTTGAGGGCAAGTATCTGTGAAAAATTATGTGTCTACATTTTACTGTCAATATCCTAATGTGGTGAAGAAAAAGCTTTTCTTCCTAAGGTGAAGAAAAAGCTTTGCAAAATACAAACTTTAGTATCTAGGTTAAGTGAAACCACTGACTTGGGTTCCACAACCTAAGGTGTTATTAAAGAAAATATATATTTATATATGTAATAAAATATACACAAAGGAACTCCGGGAATGGGGAGGAAGACTGACAACTCCAGCTTGTAATCAAAGGGAATGATTTTACCAGCACTGTCCAGTCCCAGGGCTTTGGGGGAGGAAGAAGAGGCAGCTTTGCAAGAGCAAATCTAAGTTTAAGGAAGATGGCAGGATGGAGAGGGAATAGGGTCAGCAGGAGACCTGTGCTGTGACTGACAGCTCAAACTTGTGCTCAGTAGAAGAGTTCCTGGGACAATTTGTATGTGATTTGGCAAGTCTGCAGTTGTCAGAGCAACTGACCACAAGACACTAAGCAGGGTTAAGTGAATATTTTATCTTAGCTACTCCATAAGCAAGCCCTTACAAGAAAACCACTGCAGTTATCCTTCTGAAAACGTTTTGTACAGCTGATGCCCTCAGATGGGGGAACCTTGCTTGCAAATTTCATTGAATGTCATCCTAAATAATGTAGGAAATTTTATTCCTATTATTTTTATTAACAATTTAGTGGTATTAGCACAAACGTTTCTAGACCCGTTTTACCTATAATTTGGAAGGCTTTATTCACTCTGTAGGGGTATATATGCCTGCAGATTTCATCCACTTCTGTCAAAAGTGAGGAAAGTTATAGCCCCTTTTTATGTCCCAAGACTGAAGGGGAGGATGACAAAGCAGACTTGGTTGGACAAACTGAATTGGGCATCCCACAAAGCACCCTGGATTGAGGCAATCTATTTTACAAAACTGGTTCCAAACTGAGTCATGTGCTCATATTGTTAAAGAAAATACTGTTATTAAAAACGAGTGCAGGCAGCCTTTCTATTTAAGATTTTCGATGTCCCACGCTGCGTACCTTACGCAGACCTGTGTTTAGAGGGAGGCCAACATAAGCTAGAGACAGTTGCCTGGACGAGTTTTCTTTTATGCTGGCTAAACAATTGTTTTTCAGCAGACAAAGATACTTTACTTAGCGAAGTTCTGTCAGACTCCTTCCCTTCCCCAGGGCTACAACTGTTTTACACAAAGATATGCCAACTCGGTCTTTCAGAGGATCTCCTGGGTGCTGTGGCTTTCCCAATCGCCAAGGCCATGTTAAAAACTAGGCTGTGGGACATAGATCGCCAGGAACTAATCTCAGCTGTGGAAAAAACATGTTCCCCTCTTTATTTTCGACTCTCTTGGGCACAGCAATTTAACCTTGATTATTTACTATTTTTGTTTAACCCACAAGAAAGAAGGGCTTTTTAGCTGGCTAGGTTCAATTCTAACCCTTCTAAACTTCTTTGGGGTAGGTTTGCGGGTATGGCAAAAGGATCTGCCCATGCAATGCCCCCCCTGGTGGAAAGTCTAGCTCACATGGTCGTTAAATGTAAAATGTATGATGATCTCCGCCAACAATTTCTAGACCATCTATGTATTCCAACATGGAAACCAGAGACAGAGGTTATACGCTTCTTATTACAGGGGAGAGACCAGGAGCTCACCAAGACAGTAGCTAAGTTCCTCTGTTTGATTTTTTTGTTGCCAAAGTACGCTACAGGATCCTGCCCTTGCTGGAGACCCACAGAGATGAAATAGATCGCTTGCCTCTTCTTCTCTTTGACAAATGACTGTACTGTTGAAATGGTGACGAGATCGCACTGGCCTATTTATTCTGAATGTTTGTATGTGATGCCAATAAAGGTTTGATGATGATTAAAAATCCTCCAATGAACAGACCACTGGGATCTGGATGAGAAATGTTCTAGTCAGAATTATAAGACATCCACTGTAAATCCCTTGAGTACTCATCCACAGATGTACTGCCTGCTCTCCTTGGAGTGTTATTTACCCACATTGAAACAAACAAACAAACAAACAAACAAACAAACCAGAAATTCTCTCACACTTCCTTCCTCATAATCCAGAAGTGTCAGCACCTTTTGTTTTCAGAAAAGATTAAGACACTTTTAAGTCCTGTACTAAAAAAATGAAGGACAGTAATTCTTATTTCTTCAATTCATAATGATGCAGCAATCTCATACAACAGGTTATTCTTCATTAGAAGATTAAAGATGGCATAGATAAGTGTTTCCCATCTGGGAGCCATATGGCCCCCGGGGGGCGGGTCTAGGATATTCCAAAGGGGGCACAGGTAAAAATTGTGTAAATGGCGGCGGCGGGGGGGGGCACAGCATGAGGCTAGGGTCCACAGAGGGAAGTGAGAAGTGAAGGGGGTAAATAATTTTTTAAAAAAATCCTGATTGGCTGGCTATCCACTTCGTCAATCACAAGCGGGTAAGGGGGTGGCCCACCAGGGCCTAGCGCTCCTTTTTGCCACGTATGTTTTCTTGGAGCAGTCCTGGTTTGTTTCCGGCGGAAGAGGGCAATTGCTCCTGTTTTGACCAGTAGAGCCCGCAATCCAGAACCCCCAGGTCAGGTAAGTTCAGTAATGGGGTCGCAAGGGGTAGTGCTGTGCGAGCCAGAGCTGCTTGTTGCTGCCGCCAGTGCTGGGCCCAGTGGCAGCCTGGGCCTGACTTTGCAAGGTGCAGGGTGCAATACACCCCAGCACCTAGTGGATCAGGGCCTTTGGATATTGCAGTGTCGGCCCGGCTCTGCTAGGCGCAGGGTGAAATCTAACCCAGCGCCTAGCCGAGCAGGGTTTTCTGGTGCTTCCGGTGCAGTAAATAACTGTCTACTCAGAAGAAAGCCACATTGAGTTCAGTGGGCCTTACTCCAGGAAAGGGGGGGGGTATAGTGTTTTATCTAGGCTGCCAGAGCTCCTCTGGATGACAAGATCTTTTCGCACCAGGTCAATGAGGACCACTTGCTTTTTAAAATTCTCCCATATATACAAAACTTCCTGTGCACCTTTTGCTGGTGCAGATGGAACTTGCATCATGGAAAGATGTTGAATTTAAACCAGAATCTTTTGATGGGGGAAATTCTCTCAGGATTTGAGTTTATGTGATAGTGTGATAACCAAGCAAAGAAGGAACAGGCCTACACAACTTCTGAACCACAAAACTGAATACAGATACTAGATCATTACTCATATAAGAAAATCCACCGGGGCAGGCCAGAATACATGATTGCTGGTTGCATTTTATGACTTATCATTCACACATTTGCTCAGTGTGCTATTATGAAAAGTTTGGACTATATTTATATTATCCAGATACATTCATTGTGGGTTCCTTGTCCAATGTGGAATTCTCAATGTGGAATTTTGAACAGCTTTCATACTCTTCTACTGGTAAAAATCAATACCAGTTTTCTTAGTGCTGCTTAAATTATACAGTTTCATCAATATGAAAAAAGTATTAAATTAAGATAGTGGTTTTGTTTGAAAAGTGCCCTAGAGTCTCTTTATAATATCCAAATGAACTCAATATTTGTTAGCTTTCGCTTCCAGCAGTTAAATTTTCTGCATGTTTACCCATAAGTAAAAAGGTAAAGGTAAAGGGACCCCTGACCATTAGGTCCAATCGTGGCTGACTCCGGGGTTGCGGTGCTCATCTCGCTGTATTGGCCGAGGGAGCCAGCGTACAGCTTCCGGGTCATGTGGCCAGCATGACTAAGCCGCTTCCGGCAAACCAGAACAGCGCACAGAAACACCGTTTACCTTCCCGCCAGAGCAGTACCTATTTATCTACTTGCACTTTGACGTGCTTTCGAACTGCTAGGTTGTCAGGAGCAGGGACTGAGCAACGGGAGCTCACCCCGTCGTGGGGATTCGAACTGCCGACCTTCTGATCGGCAAGTCCTAGGCTCTGTGGTTTAACCCACAGTGCCACCCGCGTCCCTACTCATAAGTAAGCGCCACTAAATCCAATAGGATTCTGAGTAAACATGCTCAGAATTGCAGCCTTACTTTTTAGGGTGGGGGTGGGGAGGAATCCTTAGTATTGAGGTGTTATATTTCTCATCCCTATTTGTATTCATATTGTCCAGTGGGCAGTGGGCTTTTAAAGAGTCTATGGATTGTGACAATAAGTTAATATTTGCTTTCTCTTCTAGTTTTTGATTACGCACAAATGTCCTTTAATTGCAACCTTATACATTAACAATCAGAACTCAAATCAATTACCAAGCTTTGAACAATGATACTGGACTATTATGGGACATAAAAACATAGGCAGAAGTAACTTGCATACAGGAAAGCTGTGCGTTCGACTCTAAAATTCAGTTTAGCTGGGTTTACATAAGGAATTCAACTCATCAAGTTCACAGAAGTAAAAAAGAACACTACAAAATACACAGAAAGAATATAATCACCAAAGTAGTATTTTGGCAAGCACAACATCTTAATGTAATAGTACAAGGAGTGCCATATACCCAGATGATCAAGGCACAATGGAGCACTGTTTTAACACTGAGTCAGAAGAAAGAATTGTGTATCATCAATTTCATAGCTGCCAGTACCCTTGAGTTTCCTTGAATATCTCCAGTCCAAAATTGGATTAAGGCTGATACGACTCACCTTCATTCAATATATAACCCTATATCTTTTTCAAGCCTCCAAAAAAGCAGACATTAAACTTGATCTTGGTTTCTAAATAATGTTATAGTAGTTTATAAAATATGATAGAAAGGGGGCAATTCCTATCAGGATTCCATCTCACTTTCTGTCCACCAGGTACTCTGCCAAGTGCATATACTTGGTGATGCGTGTCTGGGGCAAGATAAAGATTTATTGCATACCATTTACTCCCCAGAATGGTGATCCTGAGAGACTCTCAACATCTGTACCAATGTCCCCTTGTCTGATGCATCTCAGGACATACAGCACCAGGAAAGAATCCTAACTTTTCTACTACTTTTGCATCAGCCAGCAGTTGTTTGCAGTATTGAGGGGCCTTTTACAGCTGAGTCCAGAGAGAGAGAGAGAGAGAGAGAGAGAGAGAGAGAGAGGAGTATTCAGAAACTTGTTACAATCAATTTCTGAAACACTTTGGTGACAAAAACATTTGTATCCGTTCCAATCTGGACTCCCGCGTACAACAACTTGGGAGCTTCTATCATGTACCCTCAACTCAGGTTTCTATGAATACCCTTCAGGTTGTTTAGCCTGGTGGTGGGAACAGAATATTTGAAGAAGCAAGGGGACCACATACACACTCAACTCTTGCCATCCTGGCTGCTTAAAAAGGTCAGGTCAGGGTTATCTAGCTGGACAATAGAATATTAATGCCTCTTTGAAAGCAGGTCTTGTTCTAAAGGAAACCTTAGTGTAATCTTTTCTTTAAATGTTAGCTACACAACCATCTAATTTAAATAATCGCCGCCTCATTTCTAACATTCCATTCCTAGGACACTGACTTGTTATGGCAATCTAGTTAGAAATTTTCTTGGATGAAACTAATCATTGCTCTCTTTCAGACTGGTTTTCAACATGTCTCTGGAACAGAAACTGTTTGCTGACCTCTGGAGCATCCATCAGGAGACACATAGGGGGATGGACTGCAAGAAGATCAAACCTATCCACTCTTAAGGAAATCAGCCCTGAGTGCTCACTGGAAGAACAGATCCTGAAGCTGAGCCTCCAATACTTTGGCCACCTTATGAGAAGAGAAGACTCCCTGGAAAAAAACCCTGATGTTGGGAAAGATGGAGGGCACAAGGAGAAGGGGACGACAGAGGACGAGATGGTTGGATAGTGTTCTCGAAGCTACCAGCATGAGTTCGACCAAACTGTGGGAGGCAGTGGAAGACAGGAGTGCCTGGCGTGCTCTGGTCCATGGGGTCACAAAGAGTCGGACACAATTAAACAACAACAAAGTTAGAAGAGAACCCGAGGTTCAGTCCAACCCACTGCAATGTAGGAATCTCAAGAAAAGCATCCATGACAGATGACAATCCAATTACTGCTTTAAAACCTCCAAGGAAGAAGAGTCCACCATCTTTTGAGGATGTGCATACCACTGTCAAACATCTCTTCCTGTCAAAAAGTTTTTCATGATGCTTAGTCAGAATCTCCTCTCTCGTAACTTGAAGCCATTGGTTAAGGCCCTACCCTCCGAAGCAGGAGAAAACAAGCTTGTTCCATCTTCCATGTGACAACACTTTAGATATTTGAAGATGGCTTTCATATCTCCTCTCAATCTTCTTCTTTCCAGGAGGAACCCAGTACTCCAGGTGCGGTCTGTTCCAAGGTAGAATAGAGGGGTACTTTGACTAGACTGTTGATGTAGCCTAGAGCAGCATTAGCTTTTTTTGCTGCTTCATCACACTGTTGACTCATGTTAAGCTTGTGGTGTACTAAACCCCTTCTCCCCCCCCCCCTTTTTGAAGATGCGGATAACATTTGCCCACCTCCAGTCTGCAGGGACCTCACCTGTTCTCCAAGAATTCTCAATGATTAGATAGACACTCTGAAGGCCCTGGAGATCTGAATTCATTTAAAGTAGATAAGTGTTCCCTTACCACCTCTTCTCCAATCTTGGGCTGTGGCTCCCTCCTTGCATTGTTTATTCTATTATTACCAGGTTAGGCACTGTTTTCCTTTTCAATGATGACAGAGACAAAATAGGTGTTGAGCAGTTCTGCTTTCTCTCTGGTACCCAGTAGCTTTTCTCCATCTTCCCTACACAAAGGACCAACTACTTGCATGTTCTTTCTCTTGCTTCAAACATAACCAAAGATACCTTCTTCATTACATGCAACTGCCCGCTTATGTGGGGAGCACCCTCTAAACAAATGTTGCAATCTGAAAGGCTTCTGGCTGCACACTAGGGGAAAAACAGTTCCTTTAAGTACTTAAACAACAATCAGCCCCGTTTAGAGGGGTCTTGGCAGAATATGGGGAAGCCAGCATCCACCCACATACCCCAAAATTCCTAGACACTCCAGACCAGAGGATATGACCTTGCCCAACAACTCTGGCACCAAAACACCCCTCCTTGGGAGCCTTCATCCTCTCTATTGTAAGAGCAAGCAGCTCCAGGACAGGGCAACACTGCTTTAAAAACAGATATCTTGAGAAGGGAAAGAATCAGCAGGAGGTAATAATATTAATACCAATACTAATTTATTACTTGTACCCTGCCCATCTGACTGGGCTGCCGCAGCCATTCTAAGTGGCTTCCAACAGAATACAAAAAACAAACAAACCCCACAATGAAACACCAGACATTAAAAGTTTCCCTATACAGGGCTGCCTTCAGATGTCTATGGAAAGTTCTACAATTCTTTATCTCTTTGACATCTCAGGGAAGGTCATTCCACAGGGTTGATGCCACTACCAAGAAAGCCCTCAGCCTGGTTCCCTGTAACCTCACTTCTTGCAATGAGGGAACCACCAGAAGGTCCTTGGAACTGGTCCTCAGTGTCTGGGCTGAATCAGGTAAGCTAATTTTTATAAGGCATCAGTAGGCATCAACATGCTGATGAGGCAATGTCTGACTCAGAGGAACCTGACCTAAAGGAATGTTCCAGGGTTTATCTTGTCAGCACCTCACCTCTGGATGTCCTGTCTCAGATTATGTAAGGCTGGACTTACTGACTCACCTTAACTGATCATGGTCTCATCATTCAAAATATGAGTGCTCAGGAGTTTCTCATTCATCAAATATATGCCGGGCCTACAGAGAATATACAAGCTGGCTAGTACATTCTTTTTCTAGTACTCATTTTTTGGGGGGGAGGTAATGGAGTAAGATTTATGAAATGAATTCAAAACATATGAAAAATTATCTTGACTTAGGCACCAATTATGATGAATATACAACTGAGAAACATGAAACTCAGATTTAGGTAGGAACTTCAGAAATGAAAGCTTCATAGTGCTTGATGGGATGACTCTTTATAAGTGCTTAGGATAAATTCCAAGACTGCAACCCAGATAGTTATCAGTGCCCATAAGGGCTGCTGTCTCAACTCATCCTTAGACTTTCCCATTGCCAACATCAAGTCTGATCCTTTTGGCTCTGAAACAGTGTGTGGAATACAACTTATGGTGAAATTCTGAAATCTGTTTCCTATGAGATAAGCATCTCAGTTTCAGCCAGCTGCCTGAATATTGACCTATGTCTTGCTTGACAGATCCCCAGAAACAGCTTCCATGAGAAACTAACAATTATGTTACAGATAGGTAGCCGTGTTGGTCTGCCATAGTCAAAATAAAAAAATTCCTTCCAGTAGCACCTTAAAGACCAACTAAGTTAGTTCTTGGTATGAGCTTTCGTGTGCATGCACACTTCTTCAGATACCTTCCATTTCATGCGGCTCAATGTGGTGCCTTCCATGGTTATCTGAAGAAGTGTGCATGCACACGGAAGCTCATACCAAGACCTAACTTAGTTGGTCTTTAAGGTGCTACTGGAAGGAATTTTTTTATTTTAACAATTATGTGTTCAACATTAAATGCTACAAAGCTAAAACTTAATTAGCTATTAGAACACATAGTTATTAAAGCAATGAATTTCTTATTCTCAAGTATGCCTGTGTTGTTTTAGATTGTTCATAAATATATGTGAGCCTCCCATTTGCTACTAATAAATGAAAGTTGATGCCACAATATTTGCCTTGTATACATCAAAATTATTGACTTATTTTTACCCAGTAGTATGACTCTTGTGTTCTAACTGTATCATATATTTTCTGTTGCTTACTCATATTCTAAAGAAGACAGAGTGCCAACATTATAGGATCGCAGTGTGTGCTATTCCATTAGTAAAGCAATTCATTATGTCAACTGTTGCATCACCAAGAAGATGAGAAGTGAAAATGAAATTAAAAGAAGCTACAGAAAACCCTTCTTAGCTATCTTGGATTTTGTTTGCCATACAATGTTAAATCAAAATAGAAAAAAAACAACACATCCACTGTATGTCACAGAGAAACACACTGCATCACAAAAATACATCCCCCTCCCCAACCATTATAGGCCAATTGCTACTTTAAGCAATTCAACTCTATAAGCTTGGCCACATCGTATAAGCCTTCTGCTTCCTGTAACATCTGCACAGTAAACCAGAAAATAACTGCTAAAGCATAATGCATCACTTAGGAGACTTATTACATCAGCTAAGTGCATCTTCAGCACATTTCAATTAACATTCAGTCCTTCTATTTCTTCTAATATATCAGTTTTATTACTAAATTTCAAAGCAAGAGCTAACATTCAAACAGCTTTTTTGCAATACAGGTATGGAAAAACCATCAGGACTTATATACTATGTTCTAGAAAACACCAGAAACTGATTAACATTTATGCCATACTTTTGCCACCATGCTGATGTTTACATTGAGGTAAAATGGAAAAAAAGAAGAATTTCCCACACTAAGCAGCTGGTGGTAGCTGCTATACATGTCTATAGTTGACACTTAGGCTTGTAAATAAATTTAATATATTTGTTACATACTTGGACAAAATACACCCCTAACTGCCATACAAATGTATTTTTTTAAAGTCTATCATTTTTGTCAATAGAATATCTCAGAAAGGTCAGTTATTTGCTACAAGTTGCTTCCCGTATTTTTTCCGTGTTGCTCCTTATGAATTACTGCTTTGTTTTCTTTCTTTCATTCATTTTTTAAAAATACCTGTTAGAACTGTTCTTAAGCTCTGTGCAAGAAAGCCATTGCTCATTAGTCTTTCATCCAACAAACATCTCATAAAGCATCTGCATAAAGTAAACTGCACTATCAAATATACTACGTTCACCTCCACAATCATCACCATTCTAAAACAATCAGAAACTTACATACGAAACCCGTACTCGACGCCGGTGTGCCAACCCACAGCACTGCATGAAGAGGACAGCAGAAAACACTCAGTATATGGTCTCACCAAGCTTCAGACTGTCTTGTCATTTCCTCTGAGACACTGTCCATTCCTCTTTACTCTCCAGCCCCAGAAAAAGAGAATAGGCAGAAAAATCATTCAGCCAAGCAATGTTGTTAAAAGTGCCCTTGCGACTGATGAAATTTTGTGTGTGTGTTTCTTTTAAGTAAATCAATCCCTTCTGTTTCAGCTGAATATATAATTACCAAATGTCTGTGTTCTCATCCCTATGCTACTATAATGCATCTGTACTGAGATGAATTATTTCCTACTTGAAGATTTTATATTACCTGTTCTGAACTTAAAAAATAATCTCAAATAGAAGAATCTTATTTCTGTGACAAGTGAAATACCCTTTTTGTGTTTTGATTTCTTCGTGCTGCCGTGGCTGCTGCTGCTGCTGTTATTATAGGCTTCTTCCCAATACACAAACTAGCAAGAGCATCCTTGATTCAATGCTTCCTCTGGTCCACAATGGACATATCTGATCTGTTGTTTATTCCCCACCTCCAAGCTTGAAAAATGACTGAGTCTAGACTTTAATTCTCTCTGGATTCTTTGGACTACAGAACTACCGCACAAATTGTCAGAAGCTTTGTCTTGCAGTACGTGTTTCACATGAATTTCAAGCAGAGATTTTTTTTACTGGCTACAATACCTGACTGGCTTAGAAGCTGCAGTTGCACAGTGTTTTCTTCCTGTTGACACTGACATAAGATTTTACAATAACAGTAAAAGGTAAGCACAAATTTAGTTTTGATGCACCTTTAAAACAACCAAGAACAGTACCTGAGATAAGTATTTTTCTCTGGTTGTAACCTTTTGCAATGTTTAAAATTATTTATTTATTTTTATTGCTGTGAGTTGCATCACTGTGAATGATTATTAGCCAGCACCTTTGACAAAGCAATGCTAAGCTTCATCAGAGAATGAGGATGGTCCCTTTTATGAGAAAGTTGTATTTGGGGAGGTAATGCCATGCAAAGGGGGTCACAGCTCTGAATTTACAGAGGCAGAGAAGGGTGAGACGTATAGCTGAAGTTAGCTAAATGGGGATACGTACTTGGGGGAGGGAGGGAAGCAGAAGTATTTCTAAGGATCCACTGTCTGCTTATAGGAGTGCATTCACGTCCATTATGATACACACACACACACACACACACACACACACACACAAATTTTATAAAAACACTCTACCCCAGTCCTGCACTGCCACATCCAAAGGAAATTAAGGCCTGTAGTGCGGACGTGCCCAAATGATTTCTTCATGTTCATGGGAAGATATTTCTTTAGTTAGGAGTGGGATAGTGCTTCAGTAAAGGAAAAACTGAACTGCTGTAACTGACCTAAAATGTGTAATGGACTGCACTCCTGTGCAGCAAGGCCAGGTCCCCCCTTGAGGGAGGGTGCAGCAGCTGCCTCAAGTGGTGGAAGACCCTGAGGTGGTGACCCCATGGGCACCCTACCTGCCCCTGGCATCAACATCAATTTCCAATAAGATCTTTGGAGCATGCAAGATCTTGCTGGATATTGGTACTGCTTCTCAGCCAGTGCCAGAGGCAGCACTTCCTGTTTCACCTCAAGCAGCAGCCCAGCCATGAACAGAAGACTCACAGGATAATCTTTGTAAGGAAATAGAGGCTTTACAGAAGGTTTTAGGAGGACCTTATAAAGCAATCCTGAAGCAGAGCTTGGAAGCTGTTCCGGAAAAAACAAGAGGCATGTTTGCTATATGGGATAAAGATGTACATAAGCCTAGCTGCCAAGCACCCACTGAATAATTACTGGTTATTGAGAAGTTGCATGAGAACAATGAGGAGTTGACAGAATCAAGAGACTTTGTCCATTCAGGCCAGCAGTAAGGGGAAGGGGAAGGAAAAGCAACAGGAAAAGTTGAAGCAACAGACAATCAGAGCTGGGGAACCTGTGGCCCTCTAAATACTGCTGTGCTACAACTCCTATCATATAACCACTGGCATTGTTGGATGATGGGTGTTGTCCTGTATAACGGAAGTGTAGATCCAACAATATCTGGTGAGCCGCATGTTCTCCAGACCTGGCCTATAGTAATGGAAGGAGGTGGTTTATTTACCACAATTGTATACCCTGAAAACCTCAAGTTCCACCACTGAGAATAATACAGAAACTGTGAATTATGGGTGCAAAACAGACTGGCAAATCAGTTTGATATCACAGCCTGTGTAAATGACAGGGGTGATGACAGAAAGGACACTGACAACTGGCTTGAGGAGATCAGCTCTGTTGGTCAGGCAGAATATGTTGGGCGTGGCTAACCTATGGATCTCCAGATGTTGTTGTACTCTCAACTCTGACCAGTCCAAGCTTGCATGGATAATTGTCAGGGATTGTGAGAGTTGTAGACAACCTACAGCTGGAGGCACACAGGTCATCCACCCCTGTCTTAGATAAAGCATTGTGATGGGCTTTAAATCTACAGATTGGACAAAGACCTGAGTTAGACTGGTCCAAGAACATGTTCAGAAGCAGCAAAATGAAGAAAGAAGGGATCTTTCCACAATGTCCCACAGAGAAGACAATTCAATGGGAACTCCTTTTCTCCCTGGAAATTTGCCTTGAAACAAACACTATATTCACTGAATTCTACTCAGCACCAACACAGAGAAATGGAAGTGAAATGTGCACTTGTGATGAAGATGTTTTGGAACTGGGTGTTTTGATAGCATCCCTGTGCAGAGGCATACTTAGGCGCCCTTGGCAAGCAGCTGTATCAGCACTTGGAGGAGAGACCATGGACCAGAAACTCAATAGGTTTGCTTTTGATTGCCTTTCCTGCTCTGCCAGTGACTTCCTCCTGGGTTGGGTTGGGTCAGGTCTGCTCTGCCTTTCCTCCTCCATCATTCCGTTGGTCTATCTGTTTGCCTTGCTGCCTCCCTTCCTCCCTCTGTTTGCTGTTTTCCCTTCTGTCTACTTCCTCCCCTTTACCTCCTCCTGCAACTCTCATCTACTCTCTCCATTTTTCTTCCATCTGAGCCCTGCTTTGCACTCACCTGACTGTGGAGGAGCCCCCACAGGGCTGTTGTGATGGCCTATGCCAGTGACTGGATTCCTTCACTGAGAAGCCCAGAGGAGCCTACATGTCCTACTCAGCCACCCAGAGCAGTGGAGTGGCAGCCTGGGGAGTGCAGTGTACATGGGACGGTGGACAGGCAGGCTCCTAGCCACTTCAAGTCCTCCTGGGCCTGGGCCCTTGGTCAGGGCCAACCTGGCAATTCCTAGGTATACCCCTGTCCCTGTAGCAGGAGATTGGGGTGCCTTACAATTTTGGGCTGCCAAGTTTTTGTTCCTTGAATTACTCTGAGACTGATAAGAAATAAACTGGGACTGTGAAGAGACTGTTATCATCATGTGTAGAGAAGTGTATGTTTGGGTATAGGACAAGGGGTAAAGAATCAAACATTGTGCTTTTCTTACTAATACTGAAAATCTTCACTGGAGACCATTTTTGGCTTGGGCAAACATTTGTTGGTGATGGTGAAAACCCTTTTTAAAATGTGCATACCTACCTAACCATGAGCCTGAGCTTTTAATTTTTAACATGTCCAACTGTTCTTTAAGCTATCTCAGCATGGCATTCAAGCTTTTTCTGACAGGAGGAACAATGTATGTTTACAAGTTTCAAAGTGTAGCAAGAGCTCTTGACAAAAGTAAGTTACTGTTTCTTAATAACTGTTGGTCCCTTGAAAGGACAATGCATTGGGAGAGGTGGCCAGGAAGGGGTTGTTTTCAGAAGTACCTCGCAAGGATGTGCATATGAGAAAGAAACAGCACTTTTGAAATGTCAAATGGTTAGAAGCAGAGAGAGGGGGAGATTTTCTACATGAAGTTAGCCTTGGAGGGATTGATTAAGCAGCTCTCTCAGGATCCACTTCCTACTTGTAGGAGTGTACCTGCCTTCACTATGCTTTAATTTAAAATACATATATAGAAGCAAATAAAAGTGACAAAGATAAAAGTTTCCCAAGTTCTTTCACCTGAAAAAGAATAAAACCCTGGAGCACTATATCTGCAACTCAATTGTCAGGAAAACATTGTTGATATAAGTGTGTTTGAAAACAGGAAACATAACTTAATATATTTATTAGCATTAATGTTATAAAATCTGAATTATTGTCAACATATTTATTGAGGACTATAATGCATAGATGAATAATTATTACCCTTCAAAAATTGAATATTTTCAAGGGTGAGCATCACAGAATCCACTAAAAAGTTACTCAAAATGTCAGTAGCTAACTCCAAATATAAAGTATTACAAAAGTGAGCTATGTGAGCTGGCTCATTCTCATCCCAGGACTGTTGCTAGCCAGACACTGAATCAGCTGATCAAATGACTGTCTGGAACTGATGAAATGTATTCACAAAGCTTAACGCCAGCACACTAAGGACACCACAGTTTTGAATGCCTAGTTATCTTCTCTAATGGCCTTCTGTATTGTGAATGAGAAGAGCAGTGTACTAATAATGGAGGAACTCAAACAGAAAGAAGATGGCCTCTAAGTACTTGGGTTCATTTCCTGCAAATGTTTAATTCATTCATCTCCCCCCTGCCCACTTGGTCGGGCTCCAGGAAGTTCAGACACAACATAAAGTTTTTTGAGAATCTGCACTGCTTATACTGCAGGAAATTACAATATGTTCAGTGTTTTATTAAGCCCCACTTTTCTCAGAGACTTAAAGTGGCTTACAGATAAAATGTGTCTGCCGTAAATAAACACTTTGAAAACTTGCTGATAGTGTATCAAACTCATTTCCCTTTTTACATCTTTGGTTCTTCACAGATGCTATTACCTGTTCTTTTGGCTACTGTCTGAGAACCTTTAGAAAAGCTCCTGTAGGCAGCATAGAGTAGAGTTAGTACATATCTTTAATCTTAACTGAGCCAACACTTTTGGCATAAGGCTTTTCACTGAGCAACTGGGAGTGGGAAGGGTGGAAGAAAGAGAGAGAGAGAAAACATTCATTCATTCAATATACCACCCTTCATCTAATGATCACAAGGTGGTTTCCAGCATAAAAACTAGTGATGTGAGGTGAGAATATTCTCTGGAGAATATTCTTGAGAATGAGAATATTCTTAAGAATATTCTCTGCTAGAAAATTCTGTGGAGAATATACTTCACAAATTGTGAACTCTAATGTAAGAATCAGTTTTAAAACCCACATTTAAAAAATCTACTAAATAATAAGTCAAGCTGTGATATTGCCAATGTAAGTAATGAATAATCTCAAAATATCAGCAAGTACACCAAATGATACACAATATATTTTGGCAGAGCTGGCAGCATATCATGCTAAGGAAAAATTTTTTTAGGAAGTCATATGTATTGAAGTCAGCTGAAAAAGTGAATGCAGTGGTTTGGTGGAAGGAAACATGCTTTGGTTCAAAGCATAGCAGAGTGGCTGTGGACATTTAAAATATGCCACCAACAACAGCTGCAACAGAACGTAGCTTCAGTACTTATGGACTTACTCATTCAGCAAAAAGGAATAGGCTTACTGTAGACAGAGCAGGAAAGCTTACCTATGTAGCTCATAACTTAAAACGCCTAGAAGAGAAGAAAACACAGCTTCTAACAAGCTCATTGAATTTTACACAACCATCAACTTCGTTCTATGATCTCGAAGATGATCAGTGTGGAACTGAAAGCTCTGTTACCAGTGGAGACAAAGATGGTGACTTATCCTCTTCTTTCTTGTGACAATTTATCAGTTATAATATAAATATGTTGTGCATTGCCTTACTTGTCTAAGCAGATAGTAATTTGCATTTCTGATGTTATGTATATTACTGATTATGTGTGTTTTATTTTCTGGAAATAATAGCATTTATTTTTAAACTTTATATTGATTTTATTAGTGTTGCACTGAAAATACTATACCATGTAGATATACTTATTAAAGAATGTACCCATGTAGCAGATTTTCAATGCATTAAAAGGAATATTCTCCTATTTTAAATGAAAATTCTCTAATATTCTCATTAATTCTCATTAATCAAGAATATTCGCGAATAGTCTCCAAAAGATTATTCTCAAGAATTTAACATCACTGTTAAAAACACAAAAAATACATAGTATAACGGCAAACAAACCAATATGCCCCCCTCCAATTTGAAAGGCCGTAGATTGTTTAACGGTGGCAATATATAGAGGGGAAAAACAAAAGATCCCATCCTTTCACTTCCTTCTTTATACATTACTAAGCCTTGAAAGAAGAGCAGAGGATTTGTAGTGAAGTTAATGGAAAGCTGGAATTCAGAAGTTTAATCTGAATATAAATCAAGACTTTCAGCAATTTTCAAGTGGTTCACTGTGGGGGGTTTTAGGGGGGGGGAGTTGTTTGGGAACCATTGCCCTATATTACAAAGTAGCATAATTTCAAGTGAAGCATTATGGGGAACATAGTAGTTCACTGGACCACCAATACCGCACCATCTCTTTCAACAGAGAGTGCTAAGATAAAAATAGTATTTGCTTCTTAAAAAGCATACACTACCTATTACTGTAAAAGTTAATATGGAATATGGAATATTTATATATTAAGATCCATACACTAAAAGAGAAAAGTATACAGTAGCACTCTCACAGTTTGCTCATGGGATGGAAATTATTATGTTTTGGCCACTAGATGGCAAAGCTGACCACAGAACTGACACACCTCTACACCTTATTTCTGAAAAGTTTGTTATTGTGCACACACACAAAGAAACAAATATTCTAGGCTTCCCTGCTGACTGAAATCCTCCTCAACTATTCAAATCACTTGGTGAAATCTAAAAGAAGTCTCTTACTTATAAACCTAATAAAATATCACCAATATCATTTCATCTCAAGAGCCACAAAGTTAACTTTAAAATCCACAGTTGGGTAATATCATTTTTAGAACCAACTCGAAAGTCACAAAAGGCGTGTCAAGCTTTTGAGTTCTCCAGAAGTCTTCATCTTTTGGAGGCAAGAATTACACAAGGCAGACGGTGGTGAAAGATCAAAACACAAAAAGAAAAGAATCGCCTGGATCTGGTAGCCAAGAGTTCTGTTTATAGGCTCTGTTTCAATAAACTCAATAAACTGATCATCTAGAGCAGGGGTGTCAAACTCAAATTCATCGGGGGCCGCGGCGCCGCTAGAGGGCAGATGTTCTCTGGCTTGTAGGCTGCCGCGCATGCGCTGAAGAGGCGGCTTTCTTGTGTCCAAAAAAAAAAAAAAAAACCAGAATAAAAGGTGAAGGCTGGCGGCGGCTACACAGGCCACATGATGAGGTCTGGCGGGCCGGATTCGGCCCGCGGGCCTTGTGTTTGACACCCGTGATCTAGAGGAACCATGAACAACTAGAAAATACCTGGAGGGATGATAACTATTTCCCCTAATCTCAGATAATGTTATCTAGGAGACTGTGTGTGAAGATACTATTATTATTCAGCCCAGTATACCTGAAGGAGTGCCTCTACCTCCATCGCTCAGCCCGTACACTGAGTTCCTCCTCTGAGGATCTTCTGCTGGTACCCTCACTGCGAGAAGCGGTTACAGGGAACCAGGCAGAGGGCCTTTTCGGTAGTGGTGCCCTCCCTGTGGAATGCTCTTCCTTCAGATGTCAAGGAGATAAATAATTGCACAACTTTTATAAGACACCTGAAGGCAGCCCTGTATCGGGAGGTTTTTAATGTTTGATGTTTTTATGTTTATGTTTTATGTGCTGTAAGCTGCTCAGAGTGGCTGGGGAAATCCAGCCAGATGGGTGAGGTATAAATAATAAAATTTTATTATTATGAAGAGAAACTTCAGTATGGAGACAAAAAGCAGGGAGAGCTAGGTTTGGACTCTGTGAGCACCTTAGGATGTCACCTGTCTTCTTCTAAATCTGATGTGGGAGCAGTGGGCTTTGGCTGTTTGGTGGAGTGCTTTAAAAGCTGTTCCTTCATTTGTGACCTGTTTCCAAAGGAAACCAAATCTCAGTAAGTTTTGCCCCTCAGAGAAGTGGGATGAATATAACACCCTGTGAATCTGTTAAAGAAGTGTGAAAAGTTCACAATAAAAGGAGGAAGCTGAAGAATAAGTATTTCTGATCCTTTACGAAACTGGCATGTAAACATGAAATTTATTTAATTATCTTTATTCAACTTCTTGCCATGAGATGGCAGCAGACTTCAGCTGTAATTATTACATGCTGCAGACTTAAAATGAACCCTTGGAAAGCCCTTCTGGGTCTATTATCTTGAAAGTTGTGAGGGCTGGGAAATTTCCTTTTTAGGTCAGCATCTTCCTCCATACACTCCCTGTTTCCTTAGAATGATAAATAATTTTGGTGGGATAAAGAAATGATCACACGCAAATGTTAAGCAGAACAGAGGGCATTGACTGCTAAAACCTATTTAATGATAAATAGAAAATTAGCATTAGTCAGAGACAGGCAGAATTCCAAATGAAATTACTCTAAACCAAACTTTTACTAATTTTTCCCAGACCAGCAATCTTTAGTTCATTGGGCTAACTAGGATGTCATTTTATAGTGTACTATTATTAGTTATCTCGAAATCAATATTCTCTATTACACTAGCTACCATAAGTGGCACTTTTCACATAACAGCCCTCAGCACGCCATAGCAACAGGAAGAGTCTGAAGTAAAATGGCCTGGTTTCTATAGTAACTGTCTTTCCGACCATCTGTAATCAAATGGGATCATAGGCAGGGAAACTAAAACGAGCAATTCTGCACATTTTAAAACTATCTGTATATAAAAACTTCTCAAAGTTTTGTAGCTTTGCTCCAGCATTATTACTTATTTCTTAACATAATTAAGTACTATCACATATTAAACAATAATAAATGAAGCAATGCAAATGCACTCTCTGTCACAAGTAAGTGACAGAAGCCGTGGCTGCTGAGAGAAAAGGGAAGCTGGTTAAGGCAGGGTGGAGAATACATTCCCCTTAATAGCAAAAAACATGCTAGTCAAAGAACACATTCACAGGACATGCAAGTGGAGCTGAATTTCCTGCCACAATCAATCTCTCCTGATTTTTACCCTACTGCTGTTTTCTGCACGCTTCATTTCTGATGACAGATTTGTGCGCATTTATCCGTTTTCTGTGATGTAATAAACTACACTGAACTCCTGTCATGTGATAACATATATCAAAACTGAAAAAGATCAGATGAGTGAGGTAAGGTGTTTAGGCGCTGAAATAGTGTTGCAATAATATATTTAAACATTTTACCTATTAAGCTGTTTACTGCTTGTGACCCAATATCCCCAAGGTTCGAATTCAGATCTTGTCAGGGGACTGCCATCGGAACAGGGGAGGGAGGGAGGGGGGGCATTGCGATACAGGGAGCCTCTGAAAATCCTGAGGAACAGTTCCTCTTCCAGCAGTGGGGAAGGCCACACCACCAGTGGAGGAGAGGGGAAAGTGCTCAAGGATGCTGCTGAGAGCCCCAGCACCTCACCTTGCCAGGCTGGCCAGGAGGGACAGACGCCTCTTCCGTCGCCCAGCTTGCGCAGAGGGGTAAAACGCAAGGAAGGGAGGTGGAGGCTTGGGGTGCTGAAGTTCTTATGTTGGGGGAGAAGCCAGAAGGGGCCACTCCCGGATTCTGCAAGTGACTAAGACGGACATGGACTTTGTAGTTCTGCACTGTAAATAGTTTGCACAATAAAACTTGTAAAAGACAGGTTGGAGTCCTGCCTGGTTACTCACGAGCAACCACCAGCAGCATCTGACAGATCTGATAGGTTATTAGGATGTTTCCCACATGCCTTTCTCTGAATGTACCCACTTTTGCAGGTTAAACTGATGGCAAGTAGAGAAAAGGCCTTTCTGTGGTGGTGTCTCAGCCTGTTGAGATTCACTTGCCATCAAATGAGTTTTGGAGCCATATCAAACCAGTCCGTGCTTTTAATTTAAACTTACACAATTTTTTTATTGTTACTGAATGTTAATGTCATTCCAAATTCAATACACATTTAAGTAGCAAGAAAAGCCAACAGCTACATTTGACTTCAAAAGACAAAACTTTCAAAACATGAGGAGATTAGTGAAAAGGAAGCGAAAAGGCAAAAGGGTCACATTTCTGCAAACGTACTTAGGAATTGTTCAGAACCACAATAATGGAAACTCAGCTAGAACGTACAGTATACCATAGGTCAGGAAAAGGATCACCAAGGCCAAGAGGATGCCAACATTGTTAATAAGCAGAGTAAATGAAGCTGTTAGAGGCAGTAAGTCTTCCTTTAGAAAATGGAAGTATTGTCCTTACATGACAGCAAAAAGGAACACAAACGAAATAAATAAAAAATGCAAAATAAATGCAAATGGACAATAAGACACACACACAAATGATTTTGGGGAGCACACTGAGAAAAGCAAAAGCCCAACAAAATACATTCTTCAAATACGTTAGTAGCAGAAGACAAGTGGTTGAATCTTTGGATGTCAAGGGAGTCAAAAGTGTACTAGAGAAGGAAAATGAGATTGCAGTGAAGCTGAACGAATTCTTACTATCTGCCTTGAGAGGGAAAGATATACAGCAGATCCCTGTGCCTGCATGGGACTCTAAGAACTGTGGCGAAGAAAAGCTGTGACAAAAGATGGAAGTTCTAGATTTTACTGAGAAATTCACCAGGTTAAGATGACATCACTGAAGAGTTTTTAAAGAACGTAAATCTTAAATTGCTGATCTTCCAACAAAAATATGTAACTTGCTCCTAAGATCAGTCCCTGTATAGTCACAGATTTACTACCTATTTTATAGGCTAGCTGTTCCTCTGGTCACACTTGGTGCTGCACCTGACAACATAGTGCGCACAATTTGAGGGAAGGTTCCCACATATCCTTATTGTAATAATTAACAATAATGTTTGGCAGTCATTTATATCCACCCATATGATTTGTTTTCCTTAGAATTCTCACACTCAAGAAAACTGGTTTTTAAAGTCAAGGGATATAACAGGCAGTTTGCTAAGTGGCATGGGAGTTTTCTATTCAAAGGTCCCAAATGTAACTTATCATCTGTAATAAGATAAACAAAGACTGTACTGATCTTTTGTGCCTTTGTTTTTCTCTTTTTCTTTCCCAAGGGCAATTTTGTAGTGGCATAACAGAACTGTAAGCAACTGCTGTTCTAGGAAAATAGTTGAAGATAGAAATCTACACCACTCAGTGGAATATAAATGTTTCAGTACTTACTTATGCAAACAGTATCTATTCAGTAATGTTTGAGGCAGTAGTAGTCTCGAACAGATCACAGTCACTCTACAGCTTACTAAATTTTGGCCTAATGGAAGACATGTTTACTTTAAAATTACTGAAATAAGCTGAATACAGTCCTCTTATTTTCAAGTACAGCATAAAACTTTCAAAGTTTATATTCTTTATGTTGCCACCCCATAGCAAATACTCTGCAGTCTCTTTCATATTTAGAATTTTTCAGATCTGAACTTCTCTGCTGACTCACAGCTCATAGATTGGTCTCCCATAATCAGGGATTATTCCTAATCATTAGCAACAAAGCATTAAAAAATATGAGAATGCTTCCTTAGCAGACAATACAAAATATAAATTCTATTTTAACAACTGATAGTACAACCCATACAAATTTGATGGCAGGAGGGAAGGCTCATCAGGTACTTTTCTAGAAGCTCTGACAAGTGGGAGAAGTGTAGGTACGCCATTGGCCAGTGTTTCTGGCAACCAGTCTTTCCCTTTACAGATTAGGAGGATACTGAGCCTTGCTGCTTGCAGACCACACTGGGAGACACCACTCTACTGCCCTCATGACAGAATAATAGCCCTTCAAACAGAAAATGCGTGATATGCGTTGAGTAGAGACTTGGAGCACTAGATGTCCATATTGGGGGACGTGAAGTCCTTGCCTTACTTTTGGACTTCCCATTGATAAAAGGATGCTGAACTGGGTGGGCCACATTTTATCTTTCCATGAAAAGAAGTTGCAGAGGGCTGCCAACTCTATCAGTGAAACATCACTACAGAATGAGGTATAGCATAATTTGATTGGGCTGGGGAAAAGAAAACCTGAGGGATCCAGTCATGGATATGTTGAATAACATGCAGTTTGGTCCTAACATCATTAATGTTAGTTTAATACCTGTTTTAATTTAAAATTATTTTTCTACCGAATGACTTGATAGCAATAATTAAAAAATTGAAATAATATTTCAGATATAAAAATAGTGCCATCCAAACCTACTGATTTGTCCATGGCAGAACATTTTAACAGAACCAATGACTTTCAGGGCAATCTGATAGAATCCCAACAGAAGATAGCACAAGCATCCACCCAAGCTTCAGATTGGAACATTTTTCTGCTTTCTGTCATCAAACAGAGTCTGTTCTATATCAGATGAAATGTTCGTAACCAAAACATTATCTTAAAAGTTCAAGAACTACCATACAAATGTGCTATCCTATCATGCAAGTGCTTAGATTTAATTATGTGCTGTATGTTTATGTCTTCATATTCCTAAAAAGGCAGAAGCATTTTAAAATGAAAGAATGAACTTTCTGCCCTGTTAATGATAGCATTCTGTTGCTTTTATGGATGGTTCTTTAATGTCTTTCAACAGAAAAAGAAAAAAGGAACACCATTAATTCAAAACTGCAATAGAAATGTATTTAAAAGTCATTACAACTATTGTCTGTTTTTAAATTGATTTTGCTAAATATAAGAAAGGAGAATACTAATGGAATATGCTTTTCTCAAGAGGAACCACTAAAGTATTTTCATCTCAACTTAAAATGTACTAATATAAATTAAAGGAAAACAGAGAGATCTGTAAGAAATATTCTCAGTCTCACAAAACCAAGGTCTCTTGAAAGGGAGCCTGGCTCATTTAGAATCAGTTGCATAATGAGCACCAGCATTTATAACCCTCCCTCAAATTATAAATAATTTACCATCCAATAAATGAAAATTACAAGAGTTTTCAGTCAGAATCTGTATCTTTTTAAAAAATAAATAAATGAACCATCTACCTTACTGTTCCTTGAATACTCAGATGATTCTGCTACATATTATACTTTTCATGAAGCTTTTGCCCGGACAACATATCCCTTTTCCCCAATCTATGTAATTCAAGTGTAGTTCTCCTCCCAAAAGTTTAAAGTATGACAACCTAGTAATAAATAAACTATTAAAATAATAAAGCAATGCATAAATATTACATTTCAGTTACCTTCTCTTTTTCAGGTTTAGGATCTGGAGTTTCCTTTGCATTCTCACTTTCACTTTTATTTGATGGTTCTTCTTTGCTTTCTTGTTCATCTTTATTTTGCAGTTCCTCAGTATTTGGAACCGTATCTGCATTTTGTTTTTCATCTGTATTCTGTATATCAGTATGTATTTCCCCATCTGTATTTTCTGCTTCATTTGAATTCCATAGTTCTTCAGCATTGGAGGTTTCTTCAACAAAGTCTTCTGCCATTCTGAACGCATAAAACAGTGCAGACAACTTTCCTCACAAACATTTAAGTGTGAGTGTCCAAGTATTAAGTTTGTGTCGAGGTGATAGGATCAAAGCGAGCTAGAAAACAGACACCTGAACCTAGTACTGACACCTATGTGAAACGAAAGCCTTTTGTTGTATTCCTCTTTTTATATTTAGTTCTAATACTCCACTACGGAGAACATTAAAATACAAGGAGAACTGAGAAAGACCTAAACCATATTAGGTGGATAAGAAAATAAAAGATCAAAACCATTAAAAAACTCAAGGGTAAGTGTATGTGTAATTCTATTACTTAGTCTATCATTGTTAATGGAACCCAAACTGTCACTGAAATCTGACAAGAGAGTAACAATGCAGCAAAAGTAAACTAGTTCTACAACAACTTTCCCCACGGTCCTCTAGTTGTTCTCAGTGAAGGCTGACATGGATACTTGATCATTAGTCTTGTAATTAGAGTAGTTTCAGTCAGCAGGAATCAACCAATGCAAAGGGTGTGCTTGGGCATTCACCAACAAGTGGCAAGTTGTATCTGTGCCCAACATGGCTGATGAAACTTCTAAAATATAAAAGATAATTCAATGGATCATCTGTCTGTGACATTCAAAGTATTTCAGAAAATGAATGAAGCCCCATGAGATTAGAAATACAATCCATGTATTCCATCACTGGAATTAAAAGCAGAACTCCATATACTGCAAATAACTAAAGGATTTTGTGGCAGTTGCAGCAGTGAAACCTAATTGAGCTAATGTGAGCTGCCATCACCATAAAACCCCCTTCCTCAACGCCACCAACAGTTATGCTGATGGGTGCTGAAAATGATAGTAAATGTAGTGATGGTGTTGCCAAGGTACAAGTAGGCCACGTTTCTCTTCCTCAGGGGTTGCTTTCCTATCTTCAGACATTTTTTGCAATATGATTCATTTCCCCTTGACTAAACAGCAAGAGAGGCAATAATTTGTCAAAGAGTACATGAGCTTGTCTCAGACACATTAGCCTATTATCTTGCTGAAGCTAAGCAGGTATAGGCCTGACCAGTGCCTGGGTAGGTGACCACCTGGGAACTATGTGTTCACTTTCTTAATGGAAGAAAGATGGGATATAAATGGAACAAAATAAAATAATGAAAATAAAACTTCATTGTCTGGCAATGTCTGGAAGATGTTAGCACTTTCTGTGCATTTTTTTTACTGCCAAGAGAACAGCCTGACCTCAGTATTACTTTCTTAATTGCTTTCCTGCTGAGATGAAAATGGAAATGGTCAGTGGAGATAAAAACAAATTATCCTACTCCTTGGATTAAAAAATTGTCAGAATAGCTGTGCAGGGAAATTAAAACTTTTTGGAATGCGGATTAGTGAACTGGAGAAGAATAGGTGGAAAGGGAATAAACTGGATGAACATTTTCATATAATTTTTACAATAATATGGCCTTTGTGTACGATTTCTAAATACAAAAAGGATTTTTATAGGTAATTTAACATATGTTTTGCAAAGCAAGTTGAAAATCTGCTGGTAGTGGCCAGTTTCTAAGTCCTGTTTTAGAAGAGAAAGTTAGTCATTAAATCCAAAACCTGAATTTAATGATATCCTTAAATTTGGCCTTACAACCCAGTCCCCTAGGTTAGCACTTTGTATGACATTTCTAGGTCACGGTAGATATATTTAAAGAACCAACATTATAACTACACAAAATTTAAACACTATAGCTGATGAAAAGTTAAATCAGTAGGGAGAAAAAATGTAATATTTGTGTATGATGGTCATATCATTTCTTTCTTGAAGAAAGTCTTGTGAAGAATAGTTCAATTTGTCATATGACTTTCAATTATTTTTTCATATCCAGTGAGCTGAGGGGGGAAACAGAGGGAAAAGATAATGCTTAGATCACTGTGAACACAGCACCCTTGTTGACGAGTGAAATAAAAGATATCCTGTGCTCCAAATCTTGTTGGCATCAATCCGTCTCAAGAGACAATGGAGGAGTGCACACTTGAGAGTGAGATCACACTGTTAGGAGGATATAGCGCCTGCTGTGGCTGTAGAGACTGATGTAGGAGAGAGATGCTTTATTGCAGCTAGGGTAGATGAAGGCATCCAGTTGTGCTACTGCAGATGCACCATGGATTTTCTTCTTTCTGTGCTCCTCCCAGAAGCCATTCCTTCTCTGGTCACTGCTATGGATCGAGCATGTCCTTGGGGATCCTGAAATCTTCCATTCTGTAGACATGACCAAGCCAGTGTAGACATTGCTAAGACAGGAGTGCAAACATGCTGGGAATGTCTCACTGATCAGTTCCTCTGTTGGTTAGGACCAGGTTGAATATAGATGATCACCTTGTTGCTTCCTCTGAGAAATGAAATAGTCAGTGAGGCAACAGAGGAATTTGTTGGACCTTACATTCTTGGCAGAGTTTGAGTTCCTACAGATATCAGAAAAACTGAAGTCTCCCATGACTACTAGCTCTCTCCTTTTTGAATGTTTGGTAATCTGCTGTAGGAATGTATCACTCAAGTTTTCTGTCTGACTTGGAGGTCTATAGCAAACCCACTCCTACAATAGTAGTTTCCCACTCCTACAATTTTTACCTGTACATATGTTCTCTGTCTGTCCTCCATGCTTCAGGACATGTATCTCTTCACAAGTGTACACATCCTTTACACATAATGCTACTTCTCCTCACTGTTTGGTCTATTCCTTTTGAACAGGTTATACCCCTCAATTCCTACATTCCAGTCATGAGTCTCATCCCATCAGGTTTCAGTAATGCATATTAGGTCATATTTGCCATTCTGCATTTAGAGCTCAAATTCGTCTTGCTTGTTCTCCATACTCTGAGCATTAGAATAGAGAAAACTAAAACCACAAGTCCAGCTGCTTCCTTCTTGTAGCGTCTTATCCTTTAGCAGGTTTCTCGAGCAACAACTCAGTTTCTTGTGCATCAATGAAGCGATTATTCCCAGTACCAGGTGTTCCCCTGTCATCTATAATACTGTCTCCCGCCTCCTCAGGATTTAGTTTAAAGTTCTTCTGATCAGGTTTGCAAGACTCTTAGCAAACACATTCTTGCCAACTGCTGCGAGGTGCGACCCATCTCTTGCTGGAAGTCCTTCCTCAAAGAAGCAGAGGCCATGCTCCAAGAAGGCAAACCTTTCCTGATGAAAACACCTGAACAGCCAGTGGCTTACTACCAGTATTTTCCTCTCTTCCTGGGCTACAGTCTTCAACAGGAAGCAATAATTTTAAAAAAATCCTGGGCCACAAGACCCTTCAGCTTCTTACCCACAAACTCATAGTCTCTTGCTATACGTCAAAGGCTGTATGTTCAATTTCCAAATGCATCCAATTTCCAAATGTTTTTGAAAAAGTTGCTCCCTATTAATATTGAACACTCTCCTGACTGTATTGTTGATGACGTGTTCAGGGTATTTTCTATTTTGAAATTGTTTAGCTAATATTCTGGAGTCTCTTAAAAATTCCCCAGGTTGAGTTCCATTTGAGTCTAATCATTCGACTGAAAGGGAGACTGTTTCTTAAGCATCATAGATGAAAGGAGTCATATCTTAAAAGGGAATTTTTATCTGTAAATTTAGTAAAAAATGTAACACACAATTGCCCATTGGAGCTCCTATATACGGTCGTGTCTAAAAAGGAGATGGCCTGTCTGTTATGTTGCAAACTAAACTTAATCATGGGATGAACTGAATTAAGCCAATTGTCCAGGGCATCCAAATGTGGTTCATTGGAAAAGATCACAAATATGTCATCTATACATTTATATAACTCAATGCCATGGAAATAAGGGTTAGCGTTGGGATCCAAGATCCATTGTTTTTCAAACTGATACATTAATAAATTTGCCACACTAGAGGCAAATGGTGAGCCGACTGAAATACCTCTAATTTGGCAATAAAAATCATGGCCAAATCTGAAATAATTCTTTTCAAAAGTCAAGTCAATTAATTCCATCAGGAAGAAGGTGGGGGGGGGGGTCCAAAGGCTTCTGAGCATTTAGAGTATCCTCCAGAAGTAACCTTGCTTCATCCAAGGGAATAGATGTGTACAAAGACTGTGCATCTAAAATGGCTAGAATGTTTGATTCAATAACTGTATGTTGTTCTATAATTTGAAAGAAATGTGCCGTATCCTTAATATATGTATCTGACTTACTAACCTGAGGCTGTAAAAAATGGTCAACAAATTTCGATAGAGGTACCAGGACTGAACCTGTGCTGGAACAAATTGGATGACCAGGAGGCGGTCTCTCAGGTTTGTGTACCTTTAGTAAAAGGTAAGAAACTAGTACACGGGATGAGATTGTATTAAAAATTGTCCTACCTTATCCGATAGGTAACCCAGTTCCATAGACTCCTGGATAATAGTCCTTACCAAATTCTGAATATGTGCTGTGGGGTCTGAACCTATTTTTCTGTAGCTTGTGTCATCTGCAAGTTTTCTCCTATTAACTATTATATAATCATTTCTTTCCATTATTATGTATATGCAGTCAACAAATGCATGTTTTGGGAACCTGTTGCTAATGAGGCCTCTCTGATGAGTGAGTCACAAAGAAAAAGATGTGCACATTTTGTCACTCATGGTATTGGACATGAAAGATACAAGTAATTTCCTCCTTGGGAATGATATCCAAGTACACAATTCATCATGTGTAAAGCAGTGCTAAAGGCAGAAAAGACCTCTACAGAAAATCACATGGATAATAAATTCACTTTGCCATTATTTATAACCCTGTTTGTGACTGAACACAGTGTAATAGGCATCCTGCCAGTATTTAAACACTGTGGGGCTACACTGAAAATATTGGTCTAAAGCAGCCCATCTAGCCTGTAGTCTTTATCACAGCTTAATATTTACAAAAGTGATTTTAAAATAAGGTTGCTTCTTTTTAATAAACATCAGGCTTTAAAATAAGATCTGAATACAAGGCTCACAAAGATAACTTTTTATAGAAAGTACCAATAGCATACAGAATTGCTTTATAACAGTTATGTGCCTTTCATCAAAGTGATTTTGCTTGCACAATTTGGTTTACTTGATCTGTACTTTTATAAGTCTTTTTAATAATTATATAGCTGTGATCTACTTGAAACGCTTAAAATGAAATTATAGTCAGAAAAAAAACACTTGCAAGTAAACTATTTTGAAATTTTGCAAACTTAAGAACTACATTTCCATATCTAATCTCATTACCCAAACAGTTGAAAGTTAAAGTTATGGACTTCTCTAAATCATCATCATCATCATTACTAGTCAAACCCCTACAGAAAAATAAATTGAATCTAATTAATTAAATAAAATAGAGTACAACAGAGTACAAAAAAATATTTATGCCTTCAGATAAGTACCTCAATACAGGAGTTCTTCCTTCAAATACCCATACATCATCATGTTAAAGAAAACTGCTACTGCCGTTTAATCCATACTGAAAATATAGTTTATTTTACATTCAAAAAAGCTACATAACTGAGCCAAATAAGTTAAAAAGCAGTATTTTGTGTAGGTGTGTATAGAATGTGCTCTGTTGTAATATCAATTATATTATCTATTATACATTATCAAAGTCTCAAGATGATGCTATTAAGAGCTGGATCCACTACACTCCCTCAGCATAAAGCACCAGTCCACTCTGATATTGTTGATCAAACTGTTCCTTGAAATCATTATAAATATCTTAGTATAATTCCTTTGCAATTATTTCAGACAAGGTGGATTTGGGGTGAGACCCAAAGTAATAACATGTAATCTGGTCCTGCACATATATTTTCTTAAACAAATAGCCAGCACAGAATGGGGGAGGGGAGGCTTTAATGTTTTACCCCCTGCTGCAGTCCCAATGCAAAATTGTCAAGGCCTGTGCCTACTATCCACAATGGGCAGAACACTCCCACTGGTGCTACTGGGAGTTTTCTTCCCATTACAGATAGCAGGCATCTATTTGTTAATAACCAGGCACGCAAAGAAGATTAACATCCTATCTAGTTTGGCCCCCAAATATAAAATATTTAATTTGAAATGTTCAAGGATACAGAAGTATCGTCAAATTACTTTTTATATATTGCATTTATGTTCAGAAGGTACAGTCATCTCCCATCCAAGGACTGATGACATCCACACCTGCTTTGTTTCAGTATTACTGAAACCACTGGAGCCTGAAATCCACTAAGTCTTGATGACAGAATAGAGCTGCTCTTTCAGCTCCATTCTAACTCATTAAATGGGAGAACCACAAAAATCCAACACTAACATTGAGAAGAAACACTATTGGGTAATGTGAAAAATTAAGTTGAGTACAGGCAGCCCCCCCCCCTTTCCATGCGTTCAATATGTGCACAACTGTGCATAAGCGCATAGTGCTGAACCTGGAAGCGGCCATGAAACATTATAAAGACATCACTGAAATGGCTCTAAAAGGGCAGAACAGGGGCAGGGAGGGGAAGGAACAGGGTGTTTGCAGACTTTTTCAATGGGTTTCAATTACAGTATACAGGATTTCATGATTTCACCAGCATTGCGGTACCTCGGAATGTAACCCCCATGTAAACGGGGGGGGGGGGGGGGAGGCACTGCCTATGCTATTGTATCCAACAGGAATTAAATGCATATTTAAGTCAGGAATCTACATATTCAATCTACAAGCCAGGAATCTACCTATTCAATTATAGTGCTTTGCCTTGGTCTTCAACACTCCTAAGGAACAGAAAACCACAACTTGTAGTAAGATCTACTGTGAATATATATGGGCTTTTAAGCTTTGCAGGATGCATCAACATTAAATTATATATTCTACATTTACCACCATATCACCTTTGGTTTTGATTATGGATCAACACAACACAATAATACACCATTGGGGAAAGTGGAGGAAATAACATACCTGCCGTACAAAACTATTAGAGGTAGTGTCAGAAGATGTACTCCCATCTGAACCTTTGAATCGGTGTTTTCTTCTTGCACCTTTGCTGTAAGACTGTTAAAAAGAAAAGTTATTACTTTATGCATACATGTCTATATATCAAGCAGACACAAATACTCAACATATTATTAAATTTGTTATATTAGCAAATGCCAGCTTTAGAATTAGCCAGGCACCAGAATCTACATATTATAGCACAAAGTGAACAAACCCCTTACACAAGTGTTTGCCCAACTGTACTGAATGAACAAGGTGCTACTGGAAGGAATTTTATTTTATTTACAGTATTTCATCTTGTTTCGACTACGGCAGACCAACATTTTCAATGCGCTTCGCAAGAAGAATTTCCCTATGGGCTTGCTTTGCAAGACGTTTTCGAGTCTTGTGATTTTTTTCGCTCCCCCTTTTTCTAAGCCGCTAAACCGCTAATAGCCTTTTAGCCGCTAATCCGCTAAGCCTTTAATAGCCGCTAAACCGCTAATAGCGTTAATCCGCTAATAGGGTTGCTTCGCAAGACGAAAAAACCGCTAGACGAAGAGAATCGCGGAAAGGATTATTTTCGTCTTGCAAGGCACCACTGTACATTGGAATAGTTCTTAAGATTATACATTGGAATAGATATCAGCTTCTGGCATTAGAGAGAAAACTCCCTGCTGCATGCAGGCAGTAGTGTTGTAGCACTTATAATATATAATATCAACATTAAAGGAAAAAAAATCAAAGCAATAGGTAAACATCACAGAATATGGTGCTTTAGGGCAGTGCTGCAGCCATGGTGATCTCCTGGTTCCCTCTAGGTCAATTCTTCTACATACTACATTAATACACACATAGTAAAATTGACCTACCAAACATACTGAAAACAATTTTTAAAAAGTTAAAGGAGAAGAATTGTTCTTCTCCACAAGTGTAAAAGAGTAATAAGGCAAGTAGTTATACAATAATATCCTCCTTGGATTATTAGGAGGTTACTAGTCCAAAACAGTTTAGCTTGGTTAATATTCAAATACAACTTTTCACAGCTATTGTTTAAAGTAGTATCCCTTCAATTAAATGTCATAAAAGGAGTCAAGGGGTCCACTGTTTCATGACCTAGCTGTGAAAATCTAGCAATACATAGCTTAACTTTATGGGGCAATGAATGTGACTGTATAAAAATATGAAAGCTACACAAGAGGGACTGGAAATAAAAACATAAGGAAGTTAGCTACTCAGATAAGGCACTGACAAGACTTCAGGGGAAAAACAGGGCTCCGAAGGTATGCATATTTCTCAACAAGTAGGAATTAAAAAGCTATGACAAAATGTAAACGTTCAAGAGGTTACTCAAACCAGAGACCGTCGTATTTAGAAATCTAATTTTAGCAATGTTAAGATGTACTTATAAGGGGGAAATTAGAAGACTATGATTATTTAAGAAAAGAAAAGAAAATAGCTCCAAATTAGAAACACAGAGACCATCAGGAGTAGCAAGCTTAAGGAAAAACACAAAGTAACTGCTAAAGTACCAGGAGCTGTATAAAAATAAATAAATAAGAAAATAGCTAATTAAAGAGGAGACACTAGTAATTTATTTCAATTAAGCTCTGCCATGAATTTCTACCCTCCCTGAGGGGTGGGGGAAGAGTTCTTTATTGTTATGAATATATGTTACTGATTATCAGAGATTACACTGTCAGAGGTAATGGTGCCAGAATAAAAAGAACAAGGATGAACAAAAGGTGTAAATCCAAAAGGAGGGCAGGGATAAGCTTGAACTGGCAGAACAACATTAGAAGTGTGCAATATGGAGTTATAATAGCCATATTATATCCATTATATTACAAACCAATAAATCAGAGTTTTCCAAACTGTGTGCCACGACGCTTTAGTGTGTCAGCTGCAGTGTGTAGGTGTGTTGTGTGAACACCCCCTGTGCTCCTCCCAGAGCTGGAAAAGAGTTAGTTTAACCTCCAGTTTGCTAGTAAAACTGAATTACTGTGTCGCAAAATGATGCATGTCTAAAAAGTGTGTCACCAACGGGAAATGTTGGAAAGTTCTGCCATAAAATACATGTTTTCCAACCAGGGAAATTAAGTCAAATTAAAAATAAAAGATATCCAATGCCAATTTATAAAATAAGCACAATCAAGTGATAAAAGTTTCCTAGCCTATGCTGCTTCAAGCTGCAGATAGGGGTTGTATGTCGGGATACATCCTGACAAACATGCTTTTCCTTTTTTTACTGTCATGCTTGTTTATATGCAGAAGGGTCTGTTCCCTAGCAGGGGCATTTAAAAATACAGCCCACTTACTCAAAGCAGCCAAATGCACAGAAGGCTTGGGTATCCTAAAGAACCCTTGGGAGAATGTTATGGATAATGGGTTTTTTGTTATTGTTATTCCCAATGTTTGAAAATGATGGCAAACATGCTGAAAGAGCAAAAGCAACAACAACAAAATTAAAATCCATTTGTACTAACTCCATTTACAAAGGCTGTCCAGAGTGTAATGATGCCCCCAAAAAATTTTTTTGACAAAACAGGGTCAAATTAAGAATATAGCAATACATGCATCCTATCTTCCTTTCCCGTAACTCCTGCAGCCAAGCTGGTGCTCTGCTTTCCTTTGGACCACATCAATGAGGCCTCGAGAGACATCTTGTAATCTGGGAAGCCCAGGATTTCCGTACACACTGCCCCGGGCTTACACCCCAGAAAAGTCAATTTGGTGCTGCTGACACTGCAAAAAACAATGTGGGAGGCAGGAATTACGAGTTACCAATCTCCATAGCCACAGCAGGCACTGTGATTCTCCAGCAGTTTGTGTTCAGCCCTGGAGGCACACTCCATTGCCTCTTGAGACAGACGAATGCCAACAATCTTCTAAATGCAGTTTGGTCCTGTTCATTAGATGCTAGTTAAATAATGTTTACTAAAATATTGTGTTTAGTGAAAACTAGGGCCAAAACCATTTATGGATTTGGGGAACATATGTAGCTCAGTGTAAGAACATATGATTTGCATACAACAGGTCCCTTGAATACCTCTCATCTCAGGATAGGACTGGGAAGGACTGCTGCTTTAAACCCAGTCAGTGTCAACAATACTGAGCTAGATGGGACTAATAGCCTGACTCCTATAACTTCCTATGTCCCTACGTAACTGATTAATTCTAATTAAACAGGCAACATGGTTTTTTTAAAAGATGTTAATTATTTTTATATAAAATTTATGCTTTTATTTAAAAGCATTCTATGCTGCCTTATATTTTCAGAAGACAATCCAAAGCAAGTATTAAATATACAGCAACTAAATAACAAAAAAGCAGAATAAAAAACAAAAACCTTAAGGAAATCTGCCAAACAGTAACTGAAAAATCCAGATAAACCAACAAACAGAAGAATCAAAAAGCAACAACAGTGACAAACATCAGTTCAGTACACTTGGATTTTAAAATACTTAAGATTTACTTACTGTCTTTAACTGGATATTAAGTGGTAGGAAGTGTAGTTCATGTATTTATAAACATATGATTCCATGTCATAAAAAGACTCTCCTCCCTGGAAGAGAGGGGAGTGGTTGTGGGCGGGAGACCGAGCTCCGCCCCTGGTAGGGGGCATTAGCCCCCTCCCCTCCTACCTGGCTGGCGCCCACGCCCACCGGAGGTGGCCAACCAGATGCCTCCGGGGGCGTGTGTAGCAGCTTAATGCTGTGGTGCTAGCTCCGCCTCCTCCTCATTCGTCGTCGTCCCTCAGCGAGTCACCCACCCTCCACTCCCATTTAGCTCAGGGTCTAGGTTTTTGGCCTTGCTATGGACCTTAGGTTGGTCGCCCTGGTTGGCTGGGGGGCCTGGTAGGAATTTTTCCATTTGGCATTAGGCCTTTTGGTTTTTTCGCCTACCTCGTAGCAATCGTCACAACTTTTGTGGTATTGGTGGGTAGGTTAGGCATTGGATTCATGTGTTGTGCTGTGTCAAGGGCTAGGTGTGGCCATCGCCTATGCTATCTACCGTGGGTTATTCCGTTAAAGGAATCTGGCGGTCGTGTATTCCGTCCGATGCCTGCTTGGCGGGAGGCCATGGCACGACCCTCGGTGACATCAGGGGGTGAGCCTATAGTTGGATGAGCATCAACAGGCTCCACCTACTGTTGAATAAACCCACCACCTATAGTCATCCAATGCCTAAGCCAATACCTTTTCACTGCTGTAATCAATAAAGTTGTGGCCTTTTCTTGCCCATTAACCTTATATCACGTGTCCTTGTGTATTTATTTCACATAGCGGGATCGGGCCCTCGATCCACAATATTAGGTTGGTGTACAATGTTAAAGCATAAAACACAAAATAAAAAATGTATCAGTATCACATGGTGCTAACTACACTCTGACTGGAAGGTAGAACTTCATATTCTGCAACATCTGAAGGTTTCAAACACTTTTCAGGCATGATCCTATGTGGAGCACATTATAATAGTAAGGCTTGCAGATAACATAAGCATGGTTTATAGATAGCAATTCCCTTCTCTCCAAATAAGCTATATCCAGTTAATTAAATAGAGGATAAAAGTATCAGCGGCAACAAGTCATGATGGCTGTGTTACCTCCAATATCAAAGGCAGTGTGACTGGGGATCAAGAGCAGGAAACAGCTCTTGCCTTGCCTGTGGGCTCCCATAAGCATCAGGTTGGCTACTCTAAGAACAGAGTGCTTGACTAAAAAGGCCAGCAGGGCCGCTCTTATGGTCTTCAGGCTCCTGACATTCCAGAGGAGGGAATGTGGTGAAATTCCTGAATTAAAAAGATACTGCTGGACTTTGCCTCTGGAGTAGTTGACACTGAGCAAGTGCACAGCTCTCTAGCACCCAAACCAACTGTTACTTGTTCTCTGCCCAGAGACACTGCTTTCAGGCTGGCAACCTTTCCTGTTAAAGACGCTTTCTCAGTTGAGCTGTGTAAGCTGCAAGTGCTGCAGGTCAGAGACAAGTCAATAATGATTCTGCAAGATCTTTGTTCTGACATACTGAGGATAACAACATATATACAGGCAGCAGCAGACATCATAGTGTGGGTGTGCCATACACCTGAACTCCATCCTGCTGAGCTGCTGCAGCATACCAGGACAGAGAGAGAGTGGCATATTGGTGGCAAGGCTGGCGTGGTATAAACACATTGGCAGGAGCATCAGATTGGCTCCCTTGGCATGACTGCACCATACCAGCCTCACAACTCCTTCGCCTCTTCCTCACTCCATCCCAATATGCTGCAGCCACTCTGCTGGATGGAGTAGAGGTGAGTGATGCAGTCCCACCAAGCTGTCCATTGCTGTATGCAGGGATCCCACTTTAAATCTCTGGTGTAGCAGGAGTATGGCATCACCAATTCAACTTCTTCCCAGAGAGAAGCCCACCAGGTCATACTAATTCCATAGGAAGAATGGAATAAGACGAGAAAAAGCAAAGTGAGCAGAAGGACCCAGATCCTGCATTAGCTCCAAGAAGAGATAACAAATTGGCCATCTATCTGTCTATCTATCGAATGTAATTTCCATCAACAGCAACAGTAGATAATCCTATGGGTGCTTCTGCAAATGATGGACCTGCCTGTGATGTATGACAATAACAAAGATGTTCAATGTCAAGTTTGTTGCATCCTGAATTTGAGAAATGCATGTTGTACTTTATCTCACAGCTAATGAGCTTATTATGGTTAGAGACAGCAAGGAAACGCATTGGAGATACATGATCCCATCTCACCATGATTCCCACTGGTTCAAGTGACCCTTCAAGCCAAAATCTTTGTGTGCAAAGTTATGCAGACCAGGCATTCCCAGTTGGAGCTTTATGAACTCTAAACTGCATTTTCATCTTATTCATTTGTTCTTCACTTTTAATTTTTCTACTATTTTCAATATGGATTTATTTAGAGATACTTTGAGTACGATTGCAAAAAGCTGTTTTTCCAAAAATAAAAATAAAATAAATTGATAAATGAATAAATAAAAGGCACAGGCAATGCTTTGTCACTCAATTAAAATTAAAAGTTTAATTAACAGAGTAATATATCAGATTTTTTTTTAAAAAAACACCTGCCATTAAATTTTTAATTGCCAGTGAATTGCATGTTTATTCAAACAGCATTGGCTTGTCTTATTTTAAAAGGTTATTAGGATCATTTGTTTTTGTCTAAACAGAGAAACACTATTGTTTCATATGACCAAAATCAGTTAATTCCCAACCCACCTGTTTCATTGTTAAAAGCTGTAATACTAGTCTATGTAAAAAGTCAACAATGATGACTGCAACAAGTCCATAAAAGGGAAAATGCAGTGAAAAGGAAATATATTTTTCAACTGTAGATGTTTCATTTATTCATCATTAATGTCCCCCAAAAGAAGGTCTATGATGCAGAATTTATCACATCAACACCAGCAAAACAGCAGCATGAAATAAAACAATTGTAGTGGTCCATGTTTTTGATGTCAGATCTTTAATACTAAGACAAAAGGTCAGGGTCACTTTACACTACAAAGAACCAGTCATTGCAACCCTGAGGAACAGCAAACAAATCAGAGCATGGGAAATGTATCTTGAGAAAAAGATACATTTTGGGGCATAATTATGATCACCATGTAATGTACAGGTAGTGGGGATATTAGCTGATGAAATCTATAAAGGTTTGTCTGATTTTGAACTAAAGTAATGAATGGAGTTAGACAAGCTTGGTAGATACGCCAGTGATCTTTTAATATTTATTAGCAATACGAATAGAGTCCTTCCAGAGTACTTCTTTTTAGCTGAATATTCCAATCAAGTATTCCAATCAGATTTATCATTGTTTTTGTTCATTCACCAACATTAAAATAATTAATTAGGTTAAAAACACCATGCAAAATAAGATGTTGCCATATCCCTGATGAGTTTAAAACATTCAGCAGCAATTTGTGCAGTTAACTAACTCAAAAATGGAATTGAAGTGTGAACTACAGTAAGGAACACATTTCATATACATGCTCACACATATATCTATAAAATAGTTCCCTTGTCAGTAACAATGAAAACCAGAGAAAGAAATATCGGTTTAAAAACCAAAAGTAACATGTAGAAAATTGTTGCTGAAACAACTGATATGCTAAGGAAAGAAATCATGGCAATATAGTCCTACACATGTACTTTTCAGATAATGAAAACTATTTGTCTGCCTTTAAGCAGAGCTATTAAACATCATGTTTCGGGAAGCTTTTAATGTTTGATGTATTATAGTATTTTAATATTCTTTTGGAAGCCGCCCAGAGTGGCTGGGGAAGATTATTATGTCTTTCTTACATTAACACACCCCATGATACAGAGTATTAAAAAAAAAAACCCCAACAACATACAGAAGTACTTGTTCTATACTGTCATTACATGAGTTAGAATTTTTGCCCTGCTCTTAAACTTACACATGCACATTTTTCTCTCCACTCTGGTCCTCTAACACCTTTATTGTGAGTATACAACAAATCATATTATGTGTTTGATTAAAACAGATGCAACAGGAACCTGCCTCAATAACTCCTCATTGGCCACATCTCTCCATGTGCCCATAAGGGGAAAACATGAATTTTCCTGACCAGAGTTTCCTCTCTCCCACCAACTTTCCAAAGTTGAGCCATTCATATTGCTCTGATTTCCCTACAACAAATACTTGCTTCTAACTCTGAACTTGCTTCTGACTCTGAACAAAGACAAGATATTTGGTAGGTCTATAGGCACCTATTACAGACCATTTAAGGTAAAACATAACCACCGCAGGCTAACTGATGAGTGGCAGTAAAGCATGAGCAGGTTCCACTAAAGTACACTGTATGGTGAGTGGGATGGGGGGCAGGCAACCAACGAATTGTGGGTCTGTTATTTGTGATGGTACCGTGATCAGGTGATGAACACTCACGTGTGGAGACAAAAGCACCCTGTTGCAGTCATAATTAAGGGCACAAATAGCCAGCAATCCCACCCACATTTGAGCGCATGCTTATAGGTAAAGCTTTTCATTCACACCGGTGCATGCTAATAAAGAACCAAGAACGAAACTGTTCCAAATTGAAATCCTGAAGTTACACTAGGACATAAATCTTATAAAAACAGAGAGGGGCTTACTTCTGAGTTGCAAACCCTAAATACATTGGCATGTGACAAAATCCGACTGGACACATAAAGCCTACTTCTGAGTAAACCCACTCACTCACAGGGCTGGAACATTAGCTTGCAAATCTGTGTTCACAGATCCCGGAGCAAGTCCTACTGAACTCAGTGGGAAGTAAATCTGAGTCGACACGCCTATAGGGGCAGAATTTCACCCTATGCCCAAGCTGAGATTGCTCAATAGCGGAGTCTCCTCGCCTTTCCCTTTGAACCGCAGCTTTACCTTGTAAAGTAAAAAAGATGGAAGCCAGCAGGATTCTTTTTTTGGGGGGGGGGGGCGGCGGCAGGGGATTTTACTGCCAAGTGAAGCCTCGAAAACTCTGGCTCCCAAGAGCCACAATCTAGAAGCGGAGTCACCACCATGAAGGTTCCCCCTGGCCATATGGAGGGGGCGGGGGCCGCACGGAAAGAAAGCCGCCCCCTAATTTTTAAGCGAGCAGCCCCTCCCTCTCTGTCACCCTCCACCCCCCTCAATAACTGTACCTGCACAGCCGGGACTGGAGCCGGGGGGTTGTCCAGCAACTCTATCTGCATCTCCTGCGCCGCCGTTGCTGGAGTGGGAGGCGATTTGGACATGTCACTTTGGACCATTGGAGAGAGCGGGTGGGGAGGGTGAATTGCGGGGGGGGGGGGGAGCCAACACTTCCAACAACAAAAGCGCCTCAGCGAAGCCGTCGCCAAGTAGTCGCCGCCTGTCTCTCTCTCTCTCTCTCTCTCTCTCTCTCTCTCTCTCTCTCTCTTTTTGAATCGGCGGCGGTTGGTGCACGAGGATGGCTCTTGCTTCTTCTCCCTCAGGGATGGGCCATTTTGAAACGGTTCAAGTGCCTTTCCTTGCTCGCCCGCCCGCCCGCCTGTCTGGCTTGCTTGCTTAGGTCGGTTGCTTGGCTGAGGGAGATGGTGAGAAACAAAACGGAAACACTCTGGGCTCCTGCCGCAGCTGCTCGCCTCGCCCAGCCCTCAAGTACCAGCGCGGCTCCGCGGTGCCTCGTAGAGCCCAGAGCGCAGCAACCGCTACTACAGCCGAGCAAAAGGGGGAGGAGACGGGGAGGAGGAGGAGGAGGCGCCTGAGGGAAGATCTCGACCACCGTCTCGTTCTTCCCCCCCCCCGCCCCGAGAAAGGTGGGGGGGGGGAAAGCGCGGGAAAAGCTGAGGGCGGGGTGCGTGGAATGGCTGCCGCGCGGTAGTCGAGTGGCGGCCCCGTCGTTTCTCCTCAGGAAAGTCGCCGGTCCCTGAATTTTATCCTCCTGCTCGGAAGGCCAAGACAAGCCGTCGTCGAACAAACTGTTTTTCTTTTTTTAAAACACAAGGCACACACTCCAAAGCGAGCGAAGAGTAATATTGGCTAGTCAGGCACGCTGGTTACAAGCTGCACGTAAAACAAAGCAAAAAAAAAAAAGAGGGAAAGTTCTTAACATTGCCGCTTTGCTGAAGGAAGGGCAGCCAAGGAGCCAGCCAGTATCTGGTGCTGGTAAAGAAAAGATATCAAACAAGCACCCTCTCCACCTTTCATTTTTTCCTCCCTCAGGTGCAAGTACTAAGTGCCACTGGTTTGGATCTCTCACCTGTGGAAAACTAGGCGCTCACATGCCCTCTCTCTGGGCATTGCCAGAAGAGCCAGCTCCTAGGGGGTGAGGTCCCTTTGCTTCCCCCCCATGAAAATATTTGAGGGGGCTGGCCCCACAAAGTTGATGGGTATTGCCTTTCAAATGTTGTGAGCGCACTGTGTCATGGGATTGATTATGCCAGGTGGGACTTACCTACGTCCCCACCCCCCCAATTATTTTATTCAACTTGGCAACCCTGGGCGTTGCAGCAGGAAGGATCAAACCCAACAAGGCCTTCCAGATCTCGAGTGCGAGTGAACAAAAAAAGAGACTGGCCAATCTTCGGAACGGCAGCTGTACCTTCCTTGCCCTCTCTCACTAAGCAGCGTGGAGGACAGGAGAGAATTTGGTCTTCCTGGGCCTATTCCCCACCACTGTGCCCCCCCACCCCCCAAAAAAGAGAGGGCATATGAGCAAGTAAGAATATGAGGTGATGGCCAACTCTCTCTATTTCGTCCTGGCCATAGAGAGAAGGTGAGTGAGCACAGCGCTTCCTTTTGTTTCTGCTTTCTGCCTGGGCCCAAAGAGGGTCAGAAGTGAGAGGCGGTCTTTTGCTGAGAGGTGCTTCTCGCAACCACCCCTGGAAGCAGCAAATGCAAGATACAGTGGTACCTCGGGTTACATACACTTCAGGTTACAGACTCCGCTAAACCAGAAATATTACCTCGGGTTAAGAACTTTGCTTCAGGATGAGAACAGAAATTGTGCAGCGGTGGCGCAGCGGCAGCAGGAGGCCCCATTAGCTAAAGTGGTGCTTCGGGTTACGAACAGTTTCAGGTTATGAACAGAGCTCCAGAACAAATTAAGTTCTTAACCCGAGGTACCACAGTACTGGAGGGAGGTGGTGATTTTCACCAGGACTGCAGTATGTGGGGAAAGGGAGATTTAACCCTTCCCTCTCAGCCACTATCCTGATGTAAATCTACACCCCCCCAACACCAGCACTACCCGCATGCTGCAATTAGCATTAGGAAATCCTACCGCATAAGCAAACACCTTTCTTGAAAAAAGCCCAAGCAAACAGTTAAAATTCCTGAGTCAGGCATGCTGAGAATCAAGCCAAACGTGCAATTCTTTTAAAGCATGTTTCTTGCTGCCACTTCTATTTTGGAGGGAAAGCAGCAGTTCAGCATTTACTGGTGAGGATAAATTGTCAAATGGTAGGGAAATATGCTGAGTTAGACCTTTGGTCCATCTATCCCTGTACTACAATATTTGGTGTCCTTCCAGATGTTGTTGGACTATAGTTCCCATCACTTCTAGCCACTGGCCATGCTAGCTGGGACTGATAGAAGTCCAACAGCATCTGGAGGGCCACTGCTTCCCCATCCTAACCTTGTTGTTTACCCCAATTGGCTACAATTCTCCAGGGCCTAAGACCAGGACCTTTTCATCCCTATTGTCAGAGATCCTTTAATGTGGTGGAACTAGAGATTGAACCTCATCCTGCATACAAAGTTCACATTCTACCATGCTATAGACTGGACTTACTGTTGCACTTTAGAAAGTCTTCTTAAAATTATTGGCACAAATAACTCAACCTTTAGCATATTTTAACAATATATTTGTTCATAAGGATCTCCCTCCCCCTGTGTTTATTATTATTCCCCTTGTGCAGTATTTTCCCTTTTGCAGTTTAAATTGTGGCACTGTTGGCTATTTTTATCATAACATGTTGGCTGCTTTTGGATGTGGATTTGTTTTTGCCTGCTTTTTAGTGAATGAATGTGACAGCAGCTATAAAGTAGAGAGTTTCTTTCACTGACATGAGATAGATGTGCTTAAATGCAGAAGCAGTGGGTGTGAAATCCGGCCACACTGTCTGCTCATGTACCGTATTTTTCTGTCTGTAAGATGCCCCCATGTATAAAACTCAGATTTAAGAAAATGGCCTCAGCACTATCTGTGTATAAGACGCCCCTAATTTTTGATATAATTTATTAGGAAAAAAACCTAGTCCTATACATGGGAAAATACGGTAGTTTTTTTTTAAAAAAACACCTCACAGTAATAGGCTTTTGGTACATTAAACATACTGTTATATGAAGTAACTGTATAAGGAAAGAGTCAGAAGGGAGGAATGCAAAGTAGCTCTACCAAGATGGATTTTGTCATCACTCGTCATTCACAAACCCATATGTCTGTTTATCTCCAAAGTCAAACAAAGAATCTAACAAAATGCAGCTAGTCTCTTTTCAAAGTATATCCAAGGAGAGGTCTAAGGATTTCACAGTCTATCATATGGTTAGCAAGTTAAAATTATGTTTCTTTGTTGTTAGTGTAACCACAGCTTTTAATTAAACAGACACAAATCTTCAGAGCTACAATGAAGTCCTACTGACAAAATGTACCACTGTTAATGAAAGTCTTATTCATTTCTTTGAAATTCCTTGGACTTTTTTATCTGAACAAAAACCTGAAAATTTGCCTTATTGTTTTTTTTTCTTTCACCAACTCTAGTGGCAAGTTATATAGCTGTGCATGCAAACCTTCACACAAACCCTATTTTAAAACTTATTTTAATCATATTTTTACAGAACGGGGTGGGGTCCCCTAAACACTAAAATTAATAAATGCTAAGATCTGTGATATGAAGGGAGAATATAAGCTGCGAAGGAATTCCTGGGTAGCCTGGCCAAACTAGGGGCCTGGATAGAGCCATTGTGGGTCGTTAAAAAGACAGTGTAACTTTTTATCCCAGGTGTGACCAGAGACTGGAGATTTGGAAGGTTGCCAGTGTAACTGCTGGGGGGCGGGCAAGGGGCTTTTGGGAAGGAGGAAGTGAGGCTGAGATCCATCTTTGTGGAGAAGAGAGAAGGTTGCCTGCAATGCTTTCGGCCATGCTGTAAGATTTGGATTCTCTCCACGCAGACTGTAAATCCTATTTCTTAAAGCATGACAGTCTCTGCCGTGTCTTCTATTCTCCAAAGGGAGAATGACCCATGGTCTCTGGCCTTTGCTTGGTGGAGAGAGAGGCAGGCACTGGGCTTGTGTAACAATATTAAAATTATTTAAGTTTCCCCCAGAATTCTTCAGGCACAGCTAATGGCAGAGACGACAGGTGCTATGGAAAGCAGGATATAGATATGCCAATAGATGCTGATGCATAGAAGGTTATGTGCAGAAAATGACCTTTTCATTCAGAAGCTACTAGCTAAGGGCCAATTCCTTTTTAAAAGTCACTTTCCCTGCAAGCTCTTAGCTGTATGTTTAGTCCTCAATATTGTAGAGAGTGCAAGTAGATTGGATCTTTCTTTACATGTGGCACTGTGGAAAAATATTATGATTTTGGATAGATGTCTTTAAGGTGGTTGGTGAGATCATGGGACAAAGCCATTCAGTGTGGTCCTAAACTGGCCTAAAACCCAAACTCCTGTAGTCATTGACTTCTTTTGGTGGCAGCTAGACTAAGGGATGTGGGTGGCGCTGTGGTCTAAACCACAGATCCTAGGGTTTGCCGATCAGAAGGTTGGCAGTTTGAATCCCCGTGACGGAGTGAGCTCCCATTGTTCGGTCCCAGCTCCTGCCCACCTAGCAGTTCGAAAGCACATCAAAGTGCAAGTAGATAAATAGGTACCGCTCTGGCGGGAAGGTAAGCGGTGTTTCCGTGCGCTGCTCTGGTTCACCAGAAGCGGCTTAGTCATGCTAGCCACATGACCTGGAAGCTGTCTGTGGACAAACGCCGGCTCCCTCGGCCTATAGAGTGAGATGAGCGTGCAACCCCAGAGTCGTCTGCAACTGTCCGTAACGGTCAGGGGTACCTTTACCTTAGACTTTCAGAAGCTGCTAAACCAGTTGCTTACTCATGAGTAGTCTGACTAGCAGTACAAGAACAATGAAACTGGAGAAGTGGCTGCTGGAGTGGTTTCCACATGCCTCCCAATGGTTTGTAAGCCTAAGAGGAAGTTGCAGTAACAATAAGCCAAAGGCTTCCTCATGAAGGAACAGCAAGCAGACAGAGGTAACCCTGATTCTTGCAGATACAGGAATAGATAGGGATGGGTAAAAAGGATTGTCTTCTCTCACCCACCCACACACCCCAGTGGAGTTGGCTACTTATTTGACTATCTCTGTCTGATAGACAGATGGCAGAACTGCATAGTTATGGTATTTGTAATAATTGGGAACCATTTATTCCTACTCTTGGGTTTGTTTGTTTCATTCATACACTGGAAGCTGCTTTATATAAGCCAGACTATTGCTCCATTTATCTTTTGTATTGCCCATCCTGAGGGCAAAACTAGACCACATGCCATGTATGCAATAAGCAATCTTAAAAGTAAATTTTAAGTGTGAGGGCCACAGTTTGGATCAGGGCCCTGGTAGGGGAGTGAGAGACAATTTAACCCTTTCCCCCATGTTCCAGTCCTGATAAGGATAATTAACACACACATTCACTCGTGCTATTTGTACTGAAATAAAATCTTTCATTTGCACCAGTGGAAATGTTTCTCCCAATGCAAAGCTCAGGCAGTGGGCCTTGCAAACTGAATTGGAACTGCAACAGGAAGCAAAGGATTAAGGCTCCCCAGACTCATGCAAGGATCCCAGTTAGGATCCCAGTCACACTACTTACTTTTTAAAGCTGTTCATGTGTGAATGGCATCTTTGTCTAGCTTGGCCAGACTGGAAGCAGCTCTCCAAATTTCTAGACACGAGTGTTTCTGCACACTATCCAGAGATAGCAGAGATTGAACGTGGGGCATATGGTTCTTTGCTAAACATACTTTACATGTTTAAGTGTACACTTGAAATGCCTTCTCTAATAATATAATGCGGTCCTGAGAATACTAAGGAGGATAATGCTTAAATGAGCTTTATTGGAATGGAAGAGATGCAGGTTACAACACACAGGAAATGAGTTCGGGCAAGTAGGTAGGATTTATGCTTATAATAATAGCTGAGTGGTGCCCAGTTTGGTAGCAGGAGGAAGGGAAGAGGGGCATTTGTTGTTGCTTTGGATGTGCTCTTTTATAAATGCAAAATAAACCTGTTAGCGCTGCTGTGTATTCTCGTAATCTGAATGACTTGTTCTTCCTTCTTAGGTCTCCTTTGAAGTTTATCAAACTGACTCATTTGTCACAAGCAGAACCTACAATTAGCATGTTTCTGCAAACTGAATAGTGGCATGGAAAATTGCACACTTTCCTCATGGTGAACAAGTCAGATGGCCATTTTGCTATGAAGAGGGAGCCATACAGGTAGGAAATGTTAGATTTCTGTCATGATAAATGGAATTGTTAGCACTATAGTGGGAGGAGGATAGGTTTTCATCAAAACAAATTGCACATATGACTGGGGGCAGGGGAAAGCCTTCTAAAGCACAAAAAGAAAACAAGTGATGACTGATAATACATAAGGCATTTCTGACATGTTTTCTCTCAATTATATGCTTGGCTGAAGAAAGGATAAAGGAATTATTCACAGTTAACTTAACCTGAATTATATGTGAAGAAATTGTAAATTTTAACTGATCCTTTCCTTCCCATTCCTGATCATCTCCTGCTTCACCTTCGTCTTTTCCCCACCTAAAATTTACCCACATGCTCCTTTCTGATCACTGTCCCGCTTCTCTGGAAGGGGGAGCTAGAAGGGGTATATCAGGGGGAAGAGGCATTGCACACACACTTCCTATAGCTATGGATAGGTGACTGTGAAGTTCAATTTCTCTCACACGAAAGCTCATACCAAGAACTAACTTAGTTGGTCTTTAAGGTGCTACTGGAAGGAATTTTTTTATTTTGACTATGGCAGCCAACACGGCTACCTATCTGTAACAATTTCTCTCCGTTACTCATTTTTCTAATCTAAAGTTCAGTTCTCTGCATTTGTACACCATTTTGAATTTTTTTTATTAAAAAAGGCCGTCATGAAAATCCATCAGCATCTTAGTGAGAATATCACTTACTGTATACATTTTTATACAATTTTGCATAATATACTCATTTTCCAAAACCAATTTCCCCTTAAATAATACACTTTTATTTTATTTGCACAAATATAAGCATTTTTATGGAGAATTCGGAAGAGTGTTAATTTCAAAGTATAGTTGTGTTTCAGTTCTTGTATTGTTTTGGAGAGAGTGAATTATATAGGTTCACCTTAAATTGTGAACTTCCGCTTCCATATCTATAGCACAATACTTCTGTTTCAGGTCTGATTGTGGGAGAGGCAAAGTGCTGTTCAGGAGGAGCTTATCTCTGAAACATGAAATAATCCTTTGGCAGTATTTCAGTATGAGTGGGAAAATGAGAGTACCCCAAAACATTTTTTTAGAAAATAAAAGAACTGCACATTATAGTTTAAAACATATAACATTGTACTGTATTATGTTCCTGCAGACCATGTACCTAATTAGAAAACCCTAGCTAAATTACACTAGCATAAAATATTTTTATTCATAAGCTGAATAGATAGAAAAGTATAACTCAGCTTTTGTTTATGGTGCTTAGACATTGTGAACCTGATTGTTGTGGCTATCTTAGGTTGGGCAGGTAGCATCAAACCTTTTTTTTAAAAAACCTTTTTAAAAATTATGTTTCATGATTTATTACCTAGAGACTTGAATGTGTAATAGGGTCAGAAGGAGAGAGATTCAAATAATGACAACCAGAAAACTTCATTGTGAGATGCAAAGTTAAAACTTGGGGCTTATCTGAAGCTAATAGAGAGCAGAAGCACCATGGCAACAGGGACAAAGTAACACTCTCAGTAACACTCTCAGTATAGAGCTTTTATTCCCCACAGGGTGTAAGACATTGCTTGCCTATTCACAACATGTAGGAAGGAAGGAAGATCTTTCCTTTGTTTTTACTTTATGCATTTTACAGCATTCCAAAATCTACTTTATGCCATATGAAATAATGTTAATGTAAACAAGTAAACAACGAAAAGTGATCATAATATCTAATCTGTGGAATCAAATAGGGAACAACATTGAGATAATTATCAACTGCCAACTGTGTATAAATAGCTGTTAGTTACAGAGAAAGAACAAACTGAATCTAGAATAAGCAGTTTGAAATATAGTCCCTCAAATTTTAAGAAACCTGTTTTTAACAGTATTCCTCATACAGTATTTACCTTAAGAATTTCTTTCTCTTAAAATTTTTACATAAACAGAAATAAAAGAACAATAAATATTTGTTCTCTTATATAATAAAGAAAGAACTTTTCTTTATAGAGTGGCTGGGGCAAGGCAGGGTACAAATAACAAATTATCATCATTATATATAATAAATATAAGCAGTTACTAGCAGCAAGATTATAGAAGACAATAATCAGTTCTTACTGTTATCTAAAATAGCATAAGTATTAAGGTTTCTATTATATATAAACAGTATTTTACTTTTTGATGTATTGTAATGAAATCAAACTTTTAATGCACTAGCCAATGACCATGACAACATCCAAAATATTGACAGACACTAAATATACAATAAAAAATTACAACCATCTAACACTGATGTCCCGTTAGGTAGGGAGAGTGCTGCTTTGACAAATTTATTCTGCACCGTTTCTAGTCCTTTACTGGCTTTCATATTGATACCCAAAACCTCTGTACCATAAAGCATCTGGGGAACCAATTTACTAGTAAAAAAATTAAGAGCAGTTACAAACAGCTTTCCACCTACCATGCAATAAAACTTCATTAGTGCCTCACAAGCTTTCTGCACCTTAGGTTTGCAGCCTTGATATGCCCCTTCCACCACAGTGTCTCAGTGAAAAGGACTTCAAGGTATATAAAGGAACACATTTGCTCTAGATTCTACTGCTCCATTTTCTATTTGAATCTGGGACTATGCTTTCCAAGAACCATAATTTTGATCTTGGAGTAATTCACGGAAAGCACATCCTGCTAGCAATACATACTGAAGGCTGCCAGTAGATTATTGAGACCAAAGCAGGAGAGTGATAGCAGCACCATGTCATCAGGTTATCCATCTGTTCCTGATTGTTTGGACAAGGGCGCCTTTCATTTTTCATTTATGTCAAAATGAAAAAGTGCAGGGGGCAATATGTAGCCTTGTTTCACACCTTTAGATGATTTGAGGACATCTGACAAGTACCCCCTTAGTCCCACACCCACCTTTGTTTCAGTACCACAATATAGTTCACAGATTAATAAAAGTAATCTAAGATCTATGTTGACGTTCAAAAGTTTCTCCCATAGTCTGATAAATACCTTGATAAATGCATTATGTGTGTTGGATCAAAGAGTACCTTTCCAATAGCAAAATGCCTCTTCCAAATGCTATATCCCTTCTGTCTTGGGAGACAGTGGAGGAGTGCGCCTTTGGGGGTTATGTCAAGCTGTTGGAAGGCTACAGCGCCTGCTGTGGCTGTAGAGACTGATACAGGAGAGATACGTTTTGTTGCAGCTGGGGCAGATGAAGGCATCTAGTTGTGTTGCTGCAGATGTTTCTTCTCTTTGCACTCCTCCCTGTGCTCATTCCTTCTCTGGTCACTGCTATGGATGCATGACCTGACTGCCTGTCTCCAGGTACTGCAAGGGATTCCTACAGGGTGGGATTGATGTTGCCCGCCTTCATATCACCTTTGCAGACATCTGTAATGCAGAGTTGGTCTGTCAATGGGCCTAGTACCTGAAGTCAACTCTGCTTGGGGATCCTGCCATCTTCTATTCTGTGGACATGACCAAGCTAGTGTAGATGTCTCTGACACAGGAGTGCGAACATGCTGGGAATGTGGGCTTGGGAGAGCACATCTTTGTTTAAGACTCTGTCCTGCTATGCGATGCTGTGAAGGCTGTGTCATCTGCAAACAACATATCTTGAATAAGGACCCACCACAGTTTTGTCTTAGTGCAGAGATGTGCCAGGTTGAACAAATACCCTTTGTTCCTTGAATGGAAGTACACACCAGTAAGCAGTGACAAACATGTAGAACTACTTTTAGGACTGTTTCATGTGTCACAAAATTGCTGACCATGTGAGAATCTACATTTGAAGTGTGTGGATCCGGTGTAATGATCCTACACATATCTCAGCAGCAGAAACAACATTTTTCCTTGTACAATTTTGCTTCAAAACTTTTTTATGTTACAATTCAATGGCAGGGAATGTGGTGATAGTCGAATTTAGCTGGACTTAACCATCCAGGGGTTCTTTACCTTTACCTTTTATAGCCCCTTCATACAGCACTTCTCATCTCTGTGTTATTGCATCCTAAGTAAGCCAAATGGTAACTTCTGATAGCTTCCATTTGTGAGACTGAAATTAAATGGAAGCTTTAAGCCTCACACAATTGCTCTGCAAGCAAGAATGAAAAGAAAGTTCGCTCATAGGTTTGTTGAGGGCTGTTAGTACCTTACTGTCCCTTCAGGTACTGATTGCAAGACTGATTTGTAGAGATGGTTGCTAGTTCACAGAGACAATAAACATCGAATCTACACCATCTATGCAAATATAGGCAAATAATTGTATTTTCAGAACCAAGGATCATAATAATGTTATCCTGTGCATAAATCACATCACGGGTTCATATTAAGGGCATTTCTGCTGTACCAACTGTCCAATTTAATAGAAGTTTAAGAGGTTTTTTGTATTGTGTTGCTGTGGCCACATCCATAAAAATTGTGCTCCAAATTCTCCAAGATATTAACACTGCTGGAGTCCCTGTTCCAGCAGTGATACTAACTGAAGGGACTGTTCTCTTGATGCAGTGAGGGAGTCTCACATACAGCTTCTATCAACACTAATCCCTATCCATTGAGAGCAAAAGAAGATTAGACTCCTGTGGTGATTCTTTCCAACTGAAATTCAGATTGTGAGGGAATCTGTAGTGTAATCAAGAGAAGCCATATAGAGTCCTCATTTTTCTTGTACAGCTTGCAAATGAATTACTGACAGAGGGAAAGGACTTGTGCTGAAACCAAACCAATTCATTTAAGGAGCAGCATGCTGCTCCCTGAAACAGTCTAGCGTATTGTGTGAAGTGTCAAAGGGCCAACTAAAGCATGTACATTCAAAGCAAGGACAATGGGCCTGAAAGGGGTGGTGATGATAAGCTTCTTGGAACATCTGGTAATTAATCTTAGTTTTGGAAGCTTTGTAGAGTATTGGCTAATGTAATTGCTATTCACTTTCACTGCAGGAAAATGTAAAACAGCAGACAGCCAAAAGACCTGTCATTATAGTTCCCCAGATTTCTTATATAGTACTAGCAGAAAGAAAGAGAAAGAGAGAGAGAGAGAGAAGGAAAGAAAGAAAGAAAGAAAGAAAGAAAGAAAGAAAGAAAGAAAGCAAAAAGAGTGCAAAACCAATGTTTTCACATAAGATAAGGGGGCAAAGTGATGCAAAGGCACATGGTAAAAAAAAAATCTATGCAAAGATGTTTGCCTCTCTTTCAAATCAGAGGTGATAGAACCATGTTTCCTAATACCACAAAAATGTACCTTATTCACTTCTGGCAAGGTACTGGTACAACTTTTGTCTAGTGATTGAGAATCCCATATGTGGATAACTGGAATTTGTGCTTTGAGTTGTTCACAAACTGCTTATAAGGCCTTAACAATCAAATCACAACAGTTAGCAATATGGACACTATTGAAGCAAGGAATATAAAAAAGTATTGAGGTAGTTAGCCATCCAGACACTTTCTCATCTCCGTATAAAACTAAAAATATGGATCTAAAGCAGAGATTCTCAGCTTTGCAACCTGTTCTTGATTATCAAATTGTTCTCCTCTATTTCCCTTCGGAATCTGCCTCCTTAGGTTATCAGTCCAGGAAGGCTTCTTGCCTTGTGTTTTTCCAATGGTATAATCACATTAGCACTTATGCCACATCCAGTGCACTCCTGCTGCTAATTTTTGAAGCCGCAATATGTTGATCCATATTAATCCTGTAGTTCCTTGACAAATACTGTTGCTTGCTACATCCCCCCAACCAGCTTTAGTTTGATTAGAAAATAGGGCCTGTTCACAAGACCACTTGTTCTACATTCTAACAGCCATTGTGCAAGTGCCGGTCTCCACGGAAGCACAGATGAGAGCTTAGTGAATAGGAGTTCCTGTTGGATTTTCTCTCTGTGTGTGAGAGAATCATTTATTCCAGAAACAGAGAAGAACAGAGAAGAAGTTTCAAGAAGAAGCAGAAGGCTGAGATTGTTTTGTCTATGCAAGGACATTTTCTGTGGGAACTGTTCTTTGGACATGCGTAGTGTGAAAGGAAATACTGATAACAAGAGTTCTGTGTAACTTCTTGTTAGTCTCTTGCTTGCATCTTATGGTAAGAGAAGTAGAGAGAGAGTCTTGGACTCTTGTTGGACTCTAAGCATGCCTTGACCATGGCAGTGGTGAATGTCTGTATATATTTGATACCAACATGCTTTTATGCCTGTCAAGTAAACCTCTACACTTGACTGAATCTTTATGGCATCCATGAGTATCTATTGCCTACTGTGTGTACCTTCAACCCCAAAGATGCTTCCAAGAAAGGAGCTGCATTGCGATGTAACTCTGCTGAGTATGGATACTGGCACACACATGCAGTGAAATTGATGCCAGATCTCATCCTTCTAAATCATCCATCAGAGGTTGATGGATTGATCCAACAGTTCCCTGTGTGTATTGAGACATTCCCATCCCCTGCCTACTGTGGACAACTCCATGCAAATGCAGTTTGAAATGACACAGGGGGAAATGACCTTGCTGCATTTCAAGCCGCTAATGTGAACATACCCTAACTGAGTTAGCTTTTGATCCTCAGCTAAAAATTTGGCAAGTTGCTGTCAAGAATCAGCTACTGAGACACATTATAAAATTCTTCAAGCCAATATGGCAAATTTATTTTCTCCAGCTCCTTTCAATTCCTACAGACAATATGAATAGTTTAATCCCTATTAAAGTGTGACTGAAAATACAGTTTGCATTCTAAACCTTACTATTATTTTTTTAAAAAAACCTTCCCTCCCTGAATCCCAGCCAGATCAAGGACCCTGGATATGTTTGTAAGATGTAAGGGGGAGCTTAAAGAGGTCTGATATTAAATTAAAAACTGCATTCAAAAGGGATCCCAACTATTCCTAAAATACAGTTTGTTAATATTGTGGAATGGTAGAAATTCTCTACTCACAAGCTTCTTAGTTCTCTTAGTCTGAACACACACACACTCCCCACAGTCCACACACATACATCAACCCACAGCTCAGTTCAGTGTAACTTCTCCCTCCTCAGCAAAGCTGTGTCCCAAAGCATGTAAGACAATGCTGTCAGTTGCTGGGTCCTAAAAAACATGGTGCACCTTTTCTTCTATTTCATCAACCAGCTAGGCTTGACTACAAGAACAGCCTTCTTCCTCTGATCATCCTTGGGGTGTTCAAGCTGCTGTGGCTAATCTTTTGGTGTCTCTGAGTCTGTTTTAATAGGATGATGGGGGAAATTAAATTTGCTTAGCAGCACATACTCTTTCTTGCATGTAGGGTGGCCCCAAAAGAGGAAATTCACTACCAAACAAAGAGGTCAGAAGAGGGCATAGATTTGCATAAAATTTACATATGCTAACTTTTCATTATAGAGCCAACTTAGAAATAATTGCTACAAGTCTGTTAAAAATGCAGCACTATATAATGGGGGAAATTGTCACCAAGTGACCTGCTCAGGTGCTATCCAGGTACTAACTGTTGATGGCTCCCAATCCCCCTTAGAATTCTTTGTCTGCACTTGGGCCAATCAGACCTTCATACAGGATGTCTTCAAAAGGGGGCTGTCTGCTGTAAAGTAGGATATATAACTACAAAATGTCACTTGATTTGAACTTCACTGGAATGCTAATATGTTATGAAGTAATATTAATGTCTCACATTTGGATTGTCAGTTGTAAAAATACCAAATTTTCAGACATTTCTAGTAATTAGGATGCTATAGACTATACCTGTGCCAAATTTCAGTTTTCTAGCTACAGTAGAAACAATGTAACCTTTTAAGGGTACTTTTTTGTCTGCTTGTTTAGAAGGAGAGATTTTGTCTTTCATACTTTTCTATAGCCAATGGGGCATAAACTACATGCTTTCTATTTTCAGCTTTCCAGGTAGTTTAGAGGTGTCTTAACTAGTTCCATTTTGAAGAAGAAATACAAGTGTTCCATTAGCAGATTTTTCTTTAAAAATAGCATTTTGGGCTATATGTTTACTAGAGTTTAAGCTTCATGTCTTGGGTCATCTGAATGGCCTAAGCACAATGGCCTAAGACACAAAGCACAACAAAATTTCCTCCTGAGGCATTATCACAAATGGGTTTTGCATAGAAAAGTGGTTGAATGTTCCATGACAAGTTCTGGAAATATCTCAGGTATTGTGAACATGGCCAGATAGGTTTGTCAAGAGAGAAAGATCAGATGTTTCCAATTTTATTATTCGAGGGCTCTTGGCAGCTTTTGAGCAATCAGCCTGAAACATCATTATTAAAACTGCAATAAAATGGTTCTGGTTTATTACAACTGTCTGCATTTGTTTGATCTGCTGTTCTTCATGAAGGTTCAGTATACAGTTTAACATGCACACAGCACTATGAAATAACCCTTTCAGCTTAAGAATGCATGAAGAAGAAAATGAGATTGGTTTAGCATGGATATGTGTGTAGTTCAAATGCAGCATATGCTAAAAAGCTTCATATTTTCATTGTACTGATGGATTCAAAATTGTCTTTTTAGGCATCCAGTTTGGAATCATTAAGTTCTATTATCCCAAACCAGTTGGGTAGCCATATGCATCTCTTGGCACGGGGAAAAAGATGTTTGACTGGTTTCCCTATATTCTTGAAATAAAATAAAATGGAGAAGGAATAATAAAATATTTGATAGGGCATTTACACCAGGATAAATTATATGAAAAGTATATTCAATTTGCTCTCTTAACCCTAGGTCATTAGTCATACATATCATTTATACTCTGAGAATCTATTTTACTTCATCACTCAACACCATGGTTTGTTGGAAAACGTCTTAATGGAAAACAGCTAGTCAAGTAAATCCTATCCCTTCCAAGAGAAAGAGAGGTCTTTTTTCACATTCTCTTCCATTAAATTTGCATTAAAGTGACTAGAAGCTGGAGGCACCACTATGAACAGACCTTGCAAGCCCAGCCCACAAAGAGGAATGCCCATTTACTTGCCTAGTCTTGGGACTCTAGTCATTTGCCACACTAAGTGCTGTGCCCACCCCATCCTTCAAAAAGAAGATTCTGGAGACATGCCACTTGTTAGGTCAATGTCTTAGCTTGCGTTTAGCTTCTTGTATACCTGCTGTATCCTGTAGCAGTACCTTGCTTATGTACCATTCTTATTTAAGCATTTAAGTTTTTTGATAGTCATCAAACTGGGAGTTCAAGTACTTCAATGAGGGCTGGCACAGTTGTGCACCCAGTTATATCATTGGTGTCTGATTTGACTCATGATTGGGCTTAGAATAAACTACTATAAACTACTGGATAGTAAAGATCGAACCTGGGAACATTCATGTTCTGTTACTGAGCTACTGCTTTCCCACCATACTGGAAAATACTTTATTCTGCCAAATTGGTTACAAATTAAAAGGAGGGAACTGTGATTTTCATCACTAATTTGATACTAGTCATAGCTTATTTTGAAGAGTCATGGGAACTGTGATTTGCTGAATGAAAGTAATGACCAATTTCACAGTGTAATTCGTTTTCATATTTATTTATTTTAACATGTATGGCAACTTGAGCTAAGGAGCTCAAGTTGCCATACATGGTTCTTCTATACATGGTAAGCCTAAAACTACACACACCAATCATATACACACTTCCTTGGGAATGTTCCAAGGAACTCATTTGTGCTTAGTAGCCTTAGTAGAAATCCGCAGGATTGTACTGCGCAGACCTCTTCAGGCACTAACAATGTCGGCTAAATTGCCACATGAAGGGAGGCTGCATGATGGGAACAAGCTCACTAGCTCCAGTCCTCTGTTACCATGCTTGCCACTTGTCATGAGTTGGAATAATAATAATAATAATAATAATAATAATAATAATAATAATAATAATAATAATAATAATAATAATAATTTATTATATGTACCCCACCCATCTGACTGGGTTGCCCCGGCCACTCTGGGCAGCATTTAACATATATTTATACATAACAAAACATTAAATATTAAAAAGCTTCCCCGTACAATGCTTTCAGATGTCTTCTAAAGGTCATATATTTACTCATCTCCTTGACATCTCATTCCTTCTTTCCTATCATAAGATCAATGTGATCTTGATTTCTGCAGCAAAACCAATCAAACAATGCTTGCAATCCAAAGATCCATTATTGCCATCAGCCTACAAGTCATGCCCATGTACAATGTGAGAAGGTTAGAAAGAATATAGTTAGAAGCAAGAGGGAGAACCAACCTAATAGTAATCCAAGGTTCTATAGCAGAAACATCAACCAGGGCCTCTGTGTCTGGATGTGAGTCATTTCAGGAAGCTAAAAAAAGAATGAGGCAGCAGTAAGAGAGCCAAATATATTAATATCTGGGACTGTGGGTGGGGCAGGCTGAGTCTTATGGGAAACATGACAAACTTCATTAGTAAAGACTTTTAAACCCAAGGTTTCTAAATATAAGATTCAAATCTGTAGTAAGCTTGGAACATATTTTCTACTTCATCAAATGAGAAATACAGTTCTGAGATTTCAGCTCTTACACCATCACTATAAAGAATTACTGGAAGTTTACATGCATAGAGTTTTGAAAGGAATCCTTCCAAGAAAAGAATGTTTGATGAACGCTTTCCTTATAGCAGAAAGTCCTATTTTGGTTGGAAGTGGGTTTGTTACACAAGAGCTGCAAATCAACTTTAATTCTGCAACCTACATTCGCTGTTACATAATTGAATCCTACCCGAAATTAGCAGTAGTCCAGAAGCATCCAGAGACTTGATCCAGTAGTACAGTGCCATATTTATGAGCTAAGCTATCCAACTGTTGGACACTGACAGAAAGTCAGTGTGGTGTAGTAATTAATGCAAGGATCTTTTGATATTGAAAGGCCAATGTAAAGTCTTATGAAAGCAGTTAGAGCACTTAAGAAGTTCATTAAAATGGCAATCTTTGAAGAAAGACCTGTACTTAACAGTACTGCAAAATCTCCTAAGAAGAGGAAGAGAGACATTAAATATTAATTAGCCCATAAAAGGCTGGTACTGTTTCACAGTAGTGGCTACAATTAAGATGGACCTTTCTGTGCAAAATGTTGCACCATTTCCATATGTGACATTGAAATCACCTTTTCCTTATTTTCTTTATGTGAATGCCTGAACATTTTTTAATGCGAGAATTGGGGGGAAGCAAGTGTACGTTCTGGCCAAAGAGGGTTTTATATTTGCACAACAGCGCAAACCTAAATGCACTTACTAAGGAGTATGTCCTCTTGTTACTTCTGAGTAAACGTGCATGTAATGTACTATAATTTGTTCTTAAGGGTAAAAGTAAAGGGACCCTTGACCGTTAGGTCCAGTCGCGGATGACTCTGGGGTTGGGGCACTCATCTCACTTTACTGGCCGAGGGAGCTGTCCACAGACAGCTTCTGGGTCAGCTAGCATTACAAAACTGCTTCTGGCAAACCAGAGCAGCGCACAGAAACACCGTTTACTTTCCCGCCGGAGTGGTACCTATTTATCTACTTGCACTTTGACATGCTTTCGAACTGCTAGGTTGGCAGGAGCAGGGACTGAGCAACGGTAGCTCACCCCATCGTGAAGATTCGAACCGCCGACCTTCTGATCAGCAAGCCCTAGGCTCTGTGGTTTAGACCACAGCGCCACCCACATCCCAGTTTGTTCTTAAATAACTACATAGGGATCTCAGTTCCTAGCGTTCCAGCCTGACTCGCTGACAAAAGTTAATGTGCGTGCTTTCCCTCTGAATTCCCAATCTTTCTCACTTGGAAATGTGATACAGAATCATATTACTACATCCCACATGATCTACAGGTCCTAGTTAAGAAGTGATTCATGTTGGGAATTAGAAGCTTAGCACCCAGTTCTGATCTTGCACATTGGTTTTTAAAGGTCATCTGAAAGATCACCTATAGCAAGCATGGGGAACTGGATTTTGCCAGTGGGGCAAATCTTATCTCCCTCACTTTCTGGGGTTCAACATTGATTAGTTGGACCTATCAATCACATAAGTAACAAGTCTCTAACTCACCAGGGGTTTTAGACCCACCCATTGGCTACCCTCGCCTGGTTCAGAACCTACCCTCCCTTAGCTTTCTGGTAGTTCTTCACGCTTGGTAACATTGGCAGGCTTCCTAGATTTCTCTGCCAACTTACAGACTAAACCTAGATGTCAACTTGTATATACATTTAAAAATCATGAAAAGCACATTAGATCATAGAACAAGAGTACCACAAAAATAAAAGATTCTCTTTACCATTTTAAGTTTGAAAATGGCCATGCACATTAGCTAGGTCAAAATCTTAGCATGCCACACCTGAGACTGTTCTAAATTGAGATAGATTATGTATATGGATATGTAATGGCTGTAGTAAAAGACAGAACTAAATGACCTTAACATTTTGTACTTTGGCATGCAGGGGTGATAGCGCTGCTAAGCACCATAATAAGCCCAGACTAGATGGAAAACAATTTGTTTTCCATGACTTTACTGTATTTGCTAAATATAGACCATGGAGAAGCAGGCAGAAATCACTGTTACCATTGACCAGTACTACAATATTAAGCAAAAGCCATTCAGCTGATGGTACTCTATTCCATATACAGTGGTACCTCTGGTTAAGTACTTGATTTGCTCCAGAGGTCCGTTCTTAACCTGAAACTGTTCTTAACCTGAAGCACCACTTTAGCTAATGGGGCCTCCTGCTGCCACCGCACCATCGGAGCATGATTTCTGTTCTCTCTTTTTTTAGATATAATTTTTATTAACAGGCCAATCAAATCACATTAATTCCAAATCACATTAGTTCCAAATTATACAGCCAGATTTTTAAAATTTTTGTTGGGGGTACCCATACTTCAAATTCCGAAAGGGATCCAAACGTCACTCTTGCTGCTGCTGCTTTAATTAAACAGTTCTATCCAGTTCTGTCCAGATAGTCTCTTTGTTATTTTCCTCATCTTCTTGTTGTTATCATATATTCCTTTCTTTGTGATCTCTGATAATCTTCACAAGCGGGTTGCAAACAAACATATTCTGTGTGGGTTTTACACTCTCCAAAAGTCATATCACATAAAGGACAGATGCCATTTCCACACCTCCGTAAAAAACATTCCCACAGTCTGTCCGTTGATTTCCACAGGCTTGCCAATCTGTAACTTAGGGGGACCTGCCAGGTCAAGATCACATTCCGATAACCATACATTCACATTCCGATGACCCTAGTCCTCCTCCCCCTCGTCCTCCTATCGGCAAGCCTGTCTTAACGAAAGTCCATTTGTAACTGCGTCATAAAACTTTATTTCCATTTCCCGATGTTTCCACCAGTCCTCTCTTTGATCAGTAATTCATTTCCACACAGTTCTTAACTCCTGCTTGTGATTAGTAATTAGCAACGATTCTTCTCTCTGGAGGGGAGGGTTATTGGTACTCACATAAGACAAAATAAGAAAAGTTTTTTCCTCCCCCCCTTTCCGTTTCACTCCGACATACCAGTCTTTTAATGATGATTCTTCACTTGATTTATTTGTCCAGCCCGTCACTCCTCTCGCAGAGATCCCATTAATCAGCAGTCTTTACTCCCGATCTTTACTTGATGTATGTGCATTAGCTTCTTTCCAATTATATATTTCCAATTATATATTTCGAGCTAATGCGAACCAGTGCGCGATTAGAGACAGCGTCAGGGAGAGCCGACCTCACCCAAGGGCTTCGTGCCAAGTGTCCTCACCCCCTTCTTTCAAATCCGGGGGTGAATTATGGACACAGCTAGCAAGGCAGTCCCCCCCCATTCCCTTGGGGGGGGGCAAGGGAGGCTGCATACTCCCATCACAGCCTCTTAATTATCTTGTGTGGGTCGGAGAGATGTTATTGTCGGCCATCTTCCAATGCGCCCCCTGGTGGCCCCACGATTTCTGTTCTCATCCTGAAGCAAAGTTCTTAACCTGAAGCACTATTTCTGGGTTAGCGGAGTCTGTAACCTGAAGCGTATGTAACCTGAAGCGTATGTAACCCGAGGTACCACTGTACATGCTTACTATGGGTAGCTGCTTATAATAGAAAATAGTAAAATAAGTGCTTATGGAAGTAACCTGTATATAGATGGCTACTGCTTGTAGTCAGTTTCTTAAGCTGGAAAAAGTGACAGTATGCTAAGTCTGCTTAATGCATGTCCCAAATTAAAATGGGGAATCAAGTGGTTGTTGCCTTACATGGAAACCAAATACAAAATAATAAGAACAAAGTAAGGACATTGGAGAAGAAGAGGTAGCAAAGAGACTGAGAAGAAAAAGATATATAAGGATAGAACACTGAGCTTTTTAAAAGCTGATTTATATGTATAGTTGCAAATTTAGATCCATTTCAGAAGAAATCCACACTATAAGTAATTTTTTTTAAGGAGGTGGAGGGTTAGGGCTTAGGTAAAATATTCAGTGCTTGGACCTATAACCAATCCATTGGGGGATTTATATAATAATAATAATAATATTTTTTTTATTTACACCCCACCCTCCCCAGCCAAGGCCGGGCTCAGAGCGGCTTACAAGCAATAATAAAAACAAGTTGAATGATTACAACTTAAAAACAACATTAAAATACAACATTAAAATATTGAAAAATTAAAATATGATAATGTAGCCTCATCACAGGAGGAGAAGGAAAGGAAAAAAGAAAGAGAGGGAGGGAATCAAATTGGCTCCAAGCCAAAGGCCAGGCAGAACAACTCTGTCTTACAGGCCCTGTGGAAAGAAATCAGATCCTGCAGGGCCCTGGTCTCATGAGGCAGAGCGTTCCACCAGGCCGGAGCCAGAGTTGAAAAGGCCCTGGCTCTGGTTGAAGCCAATCCAACTTCCTTAGGGCCCAGGACCACTAGGGTCTTGCTGTTTATGGACCTTGAGGCTCTCCATGGGGCATACCGGGAGAGGCGGTCCCGTAGGTACAAGGGTCCTAGGCCGTGAAGGGCTTTAAAGGTCAAAAGCAGCACCTTAAATCTGACCCTGTACTCTACCGGGAGCCAGTGCAGTTTGAAAAGCACTGGGTAAATATGCTCCCATGGCAGAGACCCTGTGAGGAGCCTCGCTGCAGCATTCTGCACCCTCTGGAGTTTCTGGATCAGCTTCAAGGGCAGCCCCGCATAGAGCGAATTACAGTAGTCAAGCCTGGAGATGACCGTCACATGGATCACTGTGGCCAGGTCGGGGCGGGAAAGGTAAGGGACCAACTTCTCACTCCTGGCTGCTAGAAATGAGGTTCTAGTGTAAAAATCCACATTTGAATAAGAAAAATGGTGTTACACAAGTCCTTAAAGGAACCAGTTGTTGCACAGTCTTGAGATGCTCCACTTGTGCAACCATTCTACTTCTAATGCAATAACTCTTGGGTCACTTCTAGATGACCTGTTTATTGAGCTTTTGTTTATGGAGAGATTAGATAATGTTGACTATTGAGCATTCATTCTGATTTGTCAGCAGGGAGCTTAGCTAATGCTTCAAAGCAAGTGCAATCTCAAGCTTTCCAGTACATTTTCCTGTCACTTTCTTTTTTGCAAAAAAGTCCTATTTGGGGGCTGGGGCAGGTTTGTTGAGGTTGACCTAATCAACTATAAATGTGCGGTCTAAATTTAAAACTTAAAAATAGCCATTGTTTGGAAGCACCCTTAGAAGTTGTAGCTATGTATGCTCTGTCAACCTTAAACTGGGCCATAGCATTGCTCTTCAGCTACTAGAAATGCAGAAGTTGGAAGCCTTTCCTGTCAAAACTGCAAAAAAGCAAAAAAAATCACATATCTATTTCTTTGATGCAGAGAGAGATGATGAGATAAAAGAGGACACTTTCTTAGAATTATCCCCAATGCAGGCACAATTAGATTGAAGCAAATTACTGTTCTGTTACCTAATATATGTTTTATGTTATTAGAGTATGATGATTGAATAGCACAGAAACAGCCAAAGATGGATTAAGATAATAGTATGGAAACTAGCCCTGAAGAAAAGACAGCATTATGCCATCCCTGAAATGGATAGCAAGTCCTATATGCCAGGGAACTGCTAAGGATCATACCAGAGCATTTAGGGGTCATGTTTTGAAATTTCCTAGATTAAAGGAAACTGAAATGTATCATTACGAGATGCAGTTATATACCTATTTGTTTCCATCTGGGCTAAATGAAGTTAGACATAGGGATGGGTGAATCTGTCAATTTCAGGTTTCTTATTTTTCCAGTCTTAATTTCTCCAAATTTCCACATCAGTTTATGAGTTTAAAAAATATATCCTTTTGAAAATTCATCAGGTTCTTTGTGTAAATTTCTCCCAATGTACACATTGTTACAATGTAGTTTTCCCTAATTCATTTTTGTATATTCTAATCAGTAATATGTGTACATTTTGGTACACATTACTTGGCTGAAGAACTGAATTGCAAAATTCAGAGAATTACTAAAGGATGGTTCTGTTTTGGTTCACATAGTGTTTTTGAAAGTATGAAAGTATGAATTAGATCCCTTTAAGTGGGAACTGAATCAAATTTCTCTTCCATCTCTAGTTACACATTAATTCAACCTGCTCCATTAGTTCAAAGACTTTCAGAGGAGCTCAGAATTTTAAAATGACTCTAAGAACAAAACATAAAGCACAATAAATAGGTAAAAGAAGTTGCAGTGGTACAATCAATAGAAATACATACACCTCTATGGATAAAAATACTGAAATATGATGTGTATTTGGCTCCTTCTGCAAGGTTTAAGGTATTACATGACAGAGATATGTTGTGTGTGTGGCAGGGGGAGGTTCTCTTAACCCAAATTTTAAGCATCCCACATTAAGATTGTAATCCGATCCATGCATACATTTGTGCTGTAAGATGGCAATCCTGAATCGCTAGGATTCATTTTTACCTCTGAGTAAAAATATAGCTTTGATTCCTGGATCAAAATTTTATAATGAAAATTGAAAGTTGTGAAATTAAATTATTTTTTCTTTTTAAATGGTCAAAATTTAACTCCTTAAGGTTCCAAAAAAAACCACTTATGGCATCAAGACATTGCAGGGTGAGATGAAAAACGGCAGTTGGTTTTTTTAAGTGGCAAAAATATTGGTGGGCAGATATGCTCTATAAGCCGTGGTTAGCCACCCCTAATACCCATAATTTAAGGGAAAATGTCATTTTATAGCCATGATGGGTAGCATAGAATGTGATTATGTAGTATGGAAAGAGAACTGAACCCCTGGATTGTTAAATCCAGTCAAAGGCGACTATGGGGTTGGGGTCTCATCTTGCTTTCAGGCCGAGGTTTTCCATGTAGACCAGGCTTCCTCAACCTCAGCCCTCCAGATGTTTTGAGACTACAGTTCCCATCATCCCTGACCACTGGTTCTGCTAGCTAGGGATCATAAGAGTTGTAGGCCAAAAACATCGGGAGGGCCGAGGTTGAGGAAGCCTGATGCAGATATACATATACTAATTGCACTGTAGGCCAATTTGGTTTGTGATTTTTGTCCTTTTTTTAAAAAAAAATGCTTTTTATTAAATTTTCCACAAACAAAAAAAAGAGAGAGAAAAAAGATAAAAATAAATATAACATTCTTTTACAATCATCATTTTGAATCCACTTATTTACATTGCGCATATTCACGCCCCGACCTCCTTCCTTCCCTGCTTCGGTTTTCTTAATACATATCTTCTCTTGCAGGTTCTTAATCCCCTTCTATACACATCACAGGATTCATGTTAACCCTGCTACAGTTTTTAATCTTCTACAGTTAACTTTTATGTACACAACAAATTTACCCCATTCTTCTTCAAACTTTGTCCCTTTTTGATCTCAGATTTTATAGGTCATTTTAGCCAATTCTATATATAATTTGTGATCATTGTCCTGATGGCGTGCTTTAGAAGATTTGGCAGAGAGAAATCATTTTTCTTTGTACATTTTCCTTTTGGTGTATTTCCAATTGTTGAAGATAAAACTATGCTCTAGTTCATCATCAACAATCCATTTAATACATGGGGCAGGTTTTATCTCTTGCTCCTCCTTGCCTCTAAGGAATATACTTGCATTGGGACTTCCGGTTCGGCGCCAGCGCTAATGGCTGCTCTCTCTCCGAGCTCCGGAGAGAGGACGGCTCTGCGAGTTCGGGTCTGACCCGCTTCGGCAAGCGGGGGACCCCTAAAATCACAGGAACGGATCCTGTGAACAAGGAGATTCGGTGGGCACCCGAAGCGCCCCCTCTTTACCGCAGAAAGAGCCTTTTTAAAGGCTCCGGAACGACAACGGGGGAGCGCGGTGCTGAGAATCGCTACCCAGCCCGCAGAGTGAAGCCGCGTCGCCATTAGTGGAGAGCGCCGATTCCCTTCCTGAATAATCTGGACAAAAAAGACCCGTGAGTAAGACTGAACCTCTATTCGAATTAAAACTACCTGAAATTAGGCTGAAAACGGGAAAGGCAAAAATTAAGGAAGTCTGCCTTCCCCCGACTGCATGATAATCAAAGCAACGAAAGTTACTAAGCTGCATCCGTAAGGGAAAATCGTTTTTAAATGCTTGAACCCGACACTTGGACTTTGACTATCCCCTCCAGCTTGCAGGGCAGAGGGGAGGAAAAAGTGACTTTACAAGCTGCATGACTAATTTAAAGGAAAAGGAAACTTTCTGCAGCCTCCAACCTGGTACGAACTGCTCATAAAACAAAAGGAACACTGAACTGACTTCAGATTCCTGTGAAAGCAACAAAGTGGAAGCTTTATTGTTTATTTGTTACAAAGTTTTGGGACTTTGTGGATACATTATATCAGGGAAGGCTGGGACTCTATTTACTGGGAAAGTGTTGCATTATACTTATAGAAGCCTCCTGATAAATTTGCTTTTTAACACTCTTTATTTCGGTTTGCGGACATTCTGATTTGCTCCCTCTAGAGGGTAAACTAAAAGTTGCTACGCTTTGGGACAGTGGAATTTTCTTAGGAGAGGGCTCTTGTGGGAAACGACCTTGGGATATGAGTGGCCCAGCAGACGAGATAAGCACGAGAGCCAAGACAAGGCAATATCAACAACAGCTGCAGCAACACAAGAAAAGAGGCTCGATCTCAGGAATAACTTCTACAGTGACAACAGGACAAGAAAGAGGTACAGCAGTCTCCATGGATGCAGTATCGCAAGCCCTTCTTAAGATAAATCAATCCCTGGAGAATTTAACAAAGCAAACGGCAGAGAACACTAAGAAATTGACAGAGAACTCACAGAAATTGACAGACTTGACAGCAAGACTTGATTTGAATACAGAATCTATAAATAAGCTTACGCAAGAGAACTCTGCCACACGTCAAATTGCGGAGGAAGCCAGAACTATTGCTGGAGAGACTCAGGAAAAATTAGAACCGATTGCCAGGAAGGTCTATGACCACGATGCAACTCTGGCACTGTGGGAACTACAAAGAAAAGAAAGGAATCTGAAATTACGATCAATTCCAGAGGACGAAGGAGACAATCTCACGGACTTTTTAACGAAGGAGTTTGCTGATGCTTGGGAAGACTTAGAGGAAGACGAAATCAAAATCACAACGGCATTCAGACTGGGCAGAAGACAGAATAGAAAGGTACCGAGAGACTGCTTGATCACCTTGAGATCGAAGGAGGAAAGAGACAAAATATTAAGACTGCATTTTGAAAAGGCCTTACAAATTGGGAATTCACCGATACAGATCTTTAAAGATATCCCTAAACATATTCTGGACTTGAGAGCTTCTTATAAGGACCTGGTTTACCTGCTCAAGAAGAACAACATTCGTTTTAGGTGGGAATTTCCACAGGGACTGTCCTTTGACTATAGGGGGAAGAAGGTGAAAATAAAGACGACACAGGATAAAGACAGCTTCCTGCATAAAAATCAAGAAGATCTACAGAAAGGAACTGTAGACCCAATTGCTGAGCAAAGGAGTGTATTAGATATCTTGAACCTCTCATTTGGACAGAACCTTCCACCACCAACAGAGGAGGAACAACAATTGGGAGCAGTTGGAGGAATACCAGAAAAATAACAAGATGGCCCTGCAATTCCTTAGTTGGAATTGTAATGGGATGAACATGCCTTTGAAGAGACGACAAGTATTCCACATTTTGTACAGAGAACAACTGGACGTGATTTGTTTACAGGAAACTCACATAACCAGAGCCCACAGGAGACTGCTTATGAATAAAAAATTGGGACAAGAATTTATCTCGTCGGACAAAGTGAAAAAAAGAGGAGTTGTGATTTATGTAAAAGAGAAGTGGGCCCCAAAAATGATTTTTAAAGATGAAGAAGGAAGATACTTAGCGGTGGAGATTCAAGCACAAGGAGAAAAATTTTTGATAATTGGGATTTATGCACCAAATGAAGGTAAAGCAGAATTCTTCAAAAAACTTCATGAAACCCTGATGGACTATTTGGAATATAACATGATAATCATGGGAGATATGAATGGTGTAGTTTCTACAAACATGGACAAGACACAAAGACTGATACTCACTAAAGAAGGGAGACTCCCGAAGACTTTTTTTGAAATGACTGAAAATATGGACTTAATAGACATTTGGAGAACAAGGAACCCTCTTGAAAGAGAGGGAACCTTTTTCTCCCAAGCAAAGATGACCTGGACCAGAATCGACCAAATCTGGATTACTAGTGGAATGGCTCCGAAGATTAAGAAGGTAGAAATCTGCCCAAAAACCTGCTCCGACCATAACGCCGTGAAGATGGAAATGAAACTTACAACAACTGGTCAGTTTAGATGGAGAATGAATGACACCCTGTTTCGAGATAGAGAGTTCCACTTGAAGGCCCAAAAAACTTTAAAGGACTATTTTGAAATCAATCTAAGGGGCGATGTGGAAAGAAGAGTGATCTGGGACGCAAGTAAAGCTGTGATGCGAGGGTTTTTGATTCAACAAAACTCAATAAAGAAGAGAAAGCAGAAGGAGAAAAGAGAAAAAATTTTGGAAAAGATAAAAGAAGGAGAGAAAAAATTAAGGTCAAAACCAAAGTCCCAGGAGATTTTGAGGGAGATTAAATTGTATCAAACACAATATATGGAATTGATGAACCAAGAGATAGAGTGGAAAATAAAGCAAATGAGACAAAAGACATTTGAGTCGGCAGACAAATGTGGCAAACTCTTGGCATGGCAACTCAAGAAAAGACAGAAATTAAATACAGTTTCAAGTTTGGAAGTGGATGGAAGGACCATATCTAAACCAAATGAGATAAGAAACTGTTTTGTGAGTTATTTCAAAAAACTTTATTCCCAAGGATTACAAAATGAAGAAGACATAGATAAATTCCTTAATAAACATGGATTACAAAAAATCTCTCCTCAAAGTAAGGTGGATCTAAACCAGAGAATAACAGAACAAGAGATAGAGGGTGCCATTCAGGACATGCAATTGGGCAAATCTCCAGGGCCAGATGGACTGACTTCCAGATATTACAAATCGTTAAAGGAATGGTTGATACAACCGCTAAAGGATGTCTGTAATGAGATCTTAGAGGGAAAAAAGGCACCTGAATCGTGGAAAGAAGCATATATTTCACTCATACCAAAGACAGAGACTGAAAAGACTCAATTGAAGAACTACCGCCCAATCTCGTTACTCAATGTGGATTACAAAATTTTTGCAGACATTTTAGCAAAAAGATTCAAAAGAGTATTGATGGAAAAGATTCATAGAGACCAAGCAGGCTTTCTCCCAAAGAGACACCTCTCAGACAATGTTAGGAATATAATAGACATTTTGGAAAAGTTAGAGGTGAATATAAATACTAAAGCAGTTTTGATATTTGTGGATGCGGAGAAAGCCTTTGACAACATTTCTTGGAGTTTTATGAAAAAGAACCTTCATGGGATGGGGGTAGGACAAGGTTTTGAGAATGGTATGGGTGCAATATATTCCGAACAAAAAGCTAAGTTGATTGTAAACAATGTAATAACTGAGGAACTTAAGATAGAAAAAGGAACACGACAGGGGTGCCCAATTTCCCCATTGCTTTTTATTTCGGTCCTGGAGGTGTTGCTGAACATGATTAGAGAGGACCAGCAAGTTAAAGGTGTACAGGTCGGAGCAAAACATTACAAGTTAAGGGCTTTCGCAGATGACTTAGTTCTGACTTTACAAGAGCCATACACTAGCACGAAAAAGGTGTTGGAGATAATTCAACAATTTGGCCAGGTAGCTGGATTTAAATTGAATAAACAAAAAACTAAAGTCTTAGGGAAAAACCTGACAGACATGGAGAAGAATAAGTTTCAAGAAGAGACGGGTTTGATGGTGGTTAAGAAGGTGAAATACCTAGGGGTTAATTTAACATCTAAAAATTTGAATTTATATAAGGACAATTATGAAAAATGTTGGTTAGAAATTAAAAAAGACTTAGAAATATGGTCAAATTTGAGATTATCAATGTTAGGCCGAATTGCAGTAATTAAGATGAATGTATTGCCTAGAATGTTATTTTTGTTTCAAACTTTGCAGATTATTGACAAGATGGACTGTTTCAAGAGGTGGCAGAAAGATATTGCGAAATTTGTCTGGCAGGGCAAAAAGCCCAGAATAAAATATAAAATATTAACAGATGCAAGAGAAAGAGGGGGATTTGCCCTGCCGGACTTAAAATTGTACTATGAGGCAGCAGCATTCTGCTGGCTGAAAGAGTGGATGCTCCTCGAGAATACAGATATCTTGGACTTAGAAGGTTTCAATAACGCATTCGGTTGGCATGCATATTTATGGTATGACAAAATCAAAGTGCATAGTGCCTTTAAAAATCACATTGTAAGGAAAGCGTTGTTCAATGTTTGGATGAGATATAAAGACCTGTTGGAAAATAAAACCCCTAGATGGTTGTCACCCTTAGAGGCGAAGGCCCATAAGAAAGTTAATATGGAGGTCGGATGGCCAAAGTATTGTGAGATTTTAGAACAGGATGGAGAGAAACTGAAATTAAAGAGCCATGAAAAACTAAAACCCAAAGTACAAGATTGGCTCCACTATTATCAAATAATGGAGGTTTTTAAACAAGACAGGAAAATTGGCTTCCAGGTGGAAAAATCAAAACTCGAGACAGAACTGCTAGAACCCAATACTAAGAATTTGTCAAGAATGTATAACTTGCTGTTGAAATGGAACACACAAGATGAAATAGTTAAATCAGCTATGATTAAGTGGGCACAGGACATTGGTCATAATATTATGTCTGCTGACTGGGAAAGGTTGTGGAACACCGGAATTAAATTTACGGCATGTAGTGCCTTAAAGGAAAATGTGATGAAAATGGTATACAGGTGGTACATGACCCCAGTTAAGCTAGCAAAAATTTACCATTTGCCTGACAATAAATGCTGGAAATGTAAGGAAACTGAAGGTACTTTTTATCATCTTTGGTGGACATGCCCGAAGATTAAGGTCTTCTGGGAGATGATATATAATGAAATGAAAAAGGTATTTAAATATACCTTTCTTAAGAAACCAGAGGCCTTTCTCTTGGGCATTGTCGGCCAATTGGTGCAAAAAAAGGATAGAACATTCTTTATGTACGCAACAACAGCAGCAAGAATATTGATCGCAAAGTATTGGAAGACACAAGATCTACCCACCGTGGAAGAATGGCAGATGAAAGTGATTGACTATATGACATTGGCGGAAATGACGAGCAGAATTCGAGACCAGGGAAAGGAGACTGCGGAAGAAGATTGGAAGAAATTCAAGATTTATCTTAAGGACTACTATAAACTTGATGAAGCTTAGAATGTCGAGATTCTATAGAGAGAAAGGGTTGCAGTAATATAAGATTAGAATAAGAAAGGACTATGATGAATTAGAGTTGGAAAAAACATTTATAAGTTGCTATAAAATTTGGACATGAGGATGCAGAAAGGGGAGGTATGGGGAAGTCCGAGGAAAGAAGTTTATGAAATGACATTATGAAATTATACTTGTTTGTTTGTTTGTTTTCTTTTTTGTGTTTGTCTGTTATAAAAACTTTTGTAAAACTAATAAAAAATATTATAAAAAAAAAAAATAAGGAATATACTTGCATTGTTACATTGCAGAATTCTTGGAGGCACTCGCTAATTACAGGAAATGTTTTAATGTCAACATATTCTGATTCTATATTTAAAAAATTAAGGGCAATGTTTAAAAATAACTTAAGGGAATTGCAATCCTTAAACATCCTGGATGAGTTAGGTAATAAATGTTAAGTATGGGTTGTAGTGACTGATGTACCTACACTTTGTCTTAACTTGTGGTGATGTTACCAGCAATACATAGAGATAGAATTGCTATTTCAAATGCTTAATGACAAGTAATACTCTTATAATCCAGAGAACCAGGAGTGAATTTGTATCGGTGTGGTTCAATGAACTCTTGTTGAACTGGTAGTGGAAAATGTGTCCTACAATGCAGCAGCATGATAAACTGAAGATTGCATTACTATGTAAGAAAAATGATAAATATAGGTAGTGTGATATAAACAAGTGAGGCATAACAAGTGGGAAGCTCACATGTACCCCTCACATGTTTTGAAACAATGGGATAGCCTCACGCACCATGTCTACACTTCCTGCCACCTATAGCAGCAATGCTTCCCTGTCATGCAATTATTTGGATGGCATAGAGAAAGGCTTTCCACCCATGCTGATTTATGTGGAGAGTTTCTCCACATGGGGAGGGACTCTGGCTCAATTAATGGTGGAGGTAGTACTATTCTACATTTCTGTATAGTTCTTTTCACATCCATTTATTTCATATATTTGTATACTGCTTAATACTTAAAATCATCTCTAAATAGTTTAGAAAACAAAAAAATACAACATAACAATGAAACTGAGAAATAAAAATACAATATTAAACAAAAGTGTGATACAATGTAATAAAGCAATAACATCCCAAAAACAAAAACCTACCAGCATATTTTGAAACATCTTTAAAGTCAGGGCCCCCCTCTCTCTTGAGTCTCCCTCTTACCTGACTTACAAAGTACTCAAATTCTGCCCTGCATCTAGACAAGTCATAAAATACTGAAGTTTAGTGCATGTGTAGAATGTTTTTATTTGGGGAAGGAATCAGCAGTTTTAATGTGCAAGAACTGAAACTTAAGGAAATACAAATATTACCTGTGGAATAAGATGTAGTAGGACATCTCCAGAAAGAATTCCTACAGCTAACCCCACAAATAGCTGTAAAATGAGGGTGTAACATTCTTGACAGGAAATAAATAGAATGAGAGTTGTGCCAAACATAGATCCAGTTGTCATAAGTAAAATTGCAAGAGTGCTATAGCCATATTCTATAGAAGAAAAGATGAAAGCAATGCTAAAAATAATTCTTGCATTTCTGTTGTTAAATTAACTTGAAAGCTCAGATTTTGAAATCCAATTGTCAAATAAAAAAGGGGCAAAGAAGCACTTCATAAAGTGAAAGTAAGTTCAATGAATTTCAACAGCATTTCCATTAAATAGGATTTTTGCCTGACCCAGGGTACAAACCATAGGTCAGAGCTCATATATGCTGGAAGGATTAGGCAAAACTGTGATGTAAGGCAGATGAAGCAAAGCACAGCACAGCACAGCACAGCACAGCACAGCAAAGCAAAGCAAAGCAAAGCAAAGCAAAGCAAAGCAGAGCAAAGCAGAGCAAAGCAGAGCAGAGCAGAGCAGAGAGGCTGAACAAATGAGCAGGTCATCTTGTAGTAGGCAAAGTAAAATTGGGAAAACAGGATCAAGTGAATCTGAAGGTTATATGTTAGCTATCCCTAATGTAAGATAATACACTAAACCATTGGAGGCAAATGTAATGCTTGAATATATGTGCGTCTTACAAGTAGAGAAAAGGTATAGAACCAGTACTTTTGTTATCTTGATGCTCATTAAAACATTAAAAAATAGTATATGCAATCATTGTTCTGTTAAATAGTGAGAAATGAGACAAGGTGGAGAATGGATTAAAAGTCATATCACTTTTTTATTCCTGAAAAATAACATATTGTATCAAAATAAATAAATAAAAATTTAAAAATTGTCCAGTAGCACCTTAGAGACCAACTAAGTTTGTTCTGGGTATAAGGTTTCATGTGCATGCACACTTCTTCAGATACCTGACTTTTCATGCAAACTTAGTTGGTCTCTAATGGCTTTTATTTTATCAACTATTTTCTTGAAAATTGATGGTCTAATTGTATGGCATTTTATCTGAAGGAAGAAAATTTTGTTTCTTAAATTAATTAGCAGTAGCAAAAACTGCTACCATCTGTTACTAGTGACAAATAATGTTTTTTATGTAAGTGTGAAAAACAGAATATAAAATTTAGTAACAGCATGAAATATATCACTCTTAGCAATTACTTTCTCAAAGGAAGATGCTCATGTCATTAATGAGGCAATTAAGAGAAACAAGAATAAAGTGTGTTTAGAAAAAATGGCTCTCTCTAAAGATGCTTTCAGAATTACTAGTCAACCTAGAAACCATGTAAATCTTGTTTTTTTGTCTTGTTCCTGCCAATTTAATCCTATAGATAAGCCAGTTTGATTTCACCCTGACTACAGTTTACCTGATTTGAGGGTATGATTCTATGAGGGTTAAACAGAGAGGAGGCTCTCCAGATAATAGGCTCCAATTCTCATCAGCCCCAGCCAAAGATATCAAAGCAAAGATATATTTGGAAATCTGCCTGTTATATGGAGTTCATTAATACTGTTTGAAGAATGGAAAATACATTGCATAAAGAATTATGGTGAAGGTAAACGTGTTTTAGTCAGGCAGATTCCATGCAGGGCCAACCTCAGAATGGCAGCACCCCGCTGGGGAATGGTACTTTCATCAGCACCACTGATGTTCAGAAAAGCAGCTTTCCTTTCCAGAACACTTATGTGTACACACTGAAAACTGAAGAAAATTGGATGAATATTTTTTATGTATTATTTATCAAGAGATTCCTTTACCACCATTCACCAAAATGGTCATAGGATGTTAAAAAGAAGTAAATATACAAACATACGGTAACATTTAATTAACTTGATCACACTGTAGTACAAATAATGATATTCAAAAGACACATGAGAGCATTTTCATAGATGGGGCTTAAAGTTGTCTCCTGACTGAGAGTATTTTGCAAGAAGCATTCAAGTTGAACAATTTAAATGGATTAAAGTGCTGTGCTGCCCTAGCACAACAAATCCAGTTGTGTTTTTAAAAAAACAAAAACAAAAACCAGACTTATTGCTGTTAGCAAAATGACAAGGAAATGCACTTAGAAGTGTGGGGTGAATGAATGATTAGTGGAAAGGTATATAAACACCATTCAAGGAAATCAGGATGAATGCTTAATAAAGACCAGATAGTATAATTTCTATGTAAGCTTTGTGCAAGAAAACCAAAATGAATGCGCAATAAATGGGTCATCTGTGGGAGTATCAGTCTACAATGCAAAAGTACAAACTATATTTGTTAGAAGTAGTGATGAACACAGAGTTTAGAATTCTTGCAGGTACAAATGAGTGTGGCCTCTACCGTTGCAACTATCTGTTGCCCTTTCAGGATGGCAGCAATGAGAAAGCTTGCTAGCTGCTGCAACATCCATTAAATAGTATCATTGTGGGCACCCAGACATTGGGGAAACTACATTTTTCTGGTGTTGGGGGGAGAATGAGGCTTGTGGCTGTTGTTCAACAGCAACATATATTAATTTTAACAGCCAGTTTAATAATCCTGCTTCTTGTTTTGTGATGATCACATGCAGTCTAAAGGAACCTGCAAATTGGCCTTTAAATTGAATGTTTAATCAAGGAGAATGGGATGTTCTCCATTATATAAAAGAATGCTATTTTACTCACTTTAGATACTGAGCAATTCACAAACCTTTTAGCAGTCAGATATAAAACAGATTAACTAGCAGAAGGTTGATCCATAGAATTCCAGCCTTAGGAAAAGATATTTCGAATACATTTCCAACTACAGTACAGTGGTACCTCAGGTTACATACACTTCAGGTTACATACGCTTCAGGTTACAGACTCTGCTAACCCAGAAATAGTACTTCAGGTTAAGAACTTTGCTTCAGGATAAGAACAGAAATCGTGCTCCAGTGGTGCGGCGGCAGCAGGAGGCCCCATTAGCTAAAGTTGTCTTCAGGTTAAGAACAGTTTCAGGTTAAAAACGGACCTCCGGAACGAATTAAGTACTTAACCCGAGGTACCACTGTATTGCTGTAGCAATTTTGCCTCATCCTGACAGACATAAAATGAATGAGGTTCTTCAGGAAAATAATGCAAGATTTGGCCAACATTCTAAATTTCCAGTTCATGCCCACTTTTGCCTCTGCTTTTCATCTACAGTACATACAGTTGAAAAGCTCATTGATAAAGCTGATAAGCAAATTACATTTTCTATGAACTTTATTGCTTTGTGTTGATTTCATGTTTCACAATATCCTTGAAGTTTGGGCAGCACTGCCTACTCAAATGTATTTAGTGATTTTAATTAATAAAAAGTGATGGTGTTAAAAAAAATGGGGGTAATACCCTTTGTAGCTGCCATTGTACTTTGGGCATGAGTGCGTACCAGCTAGCTACAGTACAAGAATCTGCTCATCATTTTACCTGTGCATTCCTTCAATTTACTTTTACCTGGTATTCAGATATTTTTAAATGTTTCCTTATTGCTTCCACTACATCTTCAGTTTCATTCCAAGAGAAAAGTCTTCATTGCTTCTTCAGTTGACCATACTAGTTAGGTAAAATTTATAATCCTGGTTCCTCTGACTAAACATTGATGGACAGATATCTCTTTGATGCGTAATATAATAAAGAAGAAATTTTCTGGAAGACTTCTTCACTAAAATAGCTTTCTAAATCTCCTCCAGCAACTAATATCAAAGTGTCTGGTTCAAGGCACTGTGAATAAGAAAAAAACCCCACATAAAATTTAAAACATGGCTCAGCAGCAAATCTCAATTAATATTAGAAAGGGTACACATTAGTGCCTCAGGTCTTGAATGTTACCCGCAAGTTTGGCTGCAAAACAAGCAGGCGAGTCTGGATGAGCCAACAGAGGTATACTCCAAAAGAAAGACTCCAGGTTTTCTAATTTGTGAGCACACTCTTCATCAGTGGTTGCTGTCCATTGGGACTTATAAGAGCTGAGGGCAAGGAGACCAACAGTAGGTGGAGCCAAAGTCAATGACTACCGGTAATTCTAGTTTTGTCACCATCATGCTCCCTGCTGAGTTCTACAGGGGCAAAGCTGAGGCTGAGGAAGATGGCAGCAGCTAATCATAAATAAGAAGGCAGGTTGGCTGAGAGCAGAACTACGTTGCTGGAGCAGGTTGTAGGGCTGCCATATGTCCAGATTTTTCCAGACATTATGGGGATTTCAAAGGTGAAATTAATTTCTGGGGAGGAATTTCTTAGACATGTCAACATCTTTTTAGGTGTCCTGATTTTTACTTTTTGAAATATGGCAATCCTATCCATTTGCCCTTATGGATCAGCCTCCATTGCTCTTCATCAGAACCCTTTGCTGTGCCTAAAAAGAAAAACTCTTTAAAAGAAGTTGCCTTTTATCAAGTCCTTCTAACTCAGTATTGCCCACTCTGGCTGAAAGTAGCTCTTCACGGACTCAGGTACCATTTTCTCACACCGCCTTCTCCTTGATCTTTAAATGAAAAACAAACACATAAAATTGGAACCAGGGACTTACCACATGCAAAGTATGTGCAAATGCAATTATGATTCATCGCTTCTTCATTTTCTCCCTTCCCAGAAGGGAACAATTGGTTATTACCTCTGATGAAGAATATACCATACTCAAAATGCATTTAGCAGTTTGGAGAGGTTCTGTAAACAGAAGCAATTTGTTCAAGCACCTCTTAAAGTTTATCTCTGTTTGTTGGGCTGAAAACTGGTGCTGACCTCCTTCCTTTCCTCTCCTTAGACTTCACCCCAGTTACTCTTGTACCTGCTTTTTTCACCACAGCTACCACTTCCTGGCTACTACCATTTTAGGAGCCATGGGGTTAGGTTATGATGCAGGGTTCTGGAAGTGGCATCAGTAGTGAGGTAGAAAAACTGTGTGATGAGGTCTTTCTTTATTGTTGCATTTTGGGAGTTAATATCTAATGCTTAAGCAGCAGAAGAAGAATTTGCTGAAAGCTATCTGGTAAACTTTATAGCTGTGTTGGAATTTGAACCTGTGTTTCCCACCTGCTCCTCAGCCACACCCAGTGGTGACCCCTTGAATAAAATAGGAGGGGTAAGCCCCACCCTGCATAATCAATCACATGATGCGGCACATGCACCCTATTTGAATGGCAATACCCATCAACTTTGGGGTGGACCCAGGCCCCTCAAATATTTTATTGGGGGAGCGAAGACCCCTTGGCCCCTAGGAGTTGGCTTCTATAGCCACACCCCTTACCATGTCTAAATGCTCTATACCAGCAGTGGGGAACCTTAGTTCTGGGGACCAAATGCAGCCCTTCAGAACTCTGGCCCTTGGGACTCTCCTTAGATCATGCCCCTTCTCAGCCACATATTTAATGCACCCTTGCTCTAAACACTGTCTTACATTGGTTTTTTAAAAGTCTAAGATCAGGTGTTATACCCTCCAAAATCTGACAGACAGAAAGGACATGCTTGTAATAGGCAGTATACTCTAAGGGTCCAACTAGATGAGATCCTATTCATCCAAATAGCATTTATTTGAATGGCATTCTAAAAGGCTGTTAATCTGAATCACTGGCACATTACCAACATTTTGAACTTGAGGCTTGCAGGAAATGGCAAATGAATCTAAGATAATTTTGGTTATATATTTAGCTCTGCAAAATAAAATAGCTTAGGAAGTTCCAGAGAACCATTTTAGTGTTTGTGAATCCCTTTCTAGTGTCTATGTAAGTGTTACTGTTGAAGCAGAAAAAACTAAATGGTAACAAATAAATGTACACATGTACCTGAAGAACATAGTACATCTGTTGAAAACAACATATAAAATGAATAAATATATAAATAAATAAATAGCAACACAATCCTTCTTTGCTGGGATGAGAAGTGAATCACATGAAAATGCTGTGCTTACTAAGTTATCCATACAATTTTCCATTTACCACTTGACTCACTGACCAGATTACAGTCCTCTTGTACCCCCCCCCCCAGTCCTTTGTGGACATAAAGTTCTCTCCAGTATTTTCTTGATAATTTCTCCTCTTTGGTTCTGGTGGTGTTCACTATAGTTGTTAACTGACATGATACCTAAATCAACTTTCAGATACCTGTGGTGAGAGGCAGAGCTGTTGTCTTCCTTCAGTTCTTTATCAGGATGCATTCCTTCAGTATTTGGTCTAAATATAAAAGTCAAAGATGCTGTCCAAAGAATGAGACAGGTAGTCAGGAAACATATTTCCTCCCATAGTCTGTGTTTGCGTTGGTGGTGTTGAATTCTGGTTTGCAGTTCACAGCTTTAAACTTGAAACCTGAAGAATTTATACAATAAAGGGGGGAACCCTCAATTAGAGTGGCTGCAATATGTTTGGAAGGATTTATATGGTTGGCTAAGCTGATTTGCAGCGACAAGCTGTTTCTGAACAATGTGGGGGTCTGCAGGGAAACAGCAGGAAGCTAAGTCGACTGTGGGTAGAATGGTTCAGTAGCATTACAAAGTAAAAGGGTGACTCAAATGGATCATTCCTCTCGCCCATCCCCAACAACAATAATAAAATCCTTGTAGTAAATTGCTCCATTCTTCATTAACCAATTTGATAATGGTAGGCTTCTGTGATAAGTTTATGAAAAGGTTTTATGTTTCCCTTTCACTGCATAATGTCAGGAGGACTAGGAAAATTCGATGAAGATTGCATATTAGTATAAGAGCTCTGCAAGTGTACATACGTACCAGTTTCCAGTCACTTCCAGTCACAACAAAGAGCTTAAACCTATGAGCCTCTGAACTAATAGAAAACAGCAGGTTCTATTTTACCTGTGTTGAAGCATCTCTGCTTTGGTCTACATTTATGGAAGAATGAGGTGGTATTCTGCACTACACAGCTTCAAACTGTAGGTGTGTATTCTGGATTTGAATGTTTCTAAATGAGAGAAGGTGAAGAACACTATTCCAGCACTTTGTTGTTTCTATTCACAAAGGCATAGGACTGCATTAAAAATGTGATCACCCACCCACAGACTGAGTGGTACAGTCCAGAACACCACCTCATCATAACTTCTCAGTCACTGCAGTTCTAGTGCTCTGCCCTTCCCACAAACACACATAATACTGCAACATCCAGTTTCTTTATGTATTACATTTATGTCTCACCTTTCCTTCAAGGAGCTCAAGGCAGCATACATGAAATTGCATCCCAGTTTATCTTCACAACTATCCTTAGCTTAGGCTGTGAGAAAGTTATATGCCCTAGATCATCCAATGAGCTTCATGACTGAGTGGGGATTTGAATTTGATTCTCCTTGTCATACACACTGTCAGGGGCCGGACTGAGGTGGAATGGTGGGAACCGTGCCCCCCATTCCAGCACCTTCCCGAGAAGAGGAGGATAGTATTGATTTAGAACAGTGGTTTGCAGAAGGTTCAGAGGCTACAGAGGGGAGAAGCTGGGAAATATTGGGGAATAGCAGGAGGAAGAAGCACCAGGGGAGAGACAGCTAACAGACTCGGTGTCTCTTGAAAGCATTCCTGACCCCTACTCTCCCAGAACAAGGTGTGCCTTTAGGGTGGTAGAACAGAAAACTCAAAGGCAGGAAGCACAGGTCAGTCAGCGCAGGGGTGACGTAGAATAGGGGAAACTGATGTGGTGGAACTTTACTTGGAGCAATGCCATTTACTAAGAGAGACCGCATTCCTTAGTCTCTCTCTTTGAATATTGAATAAACTACCTGGTAAGAACTCTTTTTGTTTTTCCACTTCTTGGCATCTCACCGTAAAAGGGATAGGATTCCCTGAAGCCTTGACACTAACCACTACAACACACACTGGATTCACATTGGACTTAAGATTATCTTTATTGGCCTCAGAACCAAAGACAAAGTGAAGACAGTTGTCATGTTGTTTTCATCAAAATAGAACCTGTACAAACACTTGTACAACACTTATTTAAGATAGTATGTGTCAGGGCTGCCTCAGGTCTCAGCTCACAAAAGACCAACGCCAAGTTCTTCTTATATACAAGGATGTTTATTGCAGTTCATTATTGGTTCCACAACCGAGGCGTGCAGCCCCACGTGTGTTAGCCTTACACCGTTGAAGTCCCCTCTGAGTCGGTCCCTCCCCTACACCAGTTTAAGAAGCTTGCGCTGCTCCACCTTTTCCTTTCTCTCCTTTTCCGCAGGGTCTTCCTGCCCGCCGGGGTTCCGCCCCTCCTGGATTCCCCTGACGCTGAATCCTCAGACTGCTCTCCCTCCCTCCTGCGGGCTTTGGGACCTGGCTCCTCCTCCGGGCTCCCTGTTCTTCCGCGCGCCTGTACATTTGAACTTGGCGCGCGCGCCCAACTTCTAACCTTCCTCTTGACAGCTACACTACTCCCTTCACTACTCCCCTCCCCTTCCAGGAGGATGGCTTGCTCTGACCTCCCCTCCTTTTCTGCTGCCAGAGCTGCTTCCCCTGTCACACTGGAACCTCCTTCCCCCTCGCTGCGCTCTGGTGGGGAAACTGGTCCTGACTCCCAGCTCCCACTTTGGGACCCCCTGTTGGCCCCTTGCCCTCGCTGCGTCCCCCCTGGGACTCCCCTTGCCTTTACCACAGGCGCCCCCTCCTGGGAATCCTCAGATTCGCTGGAGAGGCTCATGGAGTCCTCCGACCCTCTGCCATCCTCTTCCTCGCTGTCCTGGGATTCTTCCCCATCGCTCTCCATCTCCTGCCTCCCCTGTGCCTCTGTCCCTGAACTCCTGACAGTATGTCATTGCACGTTTGTAGAATGTCATTGCCTCCTCATTTTTTAAAAAAATCAGTTAGTCTCTACACATCTATAGACAGAAGATGAGTTTCCATATAAGAGGACCAACAAGTATGATTTTCAGATGAGGTTGACTCCACACTTCTTGTTTAGCAGTTAAGCCATAGAGCATGACATCATTTTTAAAATTCATTTATTGTTTGTACCTACACACCCACTGCCAAAAACAGACACAAATACTTTTAAAATGTGAGGAAACACTGCTTCTAGTTGCATGCAGTTTTCCTCCCTGCAGAAAAAAACCCCACACCAGTGAACTTTTCATTATCCAAAACCATTCTTTCTCTAAATTTAAAGAACAAAGAATTCTATGGCACCTAACAGACTAAGAAATTTATTAAGACGTAAGCTTTTAAGGGCCACAATCCATTTCATCAGATGCCTGAAATGTAATCCTGAATTAGCAAGCTTGCATACACATGGTGGTGGTAGTGAAGAATGTAAAACAGTGAGATTAGAGGGAAATGAAATGTAAAGAGAGAAAAAAGCAAACTAACATCACATTTTGCTTAAAGTTATTAATGTTCTCATCGTGAACCTGAAAAGAACCTTGCAAATATGTAATTTTATCAAAACATGCTTAGATATGTATGAAGATTCACTTGTGCCCATGCCAGGAAACCCCTATAGACATACAATTTATTCTATATCTAATTCCAGATACTGCAAAGGACATCGCTTTTTTCTGGGAGGACGTAGGGGGAAGTATACCCCTAAACATTTTGTGAATCTATGTTTGGCCTCATTGAGGGGCAGTATTTAAGTATGAGTAGGAAAATGACAGTACCCCTAAACATTTTTTTAGGGAAAAAAAGCACTGGCAAAGGACATCGCTCATAAAATGTCCTTCATCCCAATACAATATACCTTCTGTATCAAAAGACAAACTTTTGCTTTGAAATAGGAAATTTGGCCTACTGTAGCCAATAATAATAATAATAACAATTTATTATTTATACCCTGCCCATGTGGCTGGGTTTCCCCAGCCACTCTAGGTGGCTTCCAACAAAAAATTAAAATACAGTGGCCTGTTAAACATTAAAAGCATCCCTAAACAAACACAGCAATGTATGCATGCATCCCTTTACTGGAAGCATCCTCCATACAGCATTCATGCCTGTTATACGCAACATCAGACCTGATTTACTGTAAAAGAATGTAGGTTTCATTGCGAAATAAAGCAGTGCTAAGAACCCGGGGACGCGGGTGGCGCTGTGGGTAAAAGCCTCAGCGCCTAGGGCTTGCCGATCGAAAGGTCGGCGGTTCGAATCCCCGCGGCGGGGTGCGCTCCCGCTGCTCGGTCCCAGCGCCTGCCAACCTAGCAGTTCGAAAGCACCCCGGGGGCAAGTAGATAAATAGGTACCGCTTACCAGCGGGAAGGTAAACGGCGTTTCCGTGTGCGGCTCTGGCTCGCCAGAGCAGCGATGTCACGCTGGCCACGTGACCCGGAAGTGTCTCCGGACAGCGCTGGCCCCCGGCCTCTTGAGTGAGATGGGCGCACAACCCTAGAGTCTGTCAAGACTGGCCCGTACAGGCAGGGGTACCTTTACCTTTACCTTTTAAGAAGCTATAAAAGTAGAAGCAGCTAATAATGCCTGCCAAAACAGTGCCTGGCGTACAGTCAGATGGGAAATTAACAACTGTGTGGATGTTGAAGAAGGGCTTTTGATGATTAAAAATAGTTTTAGTTTTAGGGTGGCACCGGGAAAGGATTTAAAACTGAAAAAATGTTAGAAGGAAACCCCCATCTTGAATTTTCTCCTCTTACCTTTGCTCTGGGGGATAAAAGGGAGGACTGTGTATCTTTAGCTTTGTGGCCTTTTGAATCCCTCAAAGTATTAAGCTGCTGGGAAGCCCAGTGTTTTTTAAATTCCTTGGCTCTGCTCTGCAAGCCAGAGAGGATTAGTTTATTCCTGCTTTGAAAAGTTTCTGGTTGCTATGGAGAGAGTTGTACTTAAGGTAACAAGGGAGGTGGATAGACATTTTGTACAAGTTCTTCCTGGCAGGTTTCAGAAAGTACATTGTAAAATATAGCTAACTATTTTAAGTGTATATCTTATGCAACTATATCCTAGTTAGATACATATCTGAATAACAATTTATCCATTAAAAATTATAAAGTAATCAAGAAGCACTTCTATCTTTTAAATGATATTTTCCTGCAAAAGAAAAAAAAAGTATTGAAAATGTAAATGCTTTCTATTTCATTCACAGAATATCTAGATTCCAGGCCCTCCTCCACTCCTTAAAGTAAGAATAACTTAAGAAAGAAACCTCTATATCCATTTTTATTATTTGGGCTCCTTCCAGGCAACCCATTTACTGGTAGCAAACATTCATCCTGATTTGTTTGCAGGGAGAGTAGATGACATTGGCTATTTATCAAACATTCATTCTGATTTGCTTGCAGGGAGGTTAGATGATGTTGGGTCAATGCCAATGTTATCCCCCTCTTCCCAGTACATTCCCCCCCAAAAAATTCCTTCTTGCAAAACGTTTCCCATCTTTTTGGGGAAGTGGGTTGTTCTGTAATACATTCAAATCAATATCTCCTGCCTGAGTGGTTCTGTGTTCTCTTTCTACTATCTGTTATCCTGACTGTGTGTTTTGCTTTTGTAACTGGATGCAGTCTTATGAGCTGAAGTTTTTGAATCTTACTGGGGATACAGAAAGATCCTGTACGCTTTTGAACCTCAGTAAACTATTACTGAAGAATTCTACTGCCTGAGTGTATATATTTTATTTTGAACTTTGCATGGGAGTTGAACCCCACACATCTGCTACTCTGCTACCTTCTGCCCATGTTCTGGAGTTGCTGTATTTAGGCATGGAGACAGGGGGGGTGCTGGATTCTAAATGGAAGCATTGCAGACAAGGGCATGCTCTGTGGCTCACTTGGATTCTTATTCTCTGCTCACTGCTGGAGATAGAGCCAAGTAATGGCTAACTTGTATATTTTTTTAAAAAGGGGGGTAACAACCATTCGTGTTTCTATGTCCCAGCAGCCCTTGATACAGTCTGAAATCAATTTTGCACCCTAGCACAATATACTGTAATTTAATTCAGTCTACATAAAACTTCCCATGTTCCACCTCAAGATAGTTAGATTATGTAGAATTCCAGGCATTTCCATAATCTCCCTTCTCCCCTCCATTAATGTTATGGTTTTGCTTTACATGTAACATGACTTTGTGATATATTAGTCAGCCCTAATAAAGGCTGCTGGATCCCCCCACACACACATTGGACCAATCACATGGTTGCCTGAAATTTTTCTAAGCATGACTGCATAGTTTAGTCAAGACAGCCAGTGCTATGTAATGCATAAGAATTCCCTAAATGCAAATATAATCAGAGGGATGCACTCCATTAAAGTCATGCATACGACTGTTAGCCAGCATTTGGATCGCTGAATCCACAGGTAAGGGCATCTATCTCTCATTAGCTCACGACAAGGATTACTTTTGCCAGGGAATGGATGGTGGGAGTGCAACCCTATTGATTTTCCTGGACATTTCAGCAGCTTTTAATACCAACTGTCAAGTTCTTCTGAATCAGCTGTCTGAATTGGGACTGAGGCGGGGGAGCACAGTGTTATGGTGGCTCTAGTCCTTCCTGGAGAATCATTTTCAGAAGGTGCCGTTGGCGGATTTCTGTTCCATGTCTATGGACTGCCTCAGGGTTCTATTCTGCCTCCTATTCTTCTGGAGATCTGAAGTATCAGCAGTGTGAAGATGACACATATCTCTACCTCTGTCTATGTCTGCTGGTCCCAGAGAGGCTGCTGGACTTCTGAATTGATGTCTGGAGGTTGTACTGGGTAAACAACCTAAAACGTAATTCCACACATCATATTTTGACTCCCTTCCCCCCATGAATTTTAAAGGTGTGGCTTATTTGCAGGTGCGGCTTATAGTTGGGCTAATACAGTAAACACCATGAGTTAGATTTAGATTTGCTGTGATTCAGTTGATGCTCTCACTGGAGCAAGAGTGAAGGTGATCTTCACAAATACTTCCTTAGCTCTACATGGGAAAACAGGAATTGGAGGAACTCAGGTGAAGTCTGAAGTCTACGTGAAAGCATAAACAATGTTGCTTCTTCCACCATTCCACACACTGTTGGCAGAACATTGCTATGAACAAGGGCCCCAGATTTCTGTATTGCGCAGTTATTTCCATCACTGTCAGCAGCTGAACAACATGGGGATGTTAATAAGCTTTATCATACTCACTTCTTGGCTAATAGCAGAAACAACTCTATATGTGCCAGCAGTTCAGCATAAGAGTTTAGTTTTATTTACACAGCGGTGTGGGATATTATATTTTAATGATGCCCTCTTGGTAATGTGCAGCTTTCTGATAGAGGACCACAATTTACTGAGCAACAGCCACTACTAAACCGGTGAACTACTTATCTTGACGAACTTAGTAAATGAGCTTTGAGCTACCTTACTAAGCACAGCAATTGTGAGGAATAAAGGATGAAACCTGCACACTTCAGATTTCCCCTATGCTATCAGTGTGCCGTGTGCATATATTCTGTAATTAGATCCATGGGGTGCATTTTTTATGAAAGAATCTTACTCTCTGCACAAAATGAAGTGGTGGAGGAGTACACGTGGCAAGTCTGCCAGTGCAGAAATGATGACATAAATAATACCCACATTTCAGAGTAATAAGAGAAGTACCATGTGCCAGTGTAAATGTGTAGAACTAGATCAGACAGTACTTCTCCCCTAACCTAAGCCATCAGGTGGTCTTCCCATGGAGATATATTGAATTTGGTGGATTCCTGAATGTTCTGGGGAATTTTGCAGGATATAGTCAGATTTTTTAAAATATATATATATATATATATATTTGCTTTCGTAGATTTTCACGGGTACAGGAATGCAGGTTTTGGTGTCTTCGGGTGTCTTCCCGTGTAAGAGTCGGGGTGTCTGTGCGACGTTTCGACGAGGTCTCACTCGTCATCTTCAGGCTGGTGCTTTCGGCTTCTTGTTACTGGAACAGAGCAGAATCTGGTGATTGAGTTCCTATAAATACTGTTGAGGGGTGTGGTGTATAGCCTTCAACGTTCTGGGCAGAGAGGAAGTTCCTAGATTAGTGTGCCTCTTCTTCTTTTGTTCCTTAATTACTTGAGGGATATCTTGAGTGATTTCATGAGTGATATTCTGAATACCACTGGGTGGGTCATTAAGTGTAGATTAGTTGCTAAAGCTTTTGTGTCTTGACCTCTTGAGCTTGTGAAGAGTTTTTCTGAGAAGATGGCTGTGCTGCATTTAGTTGTGCTCTGGCTTGGCTTCGCGTATAGGGGCGAGCTGTGGTTTTGTGCCTTGTGCCAGCCAGATCTGTGTAGGGATTGCAGGGGGGTGCAGCATCCGGAGGTGCCACTATAGTTTGGCTACTGGATGGAGTCTGTAATATGTCTGTGGAGAGGGTCTGGGTTTGGGTCTGGTGTGGTTGATTGGTGACGGCGTTCTGTGTGCCTCTGGTTCTGGTGTCGGTTTTTGTGGGGAGGGCTAATTTCCAGATGTCTGGCAGGCGGGACGTGTCGTCACGCTTGTTCATGTTGTGAGGGTGTTTCTCTATCTATCTATATATATATATATATATATTTCCACTGTTGTGCTGTAGAGATCCTGGCAGCTAACAGCATCCATATCAAAAGTTCCTTTGGTGAAATGTCGTCATAGAATCTGTCCACATATTTAGTAGGATAACTGAGGAGAAATGTGAATGTGTGTTTTAATAATTTCCGATATCTCTTGATGAATTTAATTCCAGAATAAACCATTTTCACCTGAGAGAGGGGGAAAGTCCCCATCACCTTTCCCAGCAGTTTGTTGCTGTGTTGTAATAATATTTGAATGGGTGTGTGATGCTACCAGTGTAGAATTTTTAAGGAACACGTTGCAGATACTGATTTGTATGGTTTAATTTTTTTTAGTTAGTTAGATTTGTATATCACCTTTCATCCAAAGATCACAGAGGGGTTCACAACTTAAAAATACAAAATGAGAGCACAAAATAGTTAATATAACAAAAACAAACACATTTAAAAGGCCCTAGAATGTTAATCAGTCAAAGTCCGGGTTGAAGCAAAATGTTTTTGCCCAATGCCTAAAGATATGTAATGAAGTGTAGTTGGGCCAGGATTGGTGTAATATGCTCAAACTATCTTGCCTTGGTGAACAGCCTGGCTGCTGAATTCTGTACCAGCTGAAGTTTCCAAACTGTCTTCAGAAGCAACCCCACATATAACATGTGGCAATAATCTAACATAGAGGTTACCAGAGCATAGCCAACAGAATTTAGGCTAACCTGTCAAGATAGGAGAATAGCTGGGCCACTGAGGTCGCCACTGCAATTTTCAATGGAAACAACAACAAAACCCCGATTTTAAAAACACACAACTTTAAAAGCAGTTAAAAGCAATTTAAAAGATTTTAGACGATCGGGGCAATAATAATACCAACAAAACCTGCTAAACGATACCCTAACCCAAAGACATGTCCTCTAACAAGACACTCTATAGGCAGAAACAGTCTTAGGTAAGAAAATGCATTTACAACTAGGTGCTATGTATGCAGTTACTCTTTCTTACTTAGCACCTGGGCTGCACATATGGAAGCCTATTTTCATACTGATGATTGGCACTTCTGGAGGAGAAGTGCAAGGGTGGACACACAGAAACATTTCACTATCATATTTAAGAAAACAAATAAAACCATGCCATTTTAAGCCATAAGCAGAAATGCCACCAAACAAGCAAAGGCTAGACATACAATGCAATCAGAAATAGGCCTATCTACGGATACAAAATTAGGTACTGAATCAGAACTTGGGCTGCACATATTGAATCCTTTAAAAAGAACAAAAAACATCTTGATTATTATCTTTTCTGGAAGAGTGGAAGAGGGTGAGATACACCCCTTGCTCTTTCTACAACACCGGACAAGTGGGGTTTTTTTTCATGCATGGCAAAAATATTGTGCAGTACCCTGGTTGCCAAAGGATAACGACGAAACAATCCTTAATTTTTCAAGTCCAGTAATATTTAATTTGAACATATTTTGTGAATATGTTTTCACTAAATAATAATTATGCATTCAGAGAATTCCACATAATAAGCATGATCATAGAAAGTACCCTTGCATATTAAGGCTTGGGATAAACCATTCCCAACAATGGTTACTTCTCGGAAATGAATGAATAAAATGTGCAATCCTATACCTGTCAATTCAGAAGTAACTCCTATTGAGCTCTCTGGGACTTACTCACAGGTAAGTGCATATAGCATTACATTCCTTTGTCCTCCACGTGCACTTCTGACTCATTATTCTGAATAAGAATCCTATTGTCATGATACAAAGCGTTGTCAAAGCTACCAGTAGTTTGTTGTTGTCGAAATCTTCTTCTGTAGACAATATAAAGTGCAGTGCCTGCACCAGTGAGGATGAGGATGAAGAACACTGGGAAAACCACCTTTATAACTCGGCCACGTTCTGATGCAGAACTATCTTCTTGCTCTGCCAATGGGGGAAAGTGTAATATATATATAAAATATAATAGACAACACTGAATACTATATACTATGGCAAACCAGTGACAACCCCCTTGTAAGAACAGGAGGGATGTCTGGGTGGTATTTTCTGCACATAAGCATAGTGTGCTGAAAACTTACCAGCCAATGAAATGGTCACCTGACTGCAAGGAGGGAAGGGGACGCAGAAGCAAAAAAGATGCACTGGAGTAGCTCAGATTCCTCTTAAAATAGGAGTACACCCCCTTTTTTAAAAAAAACCACTATGGCAAAAGATTCTGAGTTGAGGGTTTGTTATGGTCCCAGTTACTGCATCAACCCCATGCCTAGAAATTTGAGTCAGAAGTTCTTTTTGGAGAATGTTTGGCTCAATGTTCTGGATAGCACAGATGTTTGTAATTTTACCTGAGGTTTTTTTTTCAAAAAACCCAGTCTTACCTGCAGTTTTTGTAGGTGACTTAGTTGTCTCTTCAATAACTGTAAAACAAAAGAAATGTTTAAGGTGTGTGTGATTGTTGTGTGTATCTATTTATCATCTATCTATCTATCTACAGTAATAGCAAACTACAGAAGCAAATGTTTTCAACATAGTAGGGAAGACAGGTATGCAAGACAGTATTATTAACCTTTTTTTTTTTAGTTCAGAGCTTTGATTAGCAATAAAGTAAGCCAGACTAATGTGGAAGAGTAAAAGGAAAGTTAGTCTGCTTGCCAGCAAATTCAGCCAGCATTATATATTTAAAAAAATGTAGGAATGGTCAATTGAACATTCAAATATTGTTGTATAATGGATTCTACCATGAGTAGCTTTTAAAAATTGAAATGAATGTTAAGTTCTCACAAGTTAGAAAAGGGTTTAAAATGTGAATGGTTCACTGAACGATTCTTCTCTTTAGCTTTTGTTCTGGAACACCAGGATCAGGTTACAGAAATAACTTTCAAAAAATAAATGTGAGCTTTTAAAATCAGTTGTGTTAAGTAAGCAGCAAGCCATTTCAAGCATCATTTGACAAGGAACAAATAGCTGGTCAGATGACATTATCAAATTGACTGGAGTACCTAGAAACAAACTACAGTGGTACCTCGGGTTACATACGCTTCAGATTACATATACGCTTCAGGTTACAGACTCCGCTAACCCATAAACAGTACCTCGGGTTAAGAACTTTGCTTCAGGATGAGAACAGAAATTGTGCTCCAGTGACATGGCGGCAGCAGCAGGCCCCATTAGCTAAAGTGGTGCTTCAGGTTAAGAACAGTTTCAGGTTAAGAACGGACCTCCGGAACAAATTCAGTTCTTAACCCGAGGTACCACTGTACATGGAATGGATTTAATGGGGAATGTGGGGGGTAGGGAGAGGGAGTTTATTGAAAGGATTGCATTCAAGTAGATTAGGCCCTTGTACCTCCTAATTATTCCTCTGCTTGGTATACTTATATCCTGCACTTCTTCCTAAGAGATTAGGGCAGTTTACATATGGCTTGGGGTAGTATCATATCCAGATAACTTTCAGACCTGCTTAGCTTTAGTATAACTGCTTCTTATGCTTTCAAATTGGTCCCTCTCCATTTCTCCCTCAGCTGATTTCATTGTTCTTGTTAAGAAAAGTGTTGCAGTAAAAGTAATTTATTTGGAAACAAGTCCTGCTGGTTTCATTGGCATGGAATTCTGAATAAATGTGGCACACTTGTAACTCTCTGCTAAGAACCGATCCCCTGTAGACTGAAATATATCACCTTTTGGAACGAATGTCTCAATAAGCTAACCTTCTGCTTTTCCATCCAATGTAATCAATTGCTACCTATCAGTCTTATCTGAGGTTTTGTTACAACCAAGCAATATATAAATCTTGTGAAATAAATACACAATTATTATCCATTTACCACATTTGTATTTCAACTTTTCCAGAAATAGCTTAGTGTGCTGCACATTTTTTACCCTTATATTCAATACTCAGAGGAGAAACTAGAGCAAAACTGATTCTTGATAGGACATTCCTAGGTAAACAAGGACTCTGCCAGTTCCTTTGTCTCTAGCCTAGTGTAAACATTGAATTCTGGAGATATGGCAAGGTCTGGGAGTTTAGGATGGGGACTGCCAGTCTATATGCCATGTATGCATTGGGCTGTGCACATATCTCTCAGTAGGTCTGTACTCCTGATTCTCAAGATGCTTCCTTGGAGGTAATGGACAAAAAAGAAAAGGGGACTACTAAAGTCACCAAATCTGTTTCTTTAAGTAAAATTGCCCTGGAGAGTATTAAGTCACTCTTTTGCAACTGAAGAGTACAGATGACTGGAGAGGGTCTTATCACTTGGAGATTGGTGTGAGTGTAATAATGTTACAGGGAAAGAATAAAAATGCACCTCAGATAGGACATTTGCTTCCAGATGTGCTTCTTTCAATTAGAAAATATGTTACTGTTTAAAAATGGGGACCAAGTTTTGAATTTGAAATGTTCGTTCTGTTCACTCAATCCCTATGCTTAGCAAGATCAGGCATGGTGACCTGAGCCTTAAAACTATCAAAGTGGAATCTATTAAATGGTTTTTCCTTTTGAATAAAAGGAACGATTTATTAAAATGTTGAATATACCCATTCTGAGGACTGTAAATAATAGTGGGAACCTTTACTATTATATATTTAGCAAATGTTAATAACATTACAAAATATAGAAGTAGTGAAAATGATTATTCTCTAGCTTTGGTTCTATCTTTTAACATTTGTTGTTAGAGAGTCGATGACTGGAAGCTCCAGTAAGGTCTGCCAGAAGTTGGAAAGAGAATGGGAAGTAACAAAGAGTATGGAGGACACCCAAAAAAGAGGACCAATTTGATGGAATGTGCAAGAAAAAGAAAGGCAGTTGGAAAAGATTGCACCCCCCCCAAAAAAAACCCACTGAGAACTTGCTAGTAAGGATAGAACAAGGCAGAATATTATAAACATGCAGAGACAGGAAACAGTCCCTCTCTGGACAGTAGTCTCACAGAAACACCTTTGTTATACAACTTTAAGAAGAGGGCAGATAAAGAGATGACACAGATAAACTTATAGTAATATGAATCTAGCCAGAAAACAATTACATAAGACTGTCCTAAGACATTCACTGTAGTTCTATACAACTCACCTCAACAATTAAATACTGTTTTGAATAAGAATTATTGTTAATAAATAAGAAAATGTCTTACTTTTGTGTCTTTTACAAATAAATCCATTGCGTCTTCTGCAGCGTTCCTTGTACCACTCCCCATTATCTGCCTTCATGTAAGCGCAGATGCCAATATAGTAAGAGGAAAAATCTTCAGGCTCGAATGTGGGCTCATTTGCTTTCCAGTTGACAAAATCTACTTCAGTCTTATCTTCCCATAGCCATTCTCCTAGTATTAAAATCAAATCATATTATTAAAATCAATAGATGTTGTAATGACTAAAAAGGGAAGGAGCAGCACAAACATTGCAATGTGTTCTATATGGAAACACAATTTAAAAATACACTCACCATTTTTAGTTTGGAAAATATGCAAGCAACCAGCAATATTATATCAGAACACTGAATACACTAACAGTATGGGGAGGGTGTCTGATTTCTGGCTACAGTGCCCCCTCCCCCCAGACCATATTGAGCTCTATTTTGGACAGCTGCCTGGCTCTCAGGAGCAGCTTTTTTTTATAGACAACATAGAAGTGTCATGGGAACAGGGACTGCTCACACTGCTCGGGATCAAAACCAGATTATATGTAGCATTTCTTTTTAAAATGACTAGTAGATACATCTCTTTTTCTCCTTTCTCTAAACTAGGAATTACAGGAAGGTCCCCGTTTACATGGGAGTTACATACCAAGGCATCACATGTGTTGGTGAAATCGTGTATAATTGAAACCCATTGAAAAAAGCCTGCAAAAACCCCATCCCAACCCCGTTCTGCCCTTTTAGTGATATTTCAGTGCTGTCTTTATGACGTTTTCAGGTCACTTCTGCATTTGGTGTGATGCCCGTATACATGGTCACACACATACTGAATGCGCATAAATTGGGAGGGGGGGCCTGTCTGTACGTATTTTTCATACCTAAAAACACTTTTTCTAGATCAGTACCCAAAACTCCCACAACTATTTTGGAAAAATTGTTGGCTCTGCTTTTTCATAAAGTGAACTTTAACATATAGATGCCATTTCCTAATGTAGACTGTTATTCTTCTAATCTGAAGCTATAGCTTCAAGCACACTTACCTCGAGCTCACTGGGAACAACAGACTTATTTTTTTAGTTTGCTAGGGTAAATACAAATATTCTGGTTTCCAACATCCCTTTTGGGGCAAGGCTCTGGAGCATATGGTGGCATCTCAGCTCCATTGGTTTCTGGAGGAGACGAATTATCTGGATCCATTTTAATCTGTTTTCAGGCCTGACTATGGGACAGAGATGGCTTTGGTAGCCTTGGTGGATGACTTATGACAGGAACTGGGGACTGTGTCCCTATTGGTTCTGCAGGACCTCTCAGTGGCTTACAATACCATTGACCATGGTATCCTTCTGGGCCACCTTGCTGGGACTTGGAGACACTGTTTTACAGTGGCTCTATTCCTTTCTGGAGGACTCCTGGGGGGTACTGGGGAACTCCTGCTTGATGCCTTGGCCATTGGCCTGCGGGGTCTCTCATGGTTCTGTTCTGTTGCCTATGCTATTTAACATTTACATGAAACCACTGGGAGAGGTTGTCCAGAGTTTTGAGGTGCCGTGCTACCAGTTTGCTGATGACAACCAGCTCTATTTCTCCTTTCCACCTAAATCCAAGGAAACAGTCTCATTTCTAAACTGGTGTCTATCTTCAGTAATTCCAGCAAGGCTGTTTGCCAAACTGTGTTATAATATTAGTCTATTCCTATCAAATTTTAAGTTTTCCAATTACTACCTATGGCTGTACGTGCTGCCATTAGAAGATGTGTTACAAATGCTATGCTTTTTAACTGTTCGATTTCTTTGATATATTAGTTAATGCAAAAAAAGGAAAGAAAAGAAAAGAAAACTCTGAGATGCAATTAAAGAAATTCCCTAGACAACATTTTCCTAAAACAACTTCACCTTTGAACATTCCCACCACATATGCCTTTACATTCTTACGCTGGTGTGACCCCTCAAACACATGGAAGAAGTGTTGGGCTTGATGTACGAAGGTTTTCTGGGAGTTAGGTATCATCTGAGCTCTTTCACTTCCAAAAATGTTTATAGTTTTAACAAATTTTTACCTTCTTATATTGCATTTCTTGTAAACCACATAGAGAATATTGTATATAAATTGTTTTAATAAATAACTATACATATTAGAAATAAGTATTATAAATGTTATTATAGTATAAACATTGACTGTAAAACAGTTACCTTCAATATTTCTAATTAATCCTATCCAATAATTCCAACGTGTGTTTTGCTGTGTGTGCTCCACTAAAAATTTCAGTTCAGCTAAATCTTCTATAGAAGCCAAGGTGCTACCTAGGAAACATCAGATGAGTTAAATTCTTAATTCATTAAGAATTTGTCATACCACCTTTAATTTATTTAAATAACTACAATTTTCATACTGCATACTTTTATCATTGTAAATTGCTCTGGGACCTTAGGGGCAGGTAAGACGAAACAGAAGCAACAACGTATTTAATAGATACACACTGGCAAAACTGATCATTGGTTTCAAATTACAAGGAAGGAGATTCCAACTAAACATCAGGAAGAACTTTCTAACAGTAAAAAATGTTCAACAGTAGAAAAGACTCCCATGAGAGGTGGTGGACTCCCCTTACTTGGAAGTTTCTAAGCAGAAGTTAGATGCCCATCTGTTATGTATGATCATAAGTCAATTTAGAAGGAAAGCACTGCTGCTGGCACACACAATTTTTGTTTCCCCACAGTGCTTCTCTGGCCCCAGTGGAGCAACATTCTATCTGGGCTCAAAAGTATTATGGAGGAAATAAAATGGAAAGTTAATAAATGTGTGTGTTCATATGGCATGTGGCTTTTTAACACCCCACCAATGAACTTTTATTCAGTAAGATTCATACATAAATCTCTTAGTTGGACAAATGAGGATAATAAGTAGAAGAACAACACAACCCACCTCACACAGAAGCACCCAACAATAGAAAGATTTATTATTAGGGATCAGCACAGTCAGGCATTTTTCTGATGACCTGAGCGCTCTGAAGGACAAACCACCTGTTCTTCCAATCTTCCCTCAACTTGGCCTCTCCCAAAGTAAGTGTGGGCAGCATTGTCAGCCAGAAACCCCACTTGCTGTGCCTTGCCATTCTACAGTACCTCCAAGGACTACAGGGTCAATTCCAGGCTTGCTTCCTTCATCATAGCAACCCAGTGAGACATATTAAGCAAAAGGTGGGGAATTGGCTCAAGGCATCCAGTGAGGTTTGTGGGTGAGCAAGATATTGAACCTCTGTCTCTCTGGTCAAAGTCCAAGGCTAAAATCCTGTACCCACTTACTTAGCTATAGGCCCCACTGAACTTGATGGGACATATTTCTTGATAGACATGCATAGGATAGGACTTCCCTGCAACACCATCCACTTACCACATTGGTTTTACATACTAACTAGGAGTTTCCTAACATGGAAAATTTATGTCATGATCTAATTCAAAACGATACCCACCTAACTGAGAACATTTGAAGTGTGCTTCCGGGCGATCAAACCAACCTGTGAAGAATTTATAGCAATGTGCCCGAAAAGGAATCCAAGATATCTGGTTCTGTTTTGATTCAGGGCATTTTCCTGGTGCCTCTGGAGGTTCAGTTGGGATTTTGCCTATTATGAAACAAGTATTTTATTTTATTTATTTTAAATAAATATATTAGAAACCTATAAATACTAAGGATGTGCAAACAAATCCCAAATCACGAGATGAAGCAAAATATCAAGGTGGCATCTTGGGCTAGTGGCATCTTGGGCTAGTGAAATGAGATGTCTGCAGCTTTGCACATGTCAAAGCAGGGCCCTCAGAAGAGCTTCATGGTGCCAATCCAGGCATTAAAAAACTGTTGCAGATAAGCGTCCAGCACATAAACCTGAAATGATGGGGGGGAAGGAGAGCAAATATGAGACTGGGAGAGGCAAGGAGGGAAAGCTGTGCTGCGATTGACAGGTTAAGCATATAATCAGAGTCAATAATTTTACACAGAATCAATTTTAAAGGTGCCTAGCAAAATAACTCCCCGACTGATAGCAGGTTTCTTACCTACAAACTATCATGTCTGTATTTTTCAGATCAATTTGTTGACAAAATGCTAGGCAATATCAAGTGATTATTATTTTTGACCCATCCAAAAACTGTTACAGCTGTGCCAGGAGTGGCAACTTGAAAAAAATATGGGGGGGGGGAGCTAAGCCCTGCCCCACATAATCAATGACACTCACGCCATTTGAATGGCAATGCCAATCAACTTGGGGGGCAGTACCCTCAAATATTTTATTGGAAAATATTTAAATTTATCTCATTTGAGTCATAGCCAAAACCATTGTCAGTTCATGGCATCCTTGGGCACAGTGGCAGGACCCACCAGTAATACCTGCTTTGCCTTCCCACCCCCCCTGCACATAATAATAATAATAATAATAATAATAATAATAATAATAATAATAAATTTTATTTATATCCCGCCCTCCCCAGCTGAAGCCGGGCTCAGGGCGGCTAACAACAATAAAATAATTGTTGTTGTTTAGTCGTTTAGTCGTGTCCGACTCTTCGTGACCCCATGGACCAGAGCACGCCAGGCACTCCTGTCTTCCACTGCCTCTCGCAGTTTGGTCAGACTCATGTCTGACCAATAAAATAATACAACATTCTAAAATAATTTCATTATAAAATTAATTATAAAATTAATTCAAATCAATTTGATGGCAGCCATTGGGCTAGAGTTCTGTGAAAATTGCCAAAGGAGGGAATCAGGCTGTGCCCTGGCCAAAGGGCTGGTGGAACAGCTCTGTCTTGCAGGCCCTGCGGAAAGATGTCAAGGTCCTAGTCTCTTGTGACAGAGCGTTCCACCAAATCGGAGCCACAGCCGAAAAAGCCCTGGTCTAGTTGAGGCCAGCCTAATCTCTCTGTGGCCTGGGACCTTCAATATGTTATTGTTTGAAGACCGTAAGTTCCTCTGTAGGACATACCAGGAGAGGACATGGTCTTCCGGCAGATGCTACATTAGGAGCATTATGAGAAATTGTAAGGAAGACTGGGGGATGCTTGGTGCTCATCAGAGCATTCTTGCCACCACCTGATAAGCCCAGCAGGACGACACCCCAGCATAGGGTGCTGTGCCCATCAGCTGGTACTTTGGCAGAAATCTCAAATTTAGAGCTGGCATTGTTCCCAACTATTTGTAATATTACAAGTCATTGCTCTCTGAGAAATCAATGCCCTAAATGGGCATAAAATGGCCACCAAAAGAAAGAAAGAAAAAAGAATCCTCTTAATGAAACGTGAGCTATTTTAAATCCTATTGACTTCAGTGGTAGGTTAACAGTGCAACCCTATGAGAGTTTACTCAAAGTAATGTTCACAGAGTTGCATGGAGCTTACTCCTGTGTTAATATATATAGGGTTGCTGCCTTAAAAACACTTGCCTAAATCTCTTCAATTGAAATCAATGGGTACTAAATGTGGTTACCAAATCCTAGATTACTTATTGTAACTCCATCATATTTTTGTTTGCCTGATAGTTATGGCCTGATGGTTCGAACTGTAACAGTTCTTTCCATATGAAAGAGGCAGAAGTTTCAATAGCACATTTCTTAGCTCTGTCTTCAAATGGAGTAGGCAAAGTCCCATATTAAAAAAGATACATTCCTTTGCTTACCATGATGCCGCTCACAGACAGTGAAGAATGTTTCATTGCAATTTCCTGTTTTCCAGTGACCATCAGGGTGTAAGTAGACACATGCTATTTTCTGCTTTGGCTCTTCAGGGCCCCAATCAGTATATACTAGTCTCTGGTTGCTTATCCACTTGTAACGCTCACCAGTCTAAAATTCAAATGCACATGGGAACATCACATGCTGGCTTAGAAAAAAACTTTGACATTTGCATCCCATAACATCAACTCCACATTATTTACTTTTTATCCTTTTCATTTTATTTACACGCACTCTCACACACCATCATCTTTCAGGGGGTTAACTTAAAGTACTACTATATGGGTGACACCAGAGATAATACCTATACTATTTAACATCTAATTGAAATAGGCGAGGTGTTATCCAGGAATATGGAGCATGATGTCATCAGAATGCTGACTGCACACAGCTCTGTTTCTCCTTTCCATATGAATCAGGAGAGGCTAGGAAGGTGTTGACCTGGTGTCTAGAAGCAGTAATGGGTAGGGGTCAATAGAAGGGCTGAATCCTGATAAGTTGTAGGTGTTGTAGGTGGACAGTTCCTATGTCAAAGAATTTGGCTGACAACCTTCTCTGGGAGGAGGTTCCTTGTGAAGGAACAGATTCACAGTTTGGGAGTACTGCTGGATTCCAACTTATCACTGGAGTCTCAAATGGCTTCTGTGGCTAGGACTGCTTATGTCCAGGTTGAGCTAAGTTGCTAGCTGCAGCCGTTCCTGGACCACAGTAGTAGGGTCTCAGTTGTCCATGCTCAGGTGATCTCCCACATGGACTTCTTTAATGTGCCTGCTCTTGAATATGACCTAGAGGCCACAGCTAGTGCAGAATGTGGTAGATTGGTGGCAGCATGATGGGATGATATGTCACCACACATCATCACTGGCTGCCAGTAACCTACCTGGCAGAGTTTGTCGTGCACCAAGACCAAGCAGAATCACCCTCCCATCACATCAGCCACATCTCTTCCTTTAGAAGAAGAAAGACCCCATCCACTTAGCAGCTCCTTGCTGCATGCTACGTGTGCAGCCAAACCAAGCAGCTTCAGGTGCATGAGAAAGCTCTCTGTGGAGCTTGTCATGCACCCAGACCAAGCAGAATCACCTCCCATCACATCAGCTAATGCACATACATGTGTATGTGGCCCTGTTGGATTCTTATGCCTGGGTTTCAGCCTGCAATGGGAGCACTGGAGCTGCCTTAAAGCATTTTGCAAAAGTGCTGTTTGAAGCAGTTTGAACTTTTCTTTAAAGCGAGTGGGTGGGCAGTGGCCATGGTAGCAAGTTGGGTGGCATAGAGGACTCTCCTCCATCGCACTACCCCTACATGCTCATAGGTAACCCACAGATTATATCCAAAGCTGTTTGTGGGAAGTAATGCTGAGGGTATTTTCAATGAAGTCAGCTATTAAAAGTTCTGTGTTTTCTAACTATGCCCTCAATACAAGCCCCTGATGTGGATAAGCAGGTTTATGTTCATGTATATCATATGTTCTTACCATATTGCTGTTTAAGCCAATCCACACGGGCTCCTTGTATTTTAACACATGTAGCAATAAGAACGATTGGATGTATGGATTCACAATGCTGGCAAGCTCTGACTGTATAGAATGACATTTTTTCCTGGCCGCTTCCCATGTCATTTTGGGGCCAATGAGAGAGTAACTGCTGTTCCCAAAAACAGTATAGCCAGAGGCTGAAATTGTCGTTTCAGGGTGTGATAATGCAGGGTCTACAGGAAAGTAATAAAGAGAAAAGGCAGAGATCAGTTTAGACTGTACACCATCCTAAAATTTGATTTCACTTGATACTGAAATTTCAGAATGCCATTATCTCCTAAGTTTTAACATCTCAAAGTACTAAAAATCTGAAGTGAAACATTTAAAAACCTTGAAAATCAACATTTTAAAAGTTAACAATTACAGGAAAGTTCTAGTTAGAGATTATATGGATGTGGCCTCAGAATATATTTTCTTTACAGTTACAAAAAAGTCAAATTCTTAACATGTAATCAACAGGACCTTTTGAAACATATCTTCATTTCTTTCCAGAGAAGTCAAGAGATTTCAATTAATTTCCTATCTGCCATTCTTCTCAGATGATAAAACTTTAGTTCAATCATTCAAAGTGGACTTTCTTCTTATATTCAAATGAATTTACATAGGTCATAGGAGAAGCCTATCACTTTGAACAGGGCTAGATACAACAACATTAAACTGAAAAATCCTGTGCCAGCATCCTCCTCCTGCCTGTCCTAGAGATAATGTGTAAAAAATGAGGCATATAATTGTAGCAACTCTTTGGCATTAGAGTTCACCTCTTTGCATCTATAAAAACAGGTTCTCGTGACTGCTTCTCCCCTAACCCCTGCCAGGTGATTTATACTGGCGAGTGTGGAATCTCTTATGCATTAAGAGCTTTCAATGTTGTTTTCTTTTTGACCAATATGGCATGGAAAACTGGCTTTGGATTCCATCAGGCAATCTGAATTTTTTTAAAAAAATAAATCTGTTACTTCTGTTTGAAAAACATACCAGTGTTTCTTTGGCAAATGTAGGATTTTTTAGCAGAACATGGTCCATCCTTCCAGTTTCCTGCCTGCTTTTCAGGCTCCTTCATCATAAAAACACAGTCTTCCTAAGGAATAAAAATATAACAAAGGAACAAGTAACACAAGAGCCACCTATAACATGTAGGGTTTGATTATTTTGTAACATATTATGCTTTTCTACTACTTAAACTAGATGAAAATATTAATCTATACTTTTTTGAGCCAAGTTTGTAGATTATTATTTCTCACTTCTTATAATGTCCTGTTGAACCCATCCCAGAAACAAGCTCTACCACTTAATGACTCCGCAATCACCTCTGTGATTCCAGGTCAGCGATGGTGTGAGGTTCACACCAAAACCTGACTAAACAGACAGTGCAAGTTTGACAGCAACAGGTATCCTATCTCTGAACCCTACTTCTGAGAAGGAATCTGTAACTGATGCATGCTGATGTTTTCAGGAAGTGGTGTAGGGTAGCAGGGCCAGCTATAAAACTGCTTAGGTGAAACCTAGCTGTTGCTGGTGCAACACCTTTTCAGGCTGGCTCCTTGACTTGAGACACCTATGCTTCTTACCTGAATGAACAACTCTCCTTGTTTTCTCATCAGTTCTGCTCTACTAGCAACTCCTCTGACTCACCAGGAAAAAGGGAGTCTTTCAGTTTCATTGTTGGCAGGAATAGTACACAATGAGTACCCCAACCAGTAAGATACATTTCCACACAAGCGGTGTATTCAGTTAGTGCTAAGGTGAATGTTCCATCAGCACAAGTATTTCTTCTTGTGCAATAGAACCTTCTACAGTGGTGCCCCGCAAGACGAATGCCTCGCAAGACGAAAAAGCCACTAGACGAAGAGACTCGCGGAATGGATTGATTTCGTCTTGCGAGGCACCACTGTACCTGTCTCCTTCCTCCATGTGCTTCCTACATCAGTTGATAGGGTTCCCCAGTGCTCTGGAGTAGATTTGGGGATGGCATAGTGAGATGAGATGGGGGAAATCCTCCTTTTTTTTGCTAGAGCTGATCCTTGCCAGTCAAAATGTAGTTGAATATTGTGCTATGACGATGAATCAGAGATAATGTGAATTACTATATGTCTAAGAGTAAGGTGCCCAGAAGGGCACTGCCTGAAAACTGGTCTGTAAAAAGAGTAGTAGTAATTGTAGAGTTTTTAAGTAGTGGTAGGGAACTGGACCTGGTCAGCAGACACTTTGAAGCCCTGACAATCAGCTGATGATTACAACTTCAAAGTGCTGCTTGGGACTCTTTGCAAGCCCTTAGCAAATAAAATAAGAACTATTCATTCTCTGTGAACAACATGTACATTTATAACCAATTCTGAGGAAAGTCTATGGCTGGCACTAAAAATGAACAAACTAGGAGCCAGATGAAGATTTGATGGGAGAGTGGTACATAAAATGGGTTTTCTGAATAAGTAGTCTCACTGCAGGATGCAGTACAGAAGACTTTTTTATTTTGGGGGTGGGAGAACCTTTGCAGGCAGTACTTACACTCCAAAAAAGTGGAAAACCTTTGGCCCAGTTTAAATAGTGGACTCCACTTCCATCTGTCCACAGAAATGTGTGCTCCGAATGAATAGCATTCAGTCCAATCCAAGCATCAGTTGAAGCACTTTTTAAATGTACCGTGAGGAATGCTGAATAAAAACAAAAGACACGTTTCACCGTAAAAGATTCGACAAACACATCCCCTTAACCTATAAGTGAACCACAATTCCAAGTTGTTCAAATCTATTCTGGCCATGTAATTAAAGTATTTTATGACCAAGTATATTGCTGAGAGGTGTATGGGGTGTTACGGGGTGGGTAGTACCTCTGGTGGGGGGCATGTCGTGCTCCATCTGGGATAGTTTGTCCCACCTTTGGATCCCACCCTGCCCTCAGCTCTCACCTGTGGCTCCTAGAAGCTTTCAGCATGCAACAGCAGCCACACCCTGGCAATGGCCAGGTGAGAGTAACTGATGGATCTCAAACCCTCAATGAATTAGGCCATTGGTTGTCAACCTGTGTGCCATGGCATGCTGGGGAGACTTGAGGATCATCCAAGGGAGCTGCAGGGGGCCCATCCTTTAATTAACTTGCAGCCCATTATCTTCCTGCATCTCTCGCTCTCTCCTCTGTGGCCATCCTTCCTTGAGTCCTCCTCCTCCTGGATGCCTCCCAGTCATTTCCCAGATTCCTAGTTTCTGTGCCCTCCCCCCCACCCCCGGTTCTCCATTTCTGGCGTGCCAATTTGGTGCAAGGAAGAGATTCCCTGGTGGCTGCCTTTGTCTATTGTTAAAATGCAGGCAACTGGGGGGTTTATACTACAGTGACGTTGGAGGGGAAGGTTTTACTCAGGAATAAATCTGCACTTTGGAGAGCCTGTCCAAGTGCATGAAGGGGCTGCCAATGTGGGAGGAGGGATGGCGGTTGAGATCTCTCCAGCAAGGGAGGCAAGGAGGCAGTGAAAAGTAGTTTGCATGCCTGTGTCATCAGGCAGTGTAGGCTGCAGCCTATAGGCCCCATACCTTTTAGGGGCCCCATGACAACGAATCAAAATAATATTGATTTGATCTTGAAAGAAAATTACAATCAAGCTTTCTTAGTTTAATGTTATCCCACTATATCACGCACATGAGGGCCCCCCTGAGATTTTGACTGCCTACGGGCCTCCACTGGGTTTAATCTGGGACTGTGTGCCATTTGCAAAAACGGGGTTGTTTCCATCCAAGCTTGCAAGTAAATCCCAACAGAGTTCAAAGGAGCTTCCTCCCAAGTAAAATGTTCATGAATTGGGGACCCGAATGGCTAAAGTCATATGTGTATGTAAGGAAGGAGGGAACTCTGTGCATTGCAGCAACACTGCCCTGGTTTCCAGCTCCTCCAAGTCACAAGCAGTTAGTCAAGTTACCTGAGTGGCAAGGGCAGGAGCCACATTGTAGCAGTTCCTCTGGCATGAGGAGAAGTTGAGCAGGAGGTATTGGACTTCTAAAACTTTAAGTCCATAAGAGCAATATGTTTTAAAAGAACTGACCTTGAAAAGCTTTGCTTGTTATAGAAGCCAAGTTTCCTCCTTGTTTTTTACAAGCAGTTCGTGCATCAGACCAATTTTTTCTGTCTTCTTGATTAAACCCAAACAGTTGGAAGCACTGGGGGAAAGAATACAAACTCAAAACTCTCATCAATCATGATATGGTTAATGAAATCAACAATCATGAAATGGTACTGGAGTAGCAGACATGGATTATTTAATGACTTCAGAGAGGAATCAGAAATCTGAGATTTGTTGACTAGGGTTATCATAGAGTGGAGGATGGGGCAGAGGTGCCTACCTGCTGCAGGTTGGGGGAGAGACTCCCTGGCAACTACAGCTATATCTGCTGATAGCTCTACAAGTGTAGATTTATCACTGATAGGAGTTTACAAAGGAGTGATTGAATAACATATTCTTCTACTTTTTAATTGTATGCTTTTTGTAATATACAGCCCACTCACAACTTGCGCTGGGGTTACATTCTGAGGTTTGTGCAAACCCCAGTCAGAATATTTTGGAACAGCCCACACACCTTTTGGAAGCTTTGCACTGAGTGGGCCTTGCCCCCTTTGCAGGACAGAGCTTTTAAGCTTTCCACCTTGTGTGCATTTAATTTCTCTGATCGCAGCTGACCAGCCACCAAATGTGTGAGGCTGCCATCATGCAAGTTGACTGTAATATTCATTGTAAGCTCTGTAAAGAGCCCTTGCACAAAACTGTGGACACAGAGAGCAATCTCTGCATCTTCATAAGTTCATTGTATGCACTATAATAATTGAGAAGGGACAATATACCAGTTATATTTGCAGTCACTTTCTTAGTTACCTTGTTATTAAAAAAAAGCCAGCCATCAGCACAGCCCCCAACAGGTACAGGCATTGTGGGAGCAACAGTTGAACGGACAGAACTGTTATGCCTTTCACAGATGAATTTATTAGCAGTACCACAATTTGTATCATACCATAAACCTGAAAGAGGAATTATGTCTTGATCAGTAAGATTAAATCACTCCCAAGTGAAAAAGCACACAGAGACCTTCAAGTATATATTGCAAATGAAAGATTGGTAACAACAAAGAGCAGCCACCACTTTCCTGAAAATAGAGCTTGTGAGAGACACCATACTGTTCCTACATTCTGTGGTATATGTCAATCATTCCAATCTGCGGTCTACAAGCACATGATACAGAAGCCATGCTGAAATTAAACCTATGTGGGTTAAGCCTCAAAGAGAGCCTGTCCATGAACGCTGTGTTGTTTTAAGTTCCATATTGGATGGAAGGGGGATTACGTATACAGGAAGTCCTTGTTTTGCACAGGGGTTACATTCCGGACCCCTGCGGGTGTTTGTGGAATGTGCATAAGCCTGCTCTGTCCCATTCCCCCTCTTTTCATGACATCTTTAGGACATTTGGGGGCTACTTCTGGGTGCAGTGCTGTGCATGCGTGCATAATTGCACGTCATTCAGACACGCCTAAAACGGTTGTCGCCTGTAAATGTAATACGCAATTATCAGTGCTTTTTTTCTGGCACTCAATGGTACTCAATGGTACGCAGTACTGGCCCCCCCCCCCCAATGTAGCATGGCCTCCAGCCACGAGGCCCAGTCAGCATCTCTCTTACACAGCATTTTCCTTTCTGTCTCAAAAACCTTGTGCTTCTTGCTGCTACTGGTCTCCAGCCTTGGAGTCCATGGGACTGCAATCTCATAGTCTAGTGAGGAGGGTTGTGGGCATTTCCTGGGACTCTTCGCCACTGAGGTGGTAGCAAAAGCAGCTGCTCAGGGCCGAAGCTGGTGTGAAAGGAACGATGAGGATGCCGAGCAGCCATGGCAACTGTCACTAATGCAGGAGGGCAAAGCTTGGGAGCGGAGGAGGCCCAAAGCCTGCAGGGCCAGTGAGTGGGTGCATCGCTGTGTCATACAGTGGCTGAAGCATCCCATTCCCTCTTATGTAATGGCGATGACTGTCCCCAGCTAGGAGCTCCCACTGCTCCACCTACCCTGAGGCTATTTCCTCCCTTTGTGAGTCATCCCTGTCTTCTCTGCGTTGGCTCTGTCTCCGCATTGGGTGACAGGAGAGAGGGAGAGAGAGGGAGTCTTCAGGTGTGTTAGTAACACTGTGAGGTTTCTTTATCCTTCAGCATAATCTCTTTCAGCTCTCTGGTCCAAGAAGGGTACTTCATGGTGAGTACCAGCACCTTTTTTCCTAGAAAAAAGGCACTGGCAATTATCCAGAATATAAACTGCTTAAAGTCCCAGAGTTAGTAAAGTAGCATATATAAAAGTCCATGTGGCAGTTCCCAAAATCTCTCTTACTGTATAAACTTGTCCACATGATAAATATATAGTGTCTTTTAAAATATTTTAATATCCTGTCATATTCAAAAGAAGACAATTAAAGAGCTGTAAAACAATTGATTTACACTCCCATTTAATGTATATTTATGGATGGAATAGTCACTGTAACTACAGATTCAATATGTGATAGGTATTTATTGTCAAGTTTGCAGATTCGTATGACCCCCCCCCCCATGATAAACTTTTATTCTACTTGCCTGTGATAGCCTTCATAGCAACACATGTTTCATCATCATTTCCAGAGTTGGGTTCACCAGGTGCCCAGGACACATAGGTCACTGGAGTTTGATCCAACCAGCTATAGAAAATAGTAAGAGAAAACGGGACAGAATAATGTATTTTGTCCTTCATTTACATTGCATACTTTTACAAAAGAAATATTGGGGGGCAGGGTTGTGGGGAGTTAGCAAAGGGAACACCCGGCTTCGGCTGGGGAGGGCAGGATATAAATAAAATTTATTATTATTTATTATTATCACTAGGCTTTGCATCTCTTGGTGGCACTGTATATATCTAGCATTACTTTTTCTCCTTTTACCTTTAGAGGGACTTTCTTTAAAATGCAGAGTCTCATGATTAGCAGCCATAGCAATTTCTAAGGCTAAATATGGAAGCACAAGAACCTGCTCACTGAGCTCCTTTATCTTCTTGTCTTCTCAAGAGTGGTCATGTGCCCCATTTTAAAGTGAACAGTCCTTTATCTGACAGGCTTTTAGGGGACAATCTTTTATTTGAAGATCTGTCCACTATAAAGCTGGTTTAAAGAACCCCAGGTCTCCTGGTCATTCTCTTCCCTCAGCATGGTGAGATGTGTTGAAAATATAATGAAATTATAGCAATTATTTATAAATTCATACATACAATTATAAAACATCCCAAACAGGACTTATGCAAATCAGTGCCTTCTTTTGTTCCCTGCCCCTGCTTTTTGGTAATGCAGTTCCTCTTTTCTTTATGATGTCTAAGTGGCCTCTCTATGTCTTTCCAGGATTGCACCTTTCTGACTCACTCTGACCTCAGCCATGGCCTAGCCCTATAAAAATAAAAATAAAATACCTATGACTGGCAGGTAGAAGTAAGGGGCCTGTCAGTTACTGGGGCCGTTTATTTTAATTAGAGGAAAATGATAAGCCTGTATTTTATAGGTAGAATGTAAAATTTATATTTGAAAAATGATTAAATTGGTTCTTCTTTTACATAAAAGCCTCCTTTTATGGCTGTAATCTTCAAGCCTGAGGGGAAACAGTAGTGAGGAAGATCTGAAAAAAGCTTGTTGGTGGGGGAGCAAGGGGCAGCTTGCCTTTGCACTGCTTCTTTGCCAACTCAAATGGAATGGGGGGGAGTATACCAGGTGTGGAGAGGTATGACAACAATGAACTCTCAGCTCTCTCCATGAGGCAAGGTGAAGCCATTTGCTTCAGGTGGCAGATCTGACCCATGTCCCACTCCCATCATTATGCAGCTGCCAGCCCCACTGGGGCTTCACCTGTGCCACTGCCACCACAGCACTGTTGCTCATGCTGCTGCCACTGCACCCTCTCTGCCGCTGTTGCATTATAATGCAGATGCAGGCAATGGTGCAGCTGCTGTGTTAGGACTGGCAGCAGCATGGGCACAACAGCAGGGGCAGGGAGGGTGTGGGAAGGGAGCTTAGATCTGTGGGGGGTGCTATCGTGGGGGTGGTGTTGGGGTGTTTTGCCTACAATGACAGAATATCTTGGGCTGGGCCTGGTTCTCAGTCTCTTGCACTGGAGTCATAAAAGGCGATCAGTATTAGAGGGAGGATGTCATGGGAGAGGGAGAGTATCAGTGCTGCAATGTTCAGAGCATGGCTGGGAGCAGAGCAGAAGGGAGCAATTAACTAGGAACACGCTACATCCAAGCTACATACAATAGCCATAGAAGTCAGGCAGGTAAAGTGGTGCCCTCTTCCTCAACACATGAAGAAAGAGTGTGGTGACCCCAAAAGCTTTGGAGGAAACGGCATAATAAGTGAGAAGTTCCATGCAAATGAAAGAGACAAGGGTGTGATGCCAGCCTGGTGAATTGTAACATTGTAGTAACCTATCCTGAGACCTTATGGTTAAGGATGGGTAAAACACATTAATAATAATAACAAGGCCAACAAGAACTAGAATGCATAATTCTGGGTCTGATAGAGCCAGGGGCAAGTCAGAGTAGAACAGCGGAAGGAATAGAGGGAAATACAACTTGCAAAGCTAAGAAAGGTAGGTCAAGTGATTAGAATGGCTACTGTGATCTTTGCGCAAAGGGCCCACCAGTTAAGAATTAGCCTGTGGCTCTGTAGAACCTTTGTAAAGTTTACTTTAACAGAGCTAAAATAGTGAAACAACTAAATTGGCTGAACTACAATATCCAAATCCCTGTTGGGCTCTCACTGACATAGCAGAAGGAAAGGTGGTATAGGACTTTTATTCTCTATCCTTTTCCAGCTACTCCCCAAACTATTTCACTTTTATTGGAGACATAAGTTTTACCACCTTGTGGGGGCATGCTGGGGGCTAAGTGCTGGATCCTTAGGATCAAAGCCTTCCCCTGGTATGTCCCTTGCATGTATGCATTCATTCCAACACTGGGCTTTGATGTCAACAGAGCAAGGGCTGTGAAAGTTTCTGAGGTAGCACAGAGGAGGTAACTGACAGTCAGTTTTCCTCTCCAAGGTCAGTCTTCCCTATCCACCATCCCTAGACACCATTACAGCAACCATAGGACTGCAGAGTCAATCTATATATCTGGGAGATTAATTGAATCAGTTTAGAGAAAAATGGTGAATATAACATCCTTCTATCCAGATTATTTAACATTAACCTAGATATTATCTAAGAAACTTAGTATGATTTTTTAAAAAAGTTGTTGACTTACCCAAACTCTCCATCAAGACCCACAGATAAACCAATGTAAAGGTCACCAGAGTGAGTTCCATAATAGTTGTTCTATAACATACAAAGGAAAAATGGGGAGTAAATGTAACAATAAAGTAATCAGATATATTTACAAATCAGCCAATACAAAAAGAGAATTGTAATTATAAACATAACATGTTTGTACTTTATTAAAACACAAATAAAGCTTTCAGTTAAAAGAAATTAAAGCCTGTCAGCTAAAATTAGAGAAAACAAGGAAGTTATTTATTATGGATTAATAAACTGATGTACCCGTAATAAGACCATTGGTACTTAACGTGAAAATGATTTTTGGGTCAATGTAAGAATGGGCATTTAGCTCCCTCTAGCAGTCGCAGGCAAACTGCAAACTGGAAAAAAAATATTCAAATTCCTCCCCCAGTTTGTGAGAGGCAATAGACAACTTGGGAGGAAGATTTCTTAAGTGCTGAACTAGGAACTGAGAAATCAAGGTCCAAATCTCCACAGCCATGAAGTTACCTGGGTGACCTTGGGACAGTCACTGCCAAAGTTATTGTGGGGATTAAATGTAGAAACCAAGAGTCCACCTTTTGCTCCTTGGAAAAACCCCAGAGGAAAAGCAGTCTGACTTTGTTTTCCTTTGTTTGGTTGCTTCCTTTAATAAAGAAGGGAGAGGGAGAAAACTGATCTGCCTTTCCTCTGCTGTGGGAGAGGGACAATGAGGGGAGGGGGGAAAGAGTGGTGCTTCAACTGGCTCCGGAGTCCCTCATAAAAACCAGACAGAAGCCAAGCTGTCATAGAGAGATAAAACATAACAGAAGAGTGTAGTGGGGCTGTTGCAGGTTGCAAGTTGGGGGAATGTATGTGAGGGAATATATGTACGTATATATAAAATAAAAAATCTTTAACAACAAGGGAAAGCAACACACTACAGTAACACAAACAAGGAGATACAGAAATAATACAAGCCTATAGTGAAGATGTAGAGAGTCAAGAACAGACTGCTTTCCTGAGGCAAAATTGAAGAAAAAAACCAATCTGGATTGTGCTCTAACCTATCTTGTATATACATTTTTTTTGTCTGATGGCAAAGAGTCTCTCTGTTTTCTTTTGCTGTCATGTGTCTGGCTTCTCTTTCCCTTCTTTGGCTTGTCTCAATATAAAACTGGCTTTCAATGAGGGAACAGTTTGGATTACGGTACTTCTTTCCAGCTTGCAATTTTGACTGCAACTGCTAGAGGGACCTAAATACCCATCCTTGACATCAGCTCAAGAGCCCCAAGAGAACAGATGGTTTACTGAAGATTTTTAATTATATGTGGTATAAATTACAATGCAGCCTATGCCACCTGCTTTCATGTCATAATGCTGCCTATTTCACTTCACTCTTCCACTTAGTGAGTTGCACTTCTTTGTCTTCTAAATGAAGAGATGGGGAAGGAAAATTAAACAAGCAATGAAAAAGAACTAGAAGAGGGAAAGGATAAGATGGATCCATAAAGAGGGTTTCATAATGGATCTAGACAGAGCTTTTTTTCAGCTGGAACTCACCGGAACTCAGTTCCGGCACCTCTCAGGTGGGCACCATTGCCATTATAAGAGAACAAGGGAGGCGTTCATGGTGAGTTTCATTCCTGTTTTTCTAGAAAAATAGTGCTGGATGTAGAGAAAAGCAGGGAGGGAGGTTGGGGAGGTGAAGGCAGAGGGTGAAACCCTGAGTGATAAACCCACTGTGCTTTCATTATAGGCCCCTGATAATCTGTAGAGAAGCTCCTCTTCCCAAACATTTTGTTTGTGTATTTCCATCATGTTTCTTTGAAAATTGTATATTGCTGGATAGAATATTGAACTTTGCTGGCATGAAAATTAAATGCTTAGGCACAAAAATACATTTTGACCTATTGCGCTGCATCAGGCCTAGATCTGTGATGATTATTTGGGTGAATGGATCATACCCCTCCCCCAATTCTCACTTCTTTGTCAGTGTCTTACACTTCAATCGAAGTACATGACCACATGTATAAGATTAAGGTTCTGGTGACCCTATCCAGAAGAAAATGTTTAGCAGGCATCAAAATAGCCACAACCCATCATTCATCTGGTTCTTTTTTTTTTAAAACCAAGCTGTACTTCATTAGGAAAACATATGTTCCAAATATTTCTTACGTATTTCCACAAAAACTTTCTTTCAGTTTCACTTTCAATGACAGTAAGATCTCCACCATGCTTCTTGCACAATGCTCGTGCTCTTTCTGCAGATGCACTTGTATTACTGACATAGTACTCATGTTCCTCATACAAAATCCAGCCATTATCAATTATTTTGAATGAATAGTCTGCAAAAGAAGACCTATTTTTATTTATCTTATTTAAAGCAGTTCTTAAATACCCTTCACCAAATGATTCCAGAGAGTTATACAAAAATATGCATAACGGTAATTCACGCAATCAGTGCTATAACTAAGAAACTTTAATGATATTAATGGGGATCTCCCCTCCTCTACATTAGACAATCATGCACATCAGTTCAGTTTGAAACACACAATCAATACCACCCATGCATTTCTTATTGCTGGTTCACACTGTAAAATTAATTTAAAAACAAAGCAGTTTAGTTACCATGATACTATATTTTATATATAAAATGAGCACCTATTTATTTATTTTATTTTTATTTATTGAATTTATATATTTCCCCAAACCCACAGATCTCAGGGCAGTTCACAAAATAAAATCAGAATATAAAACCACAAAACATATAATCAAAATAAAAACAACAACCCAGTAACACACACACCCAAACACATTTTAGAAGGGCATAGGATGTCAATCACATCAACCCTGGTTAAAAATGAATGTTTTTGCCTGGTGCCTAAAGATATATAATGAAGGAGCCAAGCAAACTTCCCTGGGGAGAGCATTCCACAGATGGGGAGCCACTGCAGAGAAGGCCCGTTCTTGTGTTGCCACCCTCTGGACCTCTCGAGGAGGAGGCACACAAAGAAGGGCCTCACAATTTGATCTCAGGGCTCGAGTAGGTTCATATGGAAAGAGGCAGTCCTTGAGGTATTGTGGTCCTGAGCCGTTTAAGCTTTTATAGGTCAAAACCAGCACTTGGAATTGGGCCCAGTAACAAATTGGTAGCCCATGCTTTGGGGGGCAGGGTGCTTGAGAGTTTGGTGGTAATTCATCTGCAGTCTTGAAGGAACTGGTTAACAGAACCTATTTCTGTCTGGATTCAGGTCTAGATCTGGAACAGCCATAGTTTCCCTGACAGCCCCCTGACAGATGACCTTATTTGGGAGAGGAACAGAGAGAGTGTGACCCCATTAGTCTTACATTGAAGGTGCAACAAACCTTCAGGCAAGCAGCCAGCTAGAGAGCCTCTCTTGAGGCCCCCCAAAAGTCTGCTGGAGTGTGCTGGCAAGTGGCTAATCGGCGTACCTCAAGCTTTCAAAGTCACAGTGGAGGAATGGTGAGAAGAAAGGGGGTGGGGTGATCCTGCATTCCAAAACTGCAATGTTTCTACTCTAGACAATTCGGGTGACAAAGGGACATGAACTAAGCAGATTATGGGGGAGGAGAAGCAGGAGGGGAAGTTATAAGGATATAAGGTACAGCAGTCAAGGAAACCTGGCGCTTAGGAGCACAGGAAGCTACTTTATACCTCCAGCTAGCTCAGTTTTGTCAACACTGGCTAGCAGACTTTGTAAGGAATATTTTCCAATCCAACCTGGAGATGCTGATGGTTACTTCAACACTGAAAGGATGTGCTTTACTGATGAGCTACAAAGCATCCCTTCTAGAGGTGAATCTTAACAAGTTCAGCAAGCCCATACCAAGAAGAATTTACTGACAGAACTTTCAGTGACTGAAGAAAACTGCTGGAACAATCCTGCCCCCACCTTCCCCAACACTACTTAGGACCTACTTGTCCTGAGAGAAGGCAGAAATTTGGGTGCCCAGACTATGGAGCACACTTCTCTTTTGCTCCTGAGAGAATCATCCTTGGCCCGAGAGAGCTGTTAAGGCAGACCCACCCCCACCTTCTATGGTGCAGCTTTAAAAAGACCAATGTGACCTGAGGGAAGGCAGAATCACCCAACATACCAAAATCATTGCTTGGTTCAGGTTTCAGCGGTACACCTGAAAAAGCAAAGACAAATTAATTATAATGGATTATAGTATCATTTGTATCATATTATGTTATTTCATATAGCAAGCAGGAGTTCATAAAAATGAACATAAAGTTTTATTTATAGCATTCCACATTTCTACATCTCTGTGGAAACACAGGTAAAACCTCATGTGAAAGAACAATCAATAGCTCTGTACTCACAATAGCCTCAATGGCCTAATTTCTTGTTCTTATTGAAATGGAATAGAGGCGACTCAGAACTTATGCTGGGGTTATGTTCTGGGGATAGCACCTAGAGCCCAAACCATGTATGGTCAAAATGGGTTCAATGGCAGGGGCAAGACGGGGCTTGCCAAAGTATTTTTTTCTAGCCATCCACCCCCGTATGCAAAGCAGATAGATTAAATGTGGATAATTTGTGAGTGACCTGTGCTTCACATCTCAGACTGTCATAATCTGAACTCTGCAACATTCATAGCAAAGGTTGAATGCATTTCTCATTATTTTCCCCTCCTCTCAAAAAGGCATGCATCTTAAAAAGCCAGGCTTCAGCAATGCAGCAAATGAAGGCCTTGTTGGCTTTGTTTAATGGACCGGTAGTAAATGAAAAGGAATCTTACCTCTTTTAATTTGGCAAACCCAACTGAGAAAACTGTCACAGTGGAAGGGGATCCAACGCTTCCAATTCTGTCCTATTCCTCCACATTTTGCATCTGGTTCATAGAAAAACCAAGGGCTCCTCATTTCAAAGTTTAGCTACAGTAGAAACAAACTTTTCTTATTCTTATTCTTTTTAAAATTCGTCCATGGCAACATACCAAAAAGGAGACAGACTTACAATAGCAGTCTTAGAATGATTTGTACCCATGTGAACATCTACATATATAGAAAGAAATGGGTTGCTGTCAGAGCTGCTTCCAGATCCTAGCTCACAGAGGATCACGCTAGCCAGCGTTCACTTTATAAAAGTCTTTATTGAGTTACAGTTTCCATTTCCAAGCTGCAGCGTGCAGCCCTACGTCTTAGAAGCTAGACCGGCGAAGCTCCGTCTGAGTCCCCGCCTCCTGTACACCAACTTAATACCCTAGCCTTACTCCACCTTTTCCGCCTTTCCTTTCTTCTCTGGGTCCCTCTGCCCCCCGTGGTCTCTTCCTTCCTGGACTCTTCTGATGCTGACCCCCCGGACCCTTCTGTCTCCTTGCGGCGGGCTTTAGGACCTGGCTCCCTTTCCGGGCTGCTTACTGCGCCGCCTTCCTGTGCATTTGAACTTGGCGCGCGCGCCCAACCTTCCACTTTCAGCTTGACTGTTTCTTCGCTCCCCGATGGAGGTGTGGCCACTCCTGACTCATACCCTCCCCCCTGCGGCGAGCCGCCAGATCCCGATACCTGGCGCCCTTCCTCTCCACTGCGCTCTGTTGGGGACGCTGGCCCCGATTTCCAACTGCTGCTCTCTGAATCCCCTCTGGTCCCTTCTTCCTGGGGTGTCCCCCTAGGCTCCCCCCTTGCTCTGGCCACTGGCGCTCCTTTCTGTGAATCTTCCGATTCACTGGAAAGACTCGGAGATCTCGGGTCGTCATCATCACTCATCTTTCCTTCGGACTCCTCCCCCTCGCTCTCTGTTTCCTCCCTTGCCCTCACCTCTGCTCCTGAACCCCTGACAGTTGCCATTTCCTTATTAATACTGTGTGGGTGCAGGCTAACATTACTCTTATACCTAAAGAGGGACAAGAGTTGACCTTAATAAAAAATTATTGACCAGTCTCATTACTGAATAATGACTATAAATTATTTCAAATGATTTTGTTAGGAAATTTTAAAAAAATTCTATAAGACTTAATATACACCATGACCAAAGCAGATTTTTACCTATCAGACAATTAAGAGACAATGTCAGAAATGTGTTTGAGTATTTGAGCTGTCATAATGAGAAGCAAGCTGCACTGATTTTTCTGCATGCAGTATTTTTACGTGAAAGAGTAACTGAACTTGAGGATTTGAAGATGGAAAAAATATTGTTTTAGTGAAGATAGAATTGTTAGATTTTAAGGAATGAATACTATATTTAGCTGCAAGATAAAGATCCAGAAGTCCTTTTATTCTTTTTTATCTTTCTCTAAACATTTCTCTCTCTTTCTCCTCTCTTGCTTTCTCTTTCTTTAGGTTTTCCCTTTTTTGTCTTTTCTTCATTCTGCCTATGTTCTTTTTTAGATTAAGTGGCTGTTTTATATCAGTAAATTATAAAACAATAGTTTGTAATGGGCATGTATTTTTGTATATCAATAAGTAATTCCAAGCAAATCTTTTAGATTGCATACAAGTAATATGTTTAAAGACTTCATTGCTGGATATTTCAATTACTAAAGGTTTTAAAACGCTGCTATGTGATTTGTCCAATGTAAATATGAGAACAAGAGGGTGTGTACGCCAAGCTTAAAGACTTTTTTTGTAAAACTAATTATAACTTTGCTATCAATACATCAGCATTACCCTTTTACTTACATTAGATCCATCACTCCAAGTAAATCCTTTATCAGGATCCACATTATTCAAACCAATCCAATATTTGTCATTGGAACGCCTAAAATATATAAAAAATAGGGATACAGAGTCTAGAAAAATTCAACAAAGGAATGGATTTCATAAATCTGATACTCTGGTTTCTCTTCAGATTGTATAAATCTTTTGCCTAAGGATTTCAAACATCTGAGTTTTTAAATTTGCATTCACTACTTTGATATTCTCTAGAAAAATAATATACATGTGTATCATCAGTTCATTCACTTAAAGCTTGTTACATTATCAAATTTCTGGAACAGGTGTGCCATTCTGAGCAGGAAGGATTAAAAACAAACAAACTCACATCTCTTCTAGAATCTTCTGTTCTTCTTCACTGTGAATAGAAATGAGTTCTCCTCCAACTGCTCTACAAAACTCTCGTGCTTCAAACCAAGATTTCTTATTACTTTTGTTTTTCGTATAGGCCTAATGCATAAAACATAATTAAACACTGATAATAAGCACCAGCTTTTAATACATAACACTCCCTCCCTCTAAACATTGCTAATTTCCTTCTTTGTTTGCACCCAGGATTCATAGCCTGATAACCTTTTGAATTCAGACTCCAATTTCATATTCTGCATCAGATTCTACTACTTTTGCTCTTGACCACTAACCAGTACCAGGCCAGTACCCTATTCTGTCTTTATTACATACCAACAATTTATTCATGTTATAGAAAAGAAAGGAGCTTTAAAGTGTGAGCTTCATTCATTCTGCTACAACTAGAGATATGTGACAAGGGCTGTCCCATAACATTTTGGCACCTAAGGCAACCATGAAATAGTATCCCTCTCCCCACCAGGGATACTGCCACCTGAGGTGGTTGCCTCACTTTGCCTCATGGGTGGGCCAGTCCTGTGTGTGAATCATCCCTAGGATAAATCTGGTGAGCATTCCTTATGAAATTCCTACTTGCTCTTTCTTTCTTTTCCTGAAGACAAATAACATATTTCTATGCTAGTTGTAATATAAAATGTGGGACTATCAAATAATCTCATTCAGAGTATGGTTTGCATGAGTTCCCATTTCACAGATAAGCAAAGCAGCTAAGGGCAAGGCAGACATAGCATTATTGAATGTATTTACACCAGAAGAGTTCAACCTTTTTGAGTCCACGGCTCCCTTGACCAACAACATTGTTTCTGTGGCACCTCTGTGGGGCTTAGAAACACAGTTGTGTCACCCCTTGCCTACAGCACTGGCATCCTCTCAACCTTTTTCAGACACCCTTCATTGTGGAGTGTTCCTCCAGCCTCCTCTCCCCTCTCCTTGGAAGTCCTCTGGGAACCTGCTGCCGCCACCCCTGGCCTCTGAACTACCCCACCCCAAAGAGAGGTGCCTCCTTACACTGTGCCAAGGGGCCTGGCCTTAGCGACCTGACGGACACTGGCCAAAGGTGAATGTGAGGCCAGCACCTTACCTTACTTATGCACACTTGTTAGAAAATAATGCTAGGTGGCTTTACTGCCATACCTTAAAAGAGCATCTACAGTATGTTGGGCTGCCATACGTCTGGGGGGAATTTCCAAAAGGTGGCACTTTGTTCTGGATCTTGAAATATGGCATCCCTAACAGTATGATCAACACCAGTTTGCTGAACCTTTTTTAAAGATTCTGTCACTGTCAGGATACAAAAGATCTGGATAGCTATGCAGCCTTCATTGAGAATTAGTTGCGCTGTTTTTGTTGTAAGCCTCATTTTATTATTATTATTAATTATTATTATTATTATTATTATTATTATTGTAACTGAATATTTCAAACTCATTTCAAAAAGTAAATTTGAAGGATCCCCTCCCAATCCCAATTCACAAGGAAAATTATCTTAAAATTATCTGAAAGATGTGTAGAATTTTTCTCCAGTTCCTCAGGCTGTAGTGTCACAAATTTTAAGATTCAACAGAATATACAACAAACATTTTTGGTTGGTTTGAATTTGGTTGGTTTGTGCTCTACTTAACAGGTGACAAAAGTTGCAAAACACCATCAAAAATATTCCTTCTGGATAATGACCCCATAAATATAATCCAGAATTATCTAATTATGCCAGCACAGCTGCAAATCTCTGGGCCCTGGGTACCCTTTCCTCTCCCTCCCTTAAGCCCATAGCTGTTTTACTGGGCTACTGTCAATGTGGAATTATCTTTCACAGGCCAGTTTGAAACTGATCTTATTGAACAATTTTAGGTTAATGTTGAAAAATAGGAGACAAGAATTATGAATGGTCACACAAAATATGAGAGCCGCAACAAAAAGGATCAGTAAAACAGAAATAAATATGCAGCTACAATATGTTAAACCACCAACAGAAAAATTCTGAGCCCAGAATTGAATGAGATTCACAGCATTTCCACACAAAAATCTAAGCTTTTTTCATATCAGTAGTAGAATAAATAGGGAAGCCAAGGAAGGGGGAGTCATTTTGTTGCTAAACAGTGGGGAGGCAGAAATCCATTCTGATCTACAGCAGAAATCTATTCTGATCTACAGCAAACCAGCCAAAGATCAATTTTGAAGTTGACATTTCAAATAAACTAAAGTTCAAAACATTGAACTAAACTACACAATAAAATGAATCACAATTTAAAAAATCCACTGAACATTTATATTTAAACTAAAACCACACTCTCAGATGGCTTGCATGTCTACCTTTGCCTTGCTATTTAAGCAAACAAGAACTTAGACACAAGAAACGCTATACCTACCTTAAAGCACACATTTCTAGTACTGCTTGGACGCCATCCTACTGGGCACGGCTGCAGAGGAGTTGGTTTGGGGGCAGGAGTTGTTGTCACACCTTCAGCCCATTGTTTGCAGATGAAGGTTGCCTTCTCCTCACAGTTCACAACATCCCACAATCCAGCTGCAGTCCCAGTTCTCATGGCAACACAGCCAGAATGTTGCCCTTTTGGAGATACAATCGCCAGTCCAATTGAGTATCTGTTCATATGTGTAAAACTACTACTAATAATGACAATGTAGAAGCCCCTTGTGAAATATTACTCCAGTTAGGCTTCAGGAAGTACCTACCAGGCATTTCTGAATTCCAGTGGGTGAACAGAGCACTGTCTCCACTGGTCCAGATAAATGTCCCTGGTTGCTGTACATCTGAAAGACCGATCCAGAGATATTTTTCAGAATGAAGCCCAACTAGGCTAGTCAGGTAGGCTTGTTCATACCTGCAAAGAAAAATAAGTAATAAGTGCATTAAAAGTGAGTGCTTCTTTTTTAAAAAAGAAGAAGTTAATTTTCAGGACATAGTGGAGTTGATGTGCATTTATTATTATTATTATTATTATTATTATTATTATTATTATTATTATTATTCCCAGGGCATAGTTAAGGTGGTATCACTCTGTATATCAGAGAAGACATAGAAGCCAACACGCTGGAAAACCATGAAGGGTTAGACTCCACCACAGAGTCGTTTTGTAGGTAACAATACTAAGCCTGATGAGTAATTCAGTGCAGGGGATATGCTATTGACCTCCTGCTAAAAGTGCTCAGGGAGATCTTCAGATGGAGACTGAGATCAAGGAGGCATTCAAAAGAGGGAATGCTACAAAAATAGGTGGCTTCAACACTCTCACAGATTGGGTGCATGTGTGTTCTAATCACAACAAAGAGGTAAATGTTCTAGATATCCTCAATGACTGTGACTGAGGGCAGCTGGTCACGGAACTAACCAGAGGGATCTCAGCCCTGACTTAGGCTGCTTACACACCATATATAGAAAACAATGCTCTTAATAAAACTGAGAAGTATAGTTTACCCTTCATAGAGCTGCAATTCCAAGCACGCTTAATAAACTACAGTTCCCAGGATTCTTGGGAGTGGGGGGAGATGTACTTGAAATGTATGGTGTGTAGATAGCTTTAATCTTAGGTGGTGGCCAGAACCTGCTGCAAGATGTAAACATTATTGAACCAACTGTGGAAAGTGACCAGAATGCTATCAAAAGTCAAAGGTTAAAACAACAACACACAGCCATGCCTTCAGGTCAATTTCTACTGAGGAATACATCTACATTTTGTGTCTACCAGCATCATCTACAGGTCTGTCAAAAGTCTGACAAAAGAATTACAAGTGCATCCAGAGTAGGTAACTGAGGCACATGATTCTCTGTTCAGACTACACACATATAAAACAGCAAAATACATATATACAGGAAATAATCAATGCGTTTAGAAGATATATTAGAAAACATGCACCCATTTGAGATAGAAAAATCATTTGAGATAGAAAAATCATTTGAGATAGAAAAATCATTCAAGCTAAGCGTCTTGTATTCATAAGGACAACCAGTAAATCCCTGATGAGCAAATTGAGATTCATGATCAAGGAAATCAGTAAGGCCACAGATTGCAAATCCAATAGGAAGTTCACAAGAAATGCTGAGCAGATCATTCAAGAAAGTACCTTAGTCACAGACTGTGGTTCAACTCTTAATATGTATTATGTGGCCAAAGAATTAGGCCTCTAACAATTGTAACCATTGGACTTTTCACCCACATAACACTAATAAGCTTGTATCCAATGTTCGTTCTATTTAGTGTAGACACAAAAAATAATAATGAACATGGCTGACTTAGGTCCATTAATGTCAACAGGTCTAGTCTGAGTGACATTTAGATGGACACAAGCAAGAGTAAGAAAGCTGTGCATAAATTTTAAAAATAAAACTAATTGAGCAGATAGTCATAACAAAATCATCTTTTTTCTTTCATGGCCAGGAAGTGGGGAAAGTAGAGTGAAGAATGCCCTCTGAATATCAAGACCAATTATTTTTCAGTTGGAATATTGAGAAATATAGCTATTTTGTAGTTTATCAATATTTAAAATGCTCGTTTCTTCATTCTTGATCTAAGGAAATTCTTTTTCATACCTGTTCTCCACAGAAGTTAAAGATCCCTTATTTGTTTCACAGAACATCTTTGCTTCTGAAAATGTTAGAGATGTTTGTCCAATTAAATAACAATAGATACCGTGCCTTTTCCAGCCCTGTTGATATAAAAGAACCAACAACCATATTACTACAATATTAGGTTGGAGACAATGAGGTTTTTCAAATTACGCTGCTGAATATGTACTAAAATGGGAATCTCTGTCCATCATGAGGCACCACAGAAGTTGCACAGAAATGTCCTATATGTTGCCTGGGTCAGTAATGTCACTCTCTGAAATGATGCAAGAGTCTTTAACCCAGCATAATAATTAATGCTTATTATTATTAATTATTAGATTTATATACTGCCCTTGATCATAAGATATCAGGGCAGTTCACAATACTTTGACGATTTGACAATTCCTTTTCGAGCCCAGACTATCAATATAACAATCTAAAGCAGATTATGGGGAATAGTCTGGTGTAAAGCAGATGAGTCTGATTTCTTCTGGTTCTGGAGTAAAACATACAGGACTGTCTTAAACAGAGTCAGAATGTAATCTCCTTCAGAATTGTCTACTCTGAATAGCAGCAGGTCTTCAGTGTTGCCAACTTCCCTTTTCACTGGAAATGTCAGGGATTGAATCTGAGGCCTTCAGCAAATGTTTGCCACTGAGTCGCATCACCAGCAATTTTGCCCATCTCTATTATATTTTGCTCTTTGGGAAAACACAGTTGTGTGAAATTAAAAAAACAAACAAACAGAGCAATCCTGCTAGCTAAGGAATAAAGTTTAATCTAACCATTGAAATGCATAAATTGCTGAATGGATGATGAAGACCTTCCAATATATACTTGTACTTTTCTCTGAATCAGGAAATGTTCCATGTATTCAACGAAGAATTCCCAAATTCCAAAATCTGAATCCAATAAAGGAATTACATTGCCCCTGTAAGCACATACCTCCATGAGCACATCAGAGCTCTATCACATTTATTAGCTATAATACAGAACTAGATTCCAAGGGAAACTGATTAAAGTGACCCACCTAGCCCAGCATCCTATTCTCACAATAGTCAACCAGATGCCTCTAGGAAACCTGAAAATGAGAGCTGAGTACAAGAGTACTCTTCCCTCCGGCAGATCCCAGCAACTAGAATTCAGGAATTCCCGTAATTTTATCTATTAATTTTCCCTCTGCTTGTGCCCCCTACAGGAGTCCCTCATTGATGGATCTGAGCAAGCCATCATGTCCGCACTCTTATGGTCACAAGTTGCTGCTGAGAAATTTCAACTATTAATTAGCTTTAAAACCCTGGTAGAGAACATAAATGATAGATATATATGTGCATTTAACTTTTAAAACCACTTCAGACTTACTCTCTGGCAATTTGAATCAGCAATTTCAGGTTCTTCAGGAAGAACTCCTGAAGGTTTTCTTTTACAGATGTAACCAAGTTCCACTTCACAGAAATAATCTGCCCAGTATCCACCCTGGATAAAGAAACACAAATATTGGTGAAAGATGATTCACTATCTTTACATTTTCTCATTTTCTTGATGCTTGGTGGATTAAACCACAGAGCCTAGGACTTGCCGATCAGAAGGTCGGCGGTTCGAATCCCTGCGACGGGGTGAGCTCCTGTTGCTCGGTCCCTGCTCCTGCCAACCTAGCAGTTCGAAAGCATGTCAAAGTGCAAGTAGATAAATAGGTGGGAAGGTAAACGGCGTTTCTGTGCGTTGCTCTGGTTCTCCAGAAGCAGCTTAGTCATGCTGGCCACATGACCCGGAAACTGTATGCTGGCTCCCTCGGCCAATAAAGCAAGATGAGCGCCGCAACCCCAGAGTCAGCCACGACTGGACCTAATGGTCAGGGGTCCCTTTACCTTTAACCTTTACATAAGCCACATTAAGCAGTATTAAACAGTCATGGCTTCATCTAAAGAACCCTGGGAACTGTAGTTTGCTAAGAGTGCTGAGAGTTGTTAGGAGACCTAACAGAGCTTCAGTTCCCAGAATTGCCTGGGAATTGATTTTTCAACTATTCTAAAAATTGAGAGTTTGGCATTCAGTTTGCCAGACTGACTTTCAATATTTCACCCAAAAAGTCAGTTCAAGACCAATATATCTCTACTGGAAGTTCCATATTTTTACCTCCCCGTTCATGATGACACATTCATTCTGGACATCATTTATTTGTGTGGGTTTTCCTTTCTGCCACTTGGTGAATGTCACTTTAGTACCATCACTCCATTCATAATACATCTGAGTCTTCTGGTCATTCAGTCCTATCCATAGAAGATCTGTTGGCTCTAAGAACATAAAGGCACCTAATTAATTTGCTCTCACGCTTTAGGTACAAAGAGTCCAGGTATTGAATGTGATCCTATCACAAACAGTTCTATGGTACATAGGGGAATTGTGCAGCTAGCTAAACAGCTTATTGGAGAATGTCAGTCTTCAAATGCAGCACTACAACTGAGGATAATCTAACTGGCCAACCTCGTGCTCTCCACATGTTTTAAACTATACCTCTCAACATCCCTGACAATTGATTATATTGGCGGGGGTTGATGACGACTGAACCACGTTGTTGAAAGCGATAATAGTCCATGTCATCTCATGTTTGACCTGTTTATCTTCATGTATTTTTCAACAGGACAGAGACCTCAGTAACATTCCATCTTTGCATGTGTAACAAAAAAGCAACACAAAATACCCTCTTTCTTAATCTCACACATATATCAGATACCAGGAGAACCAAATTTCCTAGATGTACTTACGGTAGCCAAGCTGAGATATGACAAAGCTGTATTCTTCAATGTGGTGTATACTTATTAAATCACCACCTTCCTTCCGACAGGATGATAGGGCACTCTTCCATGTCTTGGGGTCTCTGCTAAGGTGGTAACAGTGACCTGCATATGCAACCCAGCCATCAGGACAGCTAATTGACTGAAATCCATCTAAAAAGAAAACAGTCCTTTGTAAGATAGCATGACTAGATGGAGTTTTTAAAAAATAATAATTTATGTGCCATTATGATGTCATTGACTCAATACAGAATTTAGTAGATGCAAATCTGGCAATTGATATTAACAAAAGAGGGTAACCCATCCTCTCATATGATTATATTATTGTCAATAAGTTAACAAACAATTCTTGTAGTCATATACTGTACATTTTTTGACCTGAGAGAATGTGGGTTTGGTGCACAATGGCAGTCATAGATGGAAATGCTCCTTATCTCCCTTGTTGAAGGCAACCTGCTCAATGCCCCCCACCAGTCCTTATAAATTATCTATTCTCAGTGACAGAATTTGGGATAGAGAGAAGCCTGATCTGTGAACATACTTCAGAGCACCCCTTTACTGGGGCCACCAGATTTATATTTGCCAACTCCAGGGAGTCCCTCACCCTTGGACAGGGTTGAATTGAGACAGGTCACAAGGAAGCCACTAGCATCAGCTGCACTTCCAAGTCCTGTTCAGTGGCACTCAAGGAGGGGGTGCATCAATACCACAGGTGGCCAAACCTCCTGAGGAGGTGGCTTCCAGGAAGGTCACCCTCATTCTCTAACTAGTTCAAAGTTCAGCTGTTCTGAGATATTTCTTCCTTACATTTAAATCCCACCTATATTTCATGGAATTCTAGAAAATCTACTACCCAGGTACTGACCAGACCTAGACCAGCCTAGTAAAGTTTCTGAAGCACATGCATTTAGACCATGCCTGCAGTCTTTATTGATTGATAACCTATTAGCTACTGTCAAAATACTCTCAGCCATCTCAATCCAATAAAATGTTTCCCATTACATATGCCACTACAAACAGCAAAACTGCATTACTGTATAAATATGGACAATGTCACCCTCCATAAATCATGATATAATGATATTTAGGGAAGCTTCATTCCCAGTTTATCGTCCTACCTGAAGGAATAACAGAAGCATCTAATGAAGAGTTTGCTTTTTTGCAAATGTATCCAAGTTTCTCTTGACACTTATTATTCTCCCATTTGCCAACCTTAGACAGCATCGATCCACATATTTTTTCTGTTTCTGGAGTTGGGCTGCCTTTAAGAAAGAGTGAGACAGGTGATAATTGCCTATGTTAAGCTATGTTAACATTGCAACATTATTTTAATAGTACTAAGCCATTTCCATAAAACACTTTTTAATATATAGTCAGCAATGATAAAGTTTAAATTCACCAGCATAAAAATAAATAAATTAGCCATTCCCCAGTAACTGCCCTCATCTGTCCTGTCCCACCACTATCAACAACTTATGGGAAAGCCTCATTAAAAGTGTGAGAAAAGAGGGTCTGTCTAATTTCTACAGGAATTGAATTCCAAAATTGTGGAGCCACCACCAAAAAAAGCCCTATTACACATATACTTCAGTCTATTGCCATCCATGACTTGTTTGTGGATGGAGGAATTGACCTGGCATGTGTAACAGAAACTTGATTAGACGTGGCAGATGGGCCTGTTTTTGCCACTGCTTGTCTGCCAGATTTTTCTTACAGCAACCCAAATCATTGGGGGGGGGGGTGTTTCCAGTGATTTTTAGGAAGTCACTGGCTTGCACCAGGGTGTCCTACTGGGGAGACCCAGTTTTCTGAGTGCATGATCTGGAAGCTGGGCAATAGGATTCCTACTGGTGTACCAACCTCCCTGCTGCACCAAGAATTCCCTGCCGAAGCTGCTTCAGGTCATGTGGATGTTCTCCTTGGAGACACCTCATCTGGTTGTCTTAGGGGATTTTAACATCCATGCCTTCTAGAGAGCTCTTTGAAAATCAAATTGAGTTATTTGTTGGATTGCTGAATTATGTTATGCTGATTTATTGTAACAATTGATTTGCATTTTCATCGCTCTGTTGTCAGCCACTTTGAGCATGCTTATAGGGAATGCAGCATACAAATTTAAATAATAAATCAAAAGGTTCCTATTAAAAAAGAGGTAACTGAGTGGAGAGAAAATGGCAGATGTTCTCAGAATGATGATCCAAGCAGCTATAGCAAAGCATTAAGAAAAATAGCAATACATTATATTTGGTTTATCATTAAACCTGTTTAAATTGATGTATTTTATGTAGTATAAACTCTGGATCTTCTAATCTACTGTAAATCCCTTCATGCAATTAGCATATGTGATTGAATTGTTGGCACCTTGTTGACACATAGATGTTCACTCACCTGGAGCCCAATTTAAATATCTTAAAGGATAGTTGCCCATCCACTGCCATCCACTCTCATCATCTAAACTGTTCAGCCCAATCCACAGATCAGTAGGCATACAACTTGTTAATCCTATTTAAGGAAAAGAAAATCAATTAGATTGCATTATGAAGCTAGGAAGTTTATATTTATGAAGCTAGGGTCATGAGAGCAAAAACCAAACATGCTCATCCCAACATTACTAGAGTAGTCAGCTTTTTCTACTGGTAGAGCTGGATATCAATCAGAAATTCTTCAACTGAAGCCTTTCACTCAGCTTATAGATGCAATGCTTCATCAGCTTCAGCCAATGAATTTCTGCTTCTCTTACAGTTGTTAAAGACACAGAGGACCTGCAAAAGATTGGTAACCTGAGATGCAATGAATATTTCATACTGAAATGGTCTGAAAATACATGAATCTAAATTATTTCTTTGGGTGATGGGAGGGTACATCTAATATTATCATTTTGAAAATGCCATTTCTAGTTGAGACAATATTAATTAACAGAATATCCTAATAAACTGATCACTTCTTTAAATATGCCTTGTTATGTCCTACCTGTCACATACACTTGTTCCTGTAAATCAGTGATGCTCAGTAATTCTGCATTCTGTTGCTGACAACTTTTTCTTGCTTGGTACCATGTTAGAGCTGAGTCAGAATTGATCTGATAGAGATCCCCTGTCCAATGGTTTCTGGTCCAGAAGAATTCATTATGGTCATCTGTAAGCATTGTTAACTTGAGTGTCAAATCATCAAATCACCAATGGTGAAGAAAATTTAGAAGCTGGATATGCTCGAGTCTTTAATAATCTGGGAACCACTTTCCCAAAGGATACACAAAGCAGAATGGTGAAACACAGAGGTTTATGTGATCAAAAGACAGTATTGCTGGCAGTCCACCATTAACTGATGGCTTCCCCAGTCCCATCTTCAGTGTTAATGCATAAGGTGTGGATATCTGCAGGGGGGAAATCTACACATAAATAACTCACTATGTACCCCAGGACTTGGAACCCCATGTGCAATCAGGACTTCCAAGTTCCAGGAAAGTTTCTGTGAGTTGACTTTCTCCCTGTAAACATCCACACCTAATGCATTGAATTGCATTAACCTGTGTGACTGGTACAAACCCAGGGTACCCTCCCCTTCACAGCTGCCTTGCTTTCTGCCCCCATCCATGTCAGTGAATCACTTTCAAAATACAAGTCTACCCTGCGGGGATGCTGGAAGTGTCATTGCACAATCACACATATACATAACAGAGGCATATATTTAATTATTACCCACTCCAAATTGTACATGCATTTCCTCCATGGACTATTTGACCTAAAGCGGAAACAGCTCACTAATAAAAACAACAGCACACCATTTCTATCACCCTGTCTCTGTCCTGTAAAAGGTAAAGGTAAAGGGACCCCTGACCATTAGGTCCAGTCGTGGATGACTCTGGGGTTGCAGCACTCATCTCGCTTTATTGGCCGAGGGAGCCGGCATACAGTTTCCGGGTCATGTGGCCAGCATGACTAAGCTGCTTCTGGAGAACCAGAGCAACGCACAGAAACGCCGTTTACCTTCCTGCCAGAGCAGTACCTATTTATCTACTTGCACTTTTGACGTGCTTTTGAACTGCTAGGTTGGCAGGAGCAGGGACCGAGCAACGGGAGCTCACCCCATCACAGGGATTCGAACCGCCGACCTTCTGATCGGCAAGCCCTAGGCTCTGTGGTTTAGACCACAGCGCCACCCACGTCCTTCTCTGTCCTGTACTTGCAAGCGAAAATCACTCAATAATTCCAGCAAAACAATGCAAACAAGGTCAATGCACGGATGAACTGCAAGCCATGCCTTACCCTTCCAAAGGCTCAAACTTCAATATATAAGTGCATCCTGAAAATTTCAAGTATGTAATTGAAAATTGCACAGGAGCAGAAGACTTTTATGACATTTCCCTCTCTGCTTTGATCTTCTTACCACAGGGGAAGGACTTGCAATTGTAACCTTGTACAACATCAAACCCCAGCCTCCGTCAACTGCTCCCAGTTGAACAGCTGATGGTTGTAATGAGACCAAAATCCCAGACAAAATTTGTCTGCATCCTGTATCTAGCAGCTCCCTATCTCTCTCTGCTCTAGACCTTGATTTTGGCTCAAACTGAGCTACTTCCTTATACCTCTCCCTTTCAGCCGTAAGCCTGATCCTGTAGGGGGCCCTGACATCATTGACAATTCCTTTTGTTCTTATTCACAGGGTAACCCCCTCCCTTTTCTGCTTTAGCTGCACAATCTGTAAAGCAGAGGCAATAACAAAAGCTTCCCTTTTTGTATGGGAAACCTTCCTCTAAGCAGCTAATATATGGTGGAATAGTATGGGCTTTAAAAAAAAGATTGCTAAGTGTTTACCTTTTATTGGACAATATCCAGTTAAAGAGTCTCTATCCACATCTTCAGTTGTTCCACACCAAAGTTGTCCATGTTCATCACCATCTCTTATGCATTGAGCATACAATTTATCCTGATACTTGAATGGAAATACACAGGGGGCTCCCTGGGCATTGCCCCTTAAGGTATACAGAGCTAAAAGAAAAATGGATAGATGTTATGCTGAAATAATTTTGAACATTTAAAGAAAAGAGGAAGTTGGTATTCATCTCAGAAGCAGTTTCCTCCTAATAGAAAGGGTGTGGATGTGGGTGTAAGAGAGAGAGAGAGATTTTTCATGGCCGTGCACGGAATTAAAGAGGCCTTTTCCATTTATTGAGGTCCTGGTGGAAACTGGACTCCCATGCCTGCTATCAAGTTTGGGTTGTTTCCTGAAATAATTTGAAATTGTGTGATTATTATTATGCCTGTTTTGGCCTCCGGATGCAAGGGATTCACCATGCTTGAAGCAGGACACAACAAGCTATGTCTAAAGAAGTGATCTTATAGAATCATATAGAAGTGATCATATAGATCATATAGAAAAAGTTTGCTTCTCTGAATTTTACCTCCATAGTGCTTAGAACACAAATTTTCTTTCATTCCATACATCTTCCAGGTACTCTTGTTGGTGGCTACTTTAGACAGTATAAGACGACTTTTTTGGCCACTCTCGGGATTTAAAAACAAATCTTCCAGATCAAGTACAAGGAGGTTGTCATTTCTACATTCCCATTTCTGAAGTTCAGTGGTCTCATTACAGGGGGAGAGCATGACTCGGATCTGGTCTGACTTGGAAGGCACTGCCAGGCATAACTTCACTGCCATGTTCAAAATCCGGTCATTGGAAATCCACTTAAAATGTTGCCCCTCATTGTCTTTATCACAGTAGTCCAGGATGGGGGATTGAGATTTCTTAGCCTGAATACAAAGCTTGAGGTTTTCATTATGTATCAGAAAGCTGTCACTATCTGTAAAATTAAGAGGCAAAATAACAAGAACATTGTGGGGAAAGTTTCACATAACTTCAAATATCATCCTAATCATTTTAATTTATTACCTGCCCTTCACTCGGAAGTCTTATGGCAACCACTGACAGAATAATACCAGGATTCATAATAAGAAGCAATAACATGGAAAGACGAGAGAGAGAAATGCCTCTTGTGTTAATTCTGTAGTTAATTTTCACTATCCACTGCTCTGTCTTATTGATTTGTGGGCAATAACTTTCTACGTTCATATAGCTAAGACACCAATTTTGATGTCTTTTTGCAGATTAGTTTGCAGCTTATTTTACTTTGAATAATATGTGAATTACCTTAGTGTTCTCAGCATCTATTTTTAAGGAATGCTGCGCTTTTTAAAAGGTGGTTGGTTAAAAAAAATCTGTATTATTATTATTTTTTAAAGAAGACATCAGAGCCACTAGGAATATTTTTATTTTACATTTCTTTTGTATTATAGTTATAAGTATTGTATTATAGTTAATATTATTTTTAATATTTTGAGGACCTAACTAAATGTGGCATATGAGAGTTTGTACTGGATCTTCCCAATGTATTTTTGTTTTTCTAAAAGCATTGGGGAGAGGGGAGAACAGAGGGGTGTGGGCTGAACCTTTCCTCCAAATCAGTTCCTTGATGCTAATGCTCTCCCTATTGGTTTTATTTGTAAAGGGAATAATATGCAGGCACTTGTTATTAAGCTAGGAACTCATCTCAAGGTATGATGATGATGATGATGGTGACAATATACTATAAACAAGTCAATATGTACACATGAGAAGTACAATATTCTTGAGTCATTGAAAACGGTATGAACAGTTGGGATAGAAATAGACAGATACAAATAACATAGCTATTTAAGCTAACAGCCTATAATCTGTATTATAAAACTCCAGCCACTTTAATAAGTTGTTTCCCTTGTATTCAAGTACAGTTAGGCATCAGGAAGGGAGCATGTGTTTGTGCTCTGTGCCTGCCTCTGGGCTTCCCACAGGCATCAGGTTGGCTACAGTGAGAACAGAATGCTGGACTAGATGGGCCATTGGCCTCATCCACCAGGCTTTTTTTTTACATTCTTATAATAATGTGGTTGTTTCCTTTTGTGAGGAATAAATGCTATTCAGATTTGCTAAAGCACAGGGGGCTGTGACCAGCGGTGTCCTCCTCTCGGAAGGAAGGCTCTTTGACCCCGCAGTATTTTCCATTAGCAAAAAACGGGACATTAGCAAGGAAGCACAACATTTCGTCAATTCCCTCTTACTCCTTCAGACCTTACATATTCTCCCAATCTTCTCCAGAGCTGTAGAGGAAATATCATCATTTAGGGGAGTGGGAAATGGCAAACATTGCCCCTTTCCTGCTCTGTTCATGGAAGCCTCCACTGGATCAAAGAGTTGGTGCAGAGGACATCACTGAGTACAATGCAAATACTTTTTAGTGATGGGAAAAGAAATGTTGAATATTTTTCCTTTTGAAAAGTTATTGTTTACACATTTATTATATTTACAGCTTATTTTTATATTGTGAAGAAAATAAGTAGCAGCATATGACTGCTGCATAGGAAAAAAGCAAATTCTTTCTTGCAACCATGTAGTAAATTGCATTTAAAATTATGTTAGCCATTCTTTTACTAAAATTTAAACCTGGTTTCAATGTTAAAAGCAAATTAATTGTTTAATTAACACGCCTTGCATCTAACACTTAATGGATTTCCCTTTAACAGTATCTTCCAGAAGATTATTTAAAGGTAAATCTACAGTATGAAAGATGCCCTTCCACTTACTGTTAATAATCATAATGGGAATGGAAGTGATGAAGAGCTTACCTGATACCTGCAAAGCTGGCTGAACGAGGATCAAGATATTTAGGAGCAAAAAGGCAGGCATTGAACACAACCAAACCTTCCACATAGCTCCCCCGAAAATAAGACAAAGTCAGGGTTTGCTGCTTTTCAGTTACTTCTTCATCATGAGTCATACAGAATGAAGTTTTCAGTCTTATATATACACACAGTACTGCACACAGAGCATAGCTTCATGGGAAGTACCTATTCCAGAATAATAGCTTGGGCCGTATTGATTCTTTCCCCACCACATAGCCTTGTAAAATCCACCAGTTTAAAATTCAAGATAATAATGCTCAGGGCTAAAAAATATATAAATAAATAAAAAAGGAGGGAAGAGGGGACAGGTGATACAAATTGTTAACCAGTGTTTTTCTTTCTGAGAATGCTCAAGAGTACATGGTACTGGCACCTTTTTTTTCACATGTTAAAAGTGTGGCACTTGGTGTAACAACTTCTTGGTGGGCACCAGCACAAGCACAATTTTTTTCTATTAAAAAAACTCCCAAACACTGTTGTTAGCTATAGTACTGTCAGAGACTTGCCAAGCTCAGAGAAAGTCTTCAGCTGGGAGTCTGAGTCCCTTTCCTCAGACATGGAACTTTCAGAGTTGATTCACAGAACTGTTCATTTAGTGGCTGGAGCCCAGTTCCAGCAACATCCATGGCTTGCTTTGGGGAATGGGAAAGTAGAAGTAAAGTAAAGTAAAATAGAAGCAACCGTCCAGGGCCCACATGCCGCTGCTGTGTAGAGCATGGGTAGGCAAACTAATCAATGTGTTTTTACATTAGTAGAATGTGTCTTTTTATTTAAAATGCATCTCTGGGTTATCTGTGGGGCATAGGAATTCATTCACCCCCCCCCCCAAATTTAGTCTGCCCCCCCACAAGGTCTGAGGGACAGTGGACCAGCCCCCTGCTGAAAAAAGTTTGCTGACCCCTGGTGTAGAGCAACAAATTTTAATTTTCACACACACACACACACATGCCCCGGCATGCAGTTTTCTCATATTCTCCCCCCAGGCATTCAAGAAGCATTATTAGTCTTCAAGGGCACATTTTAGGCAGGCAAAAACATCCAAAGATGGTACAACATAGGAATGGTGTCTTGGGAGGGTCCCAAAAGCCAGATATAGGTGCTTGGAGGGCCACATTCAGTCCCTGGGGCTAAAGCTTGCCTGCCCGAAGAAAGAAGCAAGTCAAGCAGGAGTGCAAGCTAGGATTCACTTCTCTTAGCATTGGCTTGGAGAATAAACATAAAAAGATAACAACACAAACCATTTTCATAGAGGCCATGTTGGAGCTGAGCTTGATGTTTCAGTGCATGGTAAGCTTATCAGCCTCATCATTTACTATTATTATATTTGTATCCCACCTTTTTCCCTTACAGGGACTCAAGGTGGTTTATAGATTAAATCTGGTTTATTAAATGTTCAGAGTTATAGACCAACAACGTCTGGGGACCCAAGGTTGAAGACAATAAATTTGGGATTTACAATTGAAACGGGGGGGGGGGGGGACGACGACCCTATAGTGGTTCTGATCGTTGTGCAGGCCCTAAGAGCTAAACCTGTACTTGGCTCCTATAGTTAGGAAAGGTTCTTCAAACTAGTATGCACTTTTGAAATCTATGTAGGATGACTAACTTTTACTGTTCATTATTGACTGGCTTTTCTATTCAGCTTTTTCTATTTAAGTCAAATGGACACTGTTTTCAAGAAATGTATTTTGCAACAGGATATTAAGAAACCAGTTTTCAAGTCCTTGAGTGCAGTAAGCTATTATCAGCTAATAAACCATTATGTTGTCTGCAGTTGAGCCTAAAGTTCAGTAAGTCCAAAAGTGGAAGTATCAAGCCATTCAACAGCTATTCAGATTATGTGAAAGTGGGGCCTCATTCACAGGGACTGAAAATCACTTATTTATTTTCTTTATTCTTACATTTATATCTTACATTTATATATTATTCTTGCATTTATATCTTACACACACACACACACACACACACACATCTTACATTTGTCACCCTCAAGGTGACATACATTGTTCTCCTCTTCCCCATTTTATCCTCACAACAGTCTTGTGAGGTAGAATAGGTTGAGAGACTGTGACTGGTCCAAGGCCACCTAGTGAATTTCATGACTGAGCAGGGATTTGAACTCTGGCTGCCCCTTATTTGAGCTTCAGAGATAAAGAACAGTGATTTCCAAACTGGGGGCCATGGCCCCATCCAAAGGGTACCATGCCCAACTGCTCATTCATGGAGGGGGAGCACAGAGATTGCCTTAAAATGCTTGCAAAAGCACCCTTTGAAACAGCTCCTCCTCCTTTAAACCAGTAGGCAGGGGATGGACTCCCCCCCCCCTTGCTGCCCTCTCACTTGCTCTGAAGTCTAAAAGAGAAGGGGAGCCCTCCTCCCACTCCCTTTGTTGCCCAGCTCAGACATTGCATATTGGGTAATGGTGTGTATATCACATGACTTGGAATAAATTTATGGGTTTCAGCAGCAGCATCTGGGCCTACCCAGCCACCTTGTCTGTCTGTGCACCTCCAGCACAAGGTCCAGAAGATCAAAGAAGCACAAACTGCCCAGCTGCCCAAGCTCCTGGTAGGCATGTACATGAAACAATTTCAGTAACGACAATAAACTAATAATCACCATCATCACAATCATCTATCAAATAATTTTTGAAGTGAAATATAAAATGTATGTGCAATTTATGATGGCATTAAAATGTGTTAATGGTGTATTCATCTGACATCTTCCTCCTAAGGAGGCCAGAGGAACAGAAGTGTATTGTAATTTTTCCTTGGCTGCTGATCAGGGAAGTTTATTTGTCTAATTTATAGGCTGGATCTATACTGACCTTTTAAACATTATTAGAACGACATTACTCACTGCGAGAGTAATCACTGGTTCCCTCACTGCGAGAAGCCAAGTTACAGGGAACCAGGCAGAGGGCCTTCTCGGTAGTGGCGCCCTCCCTGTGGAACGCCCTCCCACCAGATGTCAAAGAGAACAACAACTACCAGACTTTTAGAAGACATCTGAAGGCAGCCCTGTTTAGGGAGGCTTTTAATGTTTGATGTATCACAGTATTTTAATATTCTTTTGGAAGCCGCCCAGAGTGGCTGGGGAAACCCAGCCAGATGGGCGGGGTATAAATAATAAATTATTATTATTATTATTATTATTATTATTATTATTATTATTATTAGATATATTATTAGATATATTATTCTAAAACGCCACAGGGTGTACTGGTAAATTTAAAATGTTTCTACCTTGTTTTGTTGGTAACAACAGTTTCCCTATTGCTTGTTCATGGCAACCATGGTTCCTCTGCAACATTTTAATAACTCATTATTAACACTCTAAGCTAAATGTAATATGTCCGTTATGCTGTGTAAATCATTCCTTAACCCTTCCTTAATGTTGTAAACCAGGAGGGAAGATCCACCCATAGCCTGTTTGGAATCTGGTCCTTCCCAGCACCTTATACCAACTTTTCTGGGAGTAATTCTAAAATCCTAATCCTGATTCAATAGGACTTACATTTGAGTAGACATGGTTAAGATTGTGTGGTAAACTAGTAGGATTTACTTTTGAGTGGATATAGGATTGTGTTGTTAATATTTGGCATGGAACGAATACTGTTTTTAAAAAAAATAAAATATATATATATTATGCAGTGTCCAACTGGTTTTGACCACAAACTATTATATGTGATTTGGCAGGAGAATTTTGGTTAGCAAATTTTGGAATTCAAATGATCAACTTTTGTTGGCACCACTCAAAAGTGAATTAGGAATCTTTCTTTTCTGTATAAACATCTACCTTCCCCATACTAATAGTTTGTCACAGACCACCAAGATTTGGTCAGAGCTAACATCCATACTGGAGCATATGAATTCTCCAGAGTATTTATACTTTTTAGTGTGGAGATTTTAATGCCCAAACTGGAGCAACTGCAAAGGGTATCCTACTGCCTTTAGGCTTAGACATGGAAGATATCTGCCTAACTTCACATTGTTCTTTGGACAAGAAATATAATGCACAGGGCCTGAAAGTTTTGAAATTTCTATTCCAACACAACACAACACAACAACACAACACAACAGCACAACACAACAGCACAGCACAACACAACAGTCAGGAGACAGTGAACATCCACAGCAGTGACCAGAGGAAGAAAGACTGCTAGGAGGAACACAGAGAGAAGAAACACCATGGTGTACCTGCAGAAGCATAACCAGATACCTTCATCTGCCCTCCTACTATAAAATATGTATTGGTCTCTACAGCCATAGTAGGCACTGTAATGGTTTGAATTTACCTCCAAAGGCACACACTCCCATTGTCTCCCAAGACACTTAGATGCCAACAACAAGAACAATTTATAAATTCTAAAGGTCAATATACAAACATGGTGGAAGTGCTATTGACTACATTATAGTCTCTCCTTCAGTATTGCCTTTTGTGAACACTTTTGAAGTGTTAGAATGAACAGAAATTGTTTGGTTTCTTTTGAGTGACAATAACAGCTTCATAACACAGAGAGTGGCCCTCTATATAATGGCTGTAAAAAATAATCAGGAGATCGGAATTAGATAAAATTGTGATAAATTGTTGTGATTCAGAGGCTTAATCTGAAATCAAGCTGGATTTGAGTTTGTTGATGTCTTTGGAACTTTCCCCTCTTACATCATGAATGTTTGCAAATTGGATTTTTAAAAGGCAAAATAATATTAGAATTGGAGGTGTTAGATGCATAAGGGAAACTGTTTTAACGCTCAGGAATTTGGCAAAAGTCTTTGCAGATTTTTACATTATGAATGGATGTTTTGCATTATTTTATTAATACTATTGCTTAATACAAGTTTGTCATGGCCTTTGGCTAGAACAGTAAATTTATGAACTGAACTATTCAAGTGACTTCTTCACTCCCATGGCTGGAGTGACTGACCAGGATATTACAAGATAATTCAGAAGAATTAATTCAGGAAAAGAGGAAATGCTATATTTGAACATCTCAGCAGTGAGTTCATTGGTGTGCCATAAGCTTCCTCTTTCTCTGCAATTGGGCGGGAGCCCCTCCAAATGCATTATAATTGTGTATAAGTGGGGTGAGTGGGTTGTGCATGTATGCTTTGGCCCTGACACTTTTAGACACTGATTGTTGTTCTAGAAACCCAGACCTTGAGCAAACATGGCTCTCAGGTAAAAATATTTCCTCACCTATGAGGTATAAGACTGTGCTGCATCTCTGTAAAAGACCCACGTAGAGTGCATTGCAGGTTATCAATATATTATCAATAAACAGGTTATCAGTTTCAGGTTATCAATATGTAGGATACTTTGACTATTCCTTATTCCATATTCTGGAAAGAAGGCATAAGAGTTAATAAAGTATGAGACTTCCGGGACAGCGCCATCGGCAATGGAGGAGTTCCTCTGACAGAGAGGAACCCGCTCCGTGAAAATCGGGTCTTGCCGCTGCGGCGAAGGCGGAGACCCTTTAAAAATCCCAGGCGGAGGAAGCCTGGGAACGTGGGATTCGGCTGACACCAGGAGCGCCTCCCCTACTCGCAGGGAAACCCTTTTTGGGGGGGTCCGAAGCAACGTGGGGTGAGTGGCGCGGTGTTTTGAATCAACCGCTACTTTTACGGAGTGAAGCCGCACAGCCGTTGCCGGAGAGCGCTGACTTTTTCCTGTGGACAATTGGACTCTAAACAAGTACCCGTGAGTAGAACGAAAAATTGGATTAAGTATTAAGAAATATTTCAATTTGGCACCGAAACGGGAAGGTTCTAAACAGGAAGTCCGCCTCCCGTTTTTTGTAAATAGATTGAAGCAAAAACTTTGTAAGCTAAAGTCTGGAAAGTTGTATATAAAGTTCTAAATTTCCTTCATTCATCATCACTAAAACCTCTCTTGGAAGCAGGAGAAAAGAGGGGGCTTTTTGACTGTTTAAGCCTGCAGGAGAGAGAGTAAAGAAAGATAAATTTTCCACCGTCTCAAACCTGGGAACAGGGTGTCAGAGACAGAAATTTATGGGGAAAGTTCATCGACTGTGAACGGAACGTCTTTTGACAGATAGTAAAAAAAAAAAGATTAAGAGCCTCGGACATAAGAGCACCAGGTTGATGGACTAGATAGACGAGAAAGGACTGACAAAACCCGAGACCAGGAAGAAGAGACGATGGATGAAGATTGGAAGAAAGTTTCAAAATTTATTTAGAAAAGTATTGTAAAATTAATGAGTATTAGAAAAATGTTGGAATGAAATTATTTGGCCTTAGCAGAAATGTCAAAAAGAATTATGAAAGAATGTGTTATGGTTAAAAGAATTTGGTATATGTAAGTTTTAAGTTTTAGAGTTTTTTAGGTAAGATAAGGTTAAAATAGATTAAGGTAATTTAAATGACAGAATATTGTGAAAGATGGAAAGGATTTGCTGAGATAATTAAAAACTAGAATACAAAAAAGGGAGGTGGGAGGAGGTCGTTGAAATAAGTTAATGAAAGTTAAGGATTTGGGAATATTAGACTTGTTTTTTAATTGTTTGTTTATTTTTGTTTTGATTTAGATGTATTGTGTGTTTTGTTACTTTTTTTGACTTTGGTTTTTATTGATCTGTATTGTTTAATTGTTATGTTTATCTACTTCTTTCTCTCTTTTTCTCCTTCTCTTGCCTTTTCTTTCTTCTTTCTTTGTAACTTTAAAATTCTCAATAAACATCATCTTAAAAAAAAAAAGAGTTAATAAAGTATGTTTGTCTGTGGATGATAATATTTTCCTATGGGCCTGGAAGTGTATGGGGAGCCTTGTTAACTGTTCTGTGTGGTACCTTTTAAGAATAACCAATTCAGGTTGCAATGCGGTATACATGATTTGTTTAATGCAGTGGGGTTTGCTTCTGAGTAAAGTATAGTTATTGTTGTATAAACCCACACAAGCCCATATAATGTTTAGTAGCCTTTTTAAAGGCATGTACTGCCCTAAATAGGCCTATTTGGAAAGGAAACTACGTATACAAAATTAGGTACTGAACCAGCAGAGCTGCACATATGGAATTCCTTTTTAAAAAAATAAATAAATATGAGGATTGGATTCCCTGGAAGAGTGGAGGGGGGCTAGATGCACCCCATACTCTTCCTATAAAACCAGACAAGTGGGATTTTAGCTTTATGCATGGACACTGTACTGATTTAGGGGAAAATATTGTGCAATACCTTGGTTGCCAGAGGATATCAATGACATGGTCCTTAGTTTTTCAAGTCAAGTCACCTTTAATTTATTATTTTTTTATTTCATAAAATGTATACACCTTGATTTTTTAAAAACCACAAAGTAGTTTACAAAATGGTAAAACAATAAAATCAAGGAGAAATCCCAACCATACTTAAAAACATACAAAAGTTAAAATACTACAACAGATTAAAATTACCTTAATTTGAATTTATTCTATTTAGAATATGTTTTTTTCTAAATAATAATTATGCATTCAGAACATGCCACACAATGAATGTGGTGGTAGAAGGGACCTCTGCATATGCATATGGTTACTTCTTGGAAATGAATTAATAATGCAATCCTACCCCTGACAATTCAGAAGTAATTCCTACTGAGCTCAATGAGACTTACTCCCACATTACAGCCTATCTCCCTCTTTATCATCCACAAGCACTTCTGAATCATTGTGAAGAACGATCTCACTGTCACGATAAAGAGAGTTTTCAAAGCTGCCAGTGGTTTGTTGTTTTCTACTTCTTCTTTTGTAGAAAATATAGAGTGCAGTACCCATGCCAATGAGGATGAAGATAACCGGTAGAAGTACCTTTGCAACTCTGCCATGTGCTGATGCAGGAATATCTTCTTGTTCTGTGAATGGGGAAAGATGTATATATCACACACACACAAACTCACAAATAGAGAAACACACACACAAATAGACCCCCTTGTATGAAATGGAGGGATAGCTGGGTGGTGTTTGCAGCTCCTAAGCATAGTGTGCCAAGAACTTACAGACCAATGAAATGGCCACATGGCTGGAGGGCACGGAGAGGGGATACAGAAGCAGAACAGATGTGGAGTCAGAAACATCTTGTCCCTTCTTAAAGAAAAGGGCTTTGGCAGGCTGTGAAGGAATCCAACGCAGCTGAAAAAAAACTACAAAATGCCAAGGCAATGGTGTACCACCCCCCAGTTATTTTTGTACTACATCTTAAACAGAATACTATTCTGTTCTTTCATATTCCATCTGAAACACTGTGAAATATTCCATTACACAACCCCCAATTCTCCGCTTCATAGTGGCAGTTCTGTACCAGAAAGGAGAGTCGTCACCACCCTTTTCCCCCAGTAGAGAGCTATAATGCCTCCACCTTTCCCCAGAAATTTCTCTCTTCAGCTTTGAACCAGAAGTTCTTTTCTCAGAATGTTTGGTGCAAGGCTCCGGATCGCAAGAATGCTTATAATTTTTCCTGAGTTTTTTTCACAAAACAGCCTTACCTGTCTTTTTTGTAGGTGCTTTAGTTGTCTCTTCAATAACTGCAAAACAAAAGATATGCTTATGTTCTCAGAACAGTAAGAAAGTTAGGTATGCAAATCATTATTTTTTTATAAAAAAAGTAGCATGGATTAGCAACAGAGTGAATAAGACTGAGGAGTTTCCAGCTTGGCAGGGGGTTGGACTCGATGGCCCTTGTGGTCTCTTCCAACTCTATAATTCTATGATTCTATGAGTGAGAAGAAAGTTAAGCAGCATGCCAGCAAGCACATCCTGGTGCCATTCCCATCTAGAACAAAAATGTAGGATTGGTCAACTGACATTTCATAGCTTGTCATAAGAAGATAAGAAGAATCTGCTGGATCAGGCCGATAGCCCGTCTAGTCCAGCATCCTCTTCTCACAGTGGCCAAACAGATGCCTGTGGGAAACCAGGAAGCAGGATTTGAGCACAAAAGCTCTCTCCCCTCCTGTGGTTTCCAGCAACTGAACAGAAGCATTGCTGCCTCCAACTGCAGTGTCAGAGCAGAGCCACAGTGGCTAAAGAATACAACAAAAATACAGCTGAAGATTAGAAAAAAGGTTGGCATGTCCTCCCCCTACTCTGACTCTGGCTGGTACTGGTGTTATCTTTGATGGAGAACAAATAATAGGCAGTCTTGGTTTGGCAAGGAAACCAAGCTGGAAAGAGGCCTGATTCACTCTCTGTGATGAATCCAAAGCTAAGGGGTTGGAGACACTCTCCCCTCCAAAACCTAACAGGTAAAAAAAACTGTTGGAGTTTTAATGCTGTGTGCACTGTCATCTTATGCCTCCAGTGATTTTCCTCCCAATGAAACAAAAACCAAAGGTATGTGATGGGACCTCTGGGATCCCCTAGTGCCTGAAAAATTTGTGTGCGACAATATTATAGGAAGCATATTTATCCTTTTATTTTTCAAACTTTGGGCCCTGACATATCACACCATGAAAATAACATGATTATGCACTTTAGACACTGCATTTGCTTTTGGGTGTGCTTCTTTCAATAAAAAATATATCAATAAATATATGTTACTATTTAAAAATGGGAGCCAAGTTTTAAATTTGAAGTGTTTAGTATAGTCACTTAATCCCTTTGCTTAGCAAGATCAGCAATGATGAGCTGAATTTTAAATATGTAAATGTGGAGACTACTAAATGCTCTTGCCTTTTGAGGAAAATGACAAATTTATGATATTTATCACACAGCAATTCTGGGGACTGAGAATGATTGTGGGAACCTTGACCATTAGATAAAATGTTAATAACATTATTAGTTTTAAAAGACAGAATATTCTATAGTTAGTAGCAAATAATTAATAGACTTCAGCTTTGGTTCTACCTTCTCTCCTGCCATTTATTATTAGGGAGTATTTAGTTGGTTGGAAGTATCAGTAAAGTCTGTCAAAAGTTGAAAAAAGAATAGGAAGTGACAAGGAGTAGGAAAGACAAAATGCAGAGTATCAATTTGATGAAATGTGGCTTATGCTAGAAAAAGGATGACTGACAGTCTAGAAAGATTACCTAGTAAGAATAGGACTAGGTGGAATATTGTTAAAATGGCAAGAGAGAGAAAAGTCCCTTTCTGTAGTAACATGGGAGCCCCTTCCTTGGAAAGCTTTAGGAAGAAGGCAAATAAAGAGACTACAAGGCTAAACTTCTAGTAGCATAATCTAGTCAGAGAGCAATTAGAGCAGAGTGTCCTAAGACAGTAACTTTAGACAAGTGACTCAATGTTCATCAGAATTATTGTGAAATGCAGCTGAATAGCCATTTCAGACTTACTTTTGCGTCTTTTACATATAAATCCCTTAGAGTATCCGCAGTGCTCCCTGGACCACTTCCCATTGTGGCTGTTCATGAGAATGCAGTTCTTATCACTATCACTGAAAATAGCTTGAGGATCAGGTGTGGACTCTTCATCTTTCCAGTTGACAAAATCCAGTGCAGTGTTATCTTGCCATATCCATTCTCCTAATTATAAAAGTAAAATAAATGGCATAAAGACTATCGAGAAAAAGAGTAGTGCTGCTGCACGACCCTGGATTTGCATAAAGTCAGACCGGGAAAGAGCGAGAGGAAGGAAAGTGGCAGTTTACAACACTAACATTTTGAGTAAAGTGGGAATGGGGAGACATTTGGGGGAGAAAGGGAAATGGCAGTTGTAAATCATAGGGATGCCATATTTCCAAAAGTAAAAACCACGCCACCCTGGTTTGAGCGCAGTTTTCTGTATGACTTGCCCAAGATCCAGTACAAAGCACTGCCTTTCAGAAATTCCCAGTAATGTCTGGTAAAATCTGGACATATGGCAGCCCTACCATAGCAGAGGTTTGAGTAAAGCTTGGATGGACAGAACTGACTGGGCAATGGTGCTTTAAAACAACAGCAAGGTTTGTGTAAAACAGGGATGAGGTGGAAGAATAGAGAGGAAATGGCAGGTTTATACCACAGCCAAGGTTTCAGTAAAGTGGATAAGGGGGAAGCTAGGGAGGAAGATCTAGGGCAGTGTTTCCCAAACCTGGGACGTCAGCTATTTTTGAACCACTATTCCCATCATCCCTAACCACTGGTTCTGCTAGCTAGCTAGGGATGATGGGAGTTGTAGTCCCAAAACAGCTGGAGACCCAAATTTGGGAAACACTGGTCTAGAGGGTTAAGGTGGGGGGAATGGCTGGGGTGGGTGGGTGTTGATGAGTGGAGCAAGCAGGGGCACAGCCCCATGTATTATAAATAAATATTGAATGTTAAACCATTACCATCTATGTTTCTGAACAATCCTATCCAATAGTCAGCATGTTGGGATTGCTGAGTATGCTCCATCAAAAAGTTCAGTTCAGCTGAATCTTCTATAGAAATCAAGGTGCTACCTAGGAAACATCATACAAGTAAAGTAAGCTCATTTAAAAATTGCATTCCTGTTTTAAATTTTATTTATTTTTTAAATTTATTTAAAATATTCCCATTTTAATATATTTTTTTAAAATATAACTGTAACCCACCCTGAGACCTTATTGTGATGGGTAGGTGACAAATCACCATCATATATGTATTAGACATGCACTGGTAGAACTGACATGAGGTTTGATGGGACTCTTGACAGCCCTGGCAAGTGGTCTGTAATGGGTATGAGTTACTCGTGCGTAAACTGGTGCCTTTCTAGGCTAATTTGCCTTGTTAAACCTTTCTGACTGCACAGCCCTTTCTCATCGTGGCTGCCTCAGTTGCTGGCAGAATCCGTCAGTGGGCGTTTCTTGAACCTCTTCCAACATAAAAGTTGTTTGACACCCAGTCTCCTCCTCCTCTCACTGCGTGGGAGTCTTCTGCGCAGGGAGGGCGTGGGTAGCGGAGGACCTGGGCTCTCCTCACTAATGTCCAGTGAAGAGTCCTGGAGCCCTCTCTCCGATTCCCCCATCTGCACCCCTTTATCCCTGGTGTTGCGCTGATTTGCTTCCCCCTTGTCAGGGAACTGCCATCGGAGGGACAGGTGGTGGAAGGGCTCACGGAGGTTGGGAGAGACCCAGCAGCTGAAGCAGGAACCAGCAGGGGGAGAGGTGGGTCTCTGAGGGAAAGCGAGCAAGAGGGAGGGCTCAGGGAAACGTCCAGCGAGAACAGTGGGGAGGTTTCTGGACCTCCCATAGGGAGACCCACTCCTCGCCGGAAACTGTCATGCCGCGAGTCCAGAAGACGTGTTTCCGTTAAGGAGCTTTTATGTTGGAAGCGATTCCGAAAGCAACCACTGTCGGAATCTGCCAGTGACTAGAGGAGCCATGTCTGAGGGGCTCCGTCACAGACAGAGGTTTGTGGACTTGAACAAACTCTGAGGGACTACGATTTTATGCACAAGCAGCTCATCATCCCTTCACACCCCTCTACTGAGCTGTTTCTCCCCCTGCTGCTGGGTCCTTCGTCAGCATCATCTGGGAGCCTCCCCTTCGCCTCTCGCTCCGATGTCAGTTCCCTGACATGGTCCTTGGCAATAATGAAGTTGTCAGGAGTGTTAATGAAAACGCCTGTCCCCAGGATGCAGGAATGGTGAGCTGGGTGGCAAAGTCCCTTTCTTAATGAAGCCCTTTTTCCAGGCAGCAAGGACTCTGCTCACCTTATCACCCCTCTGTTTATCTCACACCCCTGGCCAATCTCTCTTCCTCTCACTTTACCTACGGGCAGGCATGTGCACTGCCAGCAGCAAAAAGTCAGCTTAGCAAGAAAGCACTGCTGCTGCCACACACCATTTTTGTTCTCCCACAGTGCTTCTCTGGCCCCAGTGGAGCAACCTTCTGTCTGGGCTCAGAGGTACCGTGGAGGAAAGAAAATGGTGAGCCACAGCAAGTGGGGTTTCTGGCTACACTGACAATCCTGCATGCTTCAGGTGAGGACACATGGAGGGGAGCTGTCCTTCAAAGTGCTTGGATCATCAGCCAATGCCTGAGTGTCCTGATCCCTGATACCACGCCTGCATATCAGGTTGTCTAAATATTCTTTTAATAGTAAATCTTTCTGTTGCTGGATTCAGAGAGTAAGAAAGAAACTGTTGTTTGCAGTGAGATCTCATGGGAGCCTCCCAGAGCCAGCACTAGAATTCTCTGCCTTGCATAAGGGGCAAGACACTCTCAGTATGCTGGCTCTGGACAGGTAGGGGTGGTTGTGTGGATGGTGGTTCCAGGGTTGTTCTGGCTTTACACGCAATCCCTAGAAACTAACCCCCCTATAAGTCTTCTGTACCTCCAGTGAGTTCAGAGAGATATGCCAGGTTTATTCCCTTCTTGATTTATCATCACAGCAATCCTGGGAGATAAGTTTAAACTGAAAGGTGGGGATTGGCCCAAGAGCACCCAGTAAGCTTTGTGAGTGAGCAGGAATTTGAACCCCTGTCTCTCTGGTCAAAGTCCAAGGCTGAAAGCCTGTACCCACTTACTTAGCTATAGGCCCCATTGAACTCGATGGGACATACTTCTGAATAGACATGCTAGGATATGTATAGGACTGCACTGCAACACTAACCGGTGTACAAACTGGCGTTGGACGCTAACTAGGAATCTTCTAGCATGGAAAAATCACGTTGTGATTTGAATCAAAATGACACCCACCTAACTGAGTACATTTGAAAGATGCATCCGGCCATCCATTTGAAGGCTGGTTGATTTGATAGCAATGAGCCCGAAAAGGAATCCAAGATCTCTGGTCCTCTTTTGAGTCAGGGCATTTCCCTGGGACTTGTGGAGGCTCAGTTGGGAGTTTACCTATTATGAAACAAATATTTTATTTTTTGAACAGGTATCTTAGAAACCCTTAAGTACCAGAGATATGCATAAGATTTGAACAAATCCAAAATCTTGAGGTGCACATGAGTATCTTGGAGGAATCCTGGAAATGTAGAAGGTGAAATGGGAGGTGAAACTCTGTAAATTTGCACATGTCAAAGAAGTCCCCCTAAAATAATAGGTTTATAGTTTCTGAGTACTCCTGGATGCTTACTCACAGTAATGTCAAATGGGGCTTACTCCTAGGTAAATGTGTATAGAATTGCTGCCTTAAAACACATGCCTGAGTCTGTTCAGTTGCTAAGCATGGTTACCTAATGCTGGATTGTTTATTGCAACCTCTATTCTATTTTTGTTTGACTATTTATTATAGCCTGATGGTTTGAAAAGTAACATTTTATTCATTCCCTACGAAAGAGGCAGAAATGTCAATAGTACATTTCTCAGCTTATAGTACAATAGTACATTTCTTTGCTTACCATGGTAGTGCTCACAGAAAGAGAGGTATGCTTCATTGCAAGTTCCGGTTTTCCAGTGACCATCAATGTCTAAATAGACACAGGCTTTTTTCTGCTTTGGCTCCCCAGGGGCCCAGTTAGTATATACCAGTCTCCAGTTGGTTATCCACTTATATTGCTCATCAGTCTGAAATCCAAATTCACAGTGAAATGACACATGCTGGCCCAGAGAAAGCTTTTAAGTTCATTTTCCATAACATGAACTCCACAACACTTACTTTTCTTTCCCTTTCATTTTATTTATACACACATTTCACCATCCTTTAGGGGATGAAGTCTGGGTAGTAGTACTATACTTATTACGTCTGAAGTCATGAGTATGAAACAATTCTGAGCTATCAAAGGCAGGGGCAAAACTAGGCTTTGTTTCATCCAGGTTGGCACCCCCTGCACACGTGTTTATGCATGCACAAACACACACACACACACACACACACACACACACACACAGAGAGACATAGGCTGTTAGCCTGAATGGTGCCCTTCTAGAGGCTCCACCCTGTGCAAAAAACCTGACTAACCCCTCTGTAGCTATGGCTCTATCCAGGGATTTGGAGCACAATGTTTTCAGTATGCTCGTGGCATGAAGCTCTAGCTCTTCATTCCATCTGAATCATGAGAATCTGTGAAGGTTAGGAGCCTGGATAGGAGCCTGGAAGCAGTAATAGGCTATGTGGGGGCCAACAAACTGAGGCTGAATCCTGATAAGATGAAGGTGCTGTGAAGGGGTGGTTCCTATGTCTGGGAATTAGGTGGATAACCTGTCCTGGAAGGGGTTGCAATCGCCCTGCAGGAACAGGGTCATAGTTTGGGAGTGCTCCAGGATTCCTAACTATTGCTGGCCTCTCAATTGGCTTCTCTGACTAGGAGGGCTTATGTCCACTTTATATCTGCCAATCAGGTCCATTCCTGGACCTCCCACCTGGACTACTCTAATGTGTTGTATCTGTGGCTATCCTTGAAGATGGCCCAGAGACTGAAGCTACTGCAGAATGTGGCTGCTAGATTGGTAAGTGGGGCAGCCTGATGGAACAATGTGTGGGTCACTCATCCAGAAATCACTGCATTGGCTGTCATTGACTTATGGGGCTTGATTCAAGGTATTAGCATACCAAATCCTGAACATCTTGGGATCCAAGTACCTAAAATATCAGGAAGGAAGCATCTTCCTGAATATCAATATACAATCAAGATAACATTTTATAAAAGAATGGAAATAGTTGATTGAATATTTACAGATAAATTGTAAACAGATAAGAACATTGGCAGGATTGTTATAATAACCTGCAGTTTTATGAGTATATATTAAGATATTAAAAATAAATTTAAGGAACCACAAAGAGAAGGAAAAGGATGTCAAGTTTTGAATATATATATAAGAATCCTGGTTGGTGTTGATCCAGTATGGTACTTAGTTTACTGTATTCATTGTAGACAATGCAAGTCATCTATGGAACCTGTTGCCCCACCCCTCCTAAAGCAACATAGAAGTGATTGATTTCTCTTTCTGAGGGTGAAAAAGGAGTCGAGACTAAAGACTACTACTAAAGATCTTGCTGCCTGGGGGTGTGCTGCTGCACTGAGTGCAGAAGCCCCTTTACAGACTGGAAATTGTTATATTTCTGTTAAGATTTCGTGTACAGATAAAGTATAGCCACTGGAAATAGCTCATGGGTAACCCACAGATGATATACAAAACTTTTGTAATGCTTACCAAGGATATTCGTAATAAAGTCAGGTAATAAAAGTCTTTTCTATGTCCTTCTGAACACATGTTCTTGATGTGGATATGTAGTACAGTATTATGTTAATGTATATCATATGTATTTACCATATTGCTATTTAGGCCAATCCATGCAGGTTCTCCATATTTTAACACCCACAGCCATAGGAATGATTCAATGTAGGGATCCAAAATACTGGCAAGCTCTGACTGTTCAGATTTACACTTTTTCCTGGCCTCTTCCCATGTCATTTTGGGGCTGCTGAGAGAGTAACTTCTATTCCCAAAAGAGGCATAACCAGAGGCTGGAATTGTTGTTTCAGAGTGTGATAATGCAGGATCTATAGGCAAGTAATCAAGAGAAAAGACAGAGATCAGTTTAGACTACACACACCTGACACTAAATTTCTGAATACTATTATTCCCTAAACATTTTAAATCTTGAAAATCGACATTTTAAATGCCAGCTATAACACTTAGTCAAGTTTTCTTCAAAAACATATATGGATGAGGCCACAGAATACATTTAATTTACTATCACAAAAGCAGCAAACAAAATACCTAAAATGTAGTCAACATGACCATTAACAACACACCTCCATTTCTTTCCAGAGAGGTCAAGAATCTGTTCTGTAATTAGCTTCCTATCCACCATCATTCTCAGATGACAAAACCTCAGTTCAGTCATTAAAGCTGGCAATCAGCTTTTTAATTTTTTTTTACCAGAACAGAAAACTGGAGTTAGACTCTATAATGCAATCTGCATTAAACACTGTTTTCTGTTCCTTCTCTTCTAAAAAACATACCAGTGTTTCTTTGGCAGATGTAGCTTTTCTTAGCAGAACATGGCCCATCTCTCCAATATCCTGCCAGCTTTTCAGGCTCCTTCATCATAAAAATGCAGTCCTCCTAAGAAATAAAAGTATAACAAAGGGACAGGTAACACAGTAGCTATTTATACAATGTAGGGGCCAATCCGTTTGTACTTGAAACTTTCCTTTTATACTCTTGACCCGAAACTCCCTGGAACTCTCAGGTGGGTGCCATTGCCATTATAAGAGAACAAGGGAAGTGTTCATGGTGAGTTCCGGCACCTCTTTTTTCTAGAAAAATAGCACTTCTCTTGACAAATACCAGGCTCCACAATCACCCAATCATAGATAGTGGCAAGAATAAATCCAGACTACAAGTGCAGTGTGCATCTGTCAGCGCAAGGCTTCCTATCTCTGGATCCTATTCAGGAGTAGGAATCAGTAGCTGATACGTGCTCTAGATCAGGGATTAGCTGATGCTTCCTGGAAGTGGGGTAGGATAGCAGACCAGTTATAAAACTGGTTAGGTGTTGCCTAACTGTTACTTTACATACTAGCTGCTTAGCTTGAGACAGCTGGCTCTAAACATAAACAAAGGAGACACCAGCCAGAGATTGAATGGGGAATTGGTACAGAAATGGGGTGCTAACACTGAAGCTTCTCTGCACATGTAGTTTAACTGCAGGAATGGAATATAGAAGATATTTCTTGTTTCTGGGGTAAAAATGACGAAAGCCTTTGCAGGCAGGACTTACACCATAACTTGGAAAACCTTTGGCCCAGTTTGTGTAGTGGACTCCACTTCCATCTGTCCATACAAACATGCGCTCAATATTAATATCATTCAGTCCAATCCAAGGATCAGTTGTAGCACTTTTTAAGTGCACTGTGAGGAATGCTAAATAAAAACAATGACACGCTTTTTCAAAAAGGATTTGGCAAATGTACGCCCTTCACCTATAAGTGTTTGATATAGTCATAAGTGTTATGATATATCATAATGTGATCTAGTTGTAGTTTGGGTTAATGTTGTATCATCATCATCAAAACACATTTGATTAATGCAAGAATTGCCATTGTGCTGGCCTTCAGATGCTGTTGGACTAAATCTACCGCCATTCCTGACCACTGGCTATGCTGCCTGTGGCTTAATGGAGTTACAGTCTCACAAAGCGTGGTGGACATCACATTGACTACCCTGTTTTCATAATAACAAAAAGGGCCACTGAATCCAGCACACCACATTCTGTACCTTGATAAAGCATTAATAGGCCACCCTTACAATAAACAAGCTTTTCCCCAGCTTAAGAAGGGTCTAGATCTGAACTCAGAAGATGTTTGGTGAAGTGAAGTTTTGCCTTTTTAAGATTTTCCTCTCTTTTCCCCCAATATAATTTTATTGAATTTCACAAATTAACTTCAAATTAAATACATTGTTTCATATACTGACTTCCCATCACCACAGTATTTTTATTCAAACTCTTTTCTACTGCATTCTGTATCAAATTCTCATCTATTACCAAAATCCCTCTGATACAATTACTTTATCATTTTTCTTCCGCTGTTCCTATCTCAAATCCTGCCCTCGATTTCATTTCTTTGTAATGCTTTTCCAAATAGTCCCTCCATTTTCTTTTCAAAATGATGGATAACAGACTATTTCCCTCAGACTGACAATATACATATTAATTAAGACTCATTATCTTATCAATATAAGCATTGTTGCTTGCCAAATATAGTCCATGTACAAAATTATGCTTTGGAAGACAATAAAATTGGAGTGGGTAGCTTAATTTTGGCTATCAGGCTAATTTTGTATGGGTGATGGGAAAGGGGAAATGGTGGCAGAGAAGTGGGCAGGGAGGAAAAGGTTGGGAGAGAGAAAGGGTGCCTTGGCCACTTTTGCCTTCAGCTCTACCCATTGACAGTATGCAGCCCCTGTGGAGGTAAGGCACACCTCGCACCCGGCATGCCACAGCGTGCCAAGGAGCTCTGTGCCCACACTCTCTGGACTTTCGCCTCCTGGCCAGAAGACAGGGTTTCCCCCTGACCTTTTGGAGCTATGGAGGTAACGCTCTGCTTGTTCTGAGGCACACCTCACACCCGACATGCCACAGTGTGCCAAGGAGCCTTGCACCCACGCTCCATGAACTTGTGGCCTCTTGGCAAGTAGACAGGGTTTCCCCCCTGACCTTTTGTCCTTTCATATGATCTGTTTACTAGACAGAATGCTTGGCTAAAGCATAACAAGGAACACAGACGCAATCCACTTTCACAACGCCTACGGGAAACACCTGCTGACACGTGTATTAGCTAATGCTTAGAATGTGCTTAGATGGAATATGTTAAAGTTCAGAGTGGTTTCACTACCTCTTTTTCCAACTGTATTTTATCCAATAAAAAGAGGCTCTGCAAGGTTTGCTTTTCAGCTTGCTTCTGCACAGCTCACTTGCATCCAACCTTCTGTCGTCCTCGTTATTCCTGCAGCCCCTAATGGATGGCCCCTCAAGCAAATACAGCTCTCAACAGGTAAAAATTTTCCCACCCCAGCTATTGATCTTGCCTATTAAATCTCTTTTAACTGCTATTAAAATAGCAGTCACTCTTTCTCAAGTTCCCCAAGTATTATCCAACTGCAGCCAACAAATGCATTATACAGAATAACTACGGGGTCATTTTATTCTTCTTGCACTTGTCTTGTGGGAATCTTTGCAGAGTAGATTCTTCCTGTACTACTTGGGGAATCATAAAATCATAGAATTGTAGAGTTGGAAGGGACCTCCAACCTTCTGCAATGCAGGAATCTTTTGCCCAACGTGAGACTTTTGAACCCACAACCCTGAGATCAAGAATCTCATGATATACCAACTGAGCTGTCCCTGAGGTCTACGGCCATGTGGAAGGAGCTGGTAATATGCACTGCTGCATCACTGCCCTGGTTTCCAGCCCCCCCCCCAATGTGGCCTGAAGTTTCTCAAGCCACCTGAGAAGTAAGGTGCCACAAAGGAGCCATTTCTAACCCTTCTTCTGGCACAAATGTAACTTGAGTTGAGGCTCTTGGACTTTTAACATGTCAAGTCTATATGAACAATCTGTTTTAAAAATAACTGACTGCACCTTGTGTAGCTTTGTTTCGTATAGTTGCCAGATTTCCTCCTAGATTCTTGCAAGTGGTTCGTGCATAGGACCAATTTTTCCTCTCTTCATTAAGACCAAATAGCTGGAAGCACTGTAGGGGGAAATAACAACTCTCCAAAATTCCATACATGATGTAATGGTTAATGAAAGTAGCAATCATGAAACAGTATTGAGCAAATAAAGGTAAAGGTACCCCTGCCCGTACGGGCCAGTCTTGACAGACTCTAGGGTTGTGCGCTCATCTCACTCTATAGGCCGGGGGCCAGCGCTGTCCGCAGACACGTCCGGGTCATGTGGCCAGCGTGACAAGCTGCATCTGGCGAGCCAGCGCAGCACACGGAATGCCGTTTACCTTCCCGCTGGTAAACATTCCCTATTTATCTACTTGCACCCGGGGGTGCTTTCAGACTGCTAGGTTGGCAGGCGCTGGGACCGAACGACGGGAGCTCACCCCACCGCGGGGATTCGAACCACCGACCATGCGATCGGCAAGTCCTAGGCGCTGAGGTTTTATCCACCGCGCCACCCGCGTAGAGCAGTCCTACCCCATAGGATTTGCTGGTTAGAAGGGGATTAGGATGGGATGGAAAATGGAGCAGAGGAAGGAACTGGGGAGAACATCCACGCTGGTAGCTACAGTTGTTAATTTGAGCTATTAAAATATCCCCCTTTAATCAAAAATATAAACTATTCAGATACAGATTTTTTTTTAAAAAAAATTTTTTGGGTATTTACTATTCTAACACAATAGTCCTTTTCAGTTCTTAGTGGGGAAGAAGGATGTGACAACATAATGACAAGCTGCGCCTCCTGGTCTACATGCCTCTTTATTTTAAGCTCTATACAGAACACCTGAGCAAGACATGAAGGGCAACCTCTGCATGTTCTGCAGCTCTGGGGAAAGTATTCACTGCATGCTATCCGAAAAGGACTAGTATGCCAAGCAATTTGTAATGACTACACTAGTTACCTTTTTATCAAAGAAAAGCCATCCTTCAGCACAACCTCCAAGAGGTATAGGCAACGTGGGAGCAACAGATGAACGGACAGAACTGTTATGCCTTTCACATACAAATCTCTCCTCAGCACCACAATTGATATCATTCCATAAACCTAAACAGAAAAGTTATTAAATCACTTGCAAACTGAAAAGGGCAAGCAGTCCTTCAGGTATACAGTACAAATGAAGGCTTGAGAATAACAAAGAGCAGCAGCAGCAGCAACTTATTCCATATTGGAAGAAAATGGGACAATCAGTGGCGGAGAGCAGGCAGGGGTGGGGCACCCAGCGTGGGTGGGGGGGCAGCCGTGATGGCACCCTGCCGAAATTGCACTGCCGGGGGTGGAGTGCTCCCCCTGCACTCCTCTTCCTCCACCAGTGGGGACAATGTGTAGATGGTATAAGCAAGCAGTTGCTCACAATACAAACTGCTTAAAAGTCCCAAAGTTATTAAAATAGCATTGAAACAGTGTAGTATTTCCCCAAATCTCTCTTGCCCTATAAAGTTGCTCATGTGATAAATATACAGCATCCTTTAACTTTTAATACCATGTCATATTTTTTTTAAAGGCAATTCAAGAGCTGTAAAATAATGAATTTCCCCTCCCAAACAATGTATATTTATGGATGGAATAGTCATTGCAACTATAGTTTCAGGGTTTATCCACACTTGCCTTTCCTCCCTGCTTCCAGGCACAGTCTGCACTTTAAAGCTCCATGTCCGGGTGCTCTTTCTTTCTTTCTTTCTTTCTTTTGCCTTGGAGCTTTCTCCATGAAAACCCACTCTTTAAATCTCAATCGGAGCAAACAGCAATCTGTGGAAAACCCAAATTGCTGTTTGTTGCGCTTCAGTTTTAAAAAGTGGGTTTTTGCAGTGAAAGCTCTGGGACATGGAGCTTTAAAGAGAGGACCTGTACCTGGAAAGAGGGGGCAACAGGTAAGTCCAGATAGGCCTGTGTTGTACTTGTTCTTTATTAATCCCTTTCCCCGTCCTCAAACACACAGTTTCTCAAGATTTTTGTTTTAATGGTAGTATTTTATTCTACTTACCTGTGCTGTAATACATGACCACACAGTTTTCATCATCATTTGCAAAGTTGGGTTCATTAGGTGCCCAGGCTGCATAGGCCACTGGAGTTCCATCCAACCAGCTAGAAAAAAATGATACGACAGTATTGGACAGAACAATGTAATTGTCCTTTATTTACATTGCATATTTCCACAATGGTTTTTGCTGTCTGTGGGCTTTTTTAGTCAAGGGAACAGCAGGTCCAGAAAACATTTCACTGTTGAACCTTGCAGGGCAGCATTAAGTTGGCAGCATTAAGAATATCCAGCAAAATTACGGAAGTAATGTAATCAGAATGACTAGGAAAACAATCCTAATCTTGAAAGACTGAGATGCTGTTAAAGAGGAGCAAATTGTCAGTTATTTTCTTTAATAATAATTTTGTATCACCATGCCAGGAAGCATTTGGAATTTCTGCCTGAGGCAAGGAAACATCTTCTTTAAGATAATGCATTAAGACTTTGCTTCAAATAATGTTAATAGATAGAATTATGAACAGCTCATTTATTAGGGTTAACAAAACTGGTGATGAGGCTTTAGCCCTGGCCCAGCCCTATCCTCAAAAATGAATTAGTAGTGGTAGTAATGATGATGATGATGATGATGTGCCCAATGGCTTACAGTTACTGGGGCAGTTCATTTTAATTAGAAGAAAATGAAATGCTTGTATTTTATAGGTGGAATGTAACATTCATAGTTGAGAAATGATCAAATTGGTTCTTAATTTACACACATTTAAAAAAAACTACCTCATTTACAACTGCAACCTTAATGTCCTGATTGGGGAGGGGGGCAGTAGTGAAGGAGAACAGCAGATGGCTCATGCAAGGGAAGAGGAGCAAGGTTGGGCATGCCTTCACATTGCTCCTTTGCTGGCCTGAATAGAAGAAAGGCCAGGTATGTCAGGTGTGGGGCCAACCATCAGCTGGAAAGCACTCTTAGTCTCTTCTAGTGACATCCCAAAGGGCCGTAGGTGGGAGATGGGGAATATCATTGCTCCAACATTCAGAGCATGGCTGGGAGGAAAGCAGAAGACAGACATAACTGGAGACACACCACACTCAAGATACATAAAACAACTGTAGGAGTCAGGCAGATAGGAGGGTAGTACCCTCTTCCTCAGTGCATAAAAAGAAAGTTCACAGAGGGAGAGCAGCCCGAGACCTAATACAGCCTATAGAGACAAAGAAGTGGTGACAGCCTAGTAAATGGTATTCTCCACAGTTTGGGGGTACATTGTGGGACTAGGAAGGTGTTGGATCCATAGGATCCAAGCCTTCCCCATGTTCATTTTCCAGCCATGCCAAAATTGGGGCTTTCATGTTATTAGGCTGTGAGATTTTATGAGGTGGTGAGGAGAAGGTAACTGACATTAAAGCTTCCTCTTCGTGGTCATGGAGGGAAATCTGAAGTTTCATGTAGCCTCCAGGACACCATTACAGGGAATGTACCTCTGTATTTGGAAGAGTCCTAAATTTCCTTTAGAGATCAACTGTGGAGGGGGGGGGAATCTTATAGCTTAGATTAATTAATATTAGCCTAGTTACTTAGGAGAAACTTAGATTTACAATTTTGTTAAAAATCGGATTTCCACTTTTAATTTTTCTTCTTCTTTACTTACCCGAACTTTCTATCAAGACCCAATATTAAACCAATGTGAATGTTCTTGTAACTCCCATAAAGCTTGTTCTACAACATACAAAGGAATAATTAGAAGTAAATGAAACAATATAGTATTCAGATGCAGAGCAATGTAGGTTATTCCACAGGAAGTGCAGAATTCATAAATCAGGCAATACAGAAAGGTTTGTAATGATGAGCACAGCATCTGTGCTTTTTACAAACTTCATTAAAGGTTGCCAGTTAAGATAAATTAAAACATGCCAGCTAAAATTAAACTAAGCATGGAAGAAAATTTTGCATCATGTTGTAATATACTAATGTAGGGCTTCACTGATTTAAGCTGGTTTATTGAAGATTTTTGGTTCTATGTAAGAATTACAGTGCAACTCAATCAGGTTTCATGCCAGAATTCTACCCACTATTTCCCAGCTCACTCTTCCACTTAGTGAATTGCACTTTTTTGTTTTTTAACTGAGGAGAGGGAGGGGGAAAATTAAACAATGAATGTAAGAACCCTGAATGTCTGGAATCCTGATTACACAGAGACATTTTTCAGCACTCTTCTGTGCTCATGAGTAAAGCATGAATCTGTGATGATCAGTGGAGTGAGCGGATCATACATTCTTTTTTAAACTTGGAAAGCCTCACTTACCTGTTAGTGCCGGATGCTACAGGGAAAGTATATGGCCACAGAAAGTCAAAGTCCTTTAGGTTGCAATTTTCTACACACTTACTTGGAAGTAAAACCCATGAGGCTTACATCTCAGCAGACCCAGCTATATTTGATTAGGAAATCATATGTTCCAATTATTTCTTACATATTTCCACAAAAACTTTTGTTCGCTTTCTCTTTCAATGACTGCAAGATCTCCACCATGCTTCTTGCAGTATGCTCGAGCTCTTTCTGCAGATGCTGTTTCATTACTGAAATAGTACTCATTGCCCTCATACAAGATCCAGCCATTTTCAATTCTTTTGAATGAATATTCTGTAACAGAAGAAGTATTAATTTCATTTAAAATATTTCTTAACTATTCTGCATCAAAAGATTTCACAGTGGTATTCAGACATGTGAATAGCTTTAAATCTCCCAGCCAGCAATTCTCCAGTGTTTGAGGAAGGAATCTTTCAATCCATACCTGAAGATGCTAAGGACAGAACCTGTGGCTTTCTGCATGCAAAGGATCCAGTTGATTGTAGCCAATTTGAGGAGCGAGAAAGCCCAAGCCAGAGAGTATCTACCATGGGATCCTCATGACAGAACCGTCAGTGGCCAAAGAGAATCACTGGGGCTGCCTCTTCCCCACTTTCCATTAGATTACAAAAGACCTCTTTGTTCTGAGGGAAAGCAGAAACTGGGAAGCTGAGGCCAGGGAGCAAACATATCTTTGGCTCTTGACAGACCCCTCAATAGCCTGAAAGAGCTGTTAAGGCAGCTCCACCCCTGCTTCCCATGGTGCTGCTTAAGATAGACCTGTGTGAGCTGAGGAAAAGTGAAATCACCCAACATACCGAAATGATTGCTTGGCTCCGGTTTTAGTGACACACCTGAAAAACCAAACACATATTTATTATATCATAGTGAAATTTATTGTATTACATTATTTCATAGAAACAGGCGTTTGTAAAAATGAAAGTGTTATTTTTACATTTCCATGGCAAAATTAACAACCTAATGCAGAGGAACTATCAGCAAATACTGATATTCACCATGGTGTACATGGCTCAGGTTCCTTGTTCTAATTGAAATGGAGTACTTTACATCTCAGTATGAAAGCCAAGGATATTAACCCTGCAACAATCATTATGAAGGCTAAATGTGTTTCATATTTCTCATTTTTAACCTCTTCTCAAAAGGCAAAAGGTTAATAATCATGTTTTTAAAAAATCAGGTTTCAGCAGTGCAGCAGATGAAGGCCCTGTTGGCTTTGTTTAATGAACCTGTTGTAAATGAAGAGGAATCTTACCTCTCTTTATTTGGCAAATCCAATTCAGAAAATGCTCACACCAGGAAGGTTTCCACCACGAATAAAACGAAGCCACTCCTCTGCATCCCATGTCTTTATCTCTTAAAACTTGATAGAGAAAGCTTCTCTCTTCGTAGTTTAGCTACAGTAGGAATAAAGTTTTCTTACTCATTTTCTTTCTAAGAATCATCAAGGGTAACATATAGAAAAGGAGAGACTTACAGCGGCAGTTTTTGAATGACTTGTACACTAAGGTTACCAGACGTCCCCATTTCCTGGGGACAGTCCCTGGATTTACAAATCAGTCCTCATACAAAATCCATTGAAGTTGAAAAGTGTCCCCAGATTCATTGAAAAAAAATCTGGTAACCTTACTGTACACACATATGCATGTATATACGTAGAGAGAGATGGGCTGTCATTTTCACATTAATACTGTGTGTGTGTGTTACAGGTGTAAGCTTCTGCAACTTATTCAGATGCCTGGCCATGTCATCTGGGCTAGAGGGGAGCAGATGTATCACCTGGTCAGTCCACAGCATCATGGTAATGGAAACGCGTAGATTTAAGGAGATGGTAAAAAGCAAATGCATTTTTTTCTGGTTATCTTATCACTCTACTTTTTTAAAAAGATGAAATAATTTGCATCTGGGTTGTTGTTGTTTTTACTTTAAGTTGTTCTAATTATTTTAGTTGAAATGATTGCTTTCCCAAACCAGGTTTGCCTCAGGTAGTGCAGCCACAGCAGAACCAGGGAAGGAATGCAGCAGCCACAATCTCTGTTTGCCCTAAGCCATAGCTTGGCTTTGCGTTATATGCAAAGTGGATAGTTAGTCTGTGTTCTCATGTTTTTCCTTTAAAAAAATAAATAAATTAAATGTTCCTTACACACACACACCCAACTGAGCAAGCAATAACTTCAAGCAACTGTGCAGTAATCGCCATAAGTGTTGGGTCCAAAAATTAGATTACCCTTCACATTTATAAATACTTTAATGCTGGACACTTCAATAACTAAACTTTTAAAGTATTGTTATGGTCTCAATCAAAGTTCACTATGAGAACAAGAGAACAAGAGGCTTGAATACTAAGATTATAAATGAATTTGCAAATAATTTTACCAACAATGCATTAGTATTCATCATTTACTTACAGGAGTTCCATCACTCCAAGTAAATCCTTTATCGGGCTCCAACTCACTTAAACCAATCCAATAATAGTCTGCAGAAGACCTAAAATATATAAAAAAATATTGTAAGCAGAGAGTTGATTTCAAGAGTTTTAAAATTTACAATATAATTACTACTCTGATGATCACCTTAGATGAGCCATTTGGAGCAGGAACTCTGTGTGTGTGTGTGTTCAGATTACACGTGGTCATTTCTTACGCATGCTTGCATTACATGCTAAGTCATTGGATATTTACAGGTGACTGTATTATAAACTAGGACATGAGTAAGCAAACTAAGGCCCGGGGGCCGGATCCGGCCCAATCACCTTCTAAATCCAGCTTGCGGATGGTCCTGGAATCAGTGTGTTTTACATGAGTAGAATGTGTCCTTTTACTTAAAATGCATCTCTGGGTTATTTGTGGAGCATAGGAATTCGTTCATCTTTTTTCCTTCAAAATATAGTCTGGCCCCCCACAAGGTCTGAGGGACCGTGGACCAGCCCCCTGCTGAAAAAGTTTGCTGACCCCTGAACTAGGAGTTCCCAATGCAGTCCATGGGCACATTTAGAAATCTTATAAAACTATCATGGGCACCACACCAAAATGGGGCCATAACAAGTGATGATGGATAAACAAGTTTCTGAAGAAACTGAGTATGAGGCAGAGGTTTGATCTGAACCCAAACAATCAAAACCCATATCATAACAAAACACCTATTTCACAGAAGTCAAACTGGTGATTCTTAGAGAGAAGTAACCTACCAGCCAATCCATAGAGGGCAAGCCTAAGACATATTGCTGCCTGATGCGTTCCTGCCCTGGTCCCAGGAAACATCCCCAAATGTGTGCACGTATACACATTCTGCCCTAGGATCATCATTCAGACTTTCATAAACATAAACTTTTCTCCCCCAGGATTGTCACGCAGACATGGACCCCACACAAATCTCATCAGTTTTCTCACACACTCAAATAGTCAGCCAGAGTAGTGTGTGCTATGGTTGCAAGGTCTGTGAAATTCCTTGTTGTTAAAGGTAATAATGACACAGGATTAATACACTGATATGTACCGGTAACTATGATATTTTTGTTATATGTATGTTTGTGGCACAACGCTTCCTTTTATTTTGAAAGAAATGTGGTGTCAATTAAAGCCCATACACCATTCTTGTAGGTGTATGCACTTTCCTCTGTATAGAATGGACCTTTATTCTTTGCAACTGTATTGTTTTACTTAAAAAGTCTCTCTCTCTCTCTCTCTCTCTCTCGCAAATGGTTTCATACTTAATGCTATCACTCAGTTGTTTTATATTTTGGGCATTCTTGGGGAACATTTCACCACAAAACCAAACTGACATGGTACTTAATAGATAAATAAATGATTGTGCATCCATTAAAACTTATCTCAGGGATAGCCAAAGTGATCCAAACTCTCAGTGTTGGAGTACAGTTTTCATCATCCATGAGTAGTGACCAGATTGATTGGGACTGATGGAAGTTGGAGTACAACAACCTCTGGAGGACAAGTTATGCTTGACTTAACCCTTTCCCTGCTACTGCTTCTATGTTGCAATACATCACCAAGTGATGTATTTGTTTCTTTTAGTTCCGTTTAACAGTGTTATTACTCTAATATTTTATGTGGTTTTTATTTTATTTTTTAAGAAGTGGCTCTCTGTGCTCACCAAGTATATAAAAAACAATTAAATTTTCCCTTTTGCTATGCATGCAAGCAAAATGTGCCTTTAAAAAGTCACAATTTAAAGTGCTAATAACCAAGGTTGAACTGATGTGCTCCAATCCCAAAACCAGCTGGACTGTACATGGGTAGCAAAATTGTGATACATGTTGCAATTTGGGGGTAGGACAGTTGTGTTCCTTCTGGGTTCAAGCAGCTGGGAGTTACCTCTTTTATTTCCCAGAAATTCCCTGCTCCTCAGAAAAGAGAAAACTATGTGATAATGTAGTGTTATTTTGAGGAGGGCGTCTAGAAAACAAAAATGGCCATTGCCAGCTGTTGGTCATTGCAATGTGTTTGCAAAAGATGGTGGGATAAAGGAAAACTGGGAGGTGCCAGTCTCAGCTCCTCCTTTCAGGAAAGCACAGCAAGCAAGAGAGAGGGATGACACTGTTGCTGTGACCTCCACTTCTGCCAGTTTGGATTAATTCCTCTGTTTGCAATAAATGACAATTTCTAGTGATGCCTCGGGTACCATGTGGTTTTGTGCCATGGCTGAAGTGTGTGATGCAGCAGGATTCAGAGTGTTAACTTTAAAAGAGAAATAGGTTTTGGTATGTGTATTGGTTTGGGAAGTGTGAACTGGAAAGCTGATATTAAAATGCCATTAAACCAGAAGAGTTTTTGATTCTGAGACAATGAGGATTAACATTATATGAAACTCACAACTCTGATAGCATTTTCTGTTCTTCTTCACTATGAACAGAAACGAGGTCTCCTCCAATTGCTCTACAGAAATCTCGTGCTTCAAGCCAAGATTTCTTGCTCTCTTTCTCTTTTTTATAGGCCTAAAGGCATAAAAATATAGTTAAACATAAGTAATATTAATCTGTTTTAAATCTATAATGTTCCCTCTCCCTGAATATTGGTAATTCCCTTCTTTATTTCCTAACCAAGGTTCATATCCTGATACTCTTTTCTATTGGTTCTCCAACTTCATATTATACATCTGATTTGACTACTTTTGCTTCTGAGCAATAACCAGTTCCAGCACCCATGTTTTTATCCCAACACAGCTGTAAACATTTTATATTGTCCACCCTATTCCTGTCACTGTAATCCATTTTTACTTATTCAAACTTTAAATTGTTGAAACCCACCCTGGGACCTATTGGTGAAGAGTGGATAGCTGTAGTAGTAATAGTAGTAATACCAATTCAGTTAAAAGGTTTTTCTTGCCCTTTTCTTTGACAAATCACAAATTACTTCCCCCAAGTCAATTTCTTTGGCAAGGTCACATTTGGTAGAAAAAAAGTATGATGAGTGCCAGTTTTCGGAATATTTTTTTGCTACTGTCACTGGCAGGGTGCAAAAAATCTGGATCGCTATTAAAATTAGATGCATTGTGTTTTGTTTTTGCTGTAAATCTCATTTAATAAGATAAGTGAGGATATCTAAAACTCTTTCTAAAAAGTAAATTGAAGGATTTTTCCTCCCAGAACCAATGTTACACAAGGTGAACTATCTGAAAGATCTGGTGGATACTTGTGAGGCAGCCATTTAGAATCTTATTTCAGTTCCTTAGGCTCCAGAGTCACATATTTTAGGACTCAGCCAAATATGAAATGAATATTCTTGGTTGTTTTGAACCTGTGTTTGAATTCATAGATGACAAAGATACATAGAAAACATTCCCTCTGGACACACTCTCCGTAAATATAATAAACCATGATCTATAGTTGAGAGCCAAAAATCCATTCTGATCTACCTCTAACCTCCCTAATGAGCTACATTCTGCCCACTCCTCCACTAAAATATAAAAAGTCTGTACTTCAAATAAACTAGTTCAAAATATTAAAGTAAAACTCCACAATAAAGAGAGTCACAAAAAACCTGCATTGAACATTGACTTTAAAACTAAAACCACACCCTCAAATATCTCAAATGGTTTACTGATAGAGAAGAGCCGTTTCTGCCTTGCCTCTCTATTTAAGCAGACAAGAACTGGTATGCCTACCTTGAAGCACACATTTCTAGTACTGCTTGAACGCCATCCTTCTGGGCATGGAGGTGGAAGACTTGGTGTGGGGGCAGGAGTTGTTGTTACACCTTCTGCCCATTGTTTGCAGATGAAGGCTGCCTTCTCATCACAGTTCACAACATCCCACAAGCCAGCTGCAGTTCCAGTTCTCATGGCAACACAGCCAAGATGTTGCCCTTTTGGGGACACAAGACAAGAGCCAATTCAATTGAATTTCTATTCATATGTGTAAAACAACTACTACTACTACTACTACTACTATTACTATTACTACTACTACTGCTGCTACTAACAACAACAACAACAACATTGATGTAGAAGCCTTTTGTGAAATATTGTTCCAATTAGGCTTCAGGAAGTACTTAACACACAGCTGCCCAATGCAGGTTAATTCTGCGTCCAGGGCAGCAGTCTACCATCTCCACTTGTTATGCCTGCTGACACCCTGTCTGCCTTCGCCCTGTCTCACCAGAGTGGTGCATGCTCTGGTTATCTCCTGCCTGGACTACTCCAATGTGCTTTACTTGGGGCTACCTTTGAAGGCAACTCATAAACTACAGCTAACTCAGAATGTGGCGGCTAGATTGGTGACTGGGAGCAGTGGCTGGGACCATATAACACTGGTCCCAAAGGATCTGCATTGGCTCCCAATACATTTCCAAGCACAATTCAAAGTGTTGGTGCTGACCTTTAAAGCCCTAAACGGCTTCAGCCCTGTATATCTGAAGGAGTAGCTCTACTCCCATTGTTCAGCCTGGACACTGAGATCAGCTCTGAGGTTCTTCTGGTAGATCCCCCACTGCAAGAATTGAAGTTACAGGGAACCAGGCAGAAGACCTCACTAGTGACATCTGCCCTGTGGAACACACTCCCATCAGATGTTAAGGAAATAAATAACTATATGACTTTTAGAAGGCAGCCCTGTACAGGGAAGTTTATAACCGTTCATGTTTAATTGTGTTTTTGATATTTTGTTGGGAGCTGTCCAGAGTGGCTGGGGCAACACAGTCAGATAGGTGGCATATAAATATTGTTGTTGTTGTTGTTGTTAATGACAATGTAGAAGCCCCTTGTAAAATATTACTCCAGTTAGGCTTCAGGAAGTACCTACCAGGCATTGCTGAATTCCAGTGGGTAAACAGAACACCATCTCCATTGGTCCAGTTAAATGTCCCTGGTTGCTGTATGCCTGAAAGGCCAATCCAGAAATATTTTTCAGAACGAAGCCCAACTAGACTAGTCAGGTAGGCCTGTTCATATCTGTGGAGAAAAATGAGTAATAAATGCATTAAAAGTGGGTGCTTCTTCTTTTTTTAAGAAAAAGTTAATTTTCAGGACATACTGGAGTTGGCCACTCTGTACATCAAAGCAGAAGTGAGTTCAACAGCTATAAATCCAAAGTGTCAGACTCCACTACAGAATCATTGTGGCTGGTGATACCTGTAATTTATATGAAAAATATGCTTTTGTCCTGCTGATCAAAATGCTGAAGGAGATCTTCAGATGCAGGAGATCAGAAGGAGATCACATGCAGAAGGTAGCTGTATACTTAGTTAACTTCAGCTACCTTCGCATAAATTGGATGCATGTGTGTTCAAATCACAACATAGAGGTAAATGTTCTAAATGCCTTATGTGGCTGTGCTGCCTGACCCAGAGAGGCTGTGTAAAGCATACACAACTCAAGAATTCTGGGAACTGTGGTTTACCCCTCACAGAGCTATAATTCAAAGTACCCTTAATAAACTACAGTTCTCATGATTCTTTTTTCCGGGGTGTGCGCGTCAAATGTATGGTGTGTAGACAGCTTTAGTCTTATGTGGTGCCTAGGTGGGCCTGTTGCAAGAGTGTCATTGAACCAGTTGGGTATATAGACCATAGTATTTTCAAAGAAAAGGGTAAAAACACACACATGCCCTAAGCTTTCAGGTCCACTGTCACAAAGCAACACATCTACATATTGCATGTATCAGCACAATCCATACTGATTATTTCTCTGCTAGTAATCTTAGAATATTCAGAAATAAACCAATTTTGCATTTCATCAATATTAAAAACACTTCTATTTGTTCCTTTCTTCTGGAAGGAAAATCTTTTTAATACCTGTTTTCCACAGAAGTCAGAGATCCCTTATTTGTTTCGCATAATTTCTTTGCTTCTGAAAATGTTACAGATGTTTGTCCAGTTAAATAACAATAGACACCGTGCCTTTTCCAACCCTGTCAATATAAAAGAAACAACAACCACTTATTATTGCAGTATTAGGTTGGAGACACTGAGGTTTTTAAAATAATTTTATTTTCTCATTTTACAAATATTATAACAAAGATAAATTTACATAAGCAATTTAAAAAACCAAATCTCAATATCGTCCCCCTCCCCACTTTCTGTGGTTACTTATATTATCTATTTTACCACTACATATCCAATTCAAATCTATTTACTAGTTATCCTTTATATTCTATTTAGTTTATTCTCACTGCACATTTTTATGTCAGTTCTGCTAATGATTTAAGATGAGGATTTCTTTTATGTACTACCCCTCCTTTGTGAACACAGAACCCTCCTTCCAACTCTGCAGTCAGCAACATTGTGAACAATTCTCTATTTAACAACAACAACAATGTGGAATATTGAATTTATTTTATTATTATGTTTATTACCACTTCCAATCAATAACAGCATTAGAATCATATCTAAGTATAGGATATTTTTTTTGGTAATTTTGCCTAATTAGAAAAATACACCCTTCCAATTTTTTTGAGCTATAGGGCAATCCCACCACATGAAGCATGAAGTATCAATCCTCTTTCACTGCATCTCCTCCAGCATAGCAGTGAAGTTCCTTTTATAACATCCGATAGTTTAACAGGTGTCCAGTACCACCCGAATATTATCTTTAAAGTAACTTACTGAAAACACACTGGAATTGAGAGACTGAGTTTATTTTAGTGACACTGCTGAAAGTTTATTAAAACGGGAATCTTTGTCCAGCTTGAGGTACCACCGAAATTGCATAGAGTATGCCCCAGATAGTGTGGTTGCTGACCTTGAGCCAGACATACTGGAGAGTGAAGTCAAATGGGCCTTAGAAAGCACTGCTAATAACAAGGCCAGTGGAAGTGATGGTATTCCAGCTGAACTATTTAAAATTTTAAAAGATGATGCTGTTAAGGTGCTACACTCAATATGCCAGCAAGTTTGGAAAACTCAGCAGTGGCCAGAGGATTGGAGAAGATCAGTCTACATCCCAATCCCAAAGAAGGGCAGTGCCAAAGAATGCTCCAACTACGGCACAATTGCACTCATTTCACACGCTAGCAAGGTTATGCTTAAAATTCTACAAGGCAGGCTTAAGCAGTATGTGGACCGAGAACTCCCAGAAGTGCAAACTGGATTTCGAAGGGGCAGAGGAACCAGAGACCAAATTGCAAACATGTGCTGGATTATGGAGAAAGCTAGAGAGTTCCAGAAAGACATCTACTTCTGCTTCATTGACTATGCAAAAGCCTTTGTGTTGACCACAGCAAACTATGGCAAGTTCTTAAAGAAATGAGAGTGCCTGATCATCTCATCTGTCTCCTGAGAAATCTCTATGTGGGACAAGAAGCTACAGTTAGAACTGGATATGGAACAACTGATTGGTTCAAAATTGGGAAAGGAGTACAGCAAGGCTGTATATTGTCTCCCTGCTTATTTAACTTATATGCAGAATTAATCATGTGAAAGGCTGGGCTGGATGAATCCCAAGCCGGAATTAAGATCGCGGGAAGAAATATCAACAACCTCAGATATGCAGATGACACAACCTTGATGGCGGAAAGTGAGGAGGAATTAAAGAACCTTTTAATGAGGGTGAAAAGGGAGAGCGTAAAATATGGTCTGAAGCTCAACATCAAAAAAATGAAGATCATGGCCACTGGTCCCATCACCTCCTGGCAAATAGATGGGGAAGAAATGGAGGCAGTGAGAGATTTTACTTTCTTGGGCTCCATGATCACTGCAGATGGTGACAGCAGTCACGAAATTGAAAGACGCCTGCTCCTTGGGAGAAAGGCGATGGCAAACCTAGACAGCATTTTAAAAAGCAGAGACATCACCTTGCCAACAAAGGTCCATATAGTTAAAGCCATGGTTTTCCCAGTAGTAATGTATGGAAGTGAGAGCTGGACCATAAAGAAGGCTGATCGCCGAAGAATTGATGCTTTTGAATTATGGTGCTGGAGGAGACTCTTGAGAGTCCCATGGACTGCAAGAAGATCAAACACATCCATTCTTAAGGAAATTAGCCCTGGGTGCTCACTGGAAGGACAGATCATGAAGCTGAGGCTCCAATACTTTGGCCACTTCATGAGAAGAGAAGACTCCCTGGAAAAGACCATGATGTTGGGAAAGATTGAGGGCACAAGGAGAAGGGGACGACAGAGGATGAGATGGTTGGACAGTGTTCTCGAAGCTACAAACTTGAGTCTGACCAAACTGCGGGAGACAGTGGAAGACAGAAGTGCCTGGCGTGCTCTGGTCCATGGGGTCACGAAGAGTCGGACACGACTAAATGACTAAACAACAACAGAAATTAATACATTGGCCATTTCATACAGTCATAGAATTGTAGAGTTGAAAAGGGACCATGAGGGTCATCTAGACCAGCTCCCTGCAATACAGGAATATTTTGCCCAACGTGGCGCATGAACCCATGACCCTGAGATTAAGAGTCTAATGCTCTACCAACTGAGCTGAGCCCAGGCAATTGATACAAGAGTCTAGAGCTGATTTTAGGGAAACATCTGGTAGAAATCCAAATGATGAGTGTGACTTTTACAAACTGTTTCTGGAGCTGAACATATGAAGCTGTCTGCAACAGTCAGATAGTTGGTTCATCTCCTTCAGTATGGCAGAAGGTTTCCAGGAGTGTTGTACAAAATCCTCTTGAAATGTCAAGAGTTGATTCTGAGGCCTGCAGCATGTGCTCTGCCCCTGAGTTGCATCACAAGCAGTTGTGCCCATCACTATTTTGAAAATTGCAGTTGGGTGAAACCAAAAATTTAAAATAGAGCAATAACTAGAGAGTGAAATAAAACTGAAATATTTAAAAAGTATGAAGCAGTGAATCGATGTTAAGGACCTTCAATGCACCCATAACATCTCCAAGACATACACACAATCTTCACATGCCCCATATCTTTCTCTGAACCAGGAAATGCTTCATGCTGTCAAATGCATGCAGACCATTATCTGAATGAAATGAAGGAATTGCACTGCCCCTATAAGCAAATACTCCCATAAGCACCTCCACCATATTTTGATTACTAGCTATGATCCATAAGAAGTGATTCCAAGTGATTACTATTCACACTTGATGCCTTGGAGACTAAGACAGTTATATGGGAATATTTCCTGTTGTTGGCAGTGGAAGCAGGGTATCCTGCATATATGTAGTGGATCTGTTCTCAAGTTTAAACATTCTGGAAACAAATTATTAAAAAATAGAAGAAATAGTTGATGTAGTAGCTGTTTTAGATCCATTAGATACATTTTTTTAATGTAAGATCAGCAAAAAAGGGGGCTCTTCCCTACTAATAGGCACAAGGGTATAATTACCCTATTTTTTGGGGGGGGGGAGAAGCAGTAACTCTATTGATTAGAAACTCTATTGAAACTTTATCCAAATTGATATTGTCTTTCAGTCTTTGATAAAGCAGCCTTCCTGCGGTCAGCAGTAAAAAGGAAAAGAAGCAAAGAAAGCTGACCCATGGTGTAGTTGCTGAAGAGGCTTGAGTGGTGATAGGAAGGGTACGAAATTGGAGGGGAGTGGGAAGATAAATTTTACATCTTCCCTCAAGGCTAGAGGTACCTCTGTATTAATGGACAGCTTTAAGAAGAGAAATAGTTGGTGTCTATGCATATTTCACTTTTTAAATCACTACACAGTTTACTTTAGACTTACTTTCTGGCAATTTGGATCAGCAACTTCAGGTTCTCCAGGAAGAGATGCCAAAGGTTGTCTTTTACAGATGTAACCAAGTTCCATTTCACAGAAATAATCTGCCCAGTACCCATTCTAGAGATGGGAATGTGAAGAAATACAAATATTAGTAAAGAGGGGTCCACTGGCTTTCTCATTTTCTTCCTGCTTGATGTCTTTGTGTCAATGCAAAGCTTTCCATTTTTGCATGAGTTGGACAACTTCACGAAATTCCTATTACATTTGAATTTCACTGAAATCTTCAGCTGAAACTAATGAAGTATTCAGCTTGAGGATCTGATACTTCTGCTGATGATGATTAGGACATTGAGTTGGCATGATGGCAGAGAGAGCAGTGCAGAAAGGAGGAAGCAGTGGCCAGCCAGCTGGCCTGGTAATCTGTTTCCAGTACTGCCATTGTAAACCAGCCTGTGATCCTCAGATGAAGGACAGTATAGAAATTTAAGAAGAATTGGTCCCACTTGGCTGGAGAAAATTCAAGGGATTAGTGAAGGTAAGTGTGTGGTGAGGAAGTTGGTGAGGTGTGGGCATTTGGGGGCAAGGTCTAGGAGATCATGGGGCTGGCAAGTGAAGCCAAACAGAGCTTCAATTCCTAGGGCAGCCTAGAAAGAGGGAATGATTGTTAAACCATTCTGGGAATTTTAACTTTCAATGTGCCAGATTGGCCCTCAATCCATTTATTCAGTCTTTTGTGTAATGGGCTGAATAAATGTATTGAGGACCAAAGGAAATACATCTCTCTTATAGGAGTCATATTTTTACCTCCCCACTCATGATGACACATTCATTTTGCACATCATTTATTTGTTGTGGTTTTCCTTTCTGCCACTTGGTGAATGTCACGGTAGAAGCATCACTCCATTCATAATACATCTGAATCTTCTGGTCATTCAGTCCTATCCACAGAAGATCTGTTGGTTCTAAGAACATAAAGCCGTCTTATTTATTTGCCCCCAGTCCAGAGTGCCTAGGATCCTACTGCACACAGCTCTATGGTGCATAGATTTGGAAATGGGAGACCATTTTGAACTGTAGCTCAGTTTGACATGTGCAGCTAGTTACATAAAGATTAATGGAATGCTGAACTACAAATGAGTAGCGCCTAATTGACCAGCATTCGCCAAGCTGCTGCTCTGCAAATATTTTGAGCTGTAACTGTAATCATCCCTGACCATTGGTGATATTGACTGAGGTTGATGGAAGTGCACTAGGTTGTGGAAGGCTATAATAGTCAGTGTCATCTCTCATATTTGACTTGTTTGTGCACCTTAATCACTTCAACAGACTATCGCTCTGTGGTGCTTTTCAATAGGGGAGGGCCTTAGTAACATTGTATAATTGTATGTGGTTAGGGGGAAAACCCCGCCCTCTCTCTTTTACACACACCAAATACCAGGAAAACAGATTTTTCTGGATGTACTCACTGTAGCCTAGCTGAGAAATGACAAAGCTGTATTCTTCAATGTTGTGTATACTTATTAAATCTCCACCTTCCTTTCGACAGGACCATAACGCATTCTTCCATGTCTTAAGGTCTCTGTTAAGGCGGTAACAGTGACCTGCATATGCAGCCCAGCCACCTGGACATTTAATTGGTTTAAAGCCATCTAAAAATAAAACAAATATATCTAAGACTGCATGACTGGATGAGCTTGAAAAATTCTGATCTGCCATTATGTTGTCATTGACTCACTTGTGTGCCAGGACCCTGCGACTCCACAGTTCCCCTAAGGGGGTGAATAGCCAGACAAGACAACAGTATATAGGTTTTATCAGTTAAAATAGGCCACAACTTTATTTGTTACAGATATGAACAATTTGGCACAGGCATTGGGTGAAGCGAGACTACAGCACTCCAGGCTGTCTGCTGGGAGTTATCTAAGGCTAAACCACCACTAGGGGGGCCCTATGACCTACATCAAATAGGGGTAGCCCCCCATGAGTCCTTGTTGGAGGATTGCTATGGCCCTGTCCCCATCTGGGCACCAGACAGAAGCTGCTTCTCCTGGATCCCTTTAACAGGATACTTTCCACCAAGGAGGGGGAGATAGAGTCTATAATCTCCTCTCCAGCCAAGACCAAGGCTTACCCGATGCCTCACAAAGTTGTGAAAGCCTGCCCACAGCCTTTAGACCTTTACTGGTCTTTACTGATAGACAAAATACTCTCAGCCATCTCTGTCCAATCAAACATTTCCCATTGCATATGCCCCTACAAACAGCAAAACCTGTATTACTGTTAGAAATGTAATTTTGGACTCTGGCACCCTCTATACATAATGATGATACAATTACCGTACTTTTCGCACCATAACACTCAGTTTCTCCCCCTAAAAGGTAAAGGGAAATGTGTGTGCGCGTTATGGAGCGAATGCAGGCAGGAGGAGCCGCTCTTGCTGGCTGTTCGGCAGCCTCTCTTCCTCCGCTTGGCTCGCTGAGAAGCCGGCAACAGCTGAGCAACAGCTGAGTGTCGGGAGACAGCCTCTCTTCCTCCTGTCTGCCTGCTCTATGGCTTTTTGGCAAGGTGGGAGAAGGGAGGCAGCTCAGAAGCCGGCAAGAGCTGCACACAGCGTGTAAAAGCCAAGGTGGGGAAAGGGAGACAGCCGCTCTTTCTCAGTGTCTGCCTGCTCTATGGCTCTCTCTTACACAAATGTAAGCGGCTCTTACTCTGCTTTCTTTACAATGAGCCGGAAGGAGGGACAAAGAGGGCATCCCCTTCCGTCCCTCCCCCAGCACCTCACCGGTAAATTCAAACAAAGCGGCTTACAAGGCTCGTGTCCCTGAGTCTCCTCCTCCTCTTTTTGCTCTGGTTCGAGGCAAGGCAGCTGCACAAATGTGAGTTCCCCCTCTCTCTTCCTTCCCTCCCTCCCTCTTCCAACTTCAAAAAATATTGGGGGGACAGCCAGGTAAGCCCCACTCACATACCACAATGGGGGCTGGGGGATGACTCCCTCAAATATTTAATGGGGGGTGAAGGCACCTAGGCCCATAGGAGTTGGCTGCTTTGCCTAGGACAAATGTGAGCTCTCCATCTCTCTTCCCTCCCTCCCTCCCTCCCTCTTCCAACTTCAATAAAATATTGGGGGGGCAGGTACAGGTAAGCCCCATCTCACAGACTGCAATGGATCTCAAGACAAAGTGCATGCACACTGGTACCTTATATGAATGGCAATGCCCATCAGCATGGGGGGAGGATGACTCCCTCAAATATTTAATGGGGGGTGACGGCACCTAGGCCTATAGGAGTTGGCTGCTTTGCCTAGGACAAGTGTGAGCTCCCCCCCTCTTCCTTCATCACTGTATTGGAGATACCATACATTACTGACAGTTCCTTCATTCACGTGGTTACAAAGCACGGATCCACATGGATCCTCAGGAGTTTTGCACTGGGTCACCCCAAATTCACCATCAGATCACATAGCATGTCCATGGCTACAGCTTGCACCAAAAAAATCACGCACCCACTGTTGCCTGGGGCCGCAGTGGTGCAAAAACGTGGTTACAAAGCACGGATCCACATGGCTCCTCAGGATTTTTGCATTGGGCTACCCCAAACTCACCGTCAGATCACATGTCTGTGGCCACAGCATGAACCACAAAAATCATACACCCACTGTTTCGTTTAGAATATTTTTTTCTTGTTTTCCTCCTCTAAAAACTATGTGCGTGTTATGGTTGGAAGCGTGTTATAGAGCGAAAAATACGGTATATAGATATAGGTAAACTTCATTCCCAGTTTATCATCCTACCTGAAGGAATAACAGAAGCATCTAATGAAGAGTTTGCTTTTTTGCAAATGTATGCAAGTTTCTCTTGACACTTATCATTCCCCCACTTGCCATTCTTAGACTGCATTGATCCACAGATTTTTTCTGTTTCTGGGGATGGGCTCCCTTTAAGAAAGAGTGAGACAAGTGATCATTGAGTCCTGTGTTAACACTGCAATACTGCAGTTTGAGTTGATCTTTCACAAAGCAGCCTACAATATTTTAAATTAGCACAAAACCATTTAATATATATATGGCCAGAAACGATAAAGTTGAAACTAACCAGCATAGAACAATAATAAATGAGCCACTTTCCAGTAAATTAACCTCATCCATCCATTGCCCCTTCATCAAGAGCTTTTGAAAAGGCTTCTTTAAAAGTTTGAGTCTGCCGAATCTCTACTGGAATTGCATTCCATAATTGTGGAGCCACCATTTTATCACCATATCTTCAGTCTAATCACCTTTACTGGTGAACAATGAAGCAAACCATCTGAGCTGAAAAATGAGTCCAAATGTGTACCCGCTATGCAAATTGGAAGTGGGTGGGTGTGCATAATCTGTGATCTACCTGATAGCTGGAAATCTCTGTTTGGGTTTAGGTACCTTTTCACTGGATTGTGACTACTGAATTACACCACAATTCCATATTCTATGCAGGAGGAGGGCAATTACATTACTTTAAGAATTATGGCACGAACTGATGTTCTGTTAAGTGTCATTTCCCCTACCACTTCAACACTGTGATGGGAGAATGTGCACTAAAAGATTGCTGTCTCCTACAGAGCTCTTAAAAAACAGAAGAAGCTGAATGGACAGAAAGTGCCAGATCTTCTCAGAATCATGGTACAAGAACTTTAGGGAAAGTTAAACTATTTGGTTTAATCATTACAAGAAGGCTACAAAGAATTGTTTTTAAATGCCGCATGATTATTCAAAACTAATTCCTTTAGATAGTATATTCTGGATAGTCTAACCTCCTGTAAATCCCTTCAAATTTTTGGCACTTGTGCCTGAATATTAGGCAGCAATGTTGTTCAGTATTGATCTGATTTGGCAGATAGTTGTTCACTCACCTGGAGCCCAGTTTAAATATCTGAAAGGGTGGTTGCCAATCCACTGCCATCCACTGTCAAGATCCAAGCTGTTCAGACCAATCCAGTAGTAAGTAGGTATACCATTTATTAATCCTATTCATGGAAAATAAAATCAATTAAACTGTATTATATAGCTAGGAGATGTATATTGATGTCAGACCCCCCCCCCATAAATAGAAATTAATCAGAAAAAACTTTTCATCTGGTATGCCGATACAATGCTTCAACCAGCATCAGTTTCAACCAATGAATTTCTGCTTTTTGTACAGTTTTTGAAGACACATGGGTCTTATGTCTAAAAGTATTGGGAAAGTGAGAGACAATGTAAGATTATGGCTTTTTGTTCACAACAACAACGTCAGAATTGTATTCCACTGATTAAAAGAGAACATAACATGGTGCATACAGCACCAAAATAAATAAATGTAGAGTTTCAAAAGTATTTTACTATATATTCTCCAAGTATATTTTACATTTTTTTTCAACCAAAAGGCACTTTAAAACACCAAAAGAACAATATACCAACAATAGGAAGGTGATGATTTGCACAAAAAAGTCATCTGTGTAAGGCAGCAAATGTACTTTAAGGCTGTGTGTGTACACATCCTAAGATATTCTAGGAGTAGAAAGGCACTTTCCATAATTTTCATGAAATTTATGCTTAGAGCTAAGACAGTATTGACTAATTAGCAAAGTATCACAAGACACTGATTGCCTCTTCAGGTATGCCTTGTTATGTCCTACCTGTCAGGTATGCTTGTTCATGTAAATCGGTGATGCTCAATAATTCTGCATTCTGTTGCTGGCAACTTTTTCTTGCTTGGTACCATGTTAGAGCTGACTGGGAATTGATCTGATAGAGATCCCCTGTCCAATGGTTTCTGGTCCAGAAGAATTCATTATGGTCATCTGTAAGCATTGTTAACTTGAGTGTCAAATCTTCAAATCACCCATAATTAAGCTAATTCTACAGCTGAGATATATTTGATTCTTTAATGATCTAGATTCTTTGAATTTTCCAAAGAATACTCAAAGCATATTCACATATTAGGTGTGGTTATCTACACATACCTAGATTATCTAACCATTTGTGCTTCCCCAGGACCTGGAAACCCTGTGTGCAATCAGGACTTCAGGTTCCAGGATAGTCTTGATGAGTTGGCTTTCTCCCTGTAAACATCCATACCTAACATACCTAATGCATGAATGTACCTGCACCTGTATGGCCAGCACCAGTCCAGAGCTCTTCCCACCTCACTGCTGTTTTGCTTCACCCCATCTCCATTGACACTTCTGCTGGGAGGACACCATGGCCTCCGCCCCACTCACTGCATGAGCCACCACTGGACAGATCTCAAACTGGGAGGGACTCAGGCACAAACACTTAGTTTAACCCACCATCACATAGAGAGACCTATTCCCCATAGAAAGGGAGGCATCTGTTAAAATTTTAGTAGCTCCACTCAAATTGTACCTTCAGGTTCCCCCTCTGTTTTAGTCTTTTTGCCTCTGGAAAACTGCATGCTTTGTTCAACATCAAAACCCAGTTGCCTCTCAGCTGCTCCCCACTGAACAGCTGATGGTTGTGAGGACCAAGGAGTCAGGTGAAATCTGGCTGCAGGCCAGAAGGACCCATGTCTGCTCTATGCTTTGATTTTGGCCTGAACTGGACTACATCCTTATCTCTGTTCCTTTTAGATGAAGAACTGGAGGCTTGATCCTGTAGGGGTCCTGATGTTAATGATAATTCATTTTGTTCTGACTTGCAAAGGAAAAGTTCTTTCCACATTTTCTTTTCTTAAATTGCACAATCTGTAAAGATGAGGCAACAATAACAGCTTCCCTTTCCTTTTGTATGTTAAACATTTCTCTAAGCAGCAAATTACATAGCAGTTATTACATAGTAAAGGCTCAAACAAAACATTGTTAAGTGCTTACCTTTTACTGGACAATATCCACTTAAAGAGTCTCTATTCACATCTGCTGTTGTTCCACACCAAAGTTGTCCATTTTCATCGTCATCTCTTATGCACTTTGCATACCATTTATTCTTATACTTGAATGGAAACACACAGGGGGCTCCAAAGGCATTGCCTTCTATGGTATACAGAGCTAAACGAACATTGGACAGATCATGTTAGGCTGGAATAATTTTGAACACTATTGAGAGGCAAACACAAATAAAGCCGAAATAATGAAGACAAAGCCCTCTATAGGACTCTATGTAAACTCAGATATGCACTGTTTGTGTGTACAGGCTTCCATGTTCACCTCAGTGGAATTTTGAGCATCCATCCCTTTGCATGTACGCAGAATAAATGCATGCAATTCCTCCATTATGTGGAATGAATTGTCAGCCTCTGGTGTCTCCAGACAGGGTTAGGAAAGTAGTGTAGAGGAAGGGTACTAAGATCCCAAAGGTGCCACCACTCAGGTGCCCATCCTGGTTGGTCCAGCTTCTACCTAGCCAAAGCTTGAACCCTCCTGACTGCCCAGCCATCACTTGAGGACATCAACCAGTCAGACCAACAGTCAGCAGCAATCAAGTATTGGGCTCTGTGTGTGAAATCCATAAAAACAACAATATTATAAAACAGTAATATGTATAAAATAAAAAAATTCCTTCCAGTAGCACCTTAAAGACCAACTAAGTTAGTTCTTGGTATGAGCTTTCGTGTGCATGCACATGAAAGCTCATACCAAGAACTAACTTAGTTGGTCTTTAAGGTGCTACTGGAAGGATTTTTTTTATTTTGACTATGGCAGACCAACACGGCTACCTGTCAGTAATATGTATGTTTATATCAGATATATGAAGGTATGTTTAACATCTAAAAGCTATTGTTTGTATGAAGGGGGTATTTTTTAGCTGCTTAATTTTTCAATTTGATCTTTAATTCCCTGACTATATATATAGTTGGTGCTTAAGTTGAGCCACTTTCTTTAGTACTCTGCCTTTAGATCCTATTTTGTCCTTCTGATATAGCTGGAGTCTGGACTGATGGTTATGTGATTTGCATCATACCTATTTTGGGTCCCAGATGTAGGGGATTCAACGTGCTGGAATCAGATACACCAACTGAATATCTAAAGAAAGAGGATTAACTCTCTCATTTTACCTTCATAGCCCTTGGAACACAAGCCGTCTTTCGTTCCATAGATCTTCCAGGTACTCTTGCTGGTGGCTACTTTAGAAAGTATAAGACGACTTTTTTGGCCACCTTCGGGATTTAAAAACAAATCCCCCTGTTTGAGTGCAAGGAGGCTCTCATTTCTGCATTCCCATTTCTGAAGTTCAGTCGTCTCATTACAGGGGGAGAGGGTGAGTGCAACCAGGTTTGACTTGGAAGGCACTGCCAGGCATAATTTCACTGCCATGTTCAAAATCTGGTCGTCGGAAACCCACTTGAAATGTTGCCACTCATTATCCTCATCGCAGTTGACCAGGATGATGGAACGAGATTTCTGAGGTTGTATACAAAGCTTGAGGTTTACATTTTGTATCAGAAAGCTGTCACTTTCTGCAAAATCAAGAGAGGAAAATTTATAGGAACATGGTGACAAAATTCCACATAGCTTCCAACATGGCAACCACTGGCAGGATGATAACACCAAGAGGCAATAAGATTGAAAGAGCAAACAGAGAAACGCCTCTCATGTTGATTCTGCATTTTACAGTGCTGCGTCTTATTTATCAGAGGTCCATAACTTGCTTAATTCCTAGCCTGGACATTGACTTTGACGTCCTTCTTCCAAATCCTGTTTGCAGTTTATTTTATTCTGAATAAGTTTTTAATCATTTGATTAGTCTCAAAATACTGCATTTTTAAACAAAAAACCCATACATTTATAAATAAAGCTTTTAAAAAAATGAATTTTTAAAAAAATATTTCACTCCTTTTGAGTGCCAAACTAGACATGATGCAAGACATCTGAGATTGAATCTTCCTAATTGTTATTTTTAAAATTTATTTATTGCTAAAATAATGGGCTGGGGGCAATTTGGACTGGAGAACAGAGGTGAGCAGGTTCACCTATCCTTCCACATCAGTGCCCTGAAGCTATTTGTCCCCCTGCCACCCACCCCTATCCTGCACTGTACAGGGAATAATATGCTGGCACCAGCATTCTGTGAAAAAATTTCCTCTGCCCCATGGCTAAAAACAGCTTTGGTGGAGGATTTGGACAAATGTGTAGCAGGAAAAAGGTTTAGCTCCTCTTGCCTACCCAAACCATTGATCTCATCCAAATATTCCCCACTTGTCTGCTTTTATTAACACCAAGACATCTTCTATGGCCCACAGTATGTGGTGACCAACTGATTTCCTATTGATTTATGTAATTAAAACCATTTGCTATACTGCCCATCAGTAGGAATTAGTCTGATGGTGATTTCTTTTTTTAAAAAAAAATACACATAAGACATGAGAAATACAGTATCCTAAACGTAGTATCAACAGTCATAAAAAACACCAGGACAAATTCTTACCCAATAGATACAGTAAAAACAGTCATGTAGGCTAACAGCCTGCATGATTATAACACTCCAACCATACCAATAAATAACCTGAGAAATATCACATTATATTCAAGAACAGTAAGGATATGATGCTTTCCTTTCATGAGGAAGAGGTGTAGTTTAGATTTGCTAAAGCGCAAGGAATGCACTCATTGGGATCCTTCACTCTGAAGGAAGGCTCTTTGATCCTGCAGTTTTCTGTTAGCAAAACAGGGAGGAAGGCAATATTTTGGCAATTCCTCATTCCTCCTGCACCATGTATTTCCTCCCAATTTGCTCCAGAGACTTGGGAGACCTCTTGGCACAGCTTGGGAAACACATGAGGAAGGAGGAATGGCAAATATTGTCTCCTGACAAAAGGCTCCACTGGATCAAAGAGCTCTAGGTCAGTGCAAAGGACACCAATGGAAACAACTAAAGATGCCTTTTTTGTGTGTACATAAATATGTCAGATATTCTTCTTGTTTAATATTGTTAAAATGTTATTGTTGATGCATTTCTTATATTTACAGTTCACTTTTATATAGTGAAAAAGAAAGTAACAGGATGCAGAGGCGTGTTGCATGTAGAAAGAACAAATTCTTTCTTGTAACAGTAAAAACTCATGATGTAAATTACATTCAAAATGATGTTGGCTGTGATGTTATTGTAATTTAAACCTGATTTTATTGCTATAAGCAGATTCAATGTTTAATTACTTCTCATTGTATCTCCTGTTGCATGGATTTAACTTTAATGATGCAACATTAACTTCCAGAAGATGATTCAAATGTAAACAGTTAAATTTATTGAAGGTGCACCTTTACTTACTAAAGTAACAATAGTGGAGCTTACCTGGTACTTGAAAAGTCACTTGAATGAGGACCAAGAGATTTAGGAGCAAAAAGGAAGGCATTGGTCACAACCAAACCTACCACACAGATCCCATGGAAAAAAGAAAAATCAGAGTCTGCTGCTTTTCAGTTACTTCTTCATAAATGAGCCAGGCAGAATGAAAATTTCACTTCTGTGTTTGACATGTTATAATGTACACAAAGCCAAATTTTGCAATACTGCAATTTTTTGTCTTTGACAAATGCAGCAGTGGACTTAATCTAAATACAGTATACCGGGGCCAGAAGATCCTCCTGGCAACCTTCAATTTTTTGGGATTTAAAGGGGTCCTTTGACTCTTAAAGGTTGGGAGCCACTGATATAAAAGAAATCTTTCTTGGCTACAGGGAGAAGTCAGCAGGCATCTTCAAGAACTGTAGAATATGTGGAGGGTAGCAGGCTATATAACCCATACATGTACAGGACTCTTACTTCATAACTGCTGACACTTTTTTCTAATGAGAATAGGCAAATAAATATGTTGCACTTCACATTTAATGTCTTATATGGAGCTTCACATTTAGAAGGATTTAAAAAAAACAAAACCACACCCAATAGTTGAAATGCCTTGATGAATTTCTTCATATTTCTGGAGAACTAAATTTCATTTTTACTATTTCTTTAATTTTTTTTATTACTTTTATACCAGACTTTCTAGCTACGGACCTTAAAACCACTCACAAAATTCATATTTTGGTGTAGGTGTACAATGGTGTCCTTGCCTGCCTTTCACTCAACAGCACATTAGCACCTGCCATGATATAGATATGCTGGAACCCAGAGGGCTGACAATGATCAACACAGTATCCTACATTCTTAGAATCATAGTTGTAGAATTGGAAGGGGCCCTGAGGGTCATCTAGTCCAACCCCCTTGCAATGTAGGAATCTCAACAGACAGTTCCCCCATCCAATTTTAAACCACATTGTTTCTAAAAAAAAACATTTTATAGTCAAGGTTGCCACTGACAGCATGGTTGCAGAGGCTCATTTTACTTCTGCTTTTAAAATATATGCTTATTATATATTTATTTATACCCCACCTTTCCCCCCGACAGGACAAAATATATTATCCTTTCTGGGGCAGCAGAAGCTAACTGCATTTTATTCCTGTAGTCATGAAAGTACTACAGTTTAAATGAGTTTAAAATGCAGAATGGCATGTGTTCTTAGTATTTCTCTCTTTTTTTGTAAAATTATGATTGGCAAATGTGTTTGTTTTGATTTGTTTTGCTATAACTAATCAGGAATATGGAAGCAGCTGTAAATAATGGAATAGCCAGGAGTGTGGGGGAGAGATGCTGATTCGGTGCTTCAGAACTGAAGTAATGAAAATTGCAATCTAAAAGGAGGACCCCTTAAGACCAGGGTCTAAACTCAATTAGCTGCACTACTGCTCTTTATCATTCCACATCCAGAAGCAGACTGGAGTGGCAGTTGACTTTTCCTTCAACAGTGGCAATGGACTGGCATCCTGGACTTCACCTTATGCAGCAGGTTAGTTTAGCAGAGTGGGCCAATCTTCCAGTTGGGAAGATGGTGGTCAGGGGGCATAATAATAATAATAATAATAATAATAATAATAATAATAATAATAATACCACCTTTATTGTCATTGTACAACCTGTGTACAATGAAATTAAATTAAGACGAATAGGCAGAGGAATATATTGAGAAAAATTGCACACAAACATCTTTTTGCTCAGAAAACTTCACACTAAAATGATGTTGAATTTTCAGGACCCTGTGAATGCAAATGGGTGGGGAAATGTTGAGAAACGAATTTAAGATGGAAAAATGACAAGCCACAGCCCTCCAACATCTGCCACCTAAGGTGATCAACTGACTTTGCCCAATGGTAGGGCTGGTTTGCTCCCAAGGTCTCCTTCTCATTACAGAACTTTGGCAGAGCAGAACTGTATGTAAAGGTCCTCTTCCCAAAGGACAAGCTTGATTAGACCAAAGGCTTGGCCCTATCTCGTCCAGATTGTGTTCTCAAAATGGTGAAGCCCTATGGGAAGCTCACAAAAAGTGCAACAGCATTCTCCCACTTGCGGGCCCCAGCAGCTGGCATTCTGAGGTCTTCTGCCTCGGATACTGGAAGCAATATAAACATCAGGACTAGAAGCTATGGACAGCCTTCTCCTCCATTGATATCTCCGCCTCCACCTCTGTAGAAACTAATTTGCTGTGCTCTGTGTTCCCCTGCATCATCATGCTGAGTGTTTTTTCTTGTCCTCGCCAGCAGCAGCCAATGCCTATTTCTGGAGCAGGGGCAGGAAATAACGCCAGGGCACGAGCTATAAAGAACAACATGTGCGGAGGAGGTGGGGAGGATCATGGGGCTGCTCTTGTGTCTTGTGCAGTCCAAGTAATGCCTAGCCCCTCGCCCCCTGCCCCAAAGGAGAACTGAAAAAATGTGACTCAAGCAGAAAGAGAAGTGAAAGCGTGCTGTCATGTTCAGAAGTTTCCTAGAAAAAAATGGAAAAATTGTTCAAGTCACTTCTTCATTGCAGACATTGTTACTGTCTGCTCTGGATCCTACTAGATCATTCAGAAGAATTAATTCAGAAAAAAGGAAATGCTATATGAACATCTCATCAGGGATTTCCAGATATGTGAAACCCCTCTGAACACATTGTGTGTGTGTCTAAGTGAGGTCTCCATACACGGACATGAGTTTGTTGTGTATGGATGCTTTGCCCCTGTCCTTTCTGGACATTTATCCCATTGATTGCAACTTTGTCCTGTTGCCTATTGTGCCAAAATTATGTAACTTACATTAATTATGCACGTTCTGGTGGCATTATGTAATTCCACCCCGTTCATTTAATGCAAAGGAAACACAATGCAAATGGATGTAATCAGTTGTCTGTCCTTTGCGGATTGTACACAACAACAGTAGGGAATACTGATCATATTGGCTGGATTGATTTCTGCTCCGGGCGTGGGATAAGTAAGGCAACCTCAGCAATTTCTGTTCCTGTTTCTGGTTTTCTTGTAATTCTATTAACATCCCCTACTGAGTGAAATCTTAATAAGCTGCTTATGTATGTTTTAGTTGTTCCTATTCATTTTTCAATTTCATTTCACTTTTATTTTTGTTTTAAAACTATTGTGTTAGTACTTGGTTATTTTTTTAACCCTGGGCTCCTTTCGGAGGAAAGGTGGGACGAAAATTAATACAAAATAATCTCCAGAGCAATGCAGCCCTTTACTCCAAGATAAATAAGGGGTGAGGTGCAAAGGCAAGGGAGAACTGGCCAGCAAAGGGAATGTGTGAGTCACGGTGAGGCAGTGGCCTCAGGTGGCTGGCTGGGGAACAGTCAGGAGGGGTAGAAGATCTGGGTCCCAAGGAGTGTGCTGCTTGGCTCCTAAGCTTGTTGCCCTCCTCCTCCCTGGCTACTGCCTGCTGCTGCTCCTCCTCAGCTGCCTGCTCCCCTTCCTTCTCCTGAGCTGCGACCTGCTCCTCTCGGGCTTCCTTTTCTCTCCCTGGCCACCTTCAATAGTGGCAGGCAGTGGCTTCGGTGGCAGCGGGGAGGCAGCTTTGGTAGGGAGGGGGGCAGCACCAGCTTCGCCTCAAGCAGCAAAATGTTTCCAACCGGCCCTGTGTATGAGAGAGTGTGAAATGGAGGAGGAACAAGCAGATAACCACGTGGTAAACGGGAAAGGAATGAGAATAGGATACTGACTGGCACTGGAATAAGAGAAAGGGGCACTACCTGTGGTGAATTAATGGAGGAGAGGTTACAGCTGAATAAGAGGGGATTGCCAGCATTACCAAGGATCCAGGAAATAGAGAAGAGAGGAAATAGGGTTGTAAAGTCTGGGGCAGCAAACCAGTGGTAGCCTAAGTGGCAGAAGGATAAATAAGGAAACCTGCCTGGCGTGCTCTGGTCCATGGGGTCACAAAGAGTCGGACACGACTAAACGACTAAACAACAACAAGAAAGTACCCAGGGATGAGATGAACCCTAACCTTGAAAGGGGAAGAGCTCAGCAGGTGGCTCTGAACATAAGCGACTGACTGGGGCTCTGAAGTAAGATAGGAATCTTCACACTTAGTTTTTCAAGTCAAGTAATCTTTAATTTGAAAATATTTCATATAACATTTGTTTTCACTAAGTAATAATCATGTTTACACTGTGACATCATGAGTCTTGTCACAGGAAGTACCACTACATATTGCAGCTTAGAACAATTAATTTCCATCAATGGTCCTGGTGAGCTCAATTTGAGTTACTCCCAGGGAAATGCGTATAGAGTTACACATTTGTTAATCTCCCTCTTTTTCATCCTCACCCATTTCTGAATCTTTATTTGGAAGAATGACTACTTTGTCGTGATACATAGGGTTGTCAATGCTACCAGTGATCTCTTGTCGTCTGCCTCTTCTTTTGTAGAAAACATAGGCTGCTACACCCACACCAATGAGGAGGAGGAAGATAATCGGGAGAACCGCCTTCAGAACTCTGCCATGTGTTGATGCCAGACTGTCTTCTTGCTCTACCAATGAGGAAAAAATGTATTTCATACACACAGAGAGAGCAGTAAGTACTTTATACTATAACCAATGACTATCTCATTGTATGACTAAGAAAGACAGCTGGGTGGTATTTAGGGTTAAGGGATAAATTAATGTCAAACCCACCAAATTCACACTTTCTAAAACAATATGAAAACTGAAAAACAGCCATCTTTAAAAAATTTCAGCTGCCTGAAATTTGTAATCCAGTTATCCTGTGAAGTAATATGTTCAAAAATGCATATACTGGAGTAAGGAGTACAGATATCAGTTAAAATAACATACAAAAATGCATTGTATTTAGCGAAATTGTTTTGTAAAAATGTTTATATTGGGGAAAATTGCACACAAACATGTTTTTGCTCAGAAAAAAAATCACACTAAAATGATGTTGAATTTTCAGAACCCCGTGAATGCAAATGGGTGGGGGAATGATGAGAAATGAATTTAAGATGGAAAAATGAGAAGCTGAAAGAAACCAAACCCAACAGAGTCACACATCCCTGGTGTTGTTTGCTTCACCTAAGCATAGTCTGCTGTGAGCTTACAAACCAAGGAAATGGCCAACTGACGGGGGGAGGGGCAGGGAGGGAAGGAGATGCAAAAGCTGAACTGATGTGGAATCAGAACCTGTGTGTGTATGAGAGCTGCTCTGATTCTCCTTGAAGTAGAAAAAGAAAGGCCCTTTTTAAAAAAGAGTTTTGGCAGGTTCTGAAGGAATCCAACCCAAAAGACATTGGATATTTCAGTGCAGCTGAACGATTCCCAAATGTCAAGGCAATTTGCACTACAACTTTAACAGGATACCATTGTTTTATGGATATGCAGATGAGCGAGGAACTTACCCTCTCCCCCCCCGCCCCACTTTTCACATGCAACACTATTGAATTTTCCATTAAATCAAGATCTCTCTCCCATCCTCCACCTCTCCTGCTTCCTAGTATCTGTTCTTCACCAGAAAAGAGCTGCCATCCTTTCTTCCCCAGTAGAGCCAGCAGAACCAGTTCGTGCCCACATATCTGGTAGGAATTACCCTGAGAGAAGGTTCTGCTGTTGATTTTTGCCTGCCATCCTGCTACAAAAGACATGACTGCTACCGGGGTGGGGATGGGAGTGGCAGCCCTCCAAGCAAAATGACATAATAGTAGTGAAACAACTCAGAATCATTGTGATCAGCATGCCCACCATTCTGAGTAATGACTTGATCTTGATCAGAGAGGTTGTTGCGGCCTCAGTTGCACCATTTATGAGACTTCCATGATTTAGAATAAGGTTACCATTCTCATTACAAATGGGGAGCAAAGAGTGAGAGCTGAGCTGTAGTAGGGGAAATGACCTGATGTCTGCAAGGTCTTTGCAGTGTCCACCTGAATGTCAGCCTGCATTCCTTCCTCTGGCCCCATTAATCTGGATTTACTCTTTTTGATAGAAAATCTTATAAATTGTTTAAGGGAAAAACCCACCTGCTGTTGCCAATGGTAGATGCTTAACACTTTAACTTAGTTATTTTAATAAGAGTCTTACCAGGCATTTTTGAAGGAGCTGTCATCTCTTCAATAACTATAAAACAAAAGATATGCTTGCTGTGTAAATTATAGATATCACAGCAAAATACAAAACCAAAAGTCAGGCATGATTCTTTACTAGTGCTTATTACCAATGCTGATGTTTCAATACAAAACCTGACTATTAAAAAATGTAAAACAAGCATTGAATCTGAAATGTTTAGTGCACTCACCAAATCCCTGTGATAGCAGCATCAAGTATAAACTCAACTTTAAACCTGTCAGTGTGGAAACTATTAAATTATATTCTCTCTTGAAGAAAAGGACTGATTTATAAAAAAACATTATGAATTATAAAAACTCCACAGTTCTAGGGACTGTAAATGATAAAGGGGGAGAACATTTATTATTAGGTATTTATCAAATGTTAATAATATTATTATATTTAAAAGACAGGCTATCATATTATTAGGAGCAAAAAATAAATATGCTTCAGCTTTGGTTCTGTCATCACTTCTGCCATTTATTATTTGGGTGTCAACATTTGGAAGCATCAGTAAGGTCTGCCAGAAGCTGGACAGGCAGTAGGAAGTGACAAAGAGCGGTAAAGACAAAAAGCAGAGCCTCCATTTGATGAAAAGTGGCTTATGCGACATAAAGGATGGTAGACAGTATATGTATGGAGAGATTGCCACAAAGAATGCTGAGAACATGCTAGTAAGGATAGCTTGGGGGGGGATGTTGCTAAAATGCCAAGATAGGAAAAAGTCCTAAGCAGTAGCTCTACTCATCATTAAACTACTATATTGAATCAGAATTATAGGTAAATTAAGTCTAATAACCATTTAAGACTTACTTTTGTTTATTTTACATATATATCCCTTTTCATAGTGGCATGCTTTCCTGAACCACTTCCCATTTTGGCTGTCCATGAAAACACATTTCTCATATTTAAAATGGTATGAGTCAGGATCAATTGTGGGCTTTTCACTGTCCCAATTGACAAAATCCAGTGCAGTGTTATCTTGCCATATCCATTCTCCTATTTATTAAAATAAGTAAATTACATAATGAAATGGAAAACAGTAGAATAATAAGTGTAAGACAATATTAACAAAAACAATAATGTTAGTAGTAGTAGTAGTAGTAATAGTAGTTTGTACCCCTCCTATCTAACTGGGTTCCCCCAGTCACTCTGGGCGGCTTGTAACAAATTATAAAAGCCCAGTGAGACGTCAAACATTAAAAACCGTCCCTATACAGGGCTGCCTTCAGATATGAAAATATGTTTTAAAACTAAACTGACTGCTTTTCCTCTCAAACGTTTGCAGTTTTGAAAATGTGCAAGCTACCACCATTATCATATCAGAACAATGAATGCACTAATGATCTCAGTGATTTTGGGCAGCATTAACCCACCCCCAATACAACGGTGTAGCTATCAGCTTGGGTGCCTGGTGTGGCGCACGCGTCCTGCAGCCGGGGGTGGGGTGAGCTACCATGGGGGCAGGGCAAGCCAAGGCAGGACAGCTGCGTGGAGCCTCTCCGCAGCCTCTCCCTCAGCTTTAGGGTGGCAGAGGCAGTGGGGAGACGCAAGCCCTGCACTGCTCAAAAAAGCAGTGTGGAGCTTGCAGGCAATCCACCTGCCACCTCCCCCTCAGGAGAAACACATGGCTCAGGCACGTTGCAGGCCTTGTGGTGTGCCGCCCAGTGCCCCCACCTCACCTAGCTACCAGTGGCATAGGAAGGGGTGTGTAGTGGGTGCAGAAGTTGTTCTTCTTCTTTTTTTAAGTCTTGTGAGCCCAATTCTTTAAAATTTATTTTAAAAACACATATTTTTGCCATTTTGTCACCCCTCCTCAGTGATGACACCCAGGGCGGACTGTACCTGCCGTACCCTCCTTCCTATGCCACTGCCCCAATGCCCCCAGAGACTTACCATCATTGTGCTCCCCAACATTTGCCTTTTGCTGCTGTCACCCTCCTCTGGAGGAGAGCTTTTGGAACCAGCTATATGCCATCTACCCTTCTGCTCTGACTGTATTTAAGCCTCATTGGAGTGAAGCAAGACCAGCAAAAGAACCTTTATTGTTGTTTTGCTTTGTGTGTTGGTACTTAAGCCTTTTGTAATATTGAATTTATTCTATGTTTGCCAAATTGTTCCTTTTTTGTTTTTTTGAATTTACTGACATGTTCTGCATTTTGTATATTCGAATTTCCAATGCTTTGCATTTCAAGATTTTGAATGTTTGCTGTAAGCTGCTTTGGACACACCTCATTGTGGGAAAGCGCCATATAAGTGGTCCCCATACTACCAAGTTCAAGATTCTTATGTTGATACACAAAACCCTGAACAACTTGGGTCCAGGATACCTTAAGGTCTGAGGCCTCATATCTCAGTTCAAAGGACTTCAGCAGAGATATGGGACAATAATTCCTGTTTGATTTAGTTCAGCATGTCTTCTGAGAGATAACAGAGTCTAAATCAAGTCTTAGAAGGAGCACTTAAAGGAGCTGGGTGAAGGAATGATTGCCGGGTGTGGAGCACACTTCCATCCTCAGACAAACCGCAGCTGTCTAAACATCATGCCCTCTATCTAACCTTTTACTTTCTTAGTAGTCTGCCGTGCCCTGTCTGTGACCTTTGTCTCCTTCGTCATACATTGTTCAAGGGGAAAGTGACGCGGTGGAAACAGGTGCCAAAATAACTTTGTACTACCCCTCAATCTTGGGATTGGAAGATGTGTAAAGGTCACAGTCCAAAATGTATCTGACTGGTTTTGCATATTGTGCTAATAAAAAGAGCCTCGGCAGAGCTAGCTGGCAGCTTGCTTATGCACAGCTCACCTGCATTACCAACTCCTGCCTCGTGTCCTTCACTTCAACTGGGTATGTTTATATTCCCAATATGCCCAGAGGGACATCTGGGGCAGATAGCAGAGCAATAATCAAACTAAAAGGGATGTGATTAGGGACAGGGCTTAAAGATTTGAAAGGAGGTTTGCTTCCTTTATTACCATTTACTATCTAGTTGAAATTCTTGTTGATTGCTATCATTTAGATGCTCAAAGAACTTGACCAAGCAGACCTTTTTTGGCATCTTTTTTGGGTAAACTGATTTTTTGCCACATTTTATGTAGCTGCCCCCTTTCACATATAACCCTTTTATTATTCCCAGTGGAGTTTGGTTGGATGCAGGTATTTGAATTTCCAGACAGCTCTCTTCCATGGCTTGTGATAGGAGATGAGTAAAGAACGGGGGGTGGGGGTGGGGGAGCAAATCATCTCACTTTTCAGGGGGTAATAAGATAGTGCACATGCCATGAAAGAACTCACAGAAAATTGGTGAATTTCCTGAATGTATGCCAAGCAGACTCATAAATACAAGGTGATGTGAATTTGCTAGTATCATTTGCTTGTGCTAACAGTTATTCCTGCTGAGCTCTTTTACTTCCAAAAACCAAAATGAAAATGAAATGCCATATGTTTGAACATATTTTTGCATTAATAATATATTATACATTAAATATTGAATGTTAAACAGTCACCATCGTTATTTCTGAACATTCCAATCCAATACTCATCACGAAATAATTGTTGAGTGTGATCCATCAAAAAATGCAGTTCAGCTAAATCTACTATCGAAGTCAAGGTGGCACCTAAGATACAGAAGAGGAGTAAAGTTAGCTCATTAAAAAGTTGTCTTCCCCTTGAAAAATATGAGACTGCCTAACAGAGTATGACCAATGATTCACTGTGCAGTACTGGCAACAATATAAGGTTCTAGATACCTTAGAGAAAGTGTATATCTTTTTCTTTCAAATGATTGTAATTGCTATCCTATTGCATAATGTTGTAGTAGAAAAGAATAATTGTAACCTAGCTCCTTTCCCCAATAATAATAGTTAAGAAAAACTTTTAAGGACACTGTATTTCACTGTGTAATGGTCACATTTTTGGTGCCGCTTTTTTCCATTCCAAAAGGGTATGTGTGCAACTATTACACAGGGAAATACAAAAGTGTGACCATTATGCGAAGGAAAAAATGGGGACAACAGCAGATGGATCTGAGGAGCTGGGCCGATGGCATGGGGAGGGCAAGCACGAGCTGGAGACAAAATAACTGTTGTTATCGGGACCATGGGGAGAGAAAACACAGAGAAAGACACTAGCATACCTTTCTGTAAAAAGCGAAGCCCCTCCTTGTGCATATAATAAATAATAATAGTAATAATAATAAACTGCCCATCTGGCAGGGCCTCCCCAGCCACCCGGGGCATATGTTCCATTGCCCAGCCTACTGATGTGCAGCAGCATCGCTCATCTATCAGAATCTCTATGGTGAACAATAGTCACCGCTCTATGCTTTGAATTGCAAGAGCGGAACAGCCATTCAAATTTAGACAGGAAGTTCCAGTAAGGAGCGCCATGGGAACAGCAACTGAGTGGTGACAGCAGTGCCTGTGGCCAAGCCTGCCAGTGCCCGCCGTATCTCCCTCAGCCCACATGTCCCAGCCATCCCCAGCATCGGTTCCCACTGAAACAGTGATAAAAAAGCAGCAGGAGGAAAGTGGGAAGAAACATTCCCACTCGCTCCACTCCTGCTAGGAGCTCATGGCCAAGCTGGCGAGGTATGAGGGAAACAGGGGTGGCGGCAGCTGGAGGAGGAAAGGAAGAGGCCTCAGGCCTAGAGGAGCCTCAGAAGTAGTTACCCAGCGATTATTATGCAAGGAATGCTCTGGGACCATTTTCGGGGTCCAAAAAAGGGGATGCGACTATTATGCGGTGGTGACCATTATGTGGTGAAATGCGGTAATACTATCAAACATTTCTCTCATCTTATCTCACTATACATGATAAAGCTATTTTAGCCATCTCACCCTTTGCTTTTTCCTCTAAGACTAATTGCAGTTGTTAACAGTCATCAACAGGTTTACCAGACCTATCAGCCAACCACCCATTCCCACCACTCTTCTGAGTCATAGCCCTCCCCGCCCTCTCACTATATATAAGGGCCTGGTGACTTCTGTTTCAGTGTATCTGAAGAAGTGTGCATGCACACAAAAGCTCATACCAATAACAAACTTAGTCTCTAAAGTGCTACTGGAAGGATTTTTATTTTATTTAAAATGAATGTCATTTTTGCAAGTTAGATGGTTCACAAATCCTGAACTCCAATACTTAAAACATATTTCACTCTGTATTTCTAACTGCACATAAAAGGAAAATAGCCACACAGTTCTTTAGTGTCAGCCCATTAACTGTATATGTTTGGTAATTTATTACATTTATTACATTTTCATCATACATTACCTCCAATGAGAGTTTACGATGAGACGCTGGGCTCATCATGTTTCCCAATTTATCCTTGCAACTGAGATATACTAAGCTGAAAGCCCCATGGTAATCTAGTGAGCTTTCTGGGTGAGCAGGAATTTGAGCTTCTGCCTCTCTTGTCAAAGTCCAGGGCTAAAATCCCATATCTACATAGGCATCTATAAGTGCCATTGAACTCAATGGGACTTACTTCTGGAGAGAAGTATAGGAGAGAACTGCAGTGCAGGTAATCACCATACCACACTGGCTTTCCGTACTAACTAGAATGGAAAATTCATGTTGTGATCTAATTCAAAATGATACCCACCTAACTGAGCACATTTGAAGAAAGCTGCTGGCCATTCATACCAACCAGAGTAGAATTGATAGCAATGAGCCCGAAAAGGTACCCAAGCTTTCCCATCTTCTTTTGATGCAGGGCATCTTCCTGGGAGCTGCGGCTCCTCAGTTGGGATTGTACCTATTACGGAGAACATATTTTTCTTTCAAAAAAGAGAACAGGCATCTTAGAAATCTATAAACACTAGCGATGTGCATAAGGTTCAGAGAAATCATGAATCATGAAGCAAAGCACGATATCTCAGAGAGAACTTAGGCTCATAAATGTGAAATGGGATCTGTATGAATTTGCACATGTCAAAGCAGGGAACCCCCACTGTGCAATCCAGACATTTAAATGAACTGCTACAGACAGGTGCCTACTACAGTGGTACCTCAGGTTAAGTACTTAATTCATTCCGGAGGTCCATTCTTAACCTGAAACTGTTCTTAACCTGAAGCACCACTTTGGCTAATGGGGCCTCCTGCTGCTGCTGCGCCACCAGAGCACGATTCTTGTTCTCATCCTGAAGCAAAGTTCTTAACCTGAGGTACTATTTCTGGGTTAGCGGAGTCTGTAACCTGAAGCGTATGTAACCCAAGGTACCACTGTAATGCCTTTAGCGCAGAGGTTTTCTACCTTTTTGAGTCCATGTCTCCACTGACCAAGTACATTCTTTCTGTGGCAGCCCTGTGGGGGCGCAGGATCCCAGTTATGTCACCCCTTGCCTGCAGAGCTGGCAGCCTCTCACCCTTTTTCAGTGTTCCCTCAGCCTCCTCTCCTCTCCCCTCTCTCCTTGGGAGTCCTCTGGGCAGCAGCTGCCAACATCCCTGTTCTCTGAGCCATCACCACGCCCTGCCCCCAAGAGAGGTGCCTCCTCACACCCCCACAGGGGCCTGGGAAGTGGGTGCCCCCAGGCTTAGTGGCCCAGTGGAGACTGGCCAAAGTTTAACGTGAGGCCAGCACCTTACCTTGGGAAGCAGCAGTGGCAGCACCGGGCCCTCAGCTCCCAGGCAGGCCTTGCACACAGCATGCATAAGAAAGGCCAGCGCAACACCTGCCCGCCCAGCCTCACACTTGCCTGTCCATTCCCAACAGCAAGGGCTGGCACCTGCTGGACTGGCTGGCTGGGCTCCCTCACCCAATTGCTTGTTTACTCCAAGGCCGGCTCAGTTCCTGGCAACCCTCACCCCCTGGCCAGCCCCAGAGGCATGATTCGCCTGGGGAGCTTGTAGCCAGGGCTGCTGCAGCAAACAGCTGCACAAGCCTTTGGGAGGCAGAGACTTGAAAGGGCATCAGAAGAGGGAGGGAAGAAAAGAGGGACATTGACCAGTGATGCCTGCAACGCCCCTGACCATCATCCAAGGCACCCCAGGGTGCCACGACGCAATGGTTGAAAGCCACTGCTTTAGTGTACCAGGATGCCAGAGTCAGATAATGTCAGAAGGGAGAGCAAACACCAGAGTGAAGTGGCGACTAGGAGAGAGAGCTCTGTTGTGATTGACAGGTCAAGCTCTTTAATCAGAGAAGATGGTTTTACATGGAAAGCCAATCCTTTAGTTTTTCCATCCCTTAAAATCTAAATATTTATTTTTATTTGTTTAATCAAAAACATATAATTCTGTAACATCTAGGAAGTAAAGAAACAAAGAAGAAAGTACAAGAGAATTTTAAATTGAACACACACACCAAAGGGACAAATTTAAATTGTTACATTCACAATTCCTGTCAATAATTTTTTTTAAAAAAATAGTATTGAAGGGTAGTAACATGTCATTTTTAGACATTTGCAAAAAAGATGCGTATTTCCACCTATGGTGGGAGTGTAATCCTCTGGCAGCTTTTTGGAAGACAGTGTTTCCAGAAATTAATTTAATAACATAGCAAGGACTGATAGCAATTCCCTCACTGGCATTCCTGGAGATGGGCCAAATGAAGATGGGTTGAATAAAGAATTGATTCTGTATTTCTTGTTAGCTGCCAGGATGGTTATTGTTAAAAAAAAGAGGAAATATTTAGAAGGTTAAAAAATCAGCTTTAAAAGTACCTAGAAAACAGCCCCTGGACTGATAGCAGGTTTCTTACCCAGAGACTTCCATGTTTCCCATATTCAGGCCAATTTGTCCACAAAACACTAGGGGAGATTAACCATTTCTTTTTTTATCCACCCGAACTGTAACAGCTGCCACTATCCTTCTGCAGTTATTGTTCTGCAATGTGACAGGATTCCTACCCTCAGGGTGGGTGAACCTTACCAACAAATTTATGTCCCAAATAAACATAAAACAGTTGTAGGCATTTTCTCTCTCTCCCCTCATCCCATTTTTAAAAGCAAACTTTAATCAAGGTATTTAGCGTAAAAACCCCTGGACCAATTGGTTTATAATTTGGCAGACTTTATCCATGCTCTTACCATGCTGGCAAATGTCGGCCACTACTGTCATTTTTAAAATTCAGAATAGTGAACAGAAGTGAAGGTAGGGGGAAGAGAACTCCACCCCTCAAGCTGAATTGGACAGTCAGGGAATTGGCCTGAGCAGAATCAGGTGATTTTATAAAGCAACACCTAGAATCTGAAATACACACCCACATGGTGGGTGTGGGTGTGGAGAAATAATGAGACACTTAGCCGCAATCTGGATGAAGATGGTTACTGTGGTCAGAATTGTATATTCTGAAAGTAGAATAAATTTGTTTAACAAGGCTCAGTTCACCATTTGATCAGTCTGCACGGTTTAGTAGAACACAATTTTGTTGTATCCTTAGTGGCAAGCCATATCCTTAAGCATGTGGTTAGACAATCTGCTTCAGTATCAATCTCATTCAATGGGATTGAATAAGCATCAATGGAAATTATTTATAAGTATTGTTGTTGTTATATTTTTCTACCCTTCCTCTCACAAGAGGGTAGGGCAGCTAATTACAAAGATACAACAGTAAAAAAACTCAAGGAGAAAGACCATTCGGGAAGGGGGATTTCAAAGCAGGAAAAAGATCCCCTACTTCATTACCCCTCCTTCCTTTGGAAGCTAGTTGTAGCTTCCGTTCTATTTTTGTTTGTTTATTATTCTAACCTGGTGGATTAAATAGTAACTTTTTACTCATTTATTCCTTACAAAATAGTCAAAAGTGCCAAGAGCACATATCTCAGTACTGTGCTCAAATGGAGACTTTATTGGAGTTAGAAAGTAATGTTCCACATGAAAACAGATACTTCCTTTGCTTACCAGTATACTGCTCACAGGCAGAAAAGTAGGTTTCATTGCAAGCTCCTGTTTTCCAATGACCCTCAAGGTCCATGAAGACACAGGCTGTTTTCTGCGTTGGTTCTTCAGGTGCCCAATTAGTATATGCCAGTCTCCGGTTGTTTATCCATGTGTAGTGCCCACCAGTCTAAAATCCAAATGCACATGGAACAATACATGCTGGTTTAGAAAAATCTTTGTTTCCCACAACATGAATTCTGCATCATTTATTTCCCCCTTTCATTTCACTTGCACATACACTCAATAGAATCAGAGAATTGCATAGAGTTGGAAGAGGCCCAACGGCTCAGCTAGCCCAACCCCTGCAATGCAGAAATCACAGCTGATTTCTCCTACCCTCCAGAGCAAGAAAACAAGCTTGCCCCACCCTTTCCGTGTGACAGCTCTTTGGATATCTGAAGCTAGCTATCATATCACCTCTCAGTCTTCTCTCCTCCAGGCTAAACATACCCAACTCTCTAAATTGTTTCTCATAAGATATGGTTCCAGGCCCTTGATCCTCTTGGTCACACTCCTCTGTACATGTTCCAGCTTGTCAATATCCTTCTTAAACTGTGGTGTTATTCCATCACTGGTATCCCACCTGGATTGATTGCCACAGCACACAAGAGCCTCAAACTTGGCTTGATTGGCCAAGTTCTTACCATATTGCTGTTTAGACCAATCCACACAGGCTCTCCATATTTCAACACCCACAGCCATAGGAATGATTGAATGTAGGGATTCCAAATGCTGGCAAGCTCTGAGTGTTCTGAATTACATTTTCCCCTGGCCTCTTCCCAAGTCATTTTGGGAGCAATGAAAGAGTAGCTGCTATTCCCAAAAGGGATATGGCGAAAGGCTGGAGCCATTGTTTCGGGCTGTGATAACGCAGGATCTATAGGAAAGCAATCAAGAGAAAATACAAAGTCCAGATTAGACTTTATATGTTACAAATATTTTATTTCACTGGATACTAAAATTTTGTAATATTGTTATAACATACATCTTAATATCTTAAAGTTACTAAAAATTGGCAATGAAACATTTAAAAACCTTGAAAATCAACATTTTAAATGTCAACAAAAACATTCTAGTTCTAGTTCAAGATGACACAGATAAGGCATCAAAATATATTTCCTTTATAGTCTCAATAGAAGCAAACCAAATTCCCAACATGTAGTCAACAGGCCCTTTTGAAACACATTCATTTCTTCACAGAGACTTCAAGAAACTATTCTTCAGTTAGCTTCCTATAATAAACCTCTGTTCAGTCATTCAAGGTGGGTTCAAGAAATACACTTAGGAGGACAGCTGTACACATGGAGTTCTGTTCTTCTGGTCAAATGAACTTGCACAGATTATGGGAGAATCCTATCATGTTGAATATGGTTAGATATTATGACACAGAAATAGAACTCAATTTATGCCTCTTTCAGTCCTATTTCAGGGGTGAAAAGCCAAGTTATATCTCAGCAGGTGCACATCTGAGGCTCTCTCTCATAAGAGTTCATTTCTATGCACCTATAAGATATAGTTGTCACAACTGCAGTTTTTTCTTTATACAGCTCATTGTTGAATCTCTAATACAAAGACAGGTGGCCATCTAATTTTTATTTATGAACAAAATGATATGACATAGAAAACTGCCTTTGGTCTCCATAAGTCAATCTGATTTACATACTATTTTAATAATAATAATAATATTTTTTTATTTATATCCCGCCCTCCCCAGCCGAAGCCGGGCACAGGGCGGCTAACAACAATAAAATAGTGCAACATTCTAAAAACATTTCATTATAAAAATTAATTAAAATCAAATTGATGGCAACCGTTAAGCTAAAGTTCTGTGAAGATTGCCAAAGGAGGGAGTCAGGCTGCGCCCTGACCAAAGGCCTGGTGGAACAGCTCTGTCTTGCAGGCCCTGCGGAAAGATGTCAAGTCCCGCAGGGCCCTAGTCTCTTGTGACAGAGTGTTCCACCAGATTGGAGCCACAGCCGAAAAAGCCCTGGCTCTAGTTGAGGCCAGCCTAACCTCTCTGTGGCCTGGGACCTTCAAGATGTTTTTATTTGAAGACCGTAAGTTTCTCTGTGGGACATACCAGGAGAGGCGGTCCCGTAGGTACGAGGGTCCTAGGCCGTATAGGGCTTTAAAGGTTAAAACCAGCACCTTAAACCTGATCCTGTACTCCAGCGGGAGCCAGTGCAGCTGGTATAGCACCGGGTGAATTTTCTGTTACTTTTCTTCTAAAAACATACCAGTGTTTCTTTGGCAGATTTTCCACTTACCTTAAGTCCCCTGGGAGTGATGGTTTGTGGCCTGGCACGACCACAGCTGAGCTGGGCACCTTCTTCCTGTCCCACACATCCGTTGGGGGACAAAATCGTCCTCCTGTGGTCATGCGAGTTGGTGGGAGCCTGTCTGTTTAATGGGACTATGACACGCAGGCTAGTGGGTATGGCCATGTCATTCATAAAGGGGCGCCACGATTGTGGTTCCTGGCTTGTTTGCCACTAGATCCCGTACCCTTATTCCCTATGTATCAGCCTCTGGTCCTGCCTGGAGGTAAGTGGGCAGGCCATGCTCAAGATCCAGCTATGGAGATTCTCCATCATTCTATTTGGCGCTACGTAGGAATTTTTATTGCTGATGAACTGGGCCTGTCTAGAGGTTTCTGCCTACCTCGTGACAGTGATCACCAACTGTCACAACTTTATGGTGGGTAAAGCATTGGGTTGGATCCTTAGCCTGGAGGGGACAGTGTTGGGGACCCCACACCCTCCTGCTAAAAAGATTTGGTACCCCAATAAAGGAGGGGATAGTAGCCAGATGGGGGCTGATGGGCCATGACACCTGTCCCGAGCTGATGGATCACTCTGTTGGGCAGGCACCCCTAAACTCAGCCCTCCAGATGTTTTGGGACTACAACTCCCATCATCCCTAGCTAGCAGGACCAGTGGTCAGGGATAATGGGAATTATAGTCCCAAAACATCTGGAGGGCCGAGTTTGGGGGTGTCTGTCATAGGGTGAACCTTAATCCAAGTTCGACCAAGCCAAAAAGAAAAAATCAGCAGTCTGACTAGTTGATTTAGGATACATACCCAATGCCTACACCAAAAATTGCTTAACCTGTAATCAATAATCATCTTGCAAACATCCGTAATCAATAAAGTTAAAATGTACCAGTGTTTCTTTGGCAGATGTAGCTTTTCTTGTCAGAACATGGTCCATTTCTCCACCTTCCTGCCATCATTAGAGGCTCATGCATAATAAAAACACAGTCTCCCTAAGGAATAAAAACACTTACATTGTGTAGGGGGCAATCCTTTTGTCATAGATTTTTCTTAAGAGCCCTCCTTTTGTACTTCTCAAACTAGATGAAAACAGTATCCTATCTTTTTAGAAATAAGTTTGCAGATGGATAGTTCTCATCACTGATAGCTCTCATCACTCATCACTTCTCATCACTGTCTTGCCCAACCCAGCCAAGAAACAGCCTCCACCACTGAATTAAATATCTAAGGTGGGGCTGGCCCCATCGTATCCTGGGATCAAAGGGAGTTAGTGGAGTCCAACAAACACCCTGAGATTGCTGCAACTAAGGGTGCCTGTGAATTCACGATACCTGATGAAAGCTAACAGATCATACAACTCAACACAATCCAGACTACACAATTGCTTGTGTGATTCCAGGATCAGATGGTGCCAAGTCCACAGCAAACCCTAGGCTAAAGGTGCACTGCATGTCTGGCAACACAAGGCCTCCCATCTCTGCACCCTACTCAGGGGTAAGGCATCTTTTAATGATGCATGCTCTGGATGAGGGCCCTGTTGAAGTTTACAAGAAGTAGGGTAGTCAGCAGGGCCAGCTATAAAACTGCTCACATGATGCCTGACTCTTCCTGATACAATACTGTTTCCAACAAGCAGCTTGGCTTCAAACACTCTTCCTGCAGGACAATTCATCCACCTCACCTTTAAGTTCAAGTCTTGGCAGAAATAGTACATTACCACTGAGTACCCAGTGTGATAAATTTCCGCACAAGCTCCTCCACAAGAGGGAGTCCATGTATCAGAGTGAGGATTCAGGACACTTCCTGAAAACTAGTCTTGGGAAAAAATAAAATGGCAGCCAGGCTTAAATGTAGAGTTTAAATGTAGCGGGGGGGGGGAGCTGGTTAATCACCTGATGCCACAATGGCATCAGGGGTCAAGGTACTTGAAAGTCAGCTGATTGCCAGGATTTCAACATGTAGTGCTTCAGAAGTCCATCCTCCTTTCTTCCTGCTCTAATGACACCAGGTGATTGGCATGTGGGTGTAGCCTTGGCAGAAGACTGACCACAGCTTTTTAAGGAAAGGGTTGTCAGGTGTGAGCATCAAAGGGGAGCAGTAACTCTACCTAGACAGTGGGTGGTATTCTAATAACTCATCCCACCAGCACACTGACAGGACAATATTTTAAATGCTACAATAGAAGCCATCTCAGATTCTTGCAACTTTCTCAGCATGTTTCTGAATCCTTGTAAGACCTAATATAAGTGATTGCTATTTGAGAAAGATGTGGCAGCACCTACCGGTCTGAAGATCAAGGAAAGTGTGTATGGAAATGGGTGAGATGCCCTTCAGAATGTCTGAATTCCCCAACTCAGTAGGAAATGTACAATTGAAATGAATGGCAATGCTTCAGTGGGTTTTGGGGAGGAAGGTGTTAACTCTAACTAGGAAACTAAGCATTGACAGATTATCTTCAAATCTTTCATCCACTGGCAGAATGCAAACAGAATAAAAATGTCCAGAGAGAGTTGAGGGGAAGTTTCCAACCCTCCAGACCGAATTTAATTGACACAATTAAAGCAACATGCCTTATTTGGCATATAAGTTGTTTCACACCAACTTCTATAAAGGCTCTTCAGAATCTGTTTACAACTCTACTGCCTACTTTTGATACAAATGCAAAGGTACCCCTGACCAATAGGTCCAGTTGCGGACGACTCTGGGGTTGTGGAGCTCATTTTGATTTACTGGCCGAGGGAGTAATGTGCCCAGCATGACTTAGTCGCTTCTGGCGATCCAGAGCAGGGTACGGAAACGCCGTTTACCCCACCGAGGCAGTACCTATTTATCTACTTGCACTTCGACGTTCTTTTGAACTGCTAGGTTGGCAGGAGCAGGGACCGAGCAACGGGAGCTCACCCCGTTGCGGGGATTCGAACCAACAACCTTCTGATCGGCAAGCCCAAGAGGCTCAGTGGTTTAGACCACAGTGCCACCCGCATCCCTGCCTATTTTTGATACTTCAGCACTAAAAGATAAACTAAGTAGATGCCCCTCAAAGTAGGTGGGGGGCAGAAGAGAGATATATATAATTGGGGTTGCTAATGCTGAGAAGGCGTTCCAGGAATAGAATATAGGATACATTTCTCATCTTGGGGGAGGGCGAGAGATGAAAGCCTTTGCAGGCAGGACTTACATTGTAATTGGGAAAATTTCGGGCCCAGTTTGTAAAGTAGACTCCACTTCCACTTGTCCATACAAATCTGTGCCTAGAACTACAACCATTCAGTCCAATCCAAGGGTCAGTTGCAGCACTATGTAATTGCACCATAAGGAACGCTAAAAAAAACAAAAAAACAAAAAATGACTAAAACATAAAAAATTCACCATGGTGGATTTCACCACCATGACCAATAAGTAACCAATACCATGAACTGATATATTTTGTATACAAAAAACCTATAAAGTTTGATTAATTCAGGAGTTTCTACCACAGTGCCCCTCAGGTATTATTGACTGCATCTGCCACCATTCCTGTCCATTTGCTATGTTTGCTGGAGCTAACAGGAGTTTTAGTCCATCAGATTCCAGACACCCTGCCTTAAGGTAACAAAAAGGAGCAACTAATCCAGCACAAGCCCTTCTGCACCTGGAAAATGCAACAATAGGCCAAAATTACTACAAAAAGCTTTCAGCTTAGGAAGGGTCTAGAGCTGAATTGGAAGATCATAGAAGAAGGACAGATTGTGAAGCTGAGGCTCCAATACTTTGGCCACTTCATGAGATGAGAAGACTCCCTGGAAAAGACCCTGATGTTGGGAAAGATGGAGGGCACAAGGAGAAGGGGACGACAGAGGACGAGATGGTTGGATAGTGTTCTTGAAGCTACCAGCATGAGTTTGACCAAACTGCGGGAGGCAGTGGAAGACAGGAGTGCCTGGCGTGCTCTGGTCCATGGGTTCCCAAAGAGTCAGACACGACTAAACGACTAAACAACAACAGAAGAAGCAAGGCCAGGATTTTACCAGAGGTTTATGGATGCTTATTGTTTGTTTGCAGATAGTTCCCTTGTTGATATTATCTTGTATCTATTGCAGTTGTCATTGCATTATCACCCTATTCATTGTTTTATTATTGCACTTTCCTGGTTAGCAGCTCCTCCATGTGTCCTGCAGTTTCTCAAGTTACCAGAGTGGCAAGGAGCCACCTGTAACAGTTTCTCTGGCATGAAAGTAACTAGAACCAAGGCTCCTGAACTTGCAAAACATTAAGCCTATAAGAACAACATGTTTTAAAAGCAATGACTGCACCTTGTGTTTCTTTGTTTGGTATGCTAGCCAGATTTCCTCCGGATTCTTTGCAATCAAGTCGTGCTTCGTGCCAGTTTTTCCTCTCTTCTTCATTCAAACCTAATAGTTTGAAGCACTGTGAAGAAAAATAAAGAGCTGTGGTATCCACTTTCTTTTAGAAATAAATGTCAGAAAACTAATGATTGAAAACTGCATTTTATTGCTTTTAATTTGATGCTTTGGATGATGTCATTGCCTTTTAAATGTTTTGGTATTGTTTTTTCTACAGCCAGCTCTGCTATGCAAGAAGATGTGATTGCCTGCATCAGATGAATGAACGCCTACACTTTTCAAATTGTAGGAGCAGTATAGGAGGGAAGCATTTGAGCTTCTCTTTGAGAAGAATATAACCTGTTTCCCCCCTAAGAGTGTCATTTAATAAAAATTAACATAACCAAATTCTGAAAATTTAGTTTGAATACCATTTAACTGCTCTTTTGGGTAGCTGATACATAACCAAACTTTAAAAATACCACCTCTTATTTTAAAATCTGGCACTTCTATTTTGCAGCACAGCAGCCCTTTTCAGTCCTTATAGACGTGGGGCGGTGGAAGTGGGGTGGCGGGGAGAGATGTGTAATCATGATGGGAAATTTAACCCCTGAGCTACGTGCACATTCATGTTAACCTCTATAAAGAGCCCTTGCATAGAACTGTGGAAATGGAGAGCAATCACTGCATATTCAAAAGCCCTGGGAAAACATTCACTGTATGTGCTATAATAACTGAAAAGGGGCAATATACCAGTATATTGGAAATCACTTTCTTAGTTACCTTTTTATCAAAGAAAAGCCAGCCATCTGCACAGCCTCCAACAGGTGCAGGCGTTGTGGGAGCAGCAGCTGAACGGACAGAACTCTTATCCCTTTCGCAGATGAATCTGTACTCAGCACCACAGTTTATGTCATTCCATAAGCCTGAATAGAGAAGTTTTGTGTTGATCAGTAAGATTAAATCACTCCCAAATGAAAAATAATCAACAGCCGTTCAAGGATGCATTACAAATAAAGGCTTGATAGCAACTACTACTACTACTGTACTGGAAATAGAGCTGGCAGGTCAACACACTGCCCTTGATTGTTGTGGTATATATACCACTTATGCCAGTACACAATCTGAAGGCACATGGTACAATAACTTTTCTGAACTTAAGCTGGTCTCAGTCTGATCAATGTGCTTCAAAGGGAGGCTGTCCATGAACTGTATGTTGCATAAGTTCCATGTTGGAAGACAGTGGGGCTTATGGAGAAATGTAACAATAAAATAAAATACTGTAAGCAGTTTTTCACAATTTGAACTACTTACAGTTCCAATGTTATTAAAAATAAGCAATCTTTAATGTACCGTATTTTTCGCCCTATAGGATGCACTTTCCCCCCTCCAAAAATGAAGGGGAAATGTGTGTGTGTCCTATGGGGCGAATGCAGGCTTTCGCTGAAGCCTGGAGAGCGAGAGGCGTTGGTGCGCACCGACCCCTCTCGCTCTCCACGCTTCAGGAAGCTATCCGCAAGCCTTGCGCGCCTGGCGGGAGGTCCCGCCGGGCGCGCAAGGCTTGTGGGCAGCACCCTGCAGCCCGCAGCACGGGGCGGCCTCCGGAGGACGCCCCGTGCTTTGGACAGGTGTCCGCAAGCTTTGCGCGCCCGGCGGGAGGTCCCGCGGGCTCGCAAGGCTTGCAGGCAGCAGCCTGGAGCCCGAAGCACAGGGCGCCCTCCGGAGGGTGCCCCGTGCTTCCAGCAGGTTCCGCAAGCCTTGCGAGCCCAGCGGGAGTTGCCGCCGGGCTCGCAAGGCTTGCGGATAACAGCCTGCTCTGGGGGCTGGGGTCGGGGGAAGCTCCGGCTTCCCCCGCACCAGCCCCGCGGCTGGGGGGGGAATAATTTTTTTTATTCATTCCCCCCAAAAAAACGAGGTGCGCCCTATGGGCCAGTGCGCCCTATAGGGCGAAAAATACGGTATATGTCTGTATAGCATCTCCCCAAATCTCTTTTGTTGTATACACTTGCTTATGTGATACAAATATAACGCCCATCCACATGGTAGTTTAGTGTGGATTTGCAGCTGCCTTGATTTTTTGGATGTCACCCACTTGGCGTCTTCTCCATTCAACTGGCAGCTTGTTTCTCCATACTCCACATTGGATCACATGCGTGTAGCCAAAGGGTGCAGGGTGGGTGGGGCAGCACACAATATTGTGCAACTATCTGGATGTTACATTATTTGTTTTATGTTTGTTTTTGGAACAAGTTCTGTTAGTAAAGATTTTGAATCATATTTTTGGATTGGACTCTTTTTTATTTCAAGAAGAGCCAGTTTATATTCACCCTCTTGCTTCAAAATGAGCAATATTAATAACTGCAATATGTTGTGTTCAAAGCAAAGTAATGGCCTTCAGTGTATATTCAGACCGAATAGTTATCATGACTAAAGGTTCAGTGTGTAGTAGTTAACTATATATAAATTAATTTTTGTGCCACTATCAGGCACACACATTCTCAGATTTTTTTAAAAGAATGATAATATTTTGTTCTACTTGCCTGTTCTATAATACATGATGACACAATTTTCATCCTCATTTGAAAAGTTGGGTTCATTGGGTGCCCAGGCTTCATAGGTAACTGGAGTTCCATTCAACCAGCTAGAGGAAATGATATGACAGTATTGGACAGAACAAAGTCATAGCTTTTTCATTTATACTGCATATTTTTACAACGGTTTTCAGGTTATTTTTGGAGCTCCATGGCCAAAGAACACCAAGCTAATAAAACAGTTTAGCTGTTGACCTTAGTGTTCTATCAGACAGTACTGTCAGATTTTCTTTTTGAGGCCACATTAAATATATCCAGCAGTATTGCTGAAATAATGGAGCCAAAATGGCTCTGAAAACAATCATTATCTTTAAAGATTGAGATGCTATTAAAGCAGAGCAAATTGCCCGTTACTTTCCTTAATATCATTTTTTTATCACCACAAGGTTATTTGGATTTTATGCCTGAGGCAAGAAAACTTTTTCTTTAAGATAATGCATAAAATAATATTAATTATCTCAATTATGAAGCTTAACAAAATTTGTGATTAAGCTATCCACTTCTTCTCAGCGATTATGAACCATAAACTGTCCATAGAAGAAAAGGCAGTAGGGTGCACTGATTCAAATCAGGGCAATTTAAATCTGCATTTTTTAAAAAACCCAAGCATTAAATCAAGTGCCTGGTTGATATGTCATCAGGGGTGTCAACTTGAATAAGACACTGGGGGAGGCAGCTAAGCCCTGCCTCCAATAATACATTACATGATGTATTATATGAGGAGGGGCAGCAGTGAGGGAGAAGTGAAGGTGGCTTGTGGCAGTGGTGGTGTGGTGTGGTGGGGAGAAGTAAGGCCGGTCATGCCTTCTTTTTGCTCCTTAGTTGGCTGGAATGGAGGAAAGGATGGATGTTCCAGGTGTGGGAGAAAGTGACAACTATCAGCCAGGATTTGTTCTCAGTCTCTTCCAGCGGCATCATAAAGGGCTGCCATTGGGAGAGGGAGACTGTCTTTGCTTCAATATTCAGGGTGTGGCTGGGAGCAGAGCAAAATACGAGTAAGAACTAAGGACACATCACATCCAAGCTATATACAACATCTAGGATTCAGGAAGATAGGGCAGTGCCCTCTTCCTCAACGGATAAAGAAGGCATTTATTTATTTTACATGTATACAGCACACCACCTTTTCCTCTGTGGAGCTCAAGATGGCGTACATAGTTCTCCCTTCTCTGTTTTATCATGACAACAACCTAGTGAGATGCATTGGGCTGAGAAATAGTGACTGGCCCACTGAGCTTCTTGGCTGAGAGGAGATTCAGCTCTGGCCTCCAAGCCCATAGTCCAGTCATAGGCAAACTCTGGCCCTCCAGATGTTTGGGACTACAATTTCCATCATCCCTGACCACTGGTCCTGTTAGCTAGGGATGATGGGAATTGTAGTCCCAAACATCTGGAGGACTGGAGTTTGCCTATGCCTCCCATAGTCCAACACTCCAACCATTGCACCATACCAGTTACAAGGAGAAAGGAGTGCTGTGCCCTCAGAAGGCTTGGAGGAAATAGATGACCCTGGGGGTTCCTTTCCAACTCTAAAATTCTACAATTCCATGATTCTAGAGCACAGTAGGTTTGTCATTGGGAAGGTGGTGCCTGCAGTCTTAATAAAGTTGGGGGAGACAAAGGAGTTGTGGCAGCATAGTAAATTTTAAGAATGTATTTTTACATTGTTGTAACCTACCTGGGGACCTTATGGTGGAGGTATGCAATAAGTAAGTAAGTAAGTAAATCATAGAAGGTATATTTTGAGATCTGTTAGACCCAGTGTTGAGTCAGAGCAGAGAGGGGGGAAGGGTTAAAAAAGGTAAAGGACCCCTGGATGGTAAGTCTAGTCAAAGGTGACTATGGGTGTGGCACTCATCTTGCTTTTCAGGCGAAGGGAGCTGGTGTTTGTCCACAGACAGCTTTCTGGGTCATGTGGCCAGCATGACTAAACCACTTCTGGTGTAATGGAACACAGTGATGAGTGGAAGAGTGCACAGAAACACTGTTTACCTTCTCACCACAGCGGTACCTATTTATCTACTTGCACTGGCATGCTTTCGAACAGCTAGGTTGGCCGAAGTTGGGACAGAGCAATGAGAACTCAACACTGCCACGTGGATTTGAACCGCCGACCTTCCACTCGGCAAGTCCAAGAGGCTCAGTGGTTAGACCACAGTGCTACCTGCGTCCCTTCTAGGCAAAGGAAGGTTATCCAGTGATGAAAATGACAACTGCTATTTTGGGCACAAGAACTAAAAATCTGATTTCCACTTTTTGTTTGTTTGTTTACTTGTGTTTACTTACCGGTAACTTTTTTCAAAATCCACAGTTAAACCAATATAATGGTCATAATCACTGCGATAAAGCTGATTCTACAACATACAAAGAAAAATGGGAAGTAAATGCAACAATAAAGCAATCACATATTCTCCAGGGCAAGATAATTCAGCTGTCCCATAGGAAGTGCAGAATCAGGCAAGACAGAAAGAGGTTTGTAATTACGAACATAGCATGTCCATGCTGTTTAAAAATAAAATTAAAGCTTTTCAATTAAAACAAATTAAAACCTGTCAGTTAAAACGAGGGTAAGCACAGAAGAAAGTTTTTTAAAAAAATGTTTCCATTTTAGCTGGTTATTTGAAGATTTCTATTTTCTATATAACTCAGTAACATTGCACCCCACTCCACCAACTTCCAGGCCATAATATAGCACGGTGTTTACCTAGTCTGTTGTTCATTTAGTGAATTTGTCATTCTTAGTGAAGACAAAGAAGAGGAAAAGTAACAAATGACATAAAAGGAGAAAATAAAGAGGAAAGAAATAATAATAATAGTTTTTAAATTTATATCCCACCCATCTTGCTGGGTTTCCCTAGCCACTCTGGGCAGCTTATAACATATATAAAATCACAAAAAAGCATAAAACATTGAAAAAGAAAATATCTTATATGAGCAACAAACAAACCAATAAATTAATAGAAACCAACAGCAGCAGCATTAATAATAAGCAATTTACAGTTCCCAAGTTAAAACAGTACAACACATCATCAGAGATCTACAACCTCTCCTGGACAATGACAGTTCTCTTTCTCAAGCTCTGGGAGGAAGAGCTTTCATTGCCTACAGACAGCCACCCAATCTTAAACAACTCCTAACCCACAATAATACCGCAACCAGACTTAACACGGACACTGGCACCAGAGCCTGCAATAAACCCAGATGCCAACTTTGCTGCCACATACACCCGGACAACACCATTACTGGCCCCAGCAACATCACACATACCATCTCGGGACTATTTAATTGCTCGTCTAACATTGTGTATGCCATCAAATGCCAACAGTGTCCTTCAGCTCTCTATATTGGACAAACAGGCCAAACCTTACGCCAAAGAATAAACGGACATAAATCTGACATCAAGAATCACAAAACAGAGAAACCAGTAGGAGAACACTTCAATCTCCCAGGACATTCTATACAAGATCTCAAAGTAGCTGTTTTACTACAAAGGAATTTCAGAAATAGACAGGAAAGAGAAGCTGCTGAATTGCAACTCATTACCAAACTTAAAACCATGGAGAGACCTGGTCTGAACAAAGACATTGGATTCTTATCTCATTATACATGACTAAGCCATTTTTCACCTTCTCACCCCATGCCTTTTCCTGTAAGACCTATTGCAGTCGTTAAGAGTCGTCAACAGGCTCATCTCAGCTATCTGCCAATCACCCATTCCCACCACCCTTTTGAGTAATACCCCTCCCCACCTTCTCACTATATAGAAGGATCTGGCAACTTCTGTTTCAGTGTATCTGAAGAAGTGTGCATGCACACGAAAGCTCATACCAAGAACTAACTTAGTTGGTCTTTAAGGTGCTACTGGAAGCAATTTTTTTTTTTGACTATGGCAGACCAACACGGCTACCTATCTGTAAAAGCAATTTACAGTTATACCCAAATTAAAATAACCACCAACCAACTAAACTTTTAACCAACTAGAAGAGGGAAGGGATAAGAAGGGGCTAGAAAGAAGTTTTCATAATGGGTGAAGAGAAAGGTAGAAAGGGTGGTTGGGCAGGTGAAGACAGAAGGTGAAACTCTGAGTGATAAGCCCACCATACTTTCAAGAGAGGCCCCATAGAATCTATTGAGAAGTTTCTGCTCTTCCCAAACATTTGATGGCATATTACCAGAACCATCAAGTTTCTTAGAAAACGATTTCTGCATGACATTTTTAACTTTGGTGGAATTAAGATTACATGCTTAGTCACAAAAATAAATACTGAAACAACTATTTTTAGGTTTTGAAAGAACCCGGTGTGCTGGAAAGTAGTTCAATATAGCCACAGAAAATGCCAGCTCCAACAGGAATGGAAAATATAACTTCTTGTGAGACCTAACAAGAGGAGCATAATCAGAAACTGTTTGATGGGCACTGTACCTCAGTTCCTGTTAAATTTCTTCTCATGTGGTTGGACAGATTGAGATAATTGCCAGCACAAGCAATGCCTGGAAAGTCTAGTACAGTACTAGATTTGGCATTTATCACACAACCTGGTCAGCCCATTCAGGAATCCTATTTCCATACCTGTGTGGACCCCTGATCACATGGAAACTATTATCAGCATATTGCTGTGGCTGTGAATCATGCCTGAATTGTAACAATTATTTGGGGGGTGGGGTGATGGTGAGAGGAATGTATGTAGATTTCTATTTGGCAAGTCTCACTTCCCCATCCGTGCCTTGTTTTACAATGGAAGCATATGACCACAAAGGCTCAAATTAGGTCTTTTAGGCTGCAATCTTCTACAGACTTATTTGAAAGTAAGACCCATTGACGTCAAGAGACTTACTTCTCCGCAGACATGCATAGGATTGCACCAATTATCTCTGCAAGCTTCGGTGACACCATGCAGAAGAAAATGTTCGTCAGGCAACAAAATGGCTATTATCAAACAATGTATCTGGCTCTTTTTAAAACCCAGCTATATTTGATTAAGAAAGCATATGTTCCATATATTTCTTACGTATTTCCACAAAAACTGTCTTTCACTTTCACTTTCAATGACCACAAGATCTGCATGTTGCTTCTTGCAGAATTCCCATGCTCTTTCTGCAGATGAACTCGCATTGCTGAAATAGTACTCGCTCTCATTATACAAAATCCAGCCATTTTCAATTCTTGTAAATTCATATTCTGCAAAAGAAAGCATATTTTTATTTATTTGATTTCAAATATTTCTCAGCTACCCTTCATCAAAAGATTTTGAAGAGGTATATAAACATGTGAATAACATTAATTCACAGAACAAGCGGTCCAGCTAAGCAACTTCAGTGATCTTAATGAGGACCCTCCTACTTTAGACAGATACATTATTTCAGTTTTGAAACTTACAAGGACTCCTCCCACCACCACCACACTCCCCTTTTCTACTCCATGCTTTATTCCTGTTCACATTCAACTAAAAACAAAACAGTTTGGTTACCCCGATAAAATATTTCAAAAGTAAAATATGAAAAGAGCACCTAGAACCATGGACATATATTTCCCAAGGGGGAAAAAGGTTGGTTCAGTGGTGATGATAACAGCATTATTTGGGGGGACGGGACATTAGCTAAAATGCAAGTGTGCAAGACACTGCATTTTTAAAGGTACTGTCTTACGATTTCACATAAGGTAGCTGGTAAAGCACCAGTGGTCCTTTGAGGGGCAAGGTGCATGAGAGGTTTAGTAGTAGTTTAGATGCTCTTGGAGAGAACTGATTTTCTTGGCCTTTTCAGTCTGGGTTTCGGACCAGATATGAAACAGAATCAGCCTTCATCCCCATGATGGGCGATCTTTTTGTGGAGAAGGGCAGTGGGGTTGTGACATCATCACTCTTGAACTTATTTCAGTGGGGCTTAATTCTGGGTAGACATACTTAGTACAGTCGTACCTTGGTTGCAGAGCGGAATGTGTTCCGAGAGTCCATTCGGCTTCTGGAACCATTCGAAAACCAAGGTGTGGCTTACGATTGGCTGCAGGAGCTTCCTTCAGCCAATTGGAAACTGGGGAAGCCACACCAGACATTTGACTTCCAAAAATCATTGGAAAACCAGAACACTCACTTCCGTATTGCGATTGTTCGTGAGCCAAAACATTCAGCGACTAAGCCTTTCAAATTCCAAGGTATGACTGTACTGAGATGACATCTCTCTTGCTCTCACTCACACTCAGTAGTTGCCTAGTTCAACTAAACTTCAGGCAAGCAGGTGGTTTTTCTGAAGCTGGAGAACCACATTCTGCCAGTGTGTGTGCTAATTTGTGTGTATCAAGCTGTTAAATTGTGCACTGGCAGTGCAGCCTGAAAAAAAAGTGGAGGGACAATCCTACATTCCAAAGCGGTACAATCTTCTTAGCCTAGCCAATGAAAATGCAAAAATAATAAAGGGGAGGGGGAGGAGAAGTTATAAGAATATGATGTACAGCAGCTAAGGAGATCTGACACTCAGGAACATAGGGGGTGCCTAAGCCAAACCACTGGTCCTCCTAACTGAGTACTGTCAATACCGCCAGGCTGTAATCTCCAGGGTTTCGGTCAGGGATGTCTCCCAGTCCTACCTGGAGATATGGAGAACCTGGGACCTCCCTCATGCAAATCAGATGCTCTATCACTAAGGTACAGTCCCTCCCCAATTATATGTAATCCAAGCAAGCAAGCCCAGGTTAGGAAGCAGCTGCTGCTGGCTCCTGACAGAATTTCCAATGGATGAAAAGAAACTGATGGGGTGGCTCCTCTCTCACTTTCCCTGGGGCTACTTAAACTTGTGTGACCTGAGGGAAGGCAGAGTTGAACAAGCCCAAGCCAGGGAGCACTTGCATCTTTGGCAGAACCATCAATGGCCCAAGAGAGCTGATAAGGCAGCCCCAGCCCCACTTTCCATGGTGCTGCTTAAAAGAGGCATGCATGACCCAAGGAAAGGTGGAATCACCCAACATACCAAAACCAACAACTGGATCTTTTTTCACTGTTCCACCTGAAAAACAAAACACATTAATTATAATGGACCCTAGCGTAATTTCTATTTTCTTACATCGTTTCATATTGCAAACAGGAGTACATAAAAATTAAAGTGTCATTTATAGCATATGACATTTCTGTAATTCTGACAGAATAATGTGACAGAACAATCAGTGGCTTCTGTATTCACAAAGAGTTTGATGCACTAGATCCCTCGTTCTCATCAAAATGGAACACAGGGTAATCCCCACTTACACTGGGGTTTTGTTCCCGGCTACCGTGTGCGTCGCTGGGATGAACATGAGTGGGGATTTCCCTGTTCTGCCCACACCTTGTACTGCTCCTGCCCCTTTTGGTGCCAAAAAGGGCACACATGTCAGTGGGACCATGCATGCTCATCATGTGCAAGTGGGGAGACACCTGTACTTCATATCTCATAATATGAAAGCCAAGGATCTGAACTCTGCAACATTCTTAATGATGGCTGAATGTATTTCACATTATTATTTCCTCCTCTGAAAAGTTAGGCATGTAATAAACATGTTAAAATGCCAGGTTTCAGCAGAGCAGCAAAAAGCCTGTTCACTTTGCTTAATGAACTAGTGTTAGATTAAAAGGGTACCTTACCTCTCTTTATTTGGCAAACCCAATTCTTAAAATGTTCACACCAGTCAGAATTCTGCCACAAACTATAGACATACATGGCTCTGCATCCCGTGTCTTCATGGGGACGATCACCAACATAAAAATTCCTTTCAAAGTCTACCTACAGTGGGAATAAAGATTTCTTACTCTTTCTAAAAAAAAAAAAAAAAAAAAAGCTTTAGCGGTAATATACAGAAAAGGAGACAGACTTATGTTGCAGTCTTTGAAAGATTTGTACACATGTGTGCATGTGCATATGTAGAGAGAGAGATGGGCTGTCATTTGTTTATTAATATTGTGTTGATCCTATAGGTTATTATAAAGAATCAGTTCTGGTCACTGTAAGTTATCTAGATGACTGGTCATGTGGCCCATGCCTTTGGCTTTCTAACTACAAGTGAGTTGAGGGAGGGGCCCCCACCCATTTTTCCTCTAATGCCAAACCACTTCCTTTGTTACTGGGATGGCCAGTTACCTTACCAAGAAGCTAGCCTGGCTGTTCCAGGAATCTAAATCATTGCTTAGATTTTAACACTTGTTGGTTCCAGGAATGCAGCCTACCTGCCCACATACTCAAAACAACATAAACCAGGCAGTCAACGTGTGCTCTCCTGCTCCATTATCCTTGTTTTTGAAATAAAAAAAAAAGTTCATTTAAACATATCTAAAACAAATCTAATCTAAGCAGCAACTCTTCAGCACTGGTGGAAGAAGAGGGGGCGGTGGGAGCGCATTACCCCCAGCAGCGCGATCCTGGTGGGGTGGCTACCTGACCCGCACTGGGCGCTGCACCCCGCAGGCGGGGCGCCACGGCCCCAGGATGCATGCCACGCTCCTCTGGGCAGTGCACAATGCTCCCGGGACGCGTGCCATGCCCCCAGGATGTCAGCCAGCCACGCCCCCGTCTGCTCTCCACCCCCCATTGCTGGAGCATGAAGCTCCGCCACTGCTTTGTAGTAACTGCCGTAAGTGTTGAATCTAAAAATGAGATTACAAGCAAATCATGTTTATAAAAACTGAAATTTCCAGTGACTTAAAATCGAAAACACTGCTATGGGAGCTGTCAAAGTTCAGTTTGAGAATAAGAGGTCATTTACTTACAGGAGATCCATCACTCCAAGTATATCCTTTATTGGGTGCCAACTCACTGAAACCAGTCCAATAATAACCATAAGTGTTCCTAATTCTAAAATATATAACAATAAATATACAGAGATCAGAAAATTGCAAACTGAGTATGCATGTAGATACAGTTGATGTTTTAAGCGTCATGGTACAGACCACTCCCCATTTACACAAGGGATACATTCCAAGGCACCATACCTTTAAGTAAAACCATGTTATTGAACACCATTGAAAAAGCCTGTAAACACCCTCCAAAACCTCTGGGAACCTTTTTTTAATAAAAACAGCAGACCACTGAACTCTGCCACAATTGCTCCCTCCAAACCTCCATTCTCAAACTCCAACTCTCCACTGGCCTCAAAGGTCAATGCAAAGGCTGCTGGGATTGCCCTTGGAAAAGCTAAGGAGATTGCTATGTGCTGTTTTTGTGCCATTTTTGCCCTCTTTGGGGCTGTTTTTGTGCTTTGTCGTGCCACTTACGGGTTTGCAGCAACGCATGTCAATGGGAAGTTGTCTGTATTGTGACTAGAATCATAGAATCATAGAATCATAGAGTTGGAAGAGACCACAAGGGCCATCGAGTCCAACCCCCTGCCAAGCATTGATATTCTTTAGAAAAATATTCTTTAGAAAAATAGCATAAATGAATCTATCACCAGTTCATACATTTAATTTTTGGTACAGTATCAGATTTCTGGAGTGGGTGTGCTGTTTGGAGCAGGAACTGTGTGTGTCAAATTTCTGCTCACATGGTCAATTCTTAAGCACACCTGGATTTCAAACTAAGTTATTGGTTCTGTATAGGTGACCACATTATAATCCAGGTGTCCCCAGTCCTCTGCAGCCCATGAGTTCATTTATACATTTGATAAAACTTTCTCCTTTTGCTTCCCAGAAGCCCCCCTCAGAACAAAGCTAACTATGTGACAATGTAGTGCCTTCTACGAAAATCGGTAGGTCCCAGCTGCTGGTCACTGGGATGAATGTTCAAGAAGTGGTGGGATAATATGAAATATGGGAGGAGCCAGCATCAGCTCTTACTTTTAGTAAAGCTTGGCAAAGTGGAGACTGAAAGCAGTGGCATAGCGTTAGTTGTTGGCGCCCTGGGCAGGCAAGCCACTGATGATGCCGGAGCGCCCCCACCCCAGCCAAGCAGGGCTGTGCTGCTTTTCCACCCACATAACCATCACCCTACAAGTGAGCCTCGCTCTTACTGGACATGCACACAACCCTATGCACATGGTTCATTTATGGAAACAGGAGGTGCTCTTGGAAAGTGTGGGGCAGTAGGAAAAGTTACCACCTCAACATATAGCAAGTTGTGTTTCCTTTACAATCGTATCTTGGTTTTTCAAACAGCTTACCGTATTTTTCGCCCTATAGGGTGCACCGTCCCATAAGGCGCACCTAGTTTTTTGGGGGGAAATAAAGGGGGGAAGTATTTTTTTCCCCAGGCGTGGGGCTGGGGTGGGGGAAGCCCGAGCTTCCCCCGACCCCAGCCCCCAGAACAGGCAACTCTCCGCAAGCTGTAGGAGCCCAGCGCCGGGCTCCCGTGCCTTGCGGAGAGGTGCGCGAAGTCTGGGTGCGCTGAGCTCAGCGCACCCAGCCTTCGGCATGCAGGCAACTCTCCGCAAGCAGCGGGAGCCCGGCACAGGCTCCCACGGCTTGCGGAGATCTACACGAAGCCTGGAGAACGAGAGGGGTTGGTGCGCACCGACCCCTCTCATTCTCCAGGCTTCAGCGAAAGCCTGCATTCGCCCCATAGGATGCACACACATTTCCCCTTCATTTTTGGAGGGGGAAAAGTGCGTCCTATGGGGCAAAAAATACGGTAGTTTTCGAATGTTTTGGCTCCCGAATGCCACAAACCCGGAAGTGACTGTTCCGGTTTGCAAACTATTTTAGGAAGCCAAACTTCCGACAGGGCTTCCGCAGCTTCTGACTGGCTGTAGGAGCTTCCTGCAGCCAATCAGAAGCCGCACTTTGGTTTCTGAATGTTGTGGAAGTTGAACGGACTTCCGGAATGGATTCTGTTCGACTTCCAAGGTACAACTGCATTGTAAGATAGTTACACACAAACTGCAGCTACAGAACCTGTGCAAAGAGAGAGGGGCGTGAGGGAAGTGAGTGAGAGGCAGCCCATTTTAGTACAAGCATTTCAGAGGAGAGAGGTGTTTGGGTTCACACCTTGGTTCAGGAAGTGTCAATTAGGAGGTTCACAAGAAAAAATGCAAATGTCTTCCCCAACCCTTTTTGATACTGAGACAAAGTGAAGGAAATACCATTTAATGAAACTCACAATTCCTTTATAACATTTCTTTCGTTTTCACTGTGAATAGAAGCTAGGTCTCCTCCAATTGCTCTACAAAAATCTTGCGCTTCGAACCAAGATTTCCTGTTCTTTCTTTCTTTGTAATAGGCCTAAATGCATATAAATACAATTGCATATTGGTAATAACAAATCTTGCAAAATTCATTCACAGTGAGATCTTGTGTGGTTTGCATGAACACCTATTTGGCATTTAACAATGGTGGCTAATGACCAAAGTAGACATGGCATAATTGTACATGTTTTTAAAATGTACGGAAATAGCTTTGTGCAGGAGGCTCCCACTGATGCCAGTTTGAACTTTCCTCCCAACATTTTGTCCCTCCCACCAGCTGCCCTTCCTCCTGCCTTTGCACAAGGAACTCACAGACTGGTGGTTCTTGAGAGAGCAGGTAACACAGGGAAGCACAAATCTCTCTGTGTTTCCATCTGAAAGTCCTGGATAAACTGCACAAGCACAGTCTCTCTTCTACAGAAGGTCAGAAGGTTGCTTCTTCTGCTCTAATGCCAGTTCTGTAAGTCCATTTTGATCTACTGCAAACCTACCAGAGATCTACCTTCCACCCTCCCCATCTATAAAACTTTTAATAAGCAATTGAATATTGACAGTTCAAATAAATCATGGAACCAAACCCCACTATAAAAAGAGTAACGATAAAAAACCTGCACTGAGCAGTAACACTGAAATTAAAACGGACATACTGAAATATGTATCCATCCTTGTTTTGAAACAAGCAAGAACTGGCACTGAAATTGACTCAAGAAATGGTATAAAGGTAAAGGTAAAGGTATCCCTGACCGTTAGGTCCAGTCGCAGACGACTCTGGGGTTGCAGCACTCATCTTGCTCTATAGGCCGAGGGAGCCGGCGTTTGTCCGCAGACAGCTTCTGGGTCATGTGGCAAATCAGAGCAGTGCACAGAAACGTCGTATACCTTCCCGCCCATCCAGAGCGGTACCTATTTATCTACTTGCACTTTAGCGTGCTTTCGAACTGCCAGGTGGGCAGAATCTGGGGCCGAACAATGGGAGCTCACCCCATCACGGGAATTCGAACCACCGACCTTCTGATTGGCAAGCCCTAGGCTCTGTGGTTTAGGCCATAGCACCACCTGCATTCTCAAGAAATGGTATACCTACCTTAAAACACACATGTCTAGTACTGCTTGGATGCCATTCATTTGGACATGCAGGCAGAGGAGTTGGTTTGGGAGCAGGAGTTGTTGTCAAACCTTCTGCCCATCGTTTGCAGATGAAGGCTGCCTTCTCCTCACAGTTCACAACATCCCACAATCCAGCTGCAGTCCCAGTTCTCATGGCAACACAGCCGGGTTGTCGCCCTTTTGGAAGTACAAGAAAAGTTCAGCTGAGCCTTGTTCTTCACAGATAGTCAAAACAATTGGAGAAAGCCTTTGTGAAATACCATTCCTGGTGGACTTCAGGCAATACCTACCAGGCATTCCTGAGTTCCAGTGGGTGAACAGAACACCGTCTCCATTTGTCCAGTTGAATGTCCCTGGTTGCTCTACATCTGAAAGGCCGATCCAGAAATATTTTTCAGAACGAAGTCCAACTAGACTAGTCAGGAAGGCCTGTTCATATCTGTGGAGAAGAATATGTAATCAATTCTTTCGAATTATTTTTAATTTCCTATATATTAAAACTAAATTGATGGCCTACCACAGGACAGTTCTCTTCCTGTTGAAGTACAGAGCCTAGCAGGACAATGGAGGGGTCACAGTGGAGAAAGGGAAGTGTCTAAACCAATAGATCCACTATCACTAAGCAATATACCTGCATTTTGCATCTATCTATACAATTCAGTCTACAGCAATTTTACAAGTGAAAAACAAAAAATACAAGTGCATCCAGAGCAAATAGCTGAAGCAGAAGAATCTCAGCCCAGGCTGCACATTAGGCGACATGTGTAACATACATACAGGATAGGATTAAGGATTTTATAAGGAATTCTAGAAAACATCCACTCACTTGAGAGAGAAAAACAATGGATTTGAAAGTCTCCCCACCACCCAGGGACAGGCAGCAACCATTATAGGCACAGCCAATATGTGTGTGTCTGTGCATGCATGCATCACGTTGAACCAGGAAGTGACCCAAACCCCATACAAAAATGGGCAGAACAGGGTGGGGGCAGAGGAGAATGAGGTGTTTGCAGGCTTTTTCAGTGGTGTTTCAAATATATGTAATTTCACTTAGACACACAGTGCCCTGTGTAAACTGGGAGTTGTATGTAATGAAATCAGTGACAAGGAGTGCAAGGTCCATGCAGTGCAGAAGTTTCAGGAAAGTGAGGAAAGCCACAGATTGCAAATCAAGTAGGAAATTCACAAGAAACATAGAGCAGCTAATTCAAGAAAGTAGCTTAGTCACAGGCTACAGGTCAAATCTTAATATTCATTATGTGACAAAGAAATATAGCAATTACACATTTCACTCACATAAAACACATATGGTTGTTAGTCCTGTTCACAATAGAGTAGACCCATTGAAATTAATGAGCACGGATAATTTATGTCCATCAGCAAGTTTAATATGAGCAAACCTTAGCTGGAAACAACCCATAGTCACAAGAAAAGTAATCATTTCTCTTTCATGTCCAGCAAAGGGAAGAAGAAAGGAATACAGTATATGCCCTCCAAACAGCAAGACCATTTAGTTTTGATACCTGTTTTCCACAGAAGTCAAAGATCCGTGATTTGCTGCACATGATGTCTTTGCTTCTGAAAATGTTGCAGATGTTTGTTCAATTAAGTAACAGTAGAAACCATGCCTTCTCCAGCCCTGTTGATATAGAAGAACCAACAACCATATGTTACCACAATATTACCAGGATGGAGACATTGCGTTTATTTTAATGGTGCTGCTGAACATTTACTGAGATGAGAATCACATCCACCACTAGACATCATGGAACTTACACAGAGTTCTCCTATATGTTGCCAGGGACAATGATGTCATCACCCCACCAGTGCACGAACTCGCAGTGCTTCTTTTTTATTGGATAGATCAATGAATCAGAGACCTTCAGCGCTGTTGCCAGTAAGTTGCTACCCCAGCCAATGTGACAATCTTTATTATTTTTTGCCCTTTTGAAAATTGCAGTAGTGTGAAACCAAAAAGTGAAAACAGAACAATCCTGATATATAACTAAGGGATAAAATAGAAACTTTACATTTAAATACCTTAACAAAGAAAGACTGATAAAGGGCCTTTAATGTACACATAGAGGCTCCAATGCATATGCATAAGCTTCCCTTGTCCAATACTTTTCTCTGACTCAGGAAATGCTCCATGTATTCAATAGAAGATCTTCAAATGCACGCAGGGCGCTATCTGAATCGCAAAACGTTTTGTGTGGAATTCACCAGGGACAAATGTAAGGTTCTGCACTTAGGCAGAAAGAACCAGCTGCACCAATATAAGACAGGGGACACCTGGATTGTCAGTAGTACATGTGAAAAGCATCCACGGGTCTTAGTAGGCTACAAGCTTAACATGAGTCAACAATGTGATACAGCAAAATAAAAGAAAGAAAGAAAGAAAGAAAGAAAGAAAGAAAGAAAGAAAGAAAGAAAGAAAGAAGCTAATGCTATTCTAGGTTGCATCAACAGAAGTATAGTGTCCAGATAAAAGGAAGTTACAGCACTGCTCTGTTCTGCCTTGGTCAGACCACACCTGGAATACTGTGTCCAATTCTGGGCACCACAATTTGAGAAGCATATTGGCCAGCTGGAATGTGTGCAGAGGAGGGTGTGCTGGTCCCGGGGGGAAGGCTACCGTTGGCGTAGTCAAAGTCCGGTCCTGGGTCACTGGTCTGGAAACAGTTCACAAAGAGCGAGGAAGCCGGGCGGGGACAGGAACACTGGAAGGGCAGGTCTGGGTCCGAGCAGGTACTCAACAACGTTGCTCCCACAACCTGGGACCGGGCTGACTGGCCTTTATCTTCTCTGAGGCCAGGGGCGGTCCCGGCCCCCAGGAGACCCGCCTCTCCTGGCCTTAAGGCGAGCACTCCTCCTGGGAGAAACCAGTTCCCTCCGCCTCTCTGCCCTAAGCCTCTGCAGTTCAGGAGAGGCTGGGGAGTTACTGGACACAGGGGGAGACTCACCTTCCTCTGGCAGGGCCGGGAGAGGCGCACCTGTAGGCACTGTGTCCTTAATCACCTCCGGAGCTAGAGTGGAGTCACCTGGTACCTGCTCCTGAGGATCCGGCACAGGTGCAGGCGCTTCAGATCCAAGGCCCCGCCTCAGCTCAGCCGGCCCTGGAGGCGGGGACTCTTGTGCAGGCTGGGGTTCCTCCGGTTCAGCCTCTGAATCAGATTCCCAGGCCATCACAGAGGGTGACCAAGATGATCAGGGGTCTGGAGACCAAGCCTTATGAGGAATGGTTGAGGGAGCAGGGTATTTTTAGCCAGGGAAAGAAGAGATACGCTAGCCATCCTCAAATATCTAAAGGGCTGTGTCAGCGCTGCCTCAGGTCCTAGCTCACAGAGGACCAACGCCAGTTGCTCTTTATAAACAAAAGTCTTTATTGTGGTTCATTGTTGGTTTGACACCCGTGGCGCGCAGCGCTACGTCTGAGTCCTTAGACCGGCGAAGCTCCGTCTGACTCCTCCCCTCCCCTACACCAGTTCAAGACCCGAGCTTTGCTCCACCTCTTCCTCTCCTCCTTTTGCTCCTTTCTCCTCCGGGTCCTCCTGTCCTCTGGGGTTACCTCCTTCCTACTTTCTTCGGATGCGGATTCTTCTGACTCCTCCCCACCCTTCCGGCGGGCTTTAGGACCTGGCTCCCAATCCGGGTTTTCTGCTGGCCCGCACGCCTCCACATTTGAACTTGGCGCGCGTGCCCAGCCACCTACTTTCCTCCTAACAGCTACACTGCTCCCCCCACTGCTTTCTCCTTCAGGGAGGCTGGCCGGACCTGCTCTTCCCTCCGCCCCTCCACTCTCTGACGGAGGCGTGGTCAGTCCAGCCTCACTCTCTCCTCCTGCAGGAGGCTCTTGTTTTAATCCTTGGGATTCTTCCCCCCCCCCCCGCTACACTCTGGTGGGGAAGCTACCCCTGATTTCCAGCTGCCGCTTGGAGACTCCCCACTGGCCCCCCTTGCCCTGCCTCTGGGGGCCCCCTTCTGGGAATCCTCTGATTCGCTGGAGAGACTCATGGAATCTCTCTGATCACTGGCATACCCTCCTGAGCTCCCCTCAGATTGTTCCCCTTCGCTCTCCATCTCCTCCTTCCCCTGTGGCTCAGCCCCTGAGCCCGTGACAGGCTGTCACATGGAAGATGGGCAGGCTTGTTTTCTCCTGCTCTGGAGGGCAGGACCTGTATTCTGATTACAATAATGGAGATCAAGAATAATGTCTGACAGTAAGAGCTGTTAGACCATGGGCTCCCTTGGGAGATGGTGGACTATCCTTCATTGAAGGTTTTTAAGCAGAGGCTGGATGGCCATCTGTCATGGATGCTTTAGTTGAGATTCCTGCATTGCAGGGAGTTGGCTAAATGACCCTTTGGGTCCCTTCCAATTGTACAATTCTATGATTCTATGACAACCCCAAAGAACACACACTTCCATAAGCACAAGAGATCTCAATTTGAAGTGTGGCTTCAGGCTATAATCCAGAAGTGAAGTTTCCTTGGTTCCAAGTAAATTTGATTAAGCTTAGCATTTGATACCTTGGAGACCAGCACAGATTTATAAGAATGTCTCTTCCTGTTATGGGCAGTGGGAGGATGGTATAATGCGTATCTGCTGGAACTGCCCTCATGAGAAAAAAGTTGCCCCAAGGCACTGCAAATTCCTCCCTGAGATCTGCATTTGCTTTTATTTATTTGCCTTCCAGAGGGTGTGCAAAACACATTTATTCTCTTTGGCCTTTTCACCACCTGGCAAGGTTTTATACATTTTTAGCAGTGATGCTGGACTCTCGAGTTTACTTTATTTTGCTTTATTTATCATTGTTTGCAACCTTAAGTCCTAGCAGTGCAGCTAATAAATTGTTATTCTCAATAAATAAACAAATAAAAGAAAGAGAAAGTTAAGTAACAGAAAACACTCTAGGACAACAGTCTAGATTTTCCCATTGCTAGCAGTAAAAAATAAAAGAAATGGGGAAAGCTAATGGTGTTGTAGTTGCTGAAGATGGGAGAATGCAATTGGTGTGTATATGGGAGAGAAAAATTGTACAGCTTATCTCAAGGCTAGAGGTGCCTCTGCATCAATGGGCAATGAATCCTATAGAATCTTATAGAATAGAATATTAAGAATAGAAATGGATGGCATATATTTTTATTTCACTTTTTAAACTACTACATGGTTCACTTTATACTTACTTTTTGGCAATTTGGATCAGCAATTTCAGGTTCTTCAGAAAGAATTGCCAAAGGTGCTCTTTTACAGATGTAACCAAGTTCCTCTTCACAAAAATTATCTGCCCAGTATCCATTCTGGAGATGGAAAGGTGAAGAAATGCGTATCTCAGTGAAGGAGGGTAGACTGTCTTTACACTTTCTCATTTTCTTGATGCAAAGTTTTCTATTGTTGCACAAGGGGGACAGCTGCACAAAACGCCCATTACATTTGCACTGCTCTGAATTCTACAGCCTCTACAATAATGAATTTCTATACTGAGAAAAAAGAATAAGTTGTGAGACTGTGAGTGGTGGTGCAGATAACGAGCTAAAATGGCACTCCACCCCCGGCCTAAACCAATAATACCAAGAAAAAAGGATTAGAGAGAGATTTATTTCAAGCCTGTTAATGATAAACAAAGTCAGGTTTCAGCCTGCAAAAAATTGGTAGCATTTGAAAATATACTTCTATCCCAACTGGAGAACTGAAGGTGAGGTGGCCTAATTCCCACCTTTGTAGACGTTTCCGATATAAAATTCAGATTTCTATTATCTTGTCTTTAAAAATGCATTGTTTACATTTGTTTGCAGATCGTGCATATTATTTTACTTTGCAAAATGTATTCTTCAATTTATTTTTACGAACTGTGTAATTTATTTTAATTTTTCTATTTATGGGAAGGTACACTTAGCGATGCCCAGAACTGAAGCATCACCACCAAAGTGATGGCACAATCATATCTGCTAGAAGCTTCCTCTTTAAAAAAGAAAAAGAAAAAGAAAGAAGGCGAGATTCTCAAGAAGATCATTTTTCATGTAGTGGTATGGAAACAGTGCTAATTATGACTAACAAAGGATGGGATGCAAATCACTGTCTCCTTACACCCCTAGTTCTCCTAGCATTGCAATATACAATTAGCTCTCAACAGGAGCAGCTGGCATGGTGGGGAGGGTGTTGTGGAGTCAGCCTGCTTACACCAATTATGTTGCTTACCTGGACAGTACAAGGACAGTGTAGGAAAGTTTGGTGTGCACTAGTACAGCTGTGGGAATGTCAGATTAGCTGTCAGTATATTTGTTTGGTCTTTCACACAAAGACGAATCCAAGGGAAATACATCTCTATTAGCGTTCCTTATTTTTACCTCCCCATTCATGAATACGCAGTCATTTTGCACATCATTTATGTGTGTGGGTCTTCCTTTCTGCCACTTGGTGAGTCTCACTGTGGATCCATCACTCCATTCAAAATACATCTGAGTCTTCCGGTCATTCAGTCCTATCCATAGACTATCCTCCGGCTCTAAGAACACAAATTCATCACGTTATTTACTCCCTGACTTTAGTTACAAAGAACTCGGGCGTGGAACAGGATCCTGTGCTACACTGCTCTGTGGGGTACAAATGGGGAATTAGCACCCAATTAGACACGTTAATGTGCAGCTAGCTCAGTGGAGGGAAACCTTTTTCAGCCAGGGATCCAGAATGTCCTGCGAGGAGCATTGCCAGTTGTGCGTTGGGCCAAAAACACGAGTGGGTAGAGCAATGCTACATTTCAGTCACACATAACTTATGGGTTTTTGCACACCCATGTGCAGTGAGCCTCTCTGTGGAAGGGAGCGGCAAGTGATGGCAGGAGGAACAAAGTTGCCACAACAACTTTTGGGGATTAACAATTAGCCAGAACTTTATTGATTACAGATGTAGGTAGGCTTAGGCACTGGCTGTGTATTGGCTAGGAGAAGGCTGAAGTTAGGGCAGGGTCATGCCTGAGGTTAAGGGCCACCTCAAGATGTGGGTCAACTAAGGTGGCCTGCCCTAGGCTGCAATTAGAAGTCCAGCTGCTCCCCACTTGCCTTCAGGACAGAACTTTGATTCTGAACACTTTTCCAGGATACCCTGAGATAGCGCACCTGCTTGTGGTTGGGGTAGTCCACCATGTCAGCCCACACCTGAAGACAGACTAAAGATTCCACCCAATACCTTATCTGCTGAAAGTTGTGATGATTACTATTAGGAAGACAGAAACCCCAAACAGGCCAATTTTGTTTGCAGGCAAATTCCTTCCCAGACTCTAATACAGCAACCATTTTGAACCACAGCAAAGTCTTCAAAACGAGGTGCCCAAGGAACAGTATATAGGGTTGGTGGGAAGGCTGTTCTTCTGCCAACTGTGCTGACAGTCCAATGCTCAGCAGGCTTTTAATTTTCCACAGGTGGACCAGAGTGAAGACTAGTACTCGGATCTGTTGCTCAAACCACCCCTCCAGGGTCTTGATTGGCCCAGAATATTTAGAATTTTGACAGGCAATCCCATCATCCCACACAGCTGGCTGAGGAGTATTCCAGTGGCCAGCTGTGAGGGCAAAATGATCTTTTCTGCTCCCGGGGAGATGCGCCAGGACTGCAACTGCCACCCACTCTGAATTTTAGGCGAGTGACCCTTGCAGCCATACTGTCTTCTCCATCTAGGCAAGCAAGAGCCACTACCAGCAAAGCAAAAGCTCTTATGGTGGATGTTGAACACATCCAGTGCGTGTCGCCTACGGAGAGCCCCAAAAGCTAGACTGAGAGCCCAGGCCTGAATTCCCCCACCCCTGGGCAAGCCAAAAAGTTTATTTTGGAGTGTCAGTCACATAATGCAGCATTGCATATGCATTAGCATCTTCACTAACCTGGTACCCTCCAATGTTTCCCATCATCCCTGCCCATTGGTTATGCTGAAATGTATAGGGTTTGTAGTTCAAAACATCAGGATGGAACCAGGCTGAGGAAGGCTGTAATAGTCTGTGCCATATATCACATTTGACATTTTTGTGTCCCATATTCACCATCATCATAACAACAACAACAACAACAACAACAACAACAACAACAACAGACAGACAATCCCTCCAAAATATTTTTAATCAGGGAAGGGGTCCCAATAACTTTCCATTCCAGCCTGTGGCAACAACAACAAAACTTAAGAAGAGCCTGCTGCTCCATCTAGTCCAGCATCCTGTTTTCACAGTGGCCAACAAGATGCCTCTGGGAAACCAGCAAGCAGGATTTGAGCACAAGAGCAAACTCTCCCCTCCTGTGGCTTCCAGCAACTGGTGTTCAGAAGCATTGCTACCTCCAACTGTGGAGGCAGAGAATAGCCACCATGGCTCGTAGCCACCAATAGCCCTCTTTCCCACAAATTTGTTTAATCCTCTTTTAAAACTATCCAAGTTGGTGGCCATCACTGCCTCCTTTGGGAGCGAGTTCCATAGTTAATTCTGAGCTGCGTGAGGAAGTCCTTTCTTCTATCTGTCCTGAATCTTCAAAAACTCTCTTCCCCTTTATCTCACATATATCTTGGATACCAGGAGAACGAAACTTTCTGGATATACTTACGGTAGCCTAGCTGAGAAATGATGAAGCTGTGTTCTTCAATGTTGTGTATACTTATTAAGTCTCCACCTTCCTTTCGACAGGATGATAGTGCCTGCGGCCACGTCTTGAGGTGTCTGTAAAGGCGGTAACAGTGGCCTTCATACGCAGCCCAGCCATCTGAACATTTAATAGGCTTTGACCTACCTAAAAAGAGAAAAATCATGTTTAAGATAGCATGACTGGATGGATTTCCTTAAAAAAACAACAACTGCATGCTCAGGTGCACTGAGCTCACTGCCTGGTGCCTTGCATACATTATTATTTTTTAAAAAAACAACAACCAGGACTATGTCTTTGGATCAAAACAGGCCACAACTTTATTGATTACAGATGTAAATGAATTTGGCTCAGGCATTGGGTGATTCCCTTTTCAGTCAGCCCGCCTGCTGACTGCTGGTGATGGGGTCGATTCTGAGATAGGAATGCCCTATGACTTACACCAAATAGGAGCACCCCATCAGAATCGCTACCTAGGGGAGCGCTATGGTCCTTAACCCCCATCTGGGCTTATGAGCACCTCTCTTAGGATACCTTTAACAGGGTACCCCAATTTCCTGGAAGGCAAACCCAAAGAACAGCACCCCTTTTGATTAATTACTATGGATCCTACCCAATGCCTTAACTGCTACGTCTTCTGACGGCCATTGGGAAGCTCCAAAAGCCTGACATTGGCAGCATTTGAAGGTATCACCTCTCAGACTTCTCTTCTCTGGGCTAAACACACCCAACTTCCTCAACTGTTCCTCATAAAGCGTGGTTTACAGACACTTGATCATATTGATTGCCATCCTCTGCACATGTTTCAGCATATCAGTATGCTTAAATTGTGGCACCCAGAACTGGACACAGTATTCCAGTTGTGGTCTGACCAAGGCAGAATAGAGTGACCCAATTACTTCCGTTGGTCTGGACACCATACATCTTCTGGTACAGCCTAGAATTGCATTAACTTTTTTTGCTGTTGCCTCATACTGTTGACTCATGTTAAGCTTGTTGTCTATTAAGACCCCTAGATCCTATTCACACGCACTGCTGTCAAGCCAGGTTCTATTTGTGAATCTGGTTATTCTTGGCTAAGTGTCCCTGTTGAAATTCATTTTGTTAGTTTTGGTCCAGTTCTCCAATCTGTTAAGGTCCTTTTGTATTCTGATTTTAACTTTTGCAGTATCATCTACCCCTCACAGTTTGATTTCATCTGCAAATTTGATAAACATCCTCTCAATTCCTTCATCCAATCCCAAGGCAGAACTCTGTGGCACCACACTTGTTGAAGGCAACCTGCTCTCTCACACACACATACACACGGTCCTTAGAAATTATGTATTGTCAATTAATCCAATGACAGAATTTGGGACTGAGACAAATGTTGTGTATGATGCAGAAGGGGACTTCACACAGCCCCTTTACTGGGGTCTACCAGACTTAACCCTAGCAACTCATGGGGCTCCCTCATCCCAGGAAAGTTGTTGAACAGATCCTAGGTTTGTACCAGGTCATGAGGAAGCACTATCATTAGCTGTACTTCAAAGTCCTGCTCAGTGTTGAAAATAGCTGCAACCGCAGAGGTTGCACCACAAGTGGTCAAAGCTTCTGAGGAAGAGGCTTCTGGTAAGACCCTCCCCCCTTCTGCAACCACTTCAAAACCCAGTTGAGGTAACAAAATGGTGGTGAGCTAAGTCTACAAGATCTGAGGTGGGACTGGGAAGTGGGGTCTCTCTCCCCCTGTGAGGCATGTTTTATGAATTTGCACAGCTCAGCCAAGTGTAGTGAGTGGAAGTGGCAGGCCATCTGAGGAGGCCACCCTTTACTGCAGGAAATTGTGAAATTAAATCTGAAGACATCCTTCCACTTGCACAAGATCTTGAGCAAGCAGGAGCACAAGGAAATGTCATAGAACATATAAACTTTTATAGCATGGCATAAACTTGCAATCATATATTCTCAGCAGTCCTAGCAGATAGTTTCCTCAGAGGCAGGCTTTGGGAATATGGCACCCTGAGCAAGGACAAAAGCTGGCATTCCCCAATATTTCTTATTTTCACATTCATTCATTCCTTATTTACTTATTTATTTATTTATTTATTTTGTTCCCCCTTGGCTCGGTGCCCTGTGCGGAGAAATTGCCCACACCACCCTAATTCTGTCTCTGCTTTCCTCCTCCTCACACCTTTTCAATGACTTGACTGATAATAATTATAAACCACATTCATAAGGATCACAAAGGTTTACACAAAAATGTAATAATCACAAAGTTAGATGTAGGGGGAAGACTGTTTGAACTTTGTACAGGAGTTCCAATATATTTCTTTCTTTTCTATAATTCCCATCTTTTTTCATGATTGAATTCTAGATTATATCCATCCCATGGAAATCTACTCAGGCACGGACCATATGTGGTCCAGGTTTCTGTAACATATGCCTTTTTAGACCACGCCTTACATCTTTACCGATAGATAACTTATTTTTGGCTACTGATAAAATATCCTCCAGCATCTGAGTCCAATAAAATGCTTCACATTGCATACAGATAACAAAACCTCCATTACTAGAGAAAAGTTTTAAGAAATATTGGACACTGACACACTCCATAACTTATGATACAACAATATAAAGGTAAACTTCATTCCCAGTGCAGCATCCTACCTGAAGAAATAACAGAAGTATCTAATGAAGAATTTTCTCTCTTGCAAATGTACCCAATGTTATCTTGACACTTTTTATTCTGCCATTTGCCATTTTCAGACTGCATTGATCCACAGATCTTTTCTGTTTCTGGAGATGGGCTACCTTTAAGAAAGAGTGAGAAAAACTGTAATTATTTTTTGCTTTGTACTAACATAGCAACACTGTAATTATTATTTATTTCAAGATGTTCCTTACAAGATTTTAAATGCCAATATACTTTATTGATTCATTAAAGCATGTATATACAGCCCTTTTATGGAATGGGTAAGGCCTGTGTTGTTATTGTTATCTGTCTGTCTCGAGAGACAATAAAGTGCACCTCTGGGGATGAACTCAAACAGCTGCAGTAACAGCACCAAAATTACCTTCTCGTGGTGCAAGCCTGGACACTGTGTCTGGAAGTCCTGGGCTACCCAGATGACAAGACCCCACTCTTGGCCTTACTGGTGTGGTTCAAAAGATAGCAGAGAAATACGTGTGCCACTAGTTTGGCTGCAGGAGTTGCTGGAAGGGGGTGTATAAGGTGCCACCAGTGATGCAGCAAGCTGATCAGCTGCCTGTGGGACAGGGCGAGCTGGAGCAGGATGCTCTACGGGGCCTCCGAGAAGTCTGCCTGCCTCCTCCCACTCAGCCGACCTACAGCTGAGGAGGAGGCAACGGGTGGACCATTTGGGGCAGCGCAGAGCCTGCGGGCACCCAAGCCACCGTGTCACTCCCAGGAGAGACACGTGGCTCGGGTGCTCTACAGGCCCCGCCGTGAGTGCCGCACAACATTTTGTCACCCCCCTCAGTGGTGACACCCAGGGCAAATTGGCCCCCCTGCCCCCCACTTCCTCCACCCCTGGGTGCCATCCCACTGTCTTAGGGACTCCAGATTTGTGTCGGGTTTACTTCCTTAGCCTTTTCTTCTCCCAAATATGTTGTTTGATTGACATTGAAATGGAAAATAACTCTGTATGTGTTTAAATGTGTGTTTCTTCTTCTGCTGGTACCTAAGACACTATTATGGCTTAATTGGATATATAGTACATTGAATGATGCCTATTGGAGCCCTAAAGCAGAAAATGCTGGGATGTGTAACATATTTTGGATATGTCCTAAAATCAGAAAATTCTGGGAAGATAGAATAACCGAAATTGAAGTAATAATTGGCTATGTTTTGGAGCCTCTAATATTGTTATTTGGTATGTTAAAGTTATTGTACCAAGATGGGAGAGGTAATTAATGCAACAATGCTGACTGCTGCCTTGAAGCATTTACCATATTTATTTTGATTACTCATTCTGTGTTTTTATATTGTGATTTTATCCTGTGAACCCTTCTGAGACCTGAAGGTATAGGGCATGTCAGGGAACTGACATCGGAGCTAGAGGCGGAGGGAAGGCTCTCAAATGATGCGGGAGAAGGGCCCAGCAGGGAGAGAGGCAGCTCCGCAGATGGGGAAGCAAATCAGCGCAACACCAGGGATATAGAGGGGCTGATGGGGGAATCGGCGAGAGGGCTCCAGGACTCTTCACCGGACACCAGAGGGGAGAGCACGGGTCCTCCGCTACCCATGCCCACACTGCGCAGAAGACTTCCGCGCAGAGAGAGTAGGAGGAGACTGGGTGTCAAACAACTTTTATGTTGGAAAAGAAACGCCCAGTGACGGATTCTGCTAGCGACTGAGGCAGCCACGAAGTGAAGGGCTGCCCAGACTGAAAGGTTTAGCAAGGCAACAAAGCCTGGAGAGGCGGCAACTTACGCATGAGCAACCCATACACATTACAGGGCAGTCTACATTTTTTAATAATAATAATAATAATAATAATAATAATAATAATAATAATAATAATACCACATGTGACTGAATACTAAATGGAGATGGCTTTCAGTATTTATTTAGTTGTTGGCATGCCAATGTTTACTCACCTGGAGCCCAGTTTAAATATCTAAAAGGACGATCGCCAATCCACTGCCACCCACTCTCAACATCGAAAGAGTTCAATCCAATCCAGTAGTCATTTTTCTTATCATTTATTAATCCTATTCAAGGAAAAGAATATCAGTCATACTGAATTACTGCCACAGGCATATGATGTCTGCAGCTGCTGTAGGGAGGGCTGACAGAATGGACACAGGATACTGGTATTGGGTTGAATTAGGCCACAGCACGGCCGGAGGTGGGGAGGGGTACGAGGTGTCCATCCCCTCCCCTGGCTGAGCAGGAAGATGGCAGCCTCCTGGGCCCAGCTGCAGTCACACTGTGTGGCAAACATCCTCCTCCGGAGCCCCAGGTAAGCAGATATTATGTAGCATGAGGTTTATAGTTAGGAAGCTGGAGGCAGCGGCCAATGAGAAAATGAAAGAAATACAGTGGAACCTTGGAAGCCGAACACCTTGCAACTCAAACGTTTCTGTCCCAAACGATCGAAAACCGGAAGTGATTGTTCTGGTTTTTGAACGATTTTCGGAAGCCGAACTTCCAGCATGGCTTCAGTGGCTTCTGAGTGGCTTCAGGAAGCTCCTGCAGCCAATTGGAAGCTGTGCCTTGGTTCTTGAACTCGAATAGACTCCTGGAATACATTCCGTTCAAGAACCAAGGTACGACCGTACTCATTTTTTATGCTTCTAGGGCAGAAATTAGATGAAACATTCTGTCTAGTATGCAGGTACAATGCTTCATCATCTTCAACCGACACAACCTTACATGTAGTTCCTCATACAGTTGTTAAAGACACAGAAGAACTACCAGATCTTTTGGTAACCTGAGATGCAACGGATAACCTGTATGGGGATTGTTCGAAACTCCTCTAGGGGTGAGGTTACTTCTTATATAATGTTTATGAAGTTGCTGTCTATAGTTGAGACGGTATTGACTAATTAGCAGAATATCACAGGACACCGATTGCTTCTTCAGGTCAGCCTTGTTATGTCCTACCTGTCAGGTATGCTTGTTCTTGTAAATCGGTGATGCTCAATAATTCTGCATTCTGTTGCTGGCAACTTTTGCTTGCTTGGTACCATGTTAGAGCTGAGTAGGAATTGATCTGATACAGATCCCCTGTCCAATGGTTTCTGGTCCAGAAAAATTCATCATCTGTAAGCATTGTTAACATTAACATCAAATTATAAAATTACAAATGGTGAAGCTAAATCTACAAGTGAGATACATTTGATGACTTAACATACCACTTATCAAAAGAATACCTCAAACGTTATGGAGAAACATAGAAGCTTATGTGATACTTGGGCAGCATCACTGGACCTCACTCCATAATCAGAGGGCTTCTCAAGCCCCATATTCATGCATTCAGTGTGGATATCTGCAAGGGAGAAATATGGATACCTGCCCCCAGGTCCTGGAACTGCAATCAGGCCATCACAGCATACAAATTTAATAAATAAAAACAAGAATAAATAATGTGTGGCCTGTACTACCCCAGCAGTGGTATACCTTGGGGTCTCAAATTTCAATGGCATCCTAGGCAATGCCAAAATTCTACCTCACCTCCTCCTTTCACGGTCCATTCTAAATAATCATGTGGCATCCCTGGCAGAGCTCCTGAGGGTGTGCACCCAGTGTAACTGAACCTGTAGAGCTTCCCTAAATTCACCTTTGACCCCAGGGCTCCCCTCACCTCACTTCTGCTTTGTCACACCCCACTCCATAAAAACACAAATAATCACTGGACAGACTTCAGAATGGGAGCCCAAAGCCCAGAGCCAAGCACAAACATTCACCTTTAACATACCATTACACACATTCCCCAAATATGGAGGAACATATTTAATTTTAGGAGCTCCACTCATTCAAATTCCTTCTCTGCTTTGGGCTTCTTACCACAAGGAAAGAACCTGCATGCTTTGTACAATATCTGAACCCCATTCCCTCTCAGCTACTCCCCACTGAACAGCTGGTAGTTGGTAGGAGACCAGGGGACCAGATGAAATCTAGCTGCACCCTGAATTTAGCACCCTACTTCGGCTGTAGGCCTTGATTTTGAAGTGAACTACATGCTTATCCCTCCCACTTTCTAATGAAGAAGTACAGGCTTCATACTATAGGAGGCCCTGACATTATTAGTATCCATTTTGTTCTGATCCACAGGGGAAAGTCCTGTCGCCCCACATTTTCTGCTTAAATTACACAATCTATAAAACAGAGAAAATAATAGCTGCTTCCCTTTTCTCTTTGTAGGAGAAGCATCTCTCTAAACAGCGTATTTATGATGATAAACTAAAAGCCGCCTATCTTATACCATCCACTGAAATATATATATATTTTATAAAAGTGCAGATAAATGAATTTGTAATGGGTTTAACTTTACTGGACAATATCCACAGTGTCTCCCCCAAATCTGACCCCTTCGACCCATGTGTCAAAACCCTTGCAGTAATCCCAGCAAAACAATGCAAATAAAGTCAATGCGCTGGTAAACTGCAAGTCCCACTTCAGAGCTATGCAAATAGATAAACTTCTGTATGCAACTGCATCCTTAAAATTGCCAGTATATGAGTGAAAAAATCCATAGATGCATGTTTACAAGTGTGTCACCAACATTAGAAGTTTGGAAAGCTCTGCTTTACACCGTACCAAATCCCTTCCCCCCTCAGCTGCTCCCCACTGAAGGTTGGGAGGGGACCAGATGAAATCTGTCTTCATCCTGCATCCAGCAGCTCCTGTTACGAGGGAGCCGGCACACAGCTCATGGAGATAACTGCTGAGTAAATCCATATATGCAGAGACAGTGGCTTTTTAGTCCTTTTATTAGTATCAAACAGAATACACGGAGGCTGTGGAATGTACTCCCTTAAGCTTGAGCTGTTGCCCAGGGTGCCCGTCCCTCTCCCTTAGCGCTGATTTCCTACATCCGAGACTCCTCCTGGCTGGCATGGGAATCTTTCTGTCTCTGTTTGGCTTTCTGCTCTGAGACACGAAGGGAGCATCTTGTTCTAGGATAAGAAGGGAGCTCTACCAGGCTTTCAAGTGCCATGATGTCATTTGTCTGCTGTACTGTTTCTATCACACCTGACTCCTCTCTCTGTTCAGGACCAGGGCACCTGCTAGCTTGCTCCTGTTCCTCACCCTCCATTATTTTCCAACTCTTTGCTTCCTCTTCTGGGGTGTGTCCTGTCTCAAACCACCATGACCCTGGGTCCATACAATCTTCATCTGCCTCCTGCCTGGAAGCCTGCTGAGGCGGAGGTCTCTCCTACTCCTCCTCATCATCTGGTTAGTCCCTGACAGCTCCCCACCTTTGGTCTAGACTTCAGTTCTGGCCTGAACTGAGCTGCATCCTTATAACCACCGCTTTCCAATGAAAAATGGCAGGCCTGATCCTGTAGGGTAGCCTGACATTACTGACAATTCATTTTGTTCTGACTCATAGGAGAGAGGTCCCCACCCTCCATTTTCTTCTTAAATTGCACAATCTGTACAACAGAGGCAACAGAGACAGCTTCTCTTTTTTCTTTGTAGGTGAACATCTACTCTAAGCATCAAATATAGGATGGCAAAGTAAAGGTTTAAACAAAACTTTTTTAATTGTTTACCTGCTAGATAATTTATTATGGTCGGAGACCAGCTTATAAAACATACTTGGGGGTACAATCCCAGAAGGAAAACAAACATTTAAAACAATTTACAACAATAAATTTAAAATTTATAAATGCAATAAGTATATAGACACTTAAAACTTTAAGATAAGCTACCACAGAGAGATGAAATTATTTACCTTTTATTGGACAATATCCAGTTAAAGAGTCTCTATCCACATCTTCAGTTGTTCCACACCAAAGTTGTCCATGATTATCATCATCTCTTATGCATTGAGCATACCATTTGTTCCGAAACTTGAATGGAAACCTACATGGGGCTCCCAAGGCATTGCCTTCTATAGTATACAGAGCTAAAGGCAAATTGAACAGACTGTGTTATGCCGGACTGATTTCAAACAGTTATGAGAATTAGCTAAAGCAGAAGAAATGAATACAAAACTCTCAATATAGAGCTCCATACACACACACACACACACACACACACACACACACACACACACACGCAGATGCACACATACACTTTTTTCCAGTGTTCACATCCCTCAAGATTTGAACATCCATTCTATTGCATCAATGCATACATGAAAACTTCCCTTTAATTGAAGTAAATAATCAATCCTTGGTGTGTCCAGCCAGGGTGGGTTGGAAAAGACTCCTGGTTGAAACCACTGCCAATCAGTGCTGACAATAAGAGGTAGACGAGCCAACATTATGTCTTCAGACAAGGCATCTTGCTATCTTTCCAAGTCCTTCTGAAGTAGGCTGCATGGTATGCACACTCAAACACTAGTGCCCATAATGGAATGCCTATTCCAGAGTCGGGTGGCCAAATAAACAGAAAAGTATAGCCCATCCAGTTTGGGTAGACCTGAGCCCTTGTTGCAACACAAAGGAGGTGAAAGCATTGCCTTCTAAGGCAAACAGAGCTAAAGGGAAATGGAGCACATACAGTGGTGCCTTGCAAGACGAAATTAATCCGTTCCGCGAGTCTCTTCGTCTTGCGGTTTTTTCGTCTTGCGAAGCACAGCTATTAGCGGCTTAGCGGCTATTAGCGGCTTAGCGGCTATTAACGTCTTGGCGGCTATTAGCGGCTTAGCAGCTTTAAGAAAAAGGAAACAAACTCGCAAGAACTCGCAAGACGTTTCATCTTGCGAAGCAAGCCCATAGGGAAATTCGTCTTGCGGAACGACTCAAAAAACGGAAAACTCTTTTGTCTTGCACTTTTTTCGTCTTGCGAGGCATTCGTCTTGCAAGGTACCACTGTACTGTTCAGGGATAGTTCTATCATGGAATGGATTTTCAGTTTCATTTGCAACTGAAAAACTTCACTTGAACACTTTGCTATGGCAGAAGGCACATGTGTGTTTTGTGACAGGAGTGAAGCAGCACCTGGAAGTGGTGAATGTTTCAGTGCAGCATCTTCAGTGAGAGAAAGGGAAATCACACGTTCCCAGCACCCTTAACAAACCAGTTTGCAGGATTCTTTGTGGAGATGTGCTTTGAATATATGGTTTGCACATAAGCCTTAATGTTTGCTCTGCAGTTTCTCTCAGCTGCTAGAGTTCAACATTTTTAGCTTTTGCCCTGTTCTTGTGATAGCTGGAGTTTGGACTGATTTGTACCAGGGGATATTTGTACCAGGGGGTATATACGAGGAACACATCCACACTTGAATTGAACAGTGTAATTGTTTATGTCCTGCTCATTTACTACTGGACTCCACCCCTTGCTAATAAGACTGAACCCTGGAGCATGTTCTCTGCCCCTTTACTGCTGGCTTCTGACAGCAGACTCCACCATTGTCACTCCTGATATTTCCCCTTGATATTTCCCCTAGTTAGCTTTTACCCCTTGACTAGGGATGGAAGAATTTGTCAGTTTTGTTTCTCTCAGTTTCTTTTTTCCCCCCAAATGTAAATTCAGTTCTCCACATTTCTGCAGGAATTTGCACTTTAAAAAATCCTCGTGATTTATTCAGCATTTTAGTGTGAATATCTCATATGGAGCACATTTTATATGCAGATTTGACTAATGTGTATATTTCTGCAAGCAACTTTCCCCAAAATATTTTTTTGCAAATATGTTTATTTTTTGTGCACACTTTCCCCTAATAGGTACCTTTTTGTAAGCAATGCTTGGTTGCAGAACTACATTGCAAAATTCAGGCAACTGTACATTTTGAAGGGAAAGTCTGTTTTAGTTGTCCTAACGTTTTCAAAAGTGCAAATGTGATAAATTCAGCTTTAAATGCAAACTGAATAGAATTTAATCCCCACCCCCACCCTTGAACTACCAGGTCTACAGCTGAGACTTGGATTGGTAGCAGCATTTTGTCTTTCAAGTGTTGGAGTCTCCCAGAACAACAACAACAACAACAACATCCAGTTCTATTGTGACATGAAAGTAACTGGAATTTTCATAGTACTTATATTTGGCTGGAATTACATTAGTCCCTTCCTGGGACTAATGTATGTGTGTGGTGTTGGGGAGATAGAGGACAGACAGTCAGAGAGATGGAGAGGCCGGGTGACATATTTGTCTTTACCATGGCAGAAGCCAGAGGTGGATTTAGGGCTGTGCAAGCAGGGCACAAACACTGGGCGCTGAGCTGAGAGGGCACTGTCTCAGAGCCCAGTAAGCAAGATACTGGGCTTTGGGAATGAGGCACAAGGCCCTGACAGGGTCCTAGAGTCCTTCCATCTCCTTACCAAAGCCTAGTTAGCACATTCCCATCCTTGGGGAGGCGATAGGAGGCCTATATGCCCCTGCCCAAACCCTCATGCCTCCTTCCCAAAGCCAAGAGCCTCCTTACCTGTCTTTGAGAAGGCAGAACGAGGGCTGGGTGGCGGTGCCAAATTTTGACCTCACACGAAGTGCCACATTACCCAAGTCTGTCACTGTAGAAGCAGACTGTTTTAAACAGCCTCTGCTGCCCGTTTACTGTGGTCCTGATGACTGTTATCAAGTTTGGTTTTTCTACTGATATATTTTGAAGTTGCATGCTTACCATCATGCCTATTTCACCCCCTGATGCAGGGGATTCATCACGCTTGAAGCAAATACACAACCTGGTCATTTAAAAAAAGAGAACAGATTATCTGAACTTTACCTTCATAGTGTTTAGAACACAATTTCTCTTCAGTTCCATAGATCTTCCAGGTATTCTCACTGGTGGCTTTATTAGACAGCATAACACGATCTTTTCGACCACCCTCAGGAGTTACAAACAAATCTTGGTGTTCAAGTCCAAGGAACTTTGTATCATTTGTGCATTCCCATTTCTGAAGTTCAGTGGTCTCATTACAGGAGGAGAGTGTGACCCGGGCCTGGTCTGACTTGGAAGGCACTGCCAGGCATAACTTTGTCGCCATGTTCAAAATATGGCCGTCGGAAACCCACCTAAAATTTTGCCGCTCATTACTCTTATCACAGTAGTCCAGGATGATGGAACGAGTGTTCCAAGACTGTATACAAAGCTTGAGGTTTTCATTATATATCAGAAAGCTGTCACTCTCTGTAAAATTAAGAGAGGAAAAATAATAGGAAGGAACTTTGTGAGAAAGTTGCACAGGGCTCTTGTAGTGGATCCCACTTCTAGCACCAATTATATGGTGGATCCCACTGCTGTACACCAATTGCGGTAGCTCCTACCTATGGACACATACTATAATCACAACAACAGGTTAACTTTGGGTTCTTGTTTGAGGGAAAACTTTGATACGTGGAGACCCAGGCAGAAGTTGAACAGATAAGATTTATTTTATAGAACAAAGTTAATAAAACAAAGGATGTGTCAGGAGATAATGTACTTTCAAGAAGCAGTTAACTTATTTAATATTTACACTAAGTCTAATGGATTCCATTGTAGGCCTCCAATCAAGGTAGTAAGCACACAGCTTCTTTTAAGCTTCAGTTGCTTATGTTCAGTTATCGTGCTTCCATTAGATGTTACAGGTTTCTAGACAAGTTGGTAAATGCTTTGCTTATTTTCAGTTATGTTACTTCAGTTCCTGAAACAAAATTACTTCGGTGTTACATACACAGCTTCCTCCACAGCTTAATTCTTTGGTTCCTAACCAAGGTGGTACTTTTTGTCAGTTACCCTACCTTTTTACAATCACACTCCTGAGGTATTTCAAGTAACAGACCCAAGGGATCACCGCACCCCTCTTAACTCGTTTGGGAGTCTTCTATTTCTAGAGGAGCTCTCCCCTCCTGACTGGAATGAGACCTAAGTAAACTGTAACCTCACAATTTCTACTTCTCCTGGATCAAACTCAGCCTCCCATTTAACTCCTGGCTGAATACTCTCCCTAGGCACTGCACACAGTCTTTTAATCTAAGCTAAGAGTCTCCTTTCTCTAGCTATAGATACTTTCCTCAGAGTGGACACAAACAGACCAGAAACAACTCTCCCTTTTGCTTTCTCTTAAACTTCCTCAGAAATGGCTCATTTTATTCTCCCTCCCAAAATACTGTTCCACCTACCTCTGGCCAGCTGTCTTGACATTTTTTTAGCCATGATATGACCTAGCCAGCTAAGGCTTGTGAGCTTCTACTTTAACAGTTCTTTGTTTATTGTTTTTAACAAAGCTTCATAATTTCTTTGATTTAATTGTTTGAGATCAACTGTTAAGATTATCCTGAGGTATTTTAATTATCTTTATCTTTGACATTTCTGTCAGCCGCTTTTGAAGTGTCACCATCAAATTAATTGGTAGTATTTTTTTATTTTGCATAATTAATTTGCAATCCTGCAGTTTGATGGAAGATTTCTAAGTGTTCTTTCAAAGACTGAAGCACAACAATTGAATCTTGCACCATTATCAATGTATCATCAGCAAACACTGTCATTTAATGAAGATGTTGAGTATTTTTCATGAATAATATTGTTAACATGTTATTGTTTAAGAATTTCTTATATTTAGCATTTTTTTCTGTATTGTGCAATAATAAGCAACAGGGATATGACTGGCCTCTGTATAGGTAAAAAGCAAAATATTTCTTGAAGCAATAGAACACAATTTAAAAACATGTTTTCAAAATTGTGTTAGCAGTTAATTTATTGTAACCCACACCTGTTTTCTTTGTTGTGAGCAACTTAAATATTAAATTAGTTATTATTCAATCTAACATGTCATGGATTTAACTTCAAAGCTGTACAACTTTAACGTCCAGAAGATTATTTAAATTTAACCAATTAAAAGTACCTGAAATATTCACCTCAACTTATTGCTAAGGTAACAATGGTGATGGAAGTGAAGAAGAGCTTACCTGATACCTGAAAAGCTGGTTGAATGAGGATCAAGAGATTTAGGAACAAAAGGAAAGACATTGGCCACAACCAAACTTGCCACACCGCTCCCGTGGAAATAAAAGAAATCAGAGTTTGCTGCTTTTTAAGAACTCCTTCATAAATGAGTCAGGCAGAATGATATTTTCACTTCTGTCTTTGGCATTATGAAACACTTGTAGCACACTCACTTAGATTTTTTGCTAAACTTTTAATCAGCTTCCTTCAGAGGAAAAAACCTATTTCTGCTGAAAATAGGTTATTTAGATTTATTTCCCATCACATAGGCTGGTACAACTCACCAAGCCAACATACAGTACACAGTGCTACGGAAGGAAGTAACTAAAGGATTCTCATTGATAACTATGCTACTGCTAAGCCATGACTTGAAGATCAAGTCCCAGATCAAACCGATAAGGAATCTCTGTGGCTAAAGTCAGTGAGATCAGCTGCTCAGAACAAAAAGCTGACTGGAACTGTGTAAGGCCTGGCATGTCCCAATTGTGGGACCACAGACAGCATGGAGGCTGAGTGTGTTAAGGTTAAGACTCGAACTGCATCCTTGGCCCACAAAGTTTACTCTGTAAGGTTTGCTGTCGGATTTCAGGAGAGTGAAAACTCTTGTTTGAAACTCCTGCCCTTTTCTTGGCACCCTATAGATACTTGAAGAGTGTGCAGATACAGTCTGTGACTAAGAGCCATCTATGTACAGTGGTACCTCAGGTTAAGTACTTAATTTGTTCCGGAGGTCCGTTCTTAACCTGAAACTGTTCTTAACCTGAAGCACCACTTTAGCTAATGGGGCCTCCTGCTGCTGCCACACCGCCGGAGCCCGATTTCTGTTCTCATCCTGAAGCAAAGTTCTTAACCTGAAGCACTATTTCTGGGTTAGCGGAGTCTGTAACCTGAAGCATATGTAACCTGAAGCGTATGTAACCTGAGGTACCACTGTAGCTCCTTCTTGTAATAACCTAGGTCCAGTGGTGTAGCGTGGGGAGGGCAGAGAGGCGTTGGGGTTTTTTTTAGGGGCACAACCAGGCACTCCCATGACTGGCTCCCTCACTGAGGCCAGAGTCGCAGTGAGGGAAGCTGTGTTCAGGTCGGGCCTTTGGAGCCTGGCTCCAATGAGCGAAGGAACTGAAGAAGCAGCTTCCTGCATGATGGCCCAACTGCTGCAGCTGGCCACAGCTCCACTCCCAGGCTCCAATGCGAGAGTGCACCCCTGCACCACTTTCCGAGGCTGGGGTAGGACAGTCAGACCCCAGCTGTACAGGGCTACCAGGGCAGCATGTGTGAGCCCTTGAAGCAATGCACTTGCCCCAGGCAACAGTACCATATGCTCTACCACTGTCTAGTTCTTTAAGAATGCACTGGATGATATTCCAAGCCACCAACCCTTAAGAGAGCTGGAACACACACACACACACACACACACACACACACACACACACCATTTATAGTCTCTGCAGGCTTTAGTCTTTTCTGAAATCTTGAAAGTTTCAGAGCTGATTTTCAGAAGGGTGAATTTAGTGGATGAAGTCAGTCCCAGCAATAATCACTGCAGGTTCTGGGGAGCATGAAAGCAAAAGTATATACAACCCACCCACACGACTTACCAGGCAAAGGACAAGAATAATTGGTATGTAACCTGCTGCTGCGTATCACTTAAACAAGGATATGTGGGAAATTCAGCCTCATATAAACAGCATGTGTAGCATGAGGGAGTTAAAACCATAGAGAAAGCTATTTTTGCTAGACTTGACTGGGTCATACCCCCTCACCTTGGGATGAAGGAGGTGAAGTTTCTTTGTTCGCCCCTCTTCCATTATGTGAATCTGGCCAGGGAGGACACCTGGGCTTGTCACTCAGAGCCCACACCATCTGTTTAGAAACCATGTTATCAAATTTTGCAACTAAGTTTTTCTGCCTGTGTTTTTCTTTCTAGTTTTCTATGGAAAACTACATGAATCTGATCTTTGGAAACTTTGTAAGTAAAAAAATCTTTTTTAACTTACCAAACTGTGTGGCTTTTTCTATGCTAACAGGAAACAAAGGGAAGCTTTGTAAGTGAGTTAAAGTGGGATATTTTAAAGGTCTAATAGTCTACATTCCCATGCTTTACTTTGCTGCATGTTTCATTATTTTAAATCTCTGCTGGGCTTACTGACTGGAGAGCGCTTGCCCAGCGTCTGCATCTAGGCATCCAGGAAATTATTATTTTATAATAACCAAATACCAATAGGTTACACATGCTCCGTGGGAGAGCTGAAGCAGGGAGTGGGCACCATTATGGGCAACTAGGTTATATTACCTTAGAAAAGTTAGGGATGATGTCTGTTGTGTCCTTTCTGTAGGCCTTGTGTCCTTGGAAACAGGTCAAGTTTAATGTTGCTCAGATTTATTTATTTTTGTCTAATTATGGTGTTCTTTTTTAAGCAATTATTTTTCTGGCACCTATTTGAAGATCACAGTGAAAGCTGAGATGGAAGGACAGACACAGACTGAGGCAGCAAAACCCAGCTTAAGAGAGAGAATGGTATTTGCGTGCACGTGACTGTGCTCATGTGTTTCCTGGTCTTCTTAAAACTTTGTGGCAGTGATACTGGTTCATGTTAAAGAATCGTAAGTTATTTGGCTCCATCACTGCCGTTGCAGGGAGTTCCTTCAGAAACTGTTAATTCATACCTTTGCCATGCAAAAGAACACCAAGAATTGATACTAAACTCATTACACTTTCATTGTGAAAGATGCACTGAGTGCTTCGTCACATACTACCTTCTTTCGACATTTGGTTTCATGTTTGCTGATATGCTGACAATATATTTGTTCCAATGTTCACTTCCTCTTCTGGCGAAATACTGTGGAAGGAGAAGCAGCCCTTGGCTAATTAAGCAATTTATGGCTTTTTAAACTGTGGGAGAAGCGCAGGGCTGCCCTGCCAGGGGCATATGATGGGGTGGGGGGCGGCTAAACCCAGGTGCCACCCTGTAGAGGGGGGACAAGATGGCCCATTGCCTCCCCCCCAGCTGTAAAGCGGCCAAGGGCACTTGCGGCGTCCATAAGGGCTGCCACACGTGCGCAGTCCCCACCCTGGACGCCAGAGAGGCTTCCTCCACCACTGTGCCCTGGGCAGGAAGAAAGGGTGAATGGAGTTGAGTGCAAGGGGTCTTCATTTTTAAAAAAAAATAAATTTAAACATTCTTTATGCATCTGCATGTAATCTTGCCCCTTTTTTCTTTTTTCTTTTTCTTTTTGGTATGTGGTTTTCTTTTGGTAAATCTACCAAAGAATAAAATAAAATAAAATCAGGACTAAGGAGTTTTCTCAGGAGGGTGGAGGGTGTGTGTGCAGTGTCCTGTTGGTGTAATGGTGGTGGAACTCACTCTTCTTCTGATCGGAAATGCTCAGCAGGCGGCAAAAAAAGGGGAGGTTGTGGAGATAAATGTCCTTATTTTTATCTGGGGGATGTTGGAGGGTATGGAACTTGTATGTGAGCGGTAGTTAGCCCCTTATTTGCTAGTAGGCACGCGTAGGACATATATTTCAAGAAATATATGTCATTGTTTTCAAGAATTATATTTCACAACAGGCTGTTAGGAAATCTTTTTCCAAGTAAGTTGTAACTGAAAAACAAAACTATATACCCTGTGCAGCTGAGGCCAAATTTCAGCAAGCCCCAAAGTGGAAGTATTTGTCTATAAATCACTTCCCTTAAAATGCCAGATTTGTTACAGTTGCGTAAGCAAAGAGAATGAAGAGTTGGAAATTTTACTATTAAATTTATGTCAGGCTGCAAGCTTAAGAATTCTTCCATGAATATAAATCCAGTGCTATTTTTCTAGAAAAAGAGGTGCCAGAACTCACCACGAGCGCCTCCCTTGTTCTCTTAGAATGGCAATGGTGCCCACCTGAGAGGTGCCAGAACTGAGTTCCAGAAAGTTCCGGCTGAAAAAGCAGCAGCAGCACTGGATAAATCCCTTTTAATTCAATGGGATTTTCTTCTAAATGAATATTGATCTATTAGAACCAAATATATATAGTTTCCCCCTTATAAGTTAAATGGCAAATGAACAATGTAAAAATTCAAGAGTTTCAATAAGCAGGTGTTCAGATTATCTGCCAGCTATGTGTGAAAGCTGGGCCGCATTCATAGATACTGAAAATCACTCGCTACGTATTTATTTTATTTATCTTTATGTTTATATCCCACCTTTTCTCCATGGACCTCGAGGAGACATACTTGGTTCTTTTCTTTTCCGTTTATCATCATAACATTTTGAGATATCTTAGGCTACAAGGTGGGAAAGCCTAATGGGGCTGATCGTAGGTGTGGGAAGGCCCAGTGTGGCCCGCCACAGTGAGGTCAGGCCCCTGAGGGTGGGTGGGCATAGCCCCCATCCCAATTTTGCAGGGGGTGGGGTGGTCTGAGATCCCCTCAGCCATAGGGAGTTGGTGCCTATGGGTGTTGTGGTCAGATGAGGACTGCCTTCTTAAACCTTCCCTAATCTAGGTAAGTGCTTTACAAAATTGCATGTTTTTAAAAAAACCCCAAATTTCAGGAAGTGACGCTGGAGCCCACCAGAAGAGATTTTCCTTTCTGATTTTCTAAGTCCCACTAGTCCCTTTCAGCCTGAAGGTTCTTCGCTTAGGCAGGAATAACCAGCTGCACCAATATAAGAGACTTGGTTTACCAGCAATATATGTTAACAGGATCTAGGAGTCTTAGTAGACCATAATATGAGTCAACAATGTGATGCTGCAGCAAAAGAAGCTAATGCTATTCTAGGCTGCATCAACAGAAGTCTACTCTCTAGATCAAGTACCACTCTACGCTGCCTTGGTCAGACCACACCTGGAATACTGTGTCCAGTTCTGGGCGCCACAATTTAAGGAGGACATTGACAAGCTGGAACGTGTGCAGAGGAGGGCAACCAAAATGATCAAGGGTCTGGAAAGCAAGCTTTATGAGGAGTGCTTGAATGAGCTGGGTATGTTTAGCCTGGAAATGAGGAGACTAAGAGGAGATATGACAGCCATCTTTGAATATTTGAAGGGCTGTCACATGGAAGATGGAACAAGCTTGTTTTCTCCCACTCTGGAGGGCAGAACACAAAACAATGGCTCCAAGTTACATGAAAGGAGGTTCTGACGAAACATCAGGAAGAACTTTTCTGACAGCAAGAGACCTTCAACAGTGCAACAGACTCCCTTGGGAGGTTTTGCACTCTCCTTCCTTGGAAGTTTGTAACTGGAGGTTGGATGGCCATCTGTCATGGATGCTTTAGTTGAGATTCCGGCATTGCAGAGAGTTAGACTAGATGATCCTTGGGGTCCCTTCCAAATTTACAATTCTAAGATTTTATGAAAGGTCCTTACAACATAATGCAATTTAGTCCCATATGATTAAGCAATTATAAATAAATGAGTCTCCCCCCCCCCTGAAAATAATACACTCAGATAAACTGGTTTGTGCAGATCTTTTTGGGTAACAACGGTCTACATCCAACTAAATTCTACTTAGGGAAGACACTTTGAAATTAATGTTTGGATTTTAAATTCATTTCAGTGAGTCTACTCCGAGGTAACCGTGTGTGAGAGAGATAAAGAGAGAGGGAGAGTGATATGTAAATTTACATAGGAGGGCAAACGAGGGATGAGAGCAAATGTAAAAAAGAATGGGACAGCGGCAAATTCCTGCACTGCAGAGGGTTGGACTAGATGATACTCAACAGGGTCCCTTCCAACTCTACAATACTATAATTCTAGGGGAAAGGAGCCAAAAGGGCAAAATCGCTTCCCAAAGGTGTTTTTTTCAGGTGAGAAAGGATTTAAAGTGAGGCAGGAAACAGTTAAGTGGGGATATGTGGAAAGCTGGGAGGGGGCACAGAGAGAGGGGGGAGAGAGAGAGAAGGAGGAAAGAGTCGCCCTGTTAATTTGTTTGCAACTTCAAAAACACAGGCCATTACTCAGGAAAAGAAACCCATGAATACCTGAGTGTAGGTGCTTAAAAGACACAGAGTGCGTGGCAGTGAAGGGAGAAGTGGCTTCGCGCAGCTCCCAAGTGCTGGTGGGATGGCTCGCTTTCCACTCTCACCTGCCTCTGCCTCCCGGCGGTGGCTTTAAGGGCAATGGCTAGGCCTGAGTGGGTTCAGGGGGCAGCAGCACAGGCACACGCTCCCCCACTAGTGGAGAGGGAGGGGGGAAAGCCCTGTGGCAGTGCCAGTGCAATTCTGGCATGCTTCCTCTGACCTTAGGGGCAGAACATAGCTATGCTGACTCCTTATCCATACGCTCTCCCCTACACAGCGAGTTCAGCCGTGTTTCATTTGTTGGCTGAACACCCCCCTCAGTGATGAAACCCGGGGCGGTCTGCACCCACCACCCACCCCCTTCCTACACCACTGCACACAGAGGTACAAACAGACCTAGCTTTATAGGGAACTACAGGCACACAGTTAGGTGCTGTGCATGCAGTCACACTCTCTGCAACAACACCTAGGCTCCTTTTTTTTAATCTTGAAAACTGTCTCTTCTGGAGGAGATTCACCCTTCTGCTCTTCCTCCTCCTCCTCACAACAAGTGGGATTTTAGCTTTCCTGAAAAGGCCCACTGAATTGGGGCAAGAATATATTGCAGCACCTTGGTTGCCAGAGGATAACATTGACATGATCCTTAGGGTTTTTTTTGAATTGCATAATCTTTAATCAGAATATAATCAGTACAACTTATGATTTTACTCATACTAGATAATATGTATTCAGAGCATTCTGCATCATGAGTCTCATTGTAGAAAGTACCTCTGTATACTGCTGCTTAAGACGAGTAACTTCCAGCCATGGTTACTTCTTGGAAATGAATGAATGAATGGTGCAATCCTACACCTGTCAATTCAGAAGTAAGTCTGAATGGGGGTTCAATGGGCTTACTTCCAGGTAAATGTATACAGATAGCATTAGTGCCTACATTTGTTAATTTTCATCCACCACATGTGATTCTGAGCCATTTTTTTCTGAAGAATTATCACACGGTCACAATGGAAAGGATTGTCAAAGCCTGCTGTGGTTTATAGTTGCCTGCTGCTGCTTCTTCTTCTTCTGTAGAAAATACAGGCTGTGATACCTGCACCGATGAGGATGAAGATGACTGGGAGAACGACTGTCAAATATTTGCCGTGTGCAAATGCAGAGACATCTTCTTCTTGCACTGCCAATGAGAGAAAAGGTGTAGATATATACATGCAAAACATTAAATACTTTACACTATGATAAGAAGGATGTCTGGGTGGTGTTTACTGCACCTAAGCACAGCGTGTTGTGAACTTGCAAACCATGAACATTGCCCCTTATTTGTAGGGAGGAAATGGGATGCAGAAGATATGTGGAGTCACAACCTGAGCATGTATAGAAGCAGCTTTTATTCTACTCAAAGTAGAAACAGATTGACCCTCTTAAAAGAAAGGGCTATGAAGGAATGTAACCCCAAAGCTGTGGGACACTGCTGAACAATTTCCATGTCTCCAAGCAATAGTGTATCTTCCCCCCAGTAGTTTCAGCACTGTGGCTAAAAATGACAGCATTATTCTGTGCATGTGCCCGTGAAAGGGGAACCTAACCTCAGGTGTTCCGCCTCCCCACTTTTCACACGCAATACTATGGAATTTTCCAATAAATCAAAATCTCTCTCCCCCACTCTCCAACTCTTTCACTTCAAAGGAAAAGTTCTTTACCAGAAAGCAGAGCTGTCATTATTCCTCCCCACCCCCAGTAGCCTGCACAAACCTCCTGAGAGGAGGTTCAGCTGCTGATTACAGCCTGCCATTTTGCTACCAAAGAGATGAATACAACCGGGGGAGGCAAGCCCACCAAGCCAAATGGCCACCAGTTGTTTGATGGTATTGGACAACACAGTCTTGTTGTGCTCAGGAGGGAGGAGTTGTTCACCATGCAGAGCGATGCCTTGATTAGAGAATTTGTTGTGGGCTGGATTAGCCTATGGATGGGGTCATCCATGCTGCACCAACCCTTCTAGTGTAGAGCAGTAGTTCATTCATCGTGGAATTTGATATTTGATGAGCACTTTCAGTGCTGTTTTTGTTCTATGGACTTGGACTTTCTAGTCATTGCTTTCTGTTCTAAAGCGATTTCTTCCTGCCATGTTACTTGCTGAAATTCAGGGGCATGACAATGGTTTTTTTTATTTCAGCTGCATTTCAAGGTAGGGTCTGTTGTTTATAATAATGGAATTTAACTGTCTCTCCCCCCACCCCTGGTATGTTTTGTTTAGAATAGAAATTTTATGTACACCACTTAATATGCAGAATTTCTAAGCGGCATATAAACGTATGAAATTTATATTTTTTTAAAAAAAAATACTGACAATAGTAATACCAGTGAGGGGGTAGTGCCAGCTATCCAAGCAGAATGACCATGTGTCATTAATAGTCTTACCTGTACTGTTTGTAGGTGCTTTAGTTGTTTCGTCATTAACTGCAAAATAAAAGACATGCTTAAGGTGTAATCATATACATTGTGCAAACCACAGAACTTCCTACTCAGCCCAGTAGGAAGATAGTTATGCAAGGGAATGTTGCTGCTGTTTAGCTCAAGAGTTCTGATCAGCAGGAAAGTGAACCAGTGGGAGTTTTGAGTGGAAGGAAAGCTAAGCAACCTCTCTGCCAGCAGGTCTGGCCCCCACTCCCCAGCGCAAGAATCCAGGTTTGGGCATTTGATTCACCAAAAGATGATTTGGCCCACTGGTCCTTCAAATGTTGTCAAACACTTAATGGTAAAGTATACTGTATTTAAAAAGGTAAAGGACCCCTGACAGTTAAGTCCAGTCACAAACAACTCTGGGGTTGTGGCACTCATCTCGCTTTACTGGCCGTATTAGTGCACCTTTATTTGAACAACAGCAAAAAAGCTGATTTTCAAATATTTGATTGCAATATCCACTTGGATATTAGGCAAGGTCTATCAAAATTGTAGGGAAAACTTTATATTTTTCAGGCTTTGGGCCTTGACATATCACAACATGAAAATAACTTAGCAATATATGCTAGACAGGGCTCTTCCTAACTTTGAAGTTTCAATCCAACACATTACTATTTAAAAATGAGAACCATTTGAAATGTTTATTGCATTCATGGCTTAAACAAGCCATCTTTGTGTTTCTCTACAAATGATTTAGAAACTCTCATCACTTTGGAACCTAAGTCTTACTGCCTGTCTTTTCTTACTGCTGTATGGAAAAGCACATGAATCTGGCCTTTGAAGTGTTTGTTAGTAAACCATTTTTAACCAGCCAAATGTGTGGTTTCTTTCTATGCTAAGGGAAGTGGGGAACTTTGGAAGCAACCTAAAAGAGGATATTTTAAAGGTCTAACAACCTAAATTTCAATGCTTCACTTCACTGCATATTTTGTGATTTTAAATCTCTGCTCTGGTGAGAGACACCAAAGCGTGCTTACCTCAAACCTGGATCTTAAGCATCCAGGGAACTCTCTTTCTCTTATACCTAGTGTTTTTTCCTTTAACCAAAATACAAAATACCAACAGTTTGTGCTAGAAAAGGAATGACTGACAGTTTGGAAAGAATGCTAAGAACTTGCTAGTAAGCATAGCAGGGGGTGGAAGGTTGTTAAACTGCGGAGGTAGGGAAAAGTCTGTTTTGTAGAATCACAGAAACACCTTCCTTCAAGAGCTTTGTGAAGAAGGAAGCAGATAAAGAGATAAGGCTAAACTTCTAGTACTGTACAATGAATCAAGCGAGAGAGCACTTGGACAAGATCACCTTAAGACACTAACTGCAGTTCTATATAACTCAATATTCCCCTATTGTATTATATCAGAATTATGGCTAAATTTTAGTTTAATAATAATTTATGACTTACTTTTGGGCGTTTTACATATAAATGACATACGATCGTGGCAATTCGTAACCAACCATTTCCCATCATTGCTGTTCATGGCAATGCATTTCTGACTCCGAAAAGCTTGAGGATTGAATGCAGGTTCTTCGCCTCTCCAATTGACAAAACCCACTTGAGTTTTATCTTTCCACATCCATTCTCCTAATTATAAAAAATATATAAATAGCAATATGACAGAAAGGAGAAGAGTAGCACCATGACTGTAAAACATACTATATGGAAACGTGTTTTAAAATTACAGTGATCCTTTTTCCTCTTCACCTTTTTCAGTTTGGAGAATATGTAAGCTACTGCCATTATCGTATCAGAACACTGAATACACTAACAATAAGGGGAGAGTGCCTCTGATTTCTGACAGCACTCCCCCCCCCCATATTTAGTACTATTTTGGATGGTTCTCTGCAGTGTTCTTTTCGGTTTAAAAAAAGGAGGGTCTGGTGCCATAGGTGCCAGCAGAAAATGGCTGCGAATGATAGCAAAAAAATGAAATAAGTGACAACACTCCATACCGTCAGGATCATCACAAGATGGCTCACATGTGCAGACAACATAGAGGTGCCATGGTAAGTGGGAACATTGACACTGCTCCAGATCAAAGCCATTTTTTGAATTATTGTTTACTAGTAGAATGTGACCAGTGTTGCCAAGCAATTCAAAGAAACCTATAAATCACGGATTTTAAATAGACAGGGCAATTTGTTTTGTTATTAGGGCAGTGCAAATGTACACACAGTGATCCAACGTTCCCACCTGACCTGGATGATATCACACAGACAGTGATCCAACTTTCCCACCTGGCCTGGATATATTGGGGGATTGGACTAATGTTAAATTAGGGTTTTTGAAAAGCCTCTCCTCCTTACAGAGGAGAGGAGTTGTGAGTGGGAGCCGTTTCCCACATTGGCAGGGGGTGTTCCAGCCCCTGCCCAGCTGTCCCGGCTGCTGTGCCCCCAGGGAGCCAACCAATCAGGTGGAGGCTTGGGGGCGGGGTTTAGCCACTCTAATGCGGCCGCGGCAGCGCTTCCGTTTCATTGCATTGCTGGTTTTTGAAAACCTTTATGGTCAGGAGGCAGGCAGGGAAAAGAGGTGCTGCATCACATTTCCTCCTCCCAGTTATTTCATGTTACATTAAAAAGTTGGAAAGAATGTGAGTATTGAAGACAGCAGGGAAGGGAATGCCAGTGTTTTTCCATAGGGCTTGAGATGGAGGTTAGCTGTAAATTTCCACTGCGACGGTGTGGCGATCTAATTCTTTACATGCAGTCATGAGACTGGGGTGGGGTTACAGGAAGTTTGCATATGTTAATTGAGTAGCATCCTCCATTTTAACACCACATAGTCCTTTGTTCTCAACTGCTGAGAAGAACCAATGTGAAATGGTGAAAAGGGAGCTATGATTTTTAGGCTCAAATCCATTTCAATCGGGGTTTAGGTCTGGTTTTGGCACAGAAACTGCTTTGGTCTCCCTGTATGATGACTTTTGTCAAGAGAGAGGGGGGGGGAACGCGCCCTTGTTAATTCTCCTTGGCTTCTCAGCAGCTTTTGATATCATGGCCATTCTATCCTTCTGGAGTGGCTGTACAAATTAGGGGTGGATGACACTGTGTTGAGGTGGTACTGGTTCTACTTGGATGGCCACTCCCAGAGGGTGATGCTTGGCGAGTGCTTTTTAGCCCCATGGAGATAGTGACATTTCGGATCACCATTTTGATTCAAAATAGTGTCTGGCATTCCAACATCAATGAAAACTGTCACCCCGAACCTCAGGAATCCTCATGCCAAGTTTGGCAATGATCTCTTGAGAGATGCCTGAACCTACGGAGGACCAAAGGACAAGCCACTTCCCAAAATATGTAGTAATTATAAATTTTATTTTCCCAATATACCTAGTGGGACATCTGGGATGGAACTTCAAGTAATGGCAGAGCCATAAATCAAGTTGAAAGAGATGTGGTTAGGGGCAGGGCTTGATTATTTGAAAGCCTAGTCAGGGGTCAGCAAACTTTTTCCACAAGGCACTGGTCCACTGTCCCTCAGACCTTGTGGGGGGCCGGACTATGTTTTGGAAAAAAACAACCCCCTCCCACAACTCTCCCCTCCCTTCAACTCTATGATTCTATGATTCTATGATTCTTCACAGCACCGGATGAGCCCCGGTGGCTGCCTACCTGTGCCTTGCGAGCAGCAGGGGCTGGTGGTGGGGTGATGAGCTGCACGAAAGGGCTGACTCCAGAGAGGGGCTGCTTAAAATGGTGCTCAGCTGGCTCAGCCCAGCCCCCTTCCTCCTCTAGGCAGGGCAGGGAGAAGCCAGGAGGGAGGGAGGGAGGAGGCGCCGCCACGGTATGTGTGAGGGGGGTGGGAAATGGGGCAGCCCGAACAATCAGAATCCCCATGCCGATTCACGCAGCAATTCCCGGACCGTCTGTGCGCCGGATCCAGAAGGCAATTGGGCTAGCCCCGGCCCCTGGGCCTTAGTTTGCCGACCCATGGCATAGATGTTTCCTATACTACTGTTTACCATCTAGTTGATGAATTCTCAGATAATGGGTGAGCGATTTCCTTTTTCCTGAATGCTTGCCAAGAAGATGCAAGCACCATTCACTTACAACCAACAGCTTTTGCTGCTGAGCTCTTTTACGTCCCAACTCCCCCCTCCAAATGAAATGTGTGTCATATTTGAGGACACTTTTGAATAAATACAGATAATACATTTATTATGTATATAAATATTGAGTGTTAAACAATTACCATCTATATTTTTGAACAATCCAATCCAAAAATTTTCCTTGTTGAATTGCCGAGTGTACTCCAACAAAAAATCCAGTTCAGCTAAATCTTCTATTGAAGCCAAGGTGCCACCTAGGAAATATACCACAGGAATAAAGTAAACTCATTGAAAAGTTATCGTCTCCTTGAAAAAGACTGCCTAACAAGATAAGACCAAGGAATCACTATCCAGCACTGGCAGCAATATGAAGTTCTGAATACTTTAGAGAAAAATATATATATCTTTCTTTCAAATGATTGTGACTGCTATTCTATTGCATAATTTCTATTGGAGAAGGATCATTGTAACCTACACATTTGTAGAAAATAATAATTAACAGTTAAAGAAAATCACTTAATCAAAAATTCAATAGAAATGTCATTTTTACAAATCAGATGGTTCACAAAAATCCTGAGCTCCAGTACTGAAAATGTTTTTCACTCTGTATTTCTAATTACACATAAAAGGGGGAAAAATCACCTCAGTTCTCTGGAAGAGAAAGATGATACCCTTTCAAAGTATTTATATTAATGGGGTGCCTGTGTGACTTTGATGTCATGTTTGCTGAGTAGGAGGAACTCGGATTAACCCATTCTTATATCAAATAGAATTTGTTGCGATTTGGTCGATCAGTTTGAAACAGGATACAAGTTTTCTTCAGAGAAATATAGCAGCAGCAGCAGAGCAGCAGCAGCAGAAATAGTAGTATATTCAGCAATATGAACTGGTGGAGATGGATGGATGGATGGATGGATGCAACTGGCAGATGATTGGCTGAGGTTCCACTTAGAACTCACACAGCCTAATTTAAAACATCTGTACAGGTAGCCCTTTCATTTCTAGACGCATTTCAAGGTGATCCCATTTGTGTTAAAAACCCTAAATAGTGCAGGCCTCAGGTATCGGAAACTGATCTCTTCAGTATAAATACTCTCAGATTGCAGTCTTGGTAATTCCACTGGCCTTGGAAGTGCAAGGAATGGCAGCCCAACAGAGAGCAGGCCTATGGCCTTAAGTTGTGGAATTCTCGTTCCACAGAGATATGTCCTCTTGCACCTTCATGTTTTCACTTCTGCCATATGATGGTGCCCCTCTTTCCCATGGCTTTTCACACCTGATGTATGTAAATCTTGTGGGAACGTTCAGGGAGGTAGGAGAGGATATACTGTTAAATAATATTCTTCATATACCGGTAACTTGCGCTAGCAAGTCCCTTTACTTAGCAGAGTGCATTCCCCTTTTTAAACACACAGCAGTTAGCTTTGTCGCAAGCTTGTTTAAGATTATTAATATAGATTCCTTTTGTCCCTCTTAAAAAGAATAGACATGACAATCTTATTTAAAGTCAGTAAAAAGAAATGTAATCACAGTATCATTCAGTTCACAATTGGATCCCTGAAGGCAGACTTAGGTTACAAAATATGTACACATTGAATCTATCCCATAGGGAGAGAGTTCCTTTGTCCCTTTTTGGCTGAAAGCCAACAGGGCATCTCTAGCTGAAGAGATGTTGCTTCTTTGATGAATGGAGTCAGAGAGAGAAAAGCCAAAGAGGAAGTGTGCTCCCTGCCTTGCCCTTTTTGTTACATGGGCAGGTAAGGCAACGCCCACCTCTAGTCACATGCAGAGGAAGTTTGTCCCCTTGCCCACTCTAGGAATGTTGTACTTGACAGCTATGTGTTTTACATCCCACAAATCTCAGGGCTGGTTTTAACTTTGTATTGTTGTAACCTGACCTGGGAACTTACGCTGAAGGACAGGTAAGACCTCCACAATATGACAACAAGAATTGAATGGTGCCACACTGGCAGAACAATGCCAGGTTTGACAGGACCCTCTGCAGCTCTTGCCAGTCTGTTCTTGGCAACAGTGATGTCCCCTGGTAGGCATGGTGAAGTGGCAAAGGCCCTGTCCAGGGCAGTGAAGGCACAGATGATGAAGACTCCTTCCCAGGTAGGGCTAACTCTGTTTGCTTGAGCTCTCCTCTGCTTTCCTTTTGTCCCTGGTCCATCTTTCCTTCATTGTGTGCCGCCAGTGGCAAAAAGTCAGTGTATCAGGAAAGCACTATTTAAATTCTCCCATGGGGCTTCTGTGGCCCCAGGGAAGGAACATTCTATCTGCGCCCAGAGGCATTATGGAGGAATCAAAAGGTGAGCCACGGCAACAGGGGTTTTTGGCTGCACCAACAATGCTTTGGGATTGGGCAAGGAGAGGAAGACTGGCTGGTGTTCAGGGAACTCAGGCCATCAGCGAATGGTTGTTGGTGCTGATCCCTGATACCAGGTCTGTAACACATTATTCTCAGTATTATTTTGATAATAAAACTTTTTATTATTGGATTGTGCCAGAAAGAAAGAATTTCCTGCATGCCATGGGCTGTACCATTTTTCTTCCTACCATTCTCATTTGTAAAACAATTCCTTTTTCAAAATGACACTCACCAAAATAAGAACATCTGAAGGCCGTTTGCCACCAAGGTTCCCAAGCAGGGTAGAATTTATAGCAATGAGCCCGAAAAGGAACCCAAGCTCTCCCGTCATCTTCTGGTGGAGGAGGGCATTTTCCTGGCAGCTGTGGTGCCTCCGTTGGGAATGCACCTGTTATAAAGCAAGTGGTTTTCTTTTTTAAAAATAAAGGCATCTTAGAAACCTAGAAATACAAGGGGAGTGCTTAAGGTTTAGACAGGTCCTGAGTCATGAGGCAAAGCATGATACCCATTTGGCTTATAAAAGGGGATATTGGATCTGTACAAGTTTGCACACTGTGCCACAGTGGACCCCACTGTGCCACGGCAAGCCAAACATTTAAAGAAACTGCTGCAGACAGGTGCCTGTTGAAAGCAAAATTACCTTTAGCATACCAGATGATGGGAGAAAAGAGAGCAAACACCAGAGAGATGTGGAGACAAGGAGAGGGAGCTCTGCTGTGATTGACAGGTCAAGCTTTTAATCAGAGGGAATGATTTTACATAGAAAGCCAACCCCAAAATCTAAATACTTATTTTTATTTCTTTAATCAAAAACGTATGATTCCATAACATATAGGAACTAAAGAAACAAAGAAGAAAATACAATGGAAGAGAATTTAAAATTAAATTCACACACACACAAAATTAGGTTGTTGCAGCCACAATCAATCAATCAATCAATCAATCATTCAAATGCATAGGAAGGTAGTAACGTGTTGTTTTTGTTTGTAAGTATCAGGATGTTGTCCTTGGGTGTTTTATGCTATTCTCACTTGAAGCTGAACGATTCCTAAGAATTCCAAGTTCTGATGTATTTCACTGGAGGCATTTCAACAATAAGTCATCATATATAGTGTTGGAAATTAATCTCCCCCCCCCCTTTGTCTTGCACTATGAAAGAATATGGAGCAAGCTGCCTGTGAAAACAATTTCAGCAAGGGTGGAAGAATCCTTTCTTAAAATAATTTTGAGGTGTCATTACACCACCAGTGATCTTATCACATATAAACTCCCAATCTCTTCCCAAAGTGCTGGAGCTGCAAAAACAGCAACATAAAGGCACATATTTCCACCTATGGTAGGAGTGGTAGATGGTGTTCCTATAAAAGGAACTGAACAATATCTATATAGATAGCAACACACTGGGCGAAAGTGATTTCTGTGTTCAGAATTGTATACTCCAAAATCAGAATAAACTGTTTTATCAAGATGCTATCAGATCAGTGTCTAGAGTACAGTTCTCAGCTCTGTGTTGAAATGGAGACCTTATTGGAATTAGAGTGCTGTGCCCCACATTAAAAGAGAGATATTTCTTTGCTTACCGTGATGCTGCTCACAGATAAATAAGTATGTTTCATTGCAAGTTCCTGTTTTCCAATGACCCTCAAGGTCCATGAAGACACAGGCTATTTTGTGCTTTGGCTCTTCAGGTGCCCAGTTAGTATACATCAGTCTCCGGTTGTTTATCCATGTGTACTGCTCACCATTCTAATGCACATTGGAACAACATATGCTGGTTGTAGTTTATTTCCCATAACATGAGCTCCACATCATCTCCACACACCCCTTTCATTTTATTTACAGAAACACAATCAGGTGATGAATTCTGGGTACTGCTATAGCTATGACAACTGAAGGCATCCCTGTGCTGTTTAATATCTATTGGAAAAACCCTTGGGAGATGTCATCTGAAGATCTGAAGCATGGTGTCATGGGTATGCTGATGACACATAACTCTATCCGCTCCATCTGAATCTGGAGAAGCCAGGAAGGTTTTGGACAGGGGTCTGGAAGCAATCAAAGGCTAGATGGGCGCTAGTCATCCAGTTATATCTGTTCCTGAACTGAGATAGTTGGGCCTTAGTTGTCCATGCTCTGGTGTCTCTCACCTGAGCTGCTCCAAAGTGCTTTATGTGGGTCTTGCCTTGAAGATGACCTAGAGGCTACAACTACTGCAGAATACAGCTGCTGGATTGGTAAGTGGGATAGCCCAATGTGACCCTGTGTCACCAATTATTGAGAAATTGCTTAGACTAGCTCATGCTCTGACTCTTCTCGACAGAATGAGGCCTCTTTGGGTTAGTGAACGTATATAATTGACTGAGAAATGGCAAGTATTCCTGTTCTGTCCCAACTGGGCATTGTGTTACATATATTGCTCCCTAATCACTGTGTTTAGACTGCTGGCAACTGATCAAGTCTTGTTATCTGATGCCTTGCATTGATTAGTTGTACTATATCTAGCTGTGAGGTGCCTTGAATCCCTATCAGGGAAAAGGGTAGGATATTATTATTATTATTATTATTATTATTATTATTATTATTATTTCTGAAAACACTGCATTGGCTGCTAGTGACCTACCAGGCCCTATTATTATTAAAAAATTGCACACCGCCATATACCTGCAGGTCTCCAGGTCTTAGTACTAGCACACAAAGCCCTACATGGCTTGCAACCCTGGGCTCCATTGGAAAGAAGAACTAGATTTAAATTTATGCCGATGATAATAATGATGATTAATGATGCAGGGAGGATGTGCAGGGAGGATGAAGGGGTGGGTAGATAAAGGGAGGGCGGTTGGTCGAATGTGGGGAGAGAGTGGTTGCCAAAAGGGTAGGTGGGGTTGGCAAGTGCAGTGAGCAGTGAGCAGGGACAGCCCCTAGTTTTGAATAAAGTCAGCTAACGAAAGCCCTGTGCTTTCTAACTATGTCCTTCTGAATACAAACCCTTGGAGTGGAAAAGTAGTATTATGTTAACGTACATTGCACGTTCTTACCGTGTTGCTAGTTAGACCAATCCACACAGGCTCCTCATATTTCAACACCTTTAGCCATAGGAATGATTCAATGTAGGGATTCCAAATGCTGGCAAGCTCTGACTGTTCAGAATTGCATTTTTTCCTGGCCTCTTCCCATGTCATTTTGTTGCCAATGAAAAAGTAACTGCTATTCCCAAAATGGAAATAGCCTGAGGCTGGAATTGTTGTTTCAAAGTATGGTAATGCGGGATCTATGGCAAAAACAAAAAGCCAGAGATTGTTCTAGACTGCATATATTCCTAAAATTTGATTTCATTTCATACTGAAATATCTGAACATTATTATCTCCCAAGATTTAACATCTGAAAGTACTAACAATTTGCAGAGAAACATTAAAACCAACATGTTAGTCAAACTCTGTTCTTTACAGCTACAAAAGAAGCATATCAAATTCCTAAGAAGCAGCCAGCAGACCTACTTGAAACACATTCATTTCTTTTCAGAGAAGTCAAGTGACTATTCTTCAATTAGTTTCCTAGCCACCATCGTTCGTGGATGATAAAAATTTCTGTTTCTGTTCTGGTAATTTCTGTCCAAAAACAGACCTCGGAGGGTGGCTGTACTCATGGGGGTCTATTCTTCTTATTAAAATGAAAGTGCATTGTTCAGGGGGCAGGCTGTCACTTGCAACATGGCTAGATATTATGACACTAAAAAAGAACTAAAAGAATCAATATGGCTAACTTAACCCAACAACACACCCCTCTCTCACACACAAATCCCACTGCAGTCAACCAAAGACAACCAGCCACACCCTAGGTCACCCTAACCTCTCTCACTACCAAGGAAACATAACAAGCAAATAGAAAGACAACCTACCCAAGTGACGCTGACACAAAACCTCCATGTGCATGTGCTTTTGTAAACAATGAAAATCTTTAATAAAAATTGTTTTAAAAAGAAATAGAACTAAACTTTTTTCCAGCAGCCTCCTTCTGTCCTATTTTGGGGATGGTATAGTGAAAAGTCAAGTCCCATATCAGGAAGTGTACAACTGAGGTTCTTTGACACCAGGGTTCATCTCTGTATATCTATAAAATATTGTTGTCACGATTGCATTCTTTTCTTTATACAGTAAAATACAAAATCTCTAATACTGGAAATCTAATATTGTTTTTTGACAAAATGATATGGCACAGAAAACAGGCTTTGGACTCTAGAAAGCAATCTGAACTGCAAAATATTTTTTGTTTTTTCTCTTCTAAAAACGTACCAGAGTTTCTTTGGCAGATGTAGCTTTTCCTGGCAGAACATGGTCCATCTCTCCACTTTCCTCCTGAATTTCCAGTCCCCTTAATAATAAAAACACAGTCTCCCTAAGGAATTAAAACATAAAAATCAAATAAGACAAGTGCCATCAATTTGCGCAGGAGGCAATTCTTTTATCCTAGATCAAGCATAGGCAAACTCAGTCCTCCAGATGTTTTGGGACTACCACTCCCATCACCCCTAGCTATCAGGACCAGTGGTCAGGGATTGTGGGAATTGTAGTTCCAAAACATCTGGAGGGCTGAGCTTGCCTATGCCTGTTGTAGATTGTGCTTAAAAGCCCTCCTTTTGTACTTCTCAAATTCGATGAAAGCAGTACCGTATCCTTTTAGAACCAAGTTTGAAGATGAATATTTGTCGCTTCTCACCACTGTCCTACCCAATCCAGCCAAGAAACAGCCTCCACCATTGAATGAAATCTCTAAGGAGGGGCTGGCCCCAGTGTGTCCTGGGATGAAGAGGAATTAGTGGAGCCTGACATATAACCTGAGATTGCCACCACTCAGGGCACCTGTAAAATCAGAGTACCTGCTAAAATCTATCAGATTGCACAGCCTAGCACCTGACTCCACAATTACCTGTGCGATTCCAAGATCAGATGGTGCAAAGTCCACACCAAAGCCCCAACTAAAGGTGTAGCATTTGTTTGGCAACACAAAACGTCTTGTCTCTGGAACCTACTCAGGAGTAGGCATCAGTAACTGATGCCTGCTCTGGATCAAGGGCCACCTGATGTTTACAGGAAGTAGATTAGGTAGCAGAGCCAGCTATAAAACTGTTCACATGATGCCCAACTTTTCCTGGTACAGCACTTTCCCCAACTAGCTGCTTGGCTTGAGATGCCTGTTCTTGCTAACTGGCTGCATAGCTCCCGTTGCTGTTTCTGCACTTCTGCCCTGCTTTTCAGTTCCGGTACTGGAAGGCATAGTACATTACCACTAAGTACCCCTCCCCACAATGACATCAGCTGATAAGGTCACTTGACAATCCGCTGATTGACAGCACTTCAAAAGTCCAGCCAGATAAGAGGGCTTGGCAGGCCTACTTAGGCTTGCAGAAAAACCTTCCCCACAGCTGTTCTAAAGAAAGGTGTGAGCATCAAACTGGAGTAATAACAGTGGGTGGTCTCCTAATAACTCATCCTATCAGTACAAGGATTTCTGCTTGCACAATGGGATTTCCCCCTTCCCTTGGATACACCTCATGCCCTACCCAAATCTGCTTCAGAAGGTTGGGGGAACCCCTAGAATATATGGTATTTAGAGGGTGCAGAAGGTGAGGAGATGGGGTGGGAGAGATTGGTCTTTGCATTCAACTAAGTCCTAGTAAGCCGAGATAGAAAAAGTCATTGCTGGACAGAGGCAGTGCCTGATTTACTGGCCAGTGGATCAAGGAAGATGTGTAACATACAGTGGTGCCTCGCAAGACGAAAAGAATCCGTTCTGTGATTCTCTTCGTCTAGCGGTTTTTTCGTCTTGCGAAGCAAGCCCATTGACGGATTAGCGGATTAGTGCTATTAGCGCTATTAGCAGCTATTAGCGGCTATTAGCGGCTTTTAGCGGCTTAGCGGCTTATCGGATCAGCTGATAAGCGGCTTAGCAGCTTAGAAAAAGGGGGGGGAGGAAAAAACCCCGCAGGAACTCGCAAGACATTCTCGTCTTGTGAAGCAAGCCCATAGGAGATTCGTTTTGCGAAGCACCTCCAAAACGGTAAACCCTTTCATCTAGCGAGTTTTCCATCTTGCGAGGCATTCGTCTTGCGGGGCACCACTGTAATGGGTGAGATGCCTTTCAGAATTTTCTTAATTCCCAAGCACACAAGGGGATGTACAATTGAAGTGAATGGCACTGCTGCTGTGGGAAGGAAATAATTCAGTCTAACTAGGAAATGGAGCATTGGCAGATTATACTTAAGTCCTTAACTCGTTGGCAAAATTCAGACAGAATAAAAGCAGCAGAGTTGAGAGAAAAATTGCAACTCTGAAGAATATAACTGGCTTTAAGTCAAAATTGTCAGAGGCTCCTCAGAACATGCTGCCGACCTTGGATGCTTCCTATATATTTTATCAATTATGTAATGTATTTATTTGTAAAATTTCTATTCCACACTTCTTCTGGAGTATTTTTGGAGTGGCTCACAACAATTTAAACTACAGTAAACTGAACAATAAAGAGTAAAATGAGGATTAACAATCATAATACCAATCCACGTATTAAATATCAAAACATGGCCGGCTAACCTTGCAAGATTGGCATGGGAAGACTGGTACATTAATGGAGTGATAATGCTGAGAAGGCACTCTGAATATATATAATTTTACTGCAGGAATGGAAAATAGGGAACATTTCTTGTATCTGAAAAAAATAAAGATGAAAGCCTTTGCAGGCAGGACTTACATAATTTGGAAAACCACTGGCCCAGTTTGTATAGTAGACCTCACTTCCATCTGTCCATAGAAAACTCTCTTCACTAATAATATCGTTCAGTCCAATCCATGGATCAATTGAGGCACTTTCTAAGTGCACCATGAGAAATGCTGAATAAAAACAAGGACATATTTCATCATAAAGAATTTGGTAAATACTCTCCCTTACTTATAAGTAATCAATATAGGATACCATGAACTGATCTAGTTATATTTTATGTTCGTTGTTTTGTTTTGTTTTTTAAAATTGTGTCGTGCAGAAGTTGCCACTATGGTCCACTTCAGATCTTACTATACTGCATCTTTTTAAAAAACAAAAACATTTTAAACTTGTTTTTCTTACAGAGAAAAACTATATCTCCCATCATTCCTGAACATTCTCTTAATGCAACAAAATATTGCAGATGCAAAATTGGCTATCCCTGCTTTAAAAAGGACCACATAATCCAGCTCATTACATTTTTGCCTTGAAAAAACACAAACAGGCTATGATTACAATTAAACATCCCTTGTTTTCACTCCGCTTAGGAAGGGCTCCTTTCTCCTGGGCCTTGTTCAGAAAGTGGTGGTGGAGGATGAGTGTTCAGACCCCTGGGCTCGGGAAACCCAGCCAGATGGGTGGGGTAGAAACAACAAATTATTATTATTGAGTCAACATTAAGTCTATGTGAGCAACATGTTCTAAAAGAACCGACTGTACCTTGTGTAGCTTTGTTCGGTATAGTTGCCAGATTTCCTTCTAGATTTCTGCAAGCAGTTCGTGCATCGGACCAGTTTTTCCTTTCTTCTTCATTCAAGCCAAAAAACTGGAAGCACTGCTCCAAAATTCCATCAATTATGAAATGGTTAGTGAACTCAACCATCATGAGATGGTACTGGGTTGCAGACATGGGTATTTTAACTTGGCTTTAGAGAGAAATCCCAACCCTCAGATTCATGGACTTGACAGAGATTCAGATTGTGTGGAGGATGTGGTGTAGTTAATTTCTTCATATAGAAGCCAGGAACTAATAAAAAGTTAACCAACACAGTGGAAAATAGAGGTGGGGGGAATTTACCCAGTTCCTGCTCTGACCCTCCACAAGCCTGCAAAGGTTTTTAAATGGTAGATCATACACTACTTTACCTTCCTTCTCCAACCCAGTCACTGCTCACTGGCTCCTCTTCAGGCAGAAAATAGCTCCGCCCCCCCCCCCGGGAGATTGTCATTTAATAAACAATAACATAACCAAATGCTGAAAATTTAGTCTGAAGACAAATTCACTGCTCTTTCGGGTAGCTGACCCATAACCAAGCTTTTAAGATACCACTTTTAAAAAACATATTTCATTGTTCCTGACACTTCTATTTTGCAGCGCAATAGACTTTCTAGTATGTACAAAGATACATGGGGTGGTGGGATGGAGAGATGCGGTATCATGGTGGCTTAACGCCTGAGCTAGGTGCACATTCATTATGAACCTCTATAAAGAGCCCTTGCATAGAAGTGTGGACATGGAGAGCAATCTCTTCATATTCACAAGCTCTGGAAAAACATTGTATGTGCTATAATAACTGAAAAGGGGTAATATACCAGTATATTTGCAATCACTTTCTTAGTTACCTTTTTATCAAAGAAAAGCCAGCCATCTGCACAGCCCCCAACAGGTGCAGGCGTTGTGGGAGCAGGAGTTGAACGGACAGAAGTGTTATGCCTTTCACAGATGAATCTGTTCTTAGTACCACAGTTTATGTCGTACCATAAGCCTGAATAAAGAAGTTAGGTGTTCATCAGTAAGATGAAATCACTCCCAAATGAAGAATGACCATTTTTTACCTGTACAGGGGATTGTCGTACACATAATAAGATGAAAGTGGAAGTCAAGCTTCACTTAGTGGTTGCTGGCAAAATCGCTACTCCTGCTGCAAACTAAAAACACGCACAAAAAACCCTCCCTCCCAGTAGAGATCTCATATGTCCTCTTTTTCCAGGACATGTACTCCTTTTCATGGGTTTGTAAAATGGGAGTCATCATAGTGATCCACAGTTAAAAGTAGAAGTTAGCAAATGTGTCCTCTTTTTCTCTCTTTAAAATATAAGAGACTGAAAAAGGCACAAAGATAGCACAACCAGAACAACAAACACGCTGTCAAACAATAAACAACAAGTAAAAACTAGAAAAGAGGTCAGGCATACTAGAAAAAAATCCTCCACAAGCTGAGGCAGCCCAAGACCTACAGTGTGGGACCTGAGTTCATCTTATTACATGCACAGAAATCCCCTATACAGGTAAGAAATCGTTCTCTGCCCCCGCTATGCATGCAGAGATGCACTCAGCACTATGCTGTAAGTGATTGTTCCAATCTAATTTACCCAAGCTGCAAGGTCCACAAACACTGATATCAAGGGAATGCTAGTCTCTTTCAGAAAGATAAACAGGAGGAGAGAAGGAGGTAAGAACTGAGTTCCTGCTGGCAGTGTAAAGGTGGCAAACCTTAGGGAGAAAGGAAGAAATAATTCAGACTGTTACACTGTCCTTGTGGAACACATGAAGGTTTTTGAGCTCTGAGATCCATTGAGCAAAGGTGAATGCCACTAGGAAGAGCACTCTTGAAAGTAGATGAAAAGAAGCAGACTTCCATGAGGGAAATCTCTGCTGTGTGGAGGTGACTTCAGGATGGCCCCACTATGAAACTGTCTGAGGAAAGGATGAGATCCCACTGGCTTGTTCAGATCCTTAGAAACAATGGCAGCACAGATGCCTGGTGGTTAGGCATGTTAGGCCGCAGCCTCAAAATAAGACCTTCTTGCAAGTAGGGCAGCAGGGATGAAATACCAGCCTTTTAAGGGACAGTGTGGTGTTTCCAACCCCAGTCAGAAAAGACTTTCCATGTCCTCAGAATACTTTGGTTGTAGAAGATAACCTAGAAGCAAACATAATCTCAACTGCTGATGAGCCAGTCCCAGTTTGACAAGTTGCTCTTGTTTCATTGCCAAAAATCTTAATTTCACATGGGATCTGAACTGGTGGTGACTGATGAGGAACGAGACCATGGGTCCTAATGGATTCCTTGAAGAAGATGTCAGCCAAGTGTTCAGCAGCTGGGCGGAAGGCAAACTCGCTGCTAGGGATCATTAGGAAAGGAATTGAAAATAACACTGCAATTGTGACGCCATTCTACGTACAACTTTGTGGAGCAACTGCATTTAGAATACTGTGTATTGCTGTCATCACTTTACTTCAAAAAGGATATTGTAAAGTTGGAAAAGGTTCAGAAAAGGGCAACCAAAATAATAAAGTGAATGAAGCAACTTCCCTGAGAGGAAAGATTACAATATTTGGTGGGAGGTATTCAGAGAAAAAGCAAGTAAGAGGTGAAAAAGCAAGTAAGTGCATTATATTATGCATGGCAGGAAGAAAGTGGACAGAGAAAAGTCCTGTCCCTCCCATAGTACTAGAGCTCATAGACACGCAATGAAACCAAAAGCTGGAATAATCAGGAGAGACAAAACAATGCACTTCTTCACACAGTGCATGGAATTTGCTCCAGTATGAGGCAGTGATGACTACAAACTCAACAAATGAATGGAGGACAAGGCTGGTCACTGCCTACTTAACCCCCATCCACAGTCAGAGGCAATATGCTTCTGAATACCAGTTTCTGGATACTGCAGGAAGGCAGCCTGCTATTGTGCTCTGGTCCTGCCTACAGGCTTCCTATGGGCATCTGGTTGGCCACAGCACTAACAGCATGCTAGATTAGATGGGTCACTGGTCTAATGCAGCAGGGAAGAAGAAGAAGAAGAAGAAGAAGAAGAAGAAGAAGAAGAAGAGGAGGAGGAGGAGGAGGAGGAGGAGGAGGAGGAGGAGGAGAGTTTGGACTCAATATTCCGCCTTTCACTCCCCTTAAGGAGTCTCAAAGCGTCCAACAATCTCCTTTCCCTTCCTCCCCCACAACAAAAGTGTGACTAGTCCAAGGTAATCCAGCAGCTACATGTAGAGAAGCGGGGAATTGAATCCGGTTCACCAGATTACAAGTCCACCATTCTTAACCACCACAATACGCTGGCAAGTATTACGTTGTTCTGTGTGTGAACTGAGGCGAGCAAATGCATTAATGAATGTAGTGATCCACATATCTTTTAGTGCCCTGGTGTGGACACACCCAAAATGTCCTCTGAAACATTTTAATATTATGAGATATTCAAAGGAAGACAATTAGAAATGCAAAATAATATTATTCCATCCACCCACATCTTCAATGGGCCAGAATAGTTATTGTGATGTGACACGAGTTCCATTTGTGGTAGTTTATTTTAATTAATCAGTTGCCCCACAATTGATTATATATGCACCCCCTTTTAAAAGTTGTAATCTTTTATTCTACTTGCCTGAGTCACGATTCATGTAGACACAGGTTTCTTCATCATTTGAAAAGTTGGGTTCATTGGGTGCCCACATTGCAAAGGTCACTGGAGTTCCATCCAACCAACTTGAGAAAACAATATGAAATCATTGAACAGAACAGCATAATTTCTCTTTCATTTACACTGCATACTTTGACAATGGTTTTCAGTTTTTGTGGGTGTTTGTTTGTTTTAGCCAATGGAACACCAGCTTAAGAAAAGATTTAGATGTTGAATTGAATTTTGTATCTGGCAGCATTGCCAGAATTTTTTTATTGGCAGCATCCAAAATACTGTTAACAAAAAACGCCTAATCATTATCATTAAAGATTGAGTTGCTATTATAGGGGAGCAGATTGCCAGTTATTTTGTATAATATTATATTTTAATCACCATGCGGTGAGAAACACTGGTGGTCCAAGGTCACATACTGAGTTTCATGGCTGAGTGAGAATTGAAGCTCTGGCCTCAAACTCATAGTTCAACAGTTTAGCCGTTAGACCACACTAGCCACAGGGAAAAAGGAGGGCTGTGCCCCCCCAAACCTTGGAGCAAACAGAGCACAGTAAGTTTGTAAAGAGGGAAGCAGCACCCTCAGAGCTAATATAGCTGTGAGAGACAAGGCAGTTGTGGCAGCCTAGTAAATCTTAAGACTGCATTTGTACATTGCAAGTTGCCCTGAGACCTTCTGGTGAAAGGCAGGTAAGAAATGTATATTTGTTGTTGTTGTTAATTGGAAAGTCAGAGCAGTGATGAAAAGTGCTACTGAGCTCTTTAAGAAAAGGCCCCATCCACCAGGTAAACTCTAAAGCAAGAGGTAGCCTGGGGCTCTACGGACACACTGCAACTGTACTTTATGTTATGTACTGAAGTTCTCACCCTGGGCCAGCAGGGGGATACTGTAGATAGTTATGCAAATGAAGGATCGAAAAGTGACGTTCAGTGATTGGATAGTTTGTATGCAAATGAAGGATCGAAAAGTGACGTTCAGTGATTGGATAGTTTTAGAAAATGGCAACAGTTACATTGTTCTGGAGCTCTATATAAGCAGGCTGACTGAGCTCCTCAGTTAGTTCTGTTCCAGCTTACAAATAAAGAGCTGCTTTGGAAGAATCGCTGTGTCGTCTGATATGTTCGCCCACAACTTAACACTGGCGACGAGGATGGGATCGATGGACATCAGAGCACAGCCAGATGCGGCCATCCTCTGAACTGAGCTGAATCACTGAGCAAAATCACTGAGCAAAATCACTGGACAGAACCAATTCAGAGCTGACTGTTCTGGCTAGAGCACTGTTTTCCATCCATCGCCCTCCATGCTGGCATCAGAATTATGGCTTCACTTGTGCCTCTACCGCCATTTGCGCCAGCCTCTGAATCATGGGATTCCTACCTCGCTCGGTTCGACTGCTACCTCCAAGCCAACGAGCTGACAGCAGTATCAAAGGAACAGAAGCGGGGCCTATTCCTCAGCCTCTGTGGGCCTGAGGTGTTTGAGACAGCCCGAGCATTGGTTGCGCCTGAAGCAGTCCAGGCAACACCATGGGACACGATCCAAGAGAAGCTCCGCAACCACTACGCGCCAAAGCCATCCAAGATTGCTGCCCGCCATGCGTTCTATCACCGGAACAAGGCAGAGGGGGAGTCAACCAACAACTACACCACTGCCCTGCGACAGGCTGCAATGCACTGCGAGTTCCGAGACTTAGACGATGCCCTGATGGATCGAATTGTCTGCGGGGTCCAGGACATCCATCTGCAATGGCGTCTCCTTGCCAAGCCAGACCTCACGCTACAGAAAGCCATTGAGGAGGCTGTGGCCTCAGAAGCTGCTGAACCAGGAGATCTGCAAGTCCAGCAGCCCGCGTCTTGCTAGGAAGCCAGTTCCAGTACATCATGAAGAGGCCAGCAGTGATGAAGCATCCTCCAGTGAAGACAATGACGTGCACCAGACAAAGCGGGAGCGCAGGAAGTTCCAACAGAAGTCCAAGGGCCAACCGGAATGTGCCGGCTGCGGAGGCAACCATTCCCGTGCCAAGTGTCGATTCAGAGACGCCATCTGTCAGACGTGTTCCAGAAGGGGTCACATCACTAAGGTCTGCCGATCGGCTCCGTCTGACACCCCCCCTTCACCGACTCGCAAGTCCAAGTCTTCACTCCAGTCTGCCAAGGAAAGCTGTTTCAGTCTCACCAACTGCTGCTGCCCGTCTGGAACCACGGTTGGCCAAACCGACTCGCCTACGCAACGCAAGCTGAACGTCACGGTGCTCATTGAAGGAGCTCCATGTGACATGGAGATCGACACCGGGTCTGCCCTGTCCATCGTGTCTTGGAGCACCATCAAAAGACTGGTACCCAGAGTGTCCAAAAGGCAACTTGACTCTCACCGCGTACACCTGAGAGACTACCAGGGAAACGACATTCCCGTGGTAGGTGTTGGCCGGTTCCAGATCGCCTTCAAGGATTTTTCGGGCCTGCTCCGACTGGTGGTGGTCGAAGGTCAGCGGCCAAGCCTCCTAGGGCTAGACTGGTTTGATGCCCTCGACCTGGAAGTCACCGGCATCAACTGCATCTCTAACGCAGAGACTGAGGGTCCGGTCAAAGACTTTGCCGAGGTTTTTGATGGCACTTTGGGGCAATATACAGGTACGCCCATCTCCTTTAACCTTGATCCACAAGTCGCCCCCATCAAGCTAAAGCCACGCCGGGTTCCCTTTGCTCTCAAGGCTAAGGTGGACGAACAACTGGACAAGCTGATCGCCCAAGGAGTTTTGGAGCCGGTTAACCACGCCAAGTGGGAAACCCCCATCATCATGCCCGTCAAGTCAGACGGATCGGTGAGAATCTGCGCTGACTACAAGTACACGATCAACAAGGCACTTCAGCAGCACGCTTATCCGGTTCCTGTTGTCCAACACCTGCTGCATTCCCTGGGTGAGGGTAAGGTCTTTGCTAAGCTGGACCTTGCCCAAGCCTATCAACAACTGCCCGTTGATGATGCCACTGCTGAAGCCCAGACGATCGTCACCCACCGAGGGGCATTCCGTTGCCACCGGTTGCAGTTCGGGGTGAGTGTGGCTCCTGGCATCTTCCAAAGCCTTATGGAGCGTCTCCTGCAAGGGCTTCCGGGCATGGTACCATATTTTGATGACATCTTGGTGTCCGCAGACTCACACCAGCAGCTGTTTGAGCGCCTTCGTGCCGTGCTGACCAGGTTTCAAGAGGCCGGGCTCAAGGTAAAGAGGGAGAAGTGCCAGATCGCTGTTCCACAGGTGGAGTTCCTGAGCTATCTTATCGACGCCTCCGGCCTTCACCAGACCGCATCCAAGATCTGCGCTATCCAACAGGCCCCCATCCCAAAGAACAAGACAGAGTTGCAGGCATTCCTGGGGCTGCTGAACTTTTATAACATGTTCCTGCCCCACAAAGCCACGGTGGCTGAGCCTCTTCACCGACTCCTCAGCACAAAGACGCCTTGGTCCTGGGGTCATCGGGAGACGGCGGCCTTCAACGCAGTCAAGGCTCTCCTTTCATCGGACAGTGTGCTGGTACAGTACAGTGAAGCCAGGCCACTGGTCCTTGCCTGCGACACCTCACCTTTTGGCATTGGTGCTGTCCTTAGTCACCGTTTTCCAGACGGAAGAGAAGCACCGCTCGCCTACTTTTCCAGGACGCTATCTCTGACTGAACGGAATTCCAGCCAGCTCGACAAGGAGGCACTGGCACTTGTGGCTGGAGTGAAGAGGTTCCATGAATACCTCTATGGCAGGACTTTTGACCTCATCACTGACCACAAGCCGCTCCTGGGCCTCCTTGCCGGTGATTGTCCAACTCCACCGGTCCTCTCGCCGCGCATGCTGTGATGGACTGTTTTCCTGGCTGCCTACCACTACCGGCTCGTCCATCGCCCGGGGAAATCGATGGGCCATGCTGACGCCCTCAGCCGTTGCCCTCTTCCAGCGTTTGTGGAAGACCCAGCTCCAGCTTCATCGCTCCTCCTGATTGAGGATCTTCCGGCAGCGCCTGTATCGGCTGCCACTGTGGCCTCCGCATCTGCACAGGATCGCACCATCAGCCGTGTGCTCAACTGAGTGTGGAGGGGGTGGCCACAAGGGCCTTTTGCATCGGAGTTCCAACCGTTCGCAACCAGACAACATGAACTCTCGGCTCATTGCGGCTGTCTGCTGTGGGGAGACCGCGTCGCGATTCCCCAAAGACTCCGTCAACGCGTCCTGGAGGCTCTGCACATTGGCCACCTGGGAATCATCAAAATGAAGGCGTTGGCTCGGTGTTATGTCTGGTAGCCTAACATGGACGATGCCATCACTGCCTGGGTGTCCGCCTGTCAAGCGTGCCAAGAATCGAGGCCTGCACCACCGGCAGCTAAGGGGCACACCTGGGAGACGCCCCAGACACCCTGGTCGAGGGTGCACATCGATCTGGCCGGCCCCTTTCACGGCCGGACCTTTCTGGTAGTGGTGGACGCCTATTCCAAATGGCTGGAGGTGGCCCTGATGCCCTCCACCCCTACCGAGGCCGTCATCCGGGTGCTGCGAGGCCTGTTTGCGACGCATGGGTGTCCTGATGTCCTTGTCTCCGACAAGGGACCGCAGTTCACACAAGGCACTTTTGAGCGGTATCTTTTGGGACTGGGCATCCGCCATGCCCTAATGGCACCATTTCATCCATCCAGCAACGGGCAAGCGGAGAGAATGGTGCGCTCAGCAAAAGAGGCACTGGCGCGCCTGGACCGGGGAGACTGGCACGAGCGGGTCGCCGAATACTTGTTCGTGCAACACATCACCCCTCATGCGGCCACAGGGCGGAGTCCTGCTGAACTGCTTATGGGCCGCCGCCTCACGTCACCGCTCGACCGGCTGCACCCGGACTTTGCCATGGCCGAACCCCCAGGCTGTGCCAACGCGCCACGGTCATTTGTTCCAGGAAACCAGGTCTTTGCCCGGAACTATGTGGAGGACATTCCTTGGGTGCCAGCCACAGTAGTGGGAGTCACTGGACCTCGCTTGTATCAGGTGGCACTCGAAGATGGACGCTTGTGGCGCCGGCACATAGACCAGCTTAGGCGCAGGGTTGGGGACTTGGACACTACCATGGTGCCCCCAACTGCGCTCATGGCTCCGGAAGAGACACTTACAGATGGTGAAGCTCCACCTCTCTCGCAAACTGCCAGTGTGGAGACGAACCAAGCCACTTCAGAGGGTCTGCCAGACTTACCACAGGCTCAGACCACTCCACTTGCGGAGGCTCCACCCACAGCAGCGGATCCAGGGGATTTGGTTTCAACGCCACCTAGGGTCGCACCACAGCCTCAGCAAGAATTGGGTGCCCCCCCCGGACTTGGCTACCAGTCCCCGGCGGTCTGGCAGAGTTTCCAAGTGCCCAACTTATTTAAAGGACTATGTTGTTGGACATGTATCACTGTTGGTCTAAGTATGTGAAATGTAACCAATATGCTTTTGTGCCTAATTGAACCATTACGTGTAGTGCTGTATATAAGGAAACCATTACGATTGTAACTAACGCCTTATCTCGGTGGGGAGGGGTGTTATGTACTGAAGTTCTCACCCTGGGCCAGCAGGGGGATACTGTAGATAGTTATGCAAATGAAGGATCGAAAAGTGACGTTCAGTGATTGGATAGTTTTAGAAAATGGCAACAGTTACATTGTTCTGGAGCTCTATATAAGCAAGCTAACTGAGCTCCTCAGTTAGTTCTGTTCCAGCTTACAAATAAAGAGCTGCTTTGGAAGAATCGCTGTGTCGTCTGATATGTTCGCCCACAACTTAACACTTTAACTGAACTAAAATGATGAAAATGGCTGAACTGCAGTATCCCAAGCATTGCTGGGCTCACTGTAGCAGACAGGGGCGCTGATTTGGGCCCCAGATTATGGGTGCCAAGCGGCGTGCGACGTATTGTGACATCATGTTGTGCTGTGACATCATGAAGTCACATTGTGTGTGCCGCAACGGCTCCTAGGGACTCCAGAAGTTGTGTCCGAGGCCCAAGAAGGCCTTGGATGCCACCCCCAAGGCTATACAAGGCATCAGCCATGATTTCTGGTGCTTTTTGAACCATTTTCAGGAACCATTTTTTCTGATTCCTTAGGTACCAAAGGCCCCTTATAGTTGGCTCCAGTGGTGGCAGAGCAGAATTAAAGGTGGGGCAGGTTTTGTGCACTCCCCCATCATTTTCTATCCCCCTTGCCATTAAATTATTTCCACATGCTGACAAACACAAGCTTCTCCGTAGTTCAGGGGCAGGGTTGGAGACTAAGAAGATTTTGGATCTTTTGGATCCAAGACTTCTCCTGGTTAGTCACTGCCATGCTCACTTCCCAGTCATTGGAGATTGATTTCAGCAAGGCAATGGCCATGGAGGTTCCTTAGGCGGCATGGAGAATGTAACTAACATCCAGCTGTCTCCGCCAAGCTCAGACCTCCCTCTCCACTCTCAGGAAAGGAAATCTGATGTTCTCATAGGAAACCATCAAAAGAACCACAGGACTGCAGAGTCAATCAGAAAAGTAACTGATGAATGGTGGGCAGGTGTAACATCCTTATATACAGAAGACTTAAAATTTAATGCTAACCTAGTTATGATCTAAAATAAAGTTAGTATTTACAATTGTTAAAAATCTGATTTCCACTTCTTCTTTTGTTCACTTACCTGAACTTTCTATCGAGTCCCAGAATTAAACCAATATAATAAGCAGATCCATAACACTTGCTCTAAAACATACAAAGGAAAAATGGGAGTAAATGCAACGTAAATGCAACAATAAAATAATCAGGTATTCTCCAGAGCAATATAATTCAGTTATTCCATAGGAAGCTTGTAATGATGAACATAATGTGTTTGTTTAAAAACACAATTAAAGCTTTACAATTAAAACAAATTAAAACATGTCAATTAAAATGAGGGTAAACATGAAAGAAAGTTTTTTTATTATGTTATACTTTAACTGATGTAATTAGCTGGTTTTCGGAATGTTTTTATTTCTATTCTAGCAAATATTCCTAGATTTTAAAAGAATACAAATGTGCTGGAAAGTAGTACAATATAGCCACAGAATATGCCCGTCCCAACAGGAATGGGCAATAGAAATTCTGCTGAGATCCAACAAGAGGATGATAATCACAAACTGTACCTCACTGCATCTTAATTTCCTTATTAACAGATAGCAATAAGTGTCAGCACCAGCAATGCCTTGAGAGTCTAATACTCGCAGGTGTGGCTATTTGCATGCTTGCTATCCGAAAATTCACTTATCTGCACTTAAATAATTATGCCCAGACCTTGCTATACTCTGGGGCAGAAATCAGAGAGGGGTGGGGGGAAGCGAGATCATACAATTCAGAGAGCAGGAGAGGTTGGACAAATAAGTTTTTTTTTTACTTTGTCTCTCTTTTGGTGATTGGAGAGGGGGTGGGGGAGTGATCAAACAAATCCTACATTTGCAATGTTCCCATAGGAATGGATGGAATTCATGGACTCATTGTGCAAACTCTCGCCTACCAAAGGATTTCCACAGAACACATTGCGTTCAGTAAGTAGGAACTCCATGTGTTACAGCACACAATCTCACCAGTCCATTCAGGAATCACATTCATATATCCATGCCTGCATAGAACCCTGATTACATGGAAAAGTGTTTTCAGCACTTTGCAAGTGTATATTTGCAAGCCTCATTTCCTTGGCTTATGCTATGATAGTAGTATATGACCACAAAGCTTGCAATATTTTACACACTTACTTGGAAATGAGACCCATTAAAGACAATGAGACTTACTTTTCAGTAGACATGCATGGAATTGCACTGCTAATCTCTGCAAGCTTTTGGTGCCACCATCCAGAGGAAAATGATTAGCAGACATAAAAATGGCCTTGATCAAATAATTTATGTGCCCTTTTTTTAAACCAAGCTATACTTGACTGGAAAGCATATGCTCCATATTTTTCTTACATATCTCCACACAAATTGCCATTCACTGCGACTTTCAATGACAATAAGATCTCCTCCATGTTTCTTGCAGAATTCCCGTGCTCTTTCGAGAGATGTCTGTTCATTACTGAAATAGTACTCCTTGCCCTTGTACTCAATCCAGCCATCTTCAATTCTTCTGAACAAATATTCTACAAAAAGAAGCAATTTTATTATTTTAATAATGAATATTAAATTTAATATTAAATATCAAAATATTTATTAGCCATCCTTTATGGTATGCAAGAGTGTGAATAACGTTAATTCACACAACCAGCGGTGCAGCTAAGCAAATTCAATGATCTTGCCCACTTTAGACTGTCAGATATATGATTTCAATTTTGAAGCACACAATGAACAACTTCTCCCTCTCCATTCCCCTGTCACACCATGGTACATTTAAAACTATTACAGTTTGATTACCCTGATAATTTATTTTCAAATTAAATTATAAAACAAGCACCTAGGACTGTGGAAATATATCTCCCATGAAAAAAAAAACTGGTCGGCTCAGTAATGACAACCATGGAATTATTTGCTGAAAGGCAAGTATGCAAAACTGAAGAAAAGACACTGCATATGTTTTAAAGGTACTATCTTATGACTTCACATTTTCTTGCAGGGCCTGGGACCTCTTGCATACAAAGCAGTTGTACCACTGAGCTTCCCCAGTTGTATGTAATCCATTTTGGAGGAATGAGCAAGCCCAGACCAGAAAGCAGCTACCATTGGCTCCTGGTAGGTGTTAGTTTCTGTTTCCTCACTGAGCAGTTGCTTGCAGTCACAGGACTGTTTACATTCCACAGAGTCCAGATACTGTTGGATTCTCACGGGAAAGGGAGACGGGATGTGACGTTACTGGTTTCCTGTTTCCTTTGTTCTGTTGTTTCCTTTGTTCAGTTGCTCTCTGCTTCTCATAGAGAGAACATGTATACAGTGGTGCCCCGCAAGATGAATGCCTCGCAAGACGAAAAACTCGCTAGACGAAAGGGTTTTGCCGTTTTTGAGCTGCTTCACAAGACGAATTTCCCTATGGGCTTGCTTCGCAAGACGAAAACGTATTGCGTTTTTTGCAAGTTTGTTTCCTTTTTCTTAACACCGTTAATACAGTTGCGACTTGACTTCGAGGAGTAACTCATAGAACGCGGTGTGGTAGCCTTTTTTGAGGTTTTTGGTGATTTTTGAAGCCTTTCCAAAACTTTTCCGACACCGTGCTTCGCAAGACGAAAAATTCGCTAGACGAAAAAACTCGCGGAATGAATTAATTTCGTCTTGCGAGGCACCACTGTATTTCTTTGCTCTCTGCATAGCTTAGTAATAAAGCATAGCAATGTAGCCCATATTATCTCATCCTTCCGCTGTGGCGTTGTTTTAATGCTCTGCTGGGTGGGCTCAAAAGAAGATGAGCCTTATCAGCTCGGACGACCGGAGCTGAAATCCCAATAGTAGGACCCTCAGTGGCCGAAGAGAACCTCTGGGGAAGCCCCTTCCCCATTTTTTTATTTAAGACCTGTTTGTTCTGAGGGAAGGCAGAAACTGGGATGCCCAAGCCAGGAAGCACACACATCTTTGGCTTGTGACAGAACCATCAGTAGGCTGAAAGAGCTGTTAAGGCAGCTCCACCTCCACTTTTATAGTGCTGCTTAAGAGAGACACACGTGACCTAAGCAAAGGTGGAATCACTCAACATACCAATATCACTGCGTGGTTCCGGTTTTAACCGTGCACCTGAAAACCAAAAACATATTGCTTATAATAGTGTGATTTATATGGTATTGCATTGTTTCATATTACAAACAAGAGTACATAAAAATAAAAAGTGTTTACAAAAACCAGACCAAAGCTGGTAAGTGTATGAGGTTAACGCTATGCAAGGTCGTATCAAAATAAAATTAATCACTGTTACATTACATTACATTGCATACCAGATCGAAGGGCAGTACAGAAAATAAATAAGTACTTTCTAAATATTTCTCAAAAGTGATAATGTGTATATATGACTGTACATATGATACCATGAACCCAATACTATTTTTCTAGAAAAGGAGGTGCTGGAACTCACCATGAAAATCTCCCTTCTTCTCTTATATAATGACAATGGCACCTACCTGAGAGGTGCTGGAACTGAGTTCTAGTGAGTCCTGGCTGAAAAAAAGCCCTGCATGCAGAGGCATAGCAAGGTCAGGTGGTACCTGGTGATGGAAATAGTTTTTGTCACCCCCTCCCCAAGTTGGGAGACGAATCGAGGGAAGGGGGGAGCTGCTCTGCTTTGCCGACGGCCCTTTGCCGATGGCCCTGACGAGCCGCCAGGGCCGTCGCTCGCTGTAGGCTTGGGAGTCACGGGCGGGGGCGCGCCCCGGATGTCACCCCCCTTCAAGGATGACAGCTGTCCTCTCCCCTGCCTGCCTGCCTGCCTGCCTCCTCCAGCCGGGAGTGTGGGTGGCAGGGCAACGCTGCAACCCATCTGTGACTCCCAAGCCTACAGTGAGCCGGGGGAAGGGGGGAGCTGCGACGCTTTGCCAATGCTTTGCTGCTGCTTTTGCCTGCTTTGCTGCTGCTTTGCCGCTCACTGTAGGCTTGGGAGTCGGGGCAGGGGGGCACTGAATGTCACCCCCCTCAGGATAACACCCAGGGCGGCATGCACCCCCATACCCCCTTCCTACGCCCCTGCCTGCATGTACTTACCTGAAGAGTAGATTTGCTTGTCCAGTATAGCATCACTGGGTTGGGCTTACTTGTACCTCTAGTGGACAAAAGCAGGAGTAGCCTTTTACAGGAAATGGGCTGGCCCCTCTTCATTTATTTTGTTCCTGCCTCTTCAGTTTTACGTATTCACCAAGCATGAACAGTCCAGAATTGGAGGCCATAATAGTATTAACCTATTTCCTATGAGAAACCATTAACTGAAAGCCAACAGAGGTGCAAACAGAGGTGGGAAAAGGTGTTCTAGGTCATGCAAGGGTGTGGCCCCAGTGATCCATTACACTGGACAAGCAAATCTACCATTCAGGTAGGTACAATGCTATTATTTTGCTTGCTGGTGTAGCAACCCCGGGTTGGGCCTACTATTCTATAATTCTGTGAACTAGGGTGGATCCCAACTGCAACAAGTGATTGGTGTAGGACAGCCTGCTGTAAGACCTTCGGGCGGAATGCTGCTCCAGAGGTTGCAAAGGCTCCATCTTATAGTGCCTGGGGAATGTGCTTGGGGATGTCCAGGTTGCTGCTCTGCATATTTCAAGCAAGGATGCATTCGTAGAAAAAGCAGCTGAACAGTAGAAAAGTGAAATCACAGAAGAAGACTGCTAAGCCAAGATGAAGTAATAAGAGGATTCAAAAGACTGCTTCATCGAGGCAGGTGCAAAAAAACCTACCGTATTTTTCGCCTTATAGAGCACCCCGGCCCATTAGGGTGCACTTATTTTTGGGGGTGGGTGGGGGGGAATAAAGAATTTTTTTTAATCCCCCCCCGAGCTTGTGGGGCTGGGGGCGGGGGAAGCCCGAGCTTCCCCCAACCCCAGCCCCCAGAACGAGTCCAGGAACGATGGCGAGGTTGCCCACAACTACTCCTCTCTCTTCCAGGGAGGAGAGTCTTTAGATGCAGCCTGATTTTCTTGACAGCTTGAAGGGGAAACATGGTCTTTGGGCTGAAACTAGGGCGGTCGGATCTCTCATTTTCACCTGTATATGAATTCTCCCTTTCCTAGCTCATGGAGGGAGGATTAGTGTTGCAGAACCTCAAAAGTAGGAGAAGTTTCAGGTGCCTTTACAGAACTCTCTCTTTAGTTGGCCATTTCCTCAGGTGCTGTGGCCACACCCCAATATTTTTACATTTCTGAGGCACAAATAATAATATAATGCGAAGCAGCCTTCAGTGGCTTCCTGTATTAAGTCCAATGGCCCATCTAGTACAGCTTCCTGTTCTCACAGTGGCCACCTAGACGCCTGTAGGAAACCAGCAAGCTGAATCGGAGCACAAGAATGCTCTCTCCTTCTGTAGCAATTGGTATTCAGAAATATTGCTGCCATCACTACCTCTTGTGGGACAATTTCCATGGTTTAACTAACCATTGTGTCAATAAGTACTTCTGAATTCACAATGGCCTCCATGCACTAGATTCCTGCTTCTCATTGAAATGGTAATCTTACCTCTCTTTATTTGGCAAATCCAACAAAACACATTCTCACACGAGGAAAGTGACAGCCCCATAAAACGTGTATACGCTGCTACACATCCTTCGTCTCTGACATGACGTGAAGAATACATATATGGTTCATAGTCCACCTGCTGTAGGAATAAATATTCATTACTCTTTTTCTTTATAAAAATCTTCAGAAATCTACAGAAAAAGATACAGACTTACAGTAGCATTCTTTATACACCTGTGCACATGTATGTATGTATGTATGTATGTATAGAGAGAAAGATGAGCTGTCATTTCCCTGTTAATACAATCTGGGTGCGAAAGGCTATTATAAAGAAACAGTTCCTGTCATTGCAAGTTTTCCCAACAACTGAACATGTTTTACCTCCGCCTACCAATTCACCACACTCCCACTGTGGGCCAGAGCAGGGCAGACATATCAGCTGATTCGCCCGCAGTATCATACTGAAACTGTCATTCATTCATTCATTAATTTAATTTAATCCTTTTACATTGTTTTGTATGTTTTGCGTGTTGAGGTCCCCAAGACACCCCTACCCTAATAACTCACATATCACACAGAATTTTTGTTTAAGGTTTTTGGCATAACTTTATTAACATACATGGATGTGAGTGGTTGCTTAGGCATTGGTTAGGATAGGACTATCTGTCCCCCCGCCTTGGGGACAGAACTGACTTCCGGATTCCAGCGAAAGTCAGTGAGAGGAAACAATATTGGGGAGAACTGGAGCTGTGACACAGGCCCTCAGCTTCTCCCCGCATGCTCCCAGGGGCTTACGCGGCCCAAACCCAGTTCCAGGGGTTTGGACAAAAGGATGGCAAGCCCCTGAATTCCTTTAACGGAATTCCCTTGCAGCAGCAGCTTTGGAGGGGCAGGCCCAGCCAATCCTTAACCCTCCTCCAACCAATTTTAACCAATGCCTAACCGCAACCTCAAAGTTATGACGATTTGCTACGCAGTAGGCAAAAACCAAATGGCACCAGCCAATCAGCCAAATGGACAAAATTTCTACCAGGCCCCTGCCCCAACAGCAGGCGACCCCATGACAGGCATAGCAAGGTCAACACATAAGACCCAAATCAAGGGAGGGCGGGCGGGTGATCCGGTGCACACAGCAAAAGAGAAAGCAGATTGCTGTGTGCACTGCTTAAAAAAACTCTGTTCCCACCCCCAAATTGGCAACATCAAAATTACCCCAGCAACTCAGGCTACCAATCCCTGCTAGGGCCAAGCATCCCAAACATGCCTAGCAACAGCGGGGGGTCTTTTCTGGCCCCCACTGCAACACGTGCTCTCTTTTAATGAGAACGCACATTGTGGTTTTTTATGTATTGTGATTTGCTGCTGTTTTTATCGATTATGGATAAGTAATTCTTTATTGTAATTGATAAGTGTAAACTGTTTAAATATTACTTGCTGATGTTACATTTTAGTGTTTCATTCATTCATAGACTTTATTGCACTAGCCAAAGGCCATGGCATCATTTACAAGAAGAACATTAAAAAATCAACAATAACCATAAAACATCAGGCATAACAAATATGATAAATCGCAATCACATCTCCTAAAAATTGTTTGCTGCATGTAATAGACTAGCTGGGGATTCTCAGGTAGAATGTGCCAACTTAAATGTCCAAATCACCTTTGCAATTGACTGCAATTTTGTCTAGTTCTTTCCTCCTAATCTTCTTAGCTGCCAGTGTGTATAGTTTATAAGTTACAAAATCATCCGTATCACTCAGCAGCCATTTCACCCTTTCCACCCTGTTCGAGTGTGTTCCGTTCGTAAGCAGGGGTTTTATAAATCAGTCTCTTGGGTCTGTATATAGCGGGCATTGCAGTAAATAATGGTACAGGTCCTGTACATAAGGTTGCCCACACAGATAAAGTCTCTCGTTGTACTGTACTTCGCCGTACCGTCCATCCAACACCGCCAAGGGCATTGATTGAAATCATAATTCTGTAAAAGCGATTCTTAGTATGGCAAGTGGGAGCTTTGTCAGATAACTAGCTTGAGTGTGCTCCATTTTGATAAGTGGGAACCATGGTGAACTTTGGGTAGAGGCAATCATGGTTAAATCCCTTTCTGCATCGGACCTATAGAGGCGATCGCTTAAGTGCCTCTTGTCCAACTTCATGACCGCCTGAAGATCTTGTACTTGAAATCTTTTTACATAGTTTAGACACAGATAGTCAATTCTTGCCTGTATTGTTATCGCGTCCACTTCAACACGAAGGAGAACAGCTGGAGTCCAATTTTAGTGCTTGCTATTGGATTCTAATGGATTATTGCATATTGCTTTATTTGATATACATTGTTTATTTTAAAGTTATTGTGAATTTTTATACAGGATCTGATTGTTACTATTAATGTTTGATGTTTTATTATTATTTGTGTGTGTGTTGTAAGTTGTCAAGAGTGGCTGGGGCAACCCAGCCAGATGGGTAGGGTATAAATATTATAATAGTAAAATTTATTACATTTTTGTATGGCCCTTCATCCGAGGATCACAGGGTGGTTTACAATATAAAAACACAAAAAATACACAACATAGTAACAAACAAAATTCATAACCAGTTTTAAAAGCCATAGATTGTTTAATTAGCCAAAGGCATGGGAGAAGAGATATATTTTTGCCTGGCACCTCAAGATATGTAATGAAGGTGCCAAACAAACCTCCCTGGGGAGAGCATTCCACAAGCAGGGGGCCGCTGCAGAAAAGGCCCTTTGTCATGTTGCCACCCTCCAAACCTCTTGTGGAGGAGGCACATGAAGAAGAGTCTCAGATGATGAAAAATGTTTTAACTGTAATGGCCACTTTTCCAAATCATGGCTTTGCTTTGGATAGTACAGGACCAGCAGGACCAGGGAAGGAGGGCAGCAGCCACAATCTTTGTTTTCCCATTTGCACTAAACCATAGTTCATTTTTGAATTACATGTAGGTGTTTGTGCTCCTATTGGTGCATTGTTTAATGCTCTGTTTGTTACATCATCATCATCATCATCATCATCATCATCATCATAATACATAAGAGCACTATTTTAAAAACAAAGCAAAAACAAATCTAATCCAACTGGATAAGCAGCAATTTCATCAACTCTGCAGGAACTGCCATAGGTGCTGGGTCCAAAAATTAGATTGCATACAAACCCATGCTTAAAGGCTCGGATGCTGGAAATTTACCGGTAAGTGACTAAACATTTAAAACAATGCTATGGGATCTGTCCAGAAAGCAAAAGAGCTTCAACATTCATATTCAAAATGGTTTTGTAAAAATGATATTAATTTTCCTGTCAATACATTAGCATACTTACAGGAAATCCATCACTCCAAGTAAATCCTTTATCAGGCTCCAACTTAATTAAACCAACCCAACAATGACGTCGAAACCTAAAATATATAAAAGATAATTTTAGAGTGCAGAAAATTTTAGAGTGCTCTAGTTTTCCCCCTCTTGGACTACTGCAATGGGGCTACCTTTGAAGGTGACCCAGAAACTGCAATTAATCCAGAATGCGGCAGCCAGACTGTTGACTGGGAGTGGCTGCCGGGACCACATAACTCTGGTCCTGAGAGATCTGCATTGGCTCCCAGTACGTTTCTGAGCACAATTCGAAATGTTGGCACTGACCTTTAAAGCCCTAAATGGCCTCAGTCCTGTATACCTGAAGGAGCATCTTCACTGCCATGATTCAGCCCGGACACTGAGGTCCAGCGCCGAGGGCCTTCTGGCAGTTCCCTCGCTGCAAGAAGTCAAGTTACAGGGAACCAGGCAGAGGGCCTTCTCGGTAGTGGCGCCCACCCTCTGGAACACCCTCCCTTCAGATGTGAAGGATATAAGCAGCTATCCTATCTTTAAAAGACATCTGAAGGCAGCCCTATTTAGGGAAGTTTTTAATATTTAATGCTGTACTGTTTTTAACATTTGATTGGGAGCCACCCAGAGTGGCTGGGGAAACTCAGCCAGATGGGCGGGGTATAAATAATAAATTAAATTATTATTATTATTTATTCTAAATCTTTACAGGTGACTATATTATAAACCCTGACCCCTACCTCCTTTTTGGTTGGTTGATGGGCACATTTGAACCTTAAAAATATATATACCATCCTATTATCAGCACTATACCGAAATGTCTGACATGGGGGCATGGATAGTCACAATGGACAAACAAGTTCCCAAAGACACTGAGTTAAAAAGCAGAAGTTGGGTCTGAGCCCAAAACACCTCAGTACATATTTCAGTCTACCTAGTGCACATATTTCACAGAAGTCAACTGGTGATTCTCAGAGATGCGTAGCATGAGGTAGATTCTTTCCCCTCTTTTTGATAAAGGGCCACCTGTTTTTTTCAGTATAGTTAGTGTGTGTAACAGAGAGGAAGGACATTTTAGTGTGTGAATTTCAAATGAGACGGGTGTTTGGGAGATTCACATGGAAATGGAAGCCAAATACAATGTCTTCCCCATCCGTAACCAGAACAGTTTTTGATTCTGAGACAATGTGAAGAAATAAACATTTCATGAAACTCACTGATGGTACAAACCAAACTTTTCTTCGCTGTTAGCAGAAGCTAGGTCTCCTCCAATTGCTCTACAAAAATCTTGTGCTTCAAACCAAGTTAGCATGTTACTTGTATAGGCCTAAATGGATATAAATACAATTGCATATTGGTAAGAATCTTGCAAATTCCATTCACAGTGAGATCTGCGTGGTTTGCACGAACCCCTCTTTGACATGTAACAATGGTAGCTAAGGGCCAAAGCAGACATGGCATAAAAGCATGTGATTAATCGGCACAATTTTTTAAAAAATAAATAGATTTGGGTGGGAAACTCCCACCGATGCTCATTAGAACTTTCCTCCTATGTTTTGTCCTTTCAACCAGCTGTCTCTTCCACCTGCCTTTGCACAAGGAAGTCCAGGACTGGCAGTACCTGAAACAGCTAGTCAGATTAGGAAGCACAAATCTTATCTTCCCATCTGCAAGTCCTATTTTAACTGCACAAGCACAGTCTTTTTCTCTTCTATAGAAGGGTATGGCTCAGCAACTCACTGGTTACAAAGTTCCCTGTAGAGGAGGAAGCTTTTTAATGTGTAAAGATCAACATATCTAAAATGTTGAAAGCTGCCCAGAGTTGCACCGCCTAGTCAGATGGGTGGGCTACAAACAATAAAACGATGACAACAACGAATGTTACTTCTTCTGCTTGAGCACCATTTCTGATAGTCTCCAGCAAATCTCACAAGATTTGGACCCTAGATACAATATAAAAATCTTCAAGCATAATTAAGCCTCATTTCCACCCTCTTGGTGATAGAGTTGCAGGTAGACTGGACTCCCTGGATCTTCAGACTCTAGTAAAGGGACCTACTGTGTTACTATCAATATGGGGGTATCTTTCAGGGGGGCAGTTTGGTATCTGGTCTTACTGAACAACTTTGATCAATGTTGACAAAATGCGTGTTCAGGAAGTGTCCCCTCCCATCCCTACCTGGAGACAGGGGTGGACTTTGGACTTTCAAATATCAGTGGCACCCTCTGCAAGGACACAATTCAGTGCCCCCCCCCGACTCTTGCTTTCTGTTCTGCACATGCACTAAAAAAAAAGAAAAGCTAAAGGACCCCTGGATGGTAATGTCCAGTCAAAGGCGACTATGGGGATGCGGTGCTCATCTCACTTTCAAGCTGAGGGAGCAGGCATTTGTCCACAGACAGCTTTCCGGGTCATGTGGCCAGCATGACTAAACCGCCTCTGGTGCAATGAAACACTGTGACGGAAACCAGAGCCCGCAGAAACACCATTTACCTTCCTTCTGTAGTGGTACCTATTTATCTACTTGCACTGGCGTGCTTTCGAACTGCTAGGTTGGCAGGAGTTGGGACACAGCAAAGGGAGCTCACTCTGTCATGGGGATTTGAACCACCGACCTTCTGATTGGCAAGCCCAAGAGACTCAGTGGTTTAGAGCACAGCGCCACCCGTGTGTACTACATCATAATTGAAACACTCTGCAGTGGCACCCCTACTTTGGTTTGGTGCCCTGTGTGGAGGAACATTTAAAAGGCAATTGCATATTGACACTTCAAATAAACCACAGTACAAAACATTGAACTAAAACCCACTTAAAAAAGAATAACAACAAAATCCTGCACCAAGTAGTTAAATTGAAAACTAAAAATCACATCCTCAAATATCTCAAAAGGTTCACTTAGACAAAAGTAATTTCTCTCTTTGCTTTGATATTGAAACAAACAAGAACTTGGATTCAAGAAGCAGTATACCCACTTTAAAGCATACACTTCTGTAAGGGCTTTGAAGCCATCCTTCTGGGCATGGGGGTGGGGGAATTGTTGATGGGGCAGGAGTTGTTGTCATAGTTTCTGCCCATTTTTTGCAGATGAAGGCTGCCTTCTCCTTGCAGTTCACAACATCCCACAGTCCAGCTGCAGTGCCAGTTCTCATGGCTACACAGCCAGATTGTTGCCCTTTTGGAGACACAAGACAAGAGCCACGTCAATTGAGCTTTTCTTCATAGGCATTCAAAACAACTAGAGAAAGGTTTTGTAAAATATGATTCTGTTGGATAGCCCACCTCATATAACCTGCTTAAGAATAAATAATGGATGAGGGGGTTAAGACCAAAAAGTAAGCTGTCCTGCCAGGCTTAGCTCACCTTGGACGGACTAGGTCAGGGATAGTCAACTGTTAAGTTGTGGGTGAACATATCAGACGACACAGCGATTCTTCAAACAGCTCTTGTTTATTCACAGGCCCAGAACAGAACTGAACTGAAGGGTTCAGCCAGCCTGCTTATATAGAGCTCCACTACAATGCAACAGTAACAACTTTCTATAACTATCCAATCACTGAACGTCACTTTCAATTCCTTATTTGCATATGTAGACCTGAGTGAAAACTATCTACAGTACCCCCTGCTGGCCCAGCGTGAGAACTTCAGTACCTAACATCAACCTGGCCCCTACCACCCACTAGTGGGCATTTCAGGATTCCAGGTGGGTGGCAGAGGGTTCCACGCCCCATGTTACTGCAGCACTGGTGGGCGGTAAGGAAATTTGAAAAATGCATTAGTGGGCGGTAGGTATAAAAAGCTTGACTACCACTGGACTAGGTAATCAAGCATTTGTTTTCCTTCAGTCTATCTGAGAAGCTCAGTGTGTGAGGAGGGCTAAGCTGGTTGCTCCAAGTTCAGACCACATAACTCTAACAAGCCTCTCTTGAGCTCCTGTTCCAATAACATAGGCGCTTACAACACTTTGGAACTAAGCCAAGTTTTGCTGCCTGTGCAAGCTTTTCTGGATGCTGCATGGAAAAGCACATTTCAATGAGTTACGTAGCTGAATATATACAGTGGTACCTCAGAAGTTGAACGGCTCCATTGCCTAAAGTTTGGGCTCCTGAATGACAAAAACCTGGAAGCAAGTGTTCTGGTTTTTGAACGTTCCTCAGAAGCCAAACGTCCAATGTGGCTTCTGCTGTCTGCAAGTACCAATCAGAAGCTGCACCTTGGAAGTCGAACAAAGTCAAGCGTCCTTACAGAACAGATTACGTTCGACTTCTGAGGTACCACTGTATGTATATTAAATCTTTGCTGTGGTTCTCTCACCAAAGAGTACTCGCACCCAACTTGCATCATGGCATCCAGGAATTTTCCTTCTTATACAGCGGTACCTCGGTTTTTGAACCTCTCTGTTGACAAACGTTTCGGTTTTCAAACGCCGTAAACCCGGAAGTAAATGCTTCCATTTTTGAACACGCCTTGGAAGTCAAGCAGCTTTTGCTGAGTTATTTTTCTCAATTTTCTCTATTAAAATTGGCAGACTGCCATTTGCCCCTTGGTTTTCGAACGTTTTGGAACTCGAACGGTCTCCCAGAACCCATTACGTTTGAAAACTGAGGTACGACTGTATATCTATTTTTTCCCTTGCCATCAAAACATTCCTGATAGACTTCAGGCAGTACCTACCAGGCATTCCTGAATTCCAGTCAGTGAACAGAACACTGTCTCTATTGATCCATTTGAATGTCCCTTGCTGCTGTACATCTGAAAAGCCAATCCAGAAATATTTTTCAGAACGAAGCCCAATTAGACTAGTCAGGTAGGCCTGTTCATATCTGTAGGGAAGAAGAAGAGAAGAATAGTAGTTTGGATTTGATACCCAGCTTTATCACTACCCTAAGGAGTCTCAAAGCGGCTAACAATGTCCTTTCCCTTCCTCCCCCACAACAAACACTCTTTGAGGTGAGTGAGGCTGAGAGACTTCAGAGAAGTGTGACTAGCCAAGGTCACCCAGCAGCTGAGGAGTGGGGATGCGAACCTGGTTCACCAGATTACGAGTCCACTGCTCTTAACCACTACACCACACTGGAACGATGTGTAATTGATGCATTCAAATGATTATTAATTTCCTACATTTTAAAACAGGCTAGCTCTCATCCAGTCAAAATGCACATTTTGGAATGACAAGAGATAGCTCACAGTGAAAAAATGGAAAATCTTAAGCCTACAGGTCCACTATCACAAAGCAATACATCTGCATGTTGCATTTATCAGCACAATTCAGACTACAAGTCTTTCACAAGTACAAAACAAAAACTACAATGGCATCCAGAGAAAGAAACTGTGAAACAGAAGAATCTCAGCCCAGACTGCACATTAGGCCACAAGTGGCCACATACAGCATAGCATTAAGGATCTTAGAAGGAATTCTAGAAAACATTCACTCACTTTAGACAGAAAAACACAGACTGAGACAATGATTAAATCTGTCGGAAAGACTGCAAGATCCATGTAGCCTGGAGAAGAGGAGTTTAAGGGGTGATATGATAGCCATGTTCAAATATATAAAAGGATGTCATGTAGAGGAGGGAGAAAGGTTGTTTTCTGCTGCTCCAGAAAAGCAGACACGGAGCAATGGATCCAAACTGCAAGAAAGAAGATTCCACCTAAACATTAGGAAGAACTTCCTGACAGTGAGAGCTGTTCGACAGTGGAATTTGCTGCCAAGGAGTATGGTGGAGTCTCCTTTGGAGGTCTTTAAGCAGAGGCTTGACAACCATATGTCAGGAGTGCTCTGATGGTGTTTCCTGCTTGGTAGGGGGTTGGACTCAATGGCCCGTCTGGTCTATTCCAACTCTATGATTCTAGGATTCTATGTAGTGCAGATGTTTCAGGAAAGTGAGGCAAGCCACAGATTGCAAATCAGATAGGAAATTCACAAGAAATGAGAGGAGCCGCTCATTCAAGAAAGTAGCTTAGTCGCATGCTGCAGGTCAAATCTTAATATTTGTTATGTGGCCAAAGAATTTAACATCTTAAAATAAAGGCATTGCACCTTTCATTCACAGAAACAGAAAAAAGTTGTTAGTCCTATTCAGAGTAAAGTAGACCCACTGAAATTAATGAGCATGGATAACATATGTCAATTAATTTCAGAAGGTTTACTCTGAGTAAACCTTAGTTGGAAACAGCCCATAGTCACAGGAAAGTCACTTTTTTCTCTCTTTCATGCCCAACAAGGGGGAGAATAGACTAAAACATGCCCTCTGAACAACAAACCCATGGGCTTCCTTTTACCTGTTCTCCACAGAAGCCAGTGATCCCTTATTTGTTTCACAGAATGTATTTGCTTCTGAAAACGTTGCAGATGTTTGGCTAATTAAGTAACAATAGGAACCATGCCTTTTCCAGCCCTGTTCATATAGAAGAACCAACAACCACATGTTACTACAGTATTACAAGTTTGGAGACGTGTTTTTGGTAGTAATGTTGCTGACTTTACTGAAACAGAAATCCCCATCCAGCACTAGGTACCATAGAAATTGTACTCTTGAAAGCAGAATGTGTCAGAATTCAGTTATAAAATAAGATTTCCCTGGATTCCTAGATCGAGATTTTGGGGCGTAATACAAACAGAGGTTTAAAAAAAGAAAACATGCAGCAAAGTAATGTGTGGAAATGCAGCCTATTAGACCTTTAAAATATCCCCCTTTTAAATCGTTTGTAAAGCTTCCCTTTCTTTCCCATTTAGCATAGAAAAGACCATACTGTTAGGTTAGTTTATCATTGTTATTGGTGCATTTAACTGATCTTTCTGTTCTTTCGGAATTTTTGGTAAATTATTCTGCCTTAAATTGTCCTCCATTTTTTCTAAATCCTCTTTTCCAGCTTTATATAAGTCTCTATAAAATTTTAAGAATTTTTTTCTAATTTCTTTTGGGTTATCTATTATTTTCTCCTCTACTTTTATCTTATTGATTATATTTTGGTCTTGTTTTTTTCCAATTGCCATGCCAAAAGCTTTCCTGGTTTATTTGCAAATTCAATTTTTGTTTGTTTTATATATTTTATTTTCCATTCTACTACTTAATTAATGAATGTTGAAAATTGGGTTCGCAGCATCTTAATATTTTGTTTTATCAATGTATTTCCAGGTTTCTTAGTTAACTCTTTTTCATTTTTAATGAGTTCGTCAAGTATCATTTTCTTCTCCCTTAACTTTCTCTGAAACGTATTGTGTTGTATAAAGAAACCTTTCATTACTGCTTTACTAGTCTCCCACACCATATTTATATCAGTTTCCTTATTCAAATTTAATTCAAAATAACCTTTTATAGTTTTTTGGGCTTTTTGCAGAATCATTTGATTATCTAATAGGCTTTCATTCAATTTCCATCTAAATGTTGAATTCCCTTCACTTCTCAAATCCAATAATATTGCATTATGATCTGAGAGAGTCCTTGGCAATATCTTCACGTTCCCCACTCTTATTGTCAGTTCACTGGAGTTATTCTTCCGGCAGATTGATTTGGCTCAGAGAAAAAAGTGTGCTGTCTTTCTAATCGATAGTTGAATCTCCAAATGTCTATTAGGTTCAAGCTTTCCATCAACTTAAAAAAAGCCATTGGGAGTTTTCCTTCTTTTGAGTATTCCTTTTCCTTATTGTTCTGCCCATTTCAAGGGAAACCACCCCATTCATATCCCCCATTGCCATTATTTTCTGATCCATATAATCAAATAATTTTTCCTTCAAAGATTTGTAAAATTCCGATTTCCTCTCATTTGGGGCATATATCCCCACAATTATTTATTTATTTTGCCTTGCAACTTTAACTGTTCAGCTATCACTCTTCCCTCCTCATCCATGAAGATCTGCTGTGGGCCATATTTGTTTTTTATATACAATATTACTCCTCTTTTCTTAATTTTGTCCGACGTTATAAATTCTCTTCCTAATCTTTTATTTATCAACCTTCTTTCATTTGTTAAACTACTGTACAGTTTACTTTAAACTTACTTTCTTGCAATTTGGATCAACATTTTCAGGTTCTTCAGGAAGAAATCCCAACGGTTCTCTTTTACAGATGAAGCCAAGTTCCTCTTCACAGAAATAATCTGCCCAATATCCACTCTGGAAATGGAAAAATAAAGAAATAAACATTTCAGTGAAGAAGTATACACTTCCTCATTTTCTTGATGCTTGGTGTCTTTTGTGTTGATACAAAGCTTTCTATTGCATTATCTTGTCCTTAAAAAGCATTGACTAGTTGTACTATATCTAGCTGTGAGGTGCCTTGAGCCCCTATCAGGGAAAAGGGTAGGATATAATATTAATATTAATATTAAATTCTGAAAACATTGCATTGGAGCGTAACCACCAATGAGTGGAAGTTTATCCAGCCACATGTTTGGCTTCTGATATTTCAACAAGCAATTCCCACCTAAGTACTGGCACAATCATATCTGTGAAACGCTTCCTCTTTTAAAAACAAAAATCAAAAGAATAAAGGTGACATTCTTAAGAAGATGGTTCTACATGTAGCAGAAGAGAAACAGTGCTGATTGTGACTAACATGAGATGGAATGGAAATTGCTGCCTCCTTGTAACATACAATTAGCTCTCAACAAGAGCAGTTGGTATGGGGAAGGGTGTCATGTGGAGATGCCCTCCTGACACCAGCACTGCCGTTTACTGGGACAGTAGGACAGACTGGGGTTGTGAAGGTGCACCAGGTGCACCACTATACACACAGGTCCTGCTATCAGAACGCTTGCTATCCACAAATTTTGTTATCAGAAATGAAGAATTAGTACCCAGACCTCGCTATGCCCACCGCAGATTCAGAAATCCAAGCAGCCAAAATCTTCTCCCTCCTTACTTGTTTGTGCATTTCTGGTCGGTGGCAACCTTTTTTTGGGCAGAAACCATGCAGGGAGGGAGAGAGATCAGACAAATTAGGGAGCAGGAGAGAGCAGCCATTTCAGGAAGAAACCATGGAGGGAGGGAGGAGAGTGATTGGACAGATTAAAAATATTCCCATAAGAAATGATGTAACTTGTCAACTTGTTGTGTGAATGCTCGCCTAACAAATTCCTGGGAATGCATTGTGTTCGGAAAGCAGGACCTGGATGTATTTGATCTTTCACACAAAACTGAATCCAAGGAAATACATCTTTGTTGGGGGTTCCATGTTTTTTACCTCCCCATTCATAATGACACAGGCACTTTGCTCATCATTTATGTGTGCAGGTTTTCCTTTCTGCCACTTGGTGAGTCTCACTGTAGAACCATCACTCCATTCATAATACTTCGGAATCTTCTGGTCATTCAGTCCTATCCAGAGAAGATCTGTTGACTCTAAGAACACAAATGCATCTTGTTTATTTGCTCACAGACTTTAATTGCAATAAACCCAGGTGTTTCACAGGATCCTATTATTATTAAATTTGTATACCACTAGGGATAAAGAAAGCTGATCGCCAAAGAATTGATGCTTTTGAATTATGGTGCTGGAGAAGACTCTTGAGAGTCCCATGGACTGCAAGAAAATCAAACCTCTCCATTCTGAAGGAAATCAGCCCTGAGTGCTCACTGGAAGGACAGATCGTGAAGCTGAGGCTCCAATACTTTGGCCACCTCATGAGAAGAGAAGACTCCCTGGAAAAGACCCTGATGTTGGGAAAGATGGAGGGCACAAGGAAAAGGGGACGACAGAGGATGAGATGGTTGGATAGTGTTCTCAAAGCTACCAGCATGAGTTTGACCAAACTACGGGAGGCAGTGGAAGACAGGAGTGCCTGGCGTGCTCTGGTCCATGGGGTCATGAAGAGTCGGACACGACTAAACAACAACAACAAGGAATGATGGAAGTTGTAGTCCAGAACCAGAAACAGCTGGAGACCTAGGTTTGGTGAAGTTTGGTGAAGGCTGTAATAGTGCCATATCTCACATTTGGGTCTCATGTTCAATACAGCAGAGTGGTGCTTTTTCTCCCCAGGGTGGGAGACTCAGTAACATTCCCTTCTTGCATGTGGTAACAAAAACACAAAACAAAAAACTCTCTCTCTTAATCTCACATATATAGCAGATACCAGAAGAACCAAACTTTCTAGATGTACTTACGGTAGCCAAGCTGAGATATGACAAAGCTGTATTCTTCAATGCTGTGAATACTTATTAAATCTCCGTCTTCTTCTCTGCAGGACCATAACGCATTCTTCCATGTCTTAAGGTCTCTGTTAAGGCGGTAACAGTGACCTGCAAACGCAGCCCAACCATCTGGACATTTAATTGGTTTCAAGCCATCTAAAAAGAGATCAAAATTAAGATAGCATGACTGGAGGATTTTTTAAAAGAAGAAAGTGTGTTAGGATATTAGGATGTCATAGTCTCAATTTCTTAATTTATGTATATAAAAAATATGAGAGGAAATTCTGACAATCAATATTAACAAGGCAGAGTAGCCAGTTCTTTACCATGAGGATATTATTGTCAATAGGATTACCAACAATTATTGTATTCAAATACATTTATTTCACTTATGGGAATGTGGGATTTGCTGTGTAACTCAACAACAGCTGGGAGTGCTACCTGTTAAGTTTAATAATACAGTTGATAACTTATTCTTAGCTAATGACAATATATCCTGGGCAGAGGAGGAATGGTGGAGACCGCCTCCCCAGCCTGACCCTTCCAGGGAAGAGGAAACAGTTCAGAATTACAACAGGGGTTTGAGGGAGGTCACAGCTCAGAGGCAGATGGGGGGGAAAGTTGGGAAAAAATGGGAGAGGAGGAGGAGGCAGAGCCGGAGCAGCAGCTGGCTGATACGTTGTCACTAGAAAGCATTCCAGACCCACCATCTACCAGAACCCAGTAAACCTTAAATACAGGAGAGCAAAGGGCTCGAAGACAAATGGCCCTAAGCAGCTACGGTAGGGGTGGTGGTGCTGTTGACGAATGAGGAAGTGGGAGTGAGGGTGTGCGTGGAGATTTACTTGGGACAACATCATTATTCCAAGAGGCTGCATTCCCAAGCCTCTCTCTGTGAATATTGAATGAAAAAGCAGACGGTAAGGACTTTTTCTTGTCTTATCCGTTCCTGGCAACCTGCCGTGGGGGTTGGTTCCTCTGCTGCCTGACATCAGTAAAGTGTTCTATATTGCATATACTGCTACAAACAGCAAAACCTCCACTGCTAGAGATAAGATTTTTAAAAATGTAATATTGCCATTGGCAAACTCCACAACTTATGACATAATGAAATATATGTGACCTTCATTCCCAGGTTAGCATCATACCTGAAGGAATAAAAGAAACATCTAATGAAGAGTTTTCTTTCTTGCAAATGTATCCAAGTTTCTGATGACACTTATCATTCTCCCAATTGCCATTATTAGACAGCATTGATCCACATAATTTTTCTGTTTCTGGTGATGGGCTCCCTTTAAGAAAGAGTGAGAGAAACAATCATTTATCTGTGCCCTGTATTAACATAGTAACACTGTATTTATCATTCATTTGGAGGCTCTGCATTTTTAGGAGCTCTGCTAAAAAGTAGCTCGTAATGTTTTAAATATAAATGCATGTTATTTGTTTTCCTGTTTGCAGAAGTATTTATATCTCAAGAGAAAATAGTATTCTTGGAATATCTATACAAGAAACTACAGGGACAAAACACTAAAACACGGGAGAAATAATATATATATTACGATTCAGATAGAATAATATATATATTACGATTCACTCACCTGGAGCCCAGTTTAAATATCTGAAAGGACGATCAGCAACCCACTGCCATCCACTCTCGGCATCAAAGCTGATCAGACCAATCCAGTAGGCAGCAGTCATACTATTTATTAATCCTATTCAATGAAAAGAAAATCAGTTGTCTTGGTTTATGTAGCTATGGGATCCGTAGTTATGAAGCTGGGTGGGAAGGAAGCAAAATTAAACAACAACTAAAGTCGCTTCTAGGGTGGCAGCTTTTATTCCAGTATAGCTAAATATTAAGCAGAAATTAATATGATGAAACATTTCATCTAGTATACAGATGCTATGTTTTATTAGATTTAATCAATTAATTTCTGCTTCTACTGTTGTCAAAGACACAGAGGACCTGCTAGGAGATCTGGTAACCATGAATGCAAAGAATAATCTGCAGTGGGATCATTTGAAATGGATGACATTCAAATTAATTCTGCTGGGAGTAAGGGTACTTATTATATTATGTTTATGAAATTGCTCCCTATAGTTGAGACAATATTGATTATGTAGCAAAATATTATTAGAACTGATCACTTCTTTAGGTGTGCTTTATTGTGTTCTACCTGTCAGGTACGCTTGTTCATGTAAACTGGTGATGCTCAGTAATTCTGCATTCTGTTGCCGGCAACTTTTTCTTGCTTGGTACCATGTTAGAGCTGAGCGGGAATTGATCTGGTAGAGATTCCCTGTCCAATGGTTTTTGGTCCAGAAGAATTCATCATCTGTAAGCATTGTTAACACTAGTGTCAAATTATAAAATCACAAATGGCAAAGCTAAATCTGCAAGTGAGATAAACCTGATTAATCAAGATACCACTTTTCCAGAGGATACCCAAATCATATAGAGCAGCACCCTGGGCCTCCCTCCATAATAATGTGGCTTCCGAAGCCCCATTTGCAATATTCAAGCATTAGGTGGTGATATCTTCAGGCGCAGCAACTTAACCACATCAATTTCTATTTACGCTTCCTGGAACCCTGTGTGCAAAGAGGACTTCAGGTTTCAGGTTAGTTTACATGAGTTGGCTTTATCCCTGTAGACATTCACACCTAATGCATGGATGTATATACAACTCTACCCCACCCACTGCATGAGTCACCACTGGCCAGATCCCAAAACAGGAAGGACCAGACACACTCATCTTTAACACACCATCACACACAGAGACCATTGTTCCACATAGAAACAAAGGCATATATTTCATTTTAGTAGCTCTACTCAAATTGTACCTTCTGGTTCCCTCTCTGCTTTGGTCTTCTTACCTAAGAGAAAGGATCTGCAGCTGCATGGTTCATACAGCATCAAAACTCTTTCAGCTGTTCCCCCCTGAACAGCTGAGGGTTGGGAGAAGACCAAGGGACAAATGGAACCTGGCTGCCCCGCTTCTGCTCTAGACCTTGATTTTGTCTTGAACTGAACTACATCATCATCTCAATCCCTTTCAAGTTAAGAAGTGCAGACCTGATCCTGTATGGAGCTCTGGCATTCTTGATATTTATTTTACTCTCACTCTTAGGGGAAAGTTCCCCCCCACCCTCATCTTCTGCTTATGTTGCACAATCAGTAAAACAGAGGCAATAATGACTATTTCCCTTTCTCTGTGTAGGAGGAACATTCCTCTAAGCAGCTCATACATGATGGCAAAGTAAGGGCCTGGCTTATTCTTATATGTTGTACTCCCCATGATTTTTTTTAAAAATTAAAACTGTATATTATAAATAAACAAACTCAGTTTTACCTTTTACTGGACAATGTCCGCTTAAAGAGTCTTTAGTCACCTCTGTGCAACTGGCTTCCATCTTTTAAAAATTAAAGCTAAGAGTCTAGGGCCCCAGCTGACTCCCCAAAATCTGACCTCTTCTCTGTTGGCAGCCGTGCAGTAATCCCATGAAAACAATACAAAGAAGGTCAATGTGCAGGTAAACTACAAGCCCTGCCTTACACCTATTCAATGTGTCAAATGCCAAGGTGCAAGTGCATCCTGAAAATTGCAGGTATGCAACTGAAAAAAATGCAAAAGCCTATTTGCAAGGGACAGAAGTCTGCCAAGACATTTCTCCCTCTGCCTTGATCTTCTTGCAGCAGGGGAAAGACCTGCAATTGCACACTTTGGAGAATATCAAAATCCTTTTCCATCTAAGCTGCTCCCCACTGAACAGCTGATTGGCTCAAAGGAGATGAGAGGGCCAGAGGAAAACTGGCTGTACCCTGCATACAGCAGTTTGCCACCTCTACTGTGGACCTTGCTTTTGGCTTGATGTCTGTTCCTTTCAATTGAAGAAGTGTGAGCCTGATCCTGTAAGGGGACCCTGACATTACTGACAATTCATTTTGTTCTGATTCACAGGAGAAAGATCCCTCTCCCCATTTTCTTCTTAAGTTGCACAACCTGTAGAACAGATGCAATAACGACTAGTTCCCTTTTCTCTTTGTTAGGAGGGACATTCCTCTAAGCAAGAAATGCACAATGGCAAAGGCTCAAACAAACCCTTTTTGTTTACCTTTCACTGGACAATATCCGGTTAAAGAGTCTCTATCCACATCTGCAGTTGTTCCGCACCAAAGTCGCCCATGTTCATCATTGTCTCTTATGCACTGAGCATACAATTCATTCCGATACTTGAATGGAAACATACAGGGGGCTCCAAAAGAATTGCCTTCTAAGGTATACAGAGCTAAAAGAAAATTGAATAGATGCAATGATGAAATCATTTGTTATGAGATAAGAACAGAAGTAGATAAGCAGAAGAGATGAAGACAAAGTCCTCAATACAGAATGCCAGATATACTCAGATGCATATGTTGACTTTCTGTGTGGACAGGCTTCCCCGTTGACATTAACTGGGTTTTGAACATTCATTCTGTTGCATGAATGCACATGTGCAACTTCCCTTTTAATTGAAGTGGATCATCAGTCCCTGGTGTCCCCAGGAAAGGTTGGGAAAGACTTCTGAATGAAACCCTGGAGAGCTGCTGACAATACAATGTGGATGAGCCAAAGTTTTGACATGGTACAAAGTATCTTGCTGTCTTCCTAAGACTTTTTGAAGTAGGCTGCATGGTATGCACACTTAAACTCTGGTGCCCATCATGAAATTTCTACACAGAAGTAGAGTTGCAAAATAAACAGAAAGCTACCAACCACTCAGTGTTGGTAAATCTGGCCCCTTGTTGCAATGCAAAGGACGTGAAAGCATTTCCTGCTCAGGCAAATGGAACTAGTGGAACCAATGAAACAAATGGAACTAATAGAAATTGAATTGATACTGTTGGGCTATATTTCTATCCTTGCATGTCCCCCCACCCCGGTAATTCTTACAGTTTTAAAACATCATTTAAACATCTATTGGAAAGGGTGCATATGTCTACTGAGGAAGGAGAGATTCAGCAATTTTTGATTTTAAAAAATCGTCATAAAATTTTAGTATGAATTTCTCCTAATACACACATTTTTATATGCAGTTTTGACTAATGCACTTTTTTTTTGCAATTTCCCTTACATAATGCATTTTGTATGTTATTTCCACAAATATATTCTTTTTTTAATGCACTTTCCTATTAGATCCCTTTTTGCGAATACTCAGAGAACAATATTGAAAAAATTTAGATAACTGCGAATTTTGAAGGGTAGCTGTGTTTCAGTTTTCGTATTGCTTTTCAAAAGTTCAGATGAGCTGGATTCAGCTTTAAATGCAAACTGAATAGAATTTCACACACACACCATCGCTACCCTTGAACCTCCAGGTCTACAGCCCAGAGACCCCAGTCCTGGTAGCAGCATTTTGTGTTTCAAGTGTTGGACCAAAAAATAAAGCCATCCACTTCTAATATGACATGAAAGCTTTCTTAGTACAGTACTTGAATTTGGCTGGATGCAGATTATCACTACAGTGGTACCTCGGGTTACATACGCTTCAGGTTACAGTCTCCGCTAACCCAGAAATAGTACCTTGGGTTAAGAACTTTGCTTCAGGATGAGAACAGAAATCGTGCTCTGGCAGCGCGGCGGCAGCAGGAGGCCCAATTAGCTAAAGTGGTGCTTCAGGTTAAGAACAGTTTCAGGTTAAGAACGGACCTCTGGAACGAATTAAGTACTTAACCCGAGGTACCACTGTACTTTGTTAAAGGAAAGAGTAAGATGCTAGTGTGTGTGTGTGTGTTAGATATAGAAAGAGATGGTCAGAGAGATAAAGAGGCTGGGCTGAGACATTTATGTCATAACCATGACAGAAACAAACAGGGCTAAACAGCTGCTCTCCCTTTGCTCTGGTCCTGATGAAAACTGGACTCCCACGACTGCTACAAGATGGGTTTTCTTTGGATATGTTTTGAAGTTATGTGGTTAGCACCATGTCTATGTCAGCCTTGACCATCTGATCATCTAGAGAAAGAGGAATTTGAATTTTACCTTCATAGGCCTTAGAGCACAGGCTGTCTTTTGTTCCATAGATCTTCCAGGTACTCTTGCTGGTGGCTACTTTAGAAAGTATAAGATGACTTTTTGGGCCACTTTCGGGATTTAAAAACAAATCCCCCTGTTCGAGTGCAAGGAGGCTCTCATTTCTGCATTCCCATTTCTGAAGTTCAGTCGTCTCATTACAGGGGGAGAGGGTGAGTGCAACCAGGTTTGACTTGGACGGCACTGCCAGGCATAACTTCACTGCCATGTTCAAAACCTGGTCGTCGGAAACCCACTTGAAATGTTGCCACTCATTATCCTCATCACAGTTGTCCACAATGATGGAACCAGATTTCTGAGATTGTATACAGAGCTTGAGGTTTTCATTATATATCAGAAAGCTGTCACTATCTGCAAAATCAAGAGAGGAAGAATAGGAAACTAGGGAGGAAGTTCCACATACTTTCCAATATCTCAACCATTGATAGAATGGTAATACCAGGATTCAGAATAAGAGGCAGTAATATTGAAAGAGAAAAGGGAGAAATGCCTTTCATGTTAATACTGTACTTTTCATGATCCAGTACAGTGCCTTATTATTCAGTGGTCAATAACCTATTCCATTTATAAGTCACTAATTTTGATTCTTTGTGGCAGATATAGTTTGCAGCTTATTTTATTCTAAATACTATGCTATTGTTGTTGGCAAGGGACACGGGTGGCGTTGTGGGTTAAACCACAGAGCCTAGGACTTGCCAATCAGAAGGTCGGCGATTCAAATCCCCGCGATGAGGTGATCTCCCGTTGCTCGGTCCCTGCTCCTGCCCACCTAGCAGTTCAAAAGCACGTCAAAGTGCAAGTAGATAAATAGGTACCGCTCTGGTGGGAAGGTAAATGGCATTTCTGTGCGCTGCTCTGGTTCTCCAGAAGCGGCTTAGTCATGCTGGCCACATGACCCGGAAGCTGTTTGCTGGCTTCCTCAGCCAATAAAGCGAGATGAGCACCGCAACCCCAGAGTCGGCCACGACTGGACCTAATGGTCAGGGGTCCCTTTACCTTTACCTATTGTTGTTGGCATCCATTTTTAAGCGACATTTCATTTTCATGGTGAGGTTTTTTTTTTAAAAATATATATATTTATAAATAAAACTTCTAAAAACCCTCAACCATGCCAACAGAAATATTTTTATGTTATATTTCTTTAATGTGTTTGAAGGACAAAGTAGGCATGTGTGAGATCTGAAATTGGTTCCCTTAACATCTTTCTATTTTGTTAAAACCACAGTGCTGGGGCCAACATGGTGTGCAGATAGGGAAGAGTGAGTTGATCCTTTCCCTCTCTGATGCCAATTCCATCCGAAACTCCAACAATTTAACTGTGCAGGGAAACTTAATAAAAGAAAACATATGGTGAACAACTGATCTATTATTGCTTTAGTTAATTAAAAGAATTTCTGTACCACCTTTTTGCTTGAAACTAATCTAGAGGTGAATTACAAATAAAGACAACAGCAACCCTAAAAGCAATATAATACAAAAACAAAGCATGACTAATCCTTGATTCATTAAAACTGGTATCAACAGTAAGGAATATGAATTGAGCAATTGGTTATCTAACATATCTAGAAAATAAAACTACATAGGTTAATAGACCATCATCTACACGATTAAAGAACTCCAGCCACTTCAAAAAATGATTCTTCTATTGAAGTATAGCTAACAATATGGTGATTTCCCTTCCTGAGAAAGAGGCTCCAAAGGGCTGTAACCAGTGTTGTCCTTCACACTGAAGGAAAGCTCATTGATCCAGTGGAGCCCTCCATTAGCCGAATGGGGAGGACCCCAACACTCTTGGGGGATCTTTGGCACATGGGGGTGGGAGGGAGATACAAGGGGAGTGAGAAATGGCAAACATTGTCACTTTCCCTATTTCATTGATGGAAGGTTCTACTAAATCAAATAGCTTTGTGTCAGTGCAAAGGATACCCTTTATATATAAACCAGATGCTTTTTTATGATGTAAATGCAGGTGTTGGATATATTGCTTGTGTAATATTATTAGATCAAAAATATTTATCTTATATTTACAATTTATTTCTGTATCGTGCAAAAATAAGTAACAGGGAAAAGACTAACTTCTATACAGGGAAAGAAGTAAATTCTTTATTTCAACAATAGAACACAAATAAATAAATTGTATTCAAAACTATGTTAGCCATTGATTTATTGCAATAACTTCCACACCTTTTTTATGGTTATAAACAATAAAAATGTTAAACCAATTAACCTTGAATCTAACATTTCATGTATTTAACTTCCTAGCTGTACAACATTAACTTTCTGAAGATGATTTAAATTTCACCAGATAAAATTATGTGAAAGATGCAGCTCCACTTATTGTTACGTTCACAATGGTGATGGAATTGAAGAAGAGCTTACCTGATACCTGAAAAGCCGGCTGGATGAGGAGCAAGAGATTTAGGAGCCAAAGGGAAGACATTGGCCACAACCAAACCTATCACACCACTCCCATGAAAATAAGACAAATCAGAGTTTGCTGCTTTTCAAGAACTTCATAAATGAGTCAGGCAGAATGAAATTTTCACTTCTGTGTTTGACATGAAATTCACTGAATTCAAACGGATTGCAATGTGTGTGTGCTGACACAGACACACACACTCACAGATTTTTGCTAACCCATCAGCTTCCACAGAAAAGATCTATTTTTGCATATCATCTGCGGGATATTTAGATTCATTTCTCATCACTTAGGCTGGTACTTAGGCTCTCCCTTACACACACACACACACACACACACACACACACACACACACACACTTTTGCTAACCAGCTTCCATGGAAAAGATCTATTTCTGCAGAAAACCCATGAGTTATTTAGTTATTTTGGCTGGTACAACTCCACAAGGTAACAAAACAAGGTAACAGTACATAGTGCTAAGGAAGGATGTACATAGGAGATCCTCATTGATAACTATGCTGCTTTTAAGCCATGGCCAAGCTCTGAGAGAGCCGCTAGCTGGAGGTCTGATTCTGGCCTCAGGAAATGAAGATCAAAAGGACCAGAGGCAGATCAAAAGGCTATCAATCGTCACTAGCCATAATGGCTATGCTCTGCCTCCACAGTTGGAGGCAATAATGTTCTGAACACTATGTTAAGTATAATTGTTTGATTGATGCTGAAATGGAGAATGTCTGTGTGTATTGCTGAAAAGGTTTAACATGGGGAAATTCCACTAGAGTATTCTAAGTTCTCTCTGAGCTCCTAAATGAGTTGGATCCTTGATTGAGAGGGAGCAACTGTGTGGCTACAGTGAAGACCTTACAGTGATTGTAGACAATGTTCATGTGTTTACTGGAGTCCTTTCAATTTTGTGTCAGTGATGTAAATCAGCTTATACAGTGGTACCTCTGGTTACATACTTAATTCGTTCCGGAGGGCCATTGTTAACCTGAAACTGTTCTTAACCTGAAGCATCGCTTTAGCTAATGGGGCCTCCCGCTGCTGCCGTGCAATTTCTGTTCTCATCCTGAAGCAAAGTTCTTAACCTGAGGTACTATTTCTGGGTTAGCGGATTCTGTAACCTGAAGTGTATGTAACCTGAAGCGTATGTAACCCAAGGTACCATTGTATATGGAAAATCCTTGCATTTGCAATTTAGATAAAAACACTGTTAATGGTTCATATTAAATAATCATATTGTTCTAGTGCTCACTTCCTCCTGTAGAGGAAACACTGTGGAAGGAAACTGTCAGGAAGTGGACTGAGGAGGAATAGTGGGAGCCCCCCTACTTTTCTGAACCTTTCCAAGGGCAGAAGGACAGTATAGATTTAGAACAGTGGTTTGTAGAAGGGCATAGTCCAGAGTGGAAAAGCTGGGAAATATTGGGTGAGGAGCAGCTAGAAGAGAAAACACCAGGAGAGAGAGACAGCTGGTAGATTCAGTGTCCTTGGAAAGCATTCCTGACTCCTCCTTTGCCTAAGACTAGATGGGCTCTGAGAATGATAGAACAGAAAGCGTGACGGCAACAAGATCAGATTACCCGGCATAGGAATGACGTAGATTAATGGGGACAGAGGGAAAACCTTTACTGGGAGCAATGCATTTTTTTAGCATGCTATGCCTTCCTTTGTATCTTGCTGTGATTATTAAAGAACTTATCTGGTAAGAACGCTCCTTTCTTTTGATCTGCTTAATTACTGCCACCGGGGGAGGGATCTGATTCCAAGAAGCCTGCCAGAGAAGTAATCTAGTCTTGATCCATAACAGGAGTGGGGAACATTTTTCAGACTGAGAGCCATATTCTGTTCTAGGAGACTTTCAAAGGACCACATACCAGTGGGTGGAGCAGCAAATGTTAATTTCACACTTCAATTATACATTCTAGACAGGCAAAATACTCAAGGGGGAGGGGGTACAAAACAGGGCCAGTGGCTGGGAAGTGTGTGTGGCTGGGGGAAAGATCCAAGTGTCACTTAGGGGTTCTGGAGGACCACAGTCCCTAGGCCTGAGGTTCCCCATCCCTATAGTCTTGGTTGTCAGATGTAAGCCAAGCAAGTTGAAGTGTTGGCTGGGAATAACGTCTCTTGTCATGGACTTCCATCATAAGCAGATAGCCAACAACAGCCCTTTGAGGCCCAGAAGTTTCCTCATGACTGGGAAGGGGAGAGAAACACCACCCTCTTTTGTCTTTAGTTTTTTTCCCCTCTCTGTTGCTATGGACAAGGGTTGTGTGCTGGGCCTGGGGGTAACCTGAGTAAAGCGGTCCTGGTCCGGTCCTGAATCCAAGGGTTCCATGAGGAGTGAGTCCGACAGGGCCAAGGCAGGACACAAGGCAGGAAACCAGGCAAGGCCAGGCACAGGATGACAGACAGGTTCTGGCAAACAGCAACGTTGCTCGCGCAACCTGGGGCAGGGTCCAGCAGCCTTTTATCTCTGTCAGGGTAACGGCTGGTCCTGATCACCTCCCTGTCTCGCCTGAAGGCGAGCACTCCTCCTGCGAGTACTCAGGTCTCTCCTTCTCCCAGACCTCTCAGTCGCTGCAGCTCAGGAGATGTCGGCAGGTTACTAGACTCAGAGGCCGCCTCAGCCTCTCCTGACCCAACTGGTAGTGGAACAGCTGTAAGTGATTGCCCAGCTGGAGGCAACAAGGTCATCCCCGCATTTGGAGCCAGGGCAGGCTCAGGCCCCTGACTCGGCCCAGCTGGTGTTTGTTGCAGGGGAACCTGTGCCAACTGGGGCTCTTCAGAATCAGGCCCCAGACTAGGTGCAGCTGCTGCCTGAGGCAAAGGATCCGGTGCGGGCTGAGACTCCTCTGGCTCCGAGCCCAAACCCGAGTCCCAGGCCATCACAGGTTGGATGGTTCTTGCTGTGGATGCTTGTTGTTAAGTTGCTCAAAAGTCACAGAGTGAGAATCTGTTGGCACAGTGTGTAAGAGAGACAATGTATGTGAGACCCCATTTTATTCCTGTGGTCATTAACTCATGATATTGTTATGATTTAAGTGAGTTTAAAAGGCTAAACTGCACATTCTCACCATATTATTTCCCTCCCCCCACCAGGGTTTACGAAATGCTTTGTAGTAGTAGTAGTAGTAGCATTAGTAGTTTTGCTATAAGATGTCAGGAATGTAGAAGCAACTGTAAAGAATGGAATGGTGGGAGAAAGGTTTATTCTGTGCTTCACAACGGAAGTAATCCAAATAACCATCTGAATGGAGGATCCTGGAAAATCATTAAGTTCAGTGTCTAAAACGACCAAGCTCTTGCCCCACTGCCTCTCTGTATTCCACATACAGAGGCCAACTGGAATGGCAGTCAAATCTTCCTTCAACACTGGCAATGAAACAGCAGCTTGCACTGTGCCTGACACAACAGGCTAGTTTAGTGAGGCCAGGACAGGCCATGTAGCACACACAGCTCTGTCTTCCACTAAGGGACAATGGTCATGGGGCTTAGGATGCAGAGGCAGAAGTTTGATGCCACTGCCCCTGAACAACTGTCACCTTAGTTTAATGGTGGAGCTGGCTCTGATCCCAGTGTCTACTTCACATTACAGGAAATACAGACATTGGAGGGTGGTGAACAACTGTGTAGCAAATTCCCCTTCCTATGAAAAGAGCCCTGCTTGGTTAGACCAAGGGCCTATTTAGTCCTATTTGTATAGTGGCCAACTAGATCCTGTGAGAAGCCTACAAGGGGGATGCAATTGCAGTGGTCCTCAGCAGCTCTTAATCAGACACATACACTTTCTGATACTACAGGTAATATCATCATCATGGCTTCTCATTGACCACCTTCTCCTCCATCGATAGCACCCTCTGTAGCATCTGATTCAGCACACTTTGTGTTCTCTTGGCATCATGAAGCAGTATGGGTTTTGTTTGTTTGTTTTTCGTCTTCACCAGCAACAACCAATGTGCATTTCTAGAGAAGGAAATAACACCAGGAAGCAAATAAAGAGCAACATGTTCAAATGAGACTGGGGGACATGGGGCAGCTGTTCTGTTTGGTAAGCACTGCCTAGTTCCTTCCTCAATCACATCTGGAAAATGTGGATCAACCGCAAAGTATAATGAGTTCAAAAGAATTGAGAAGTGAAAGTCATCTGCGATGTTATGAAGTTTACTAAATATTTTTTTAAAGTGGTCAAATGATTCCCCCCCCCATTCAAATTGCTGAGTTGGTGCCTGGTTAGCCCATTACCAGATAATTCAGAAGAATTTATAAAAGAATGTTTGTATGCAGCCCCAAACCATGAAGAAATGTGGCTCTCTGGGAAAGATGGTTCGTCACCCATGAGATGCAGGACTGTTCTGTAAAATTGTTGTGCATACTGATGCTTCACATAGTTAGTAGTTATGTATTCATTAACTTTGTAGATGTTTGTGGTTTCCAGACAAGACTTAAAGAAAGACCCACAAAGAGTCCACTGCAGTAATCCAATCTTGAAGACTAGCAGACCCTCCAAGTGTCCCTATTTTCCACAGACGCCCCTGATTTAGAGAAGCTGTCCTGGTTTCTGGTTTGATCCCAGAATGTCCCGCTTTTCCTTAGGATGTCCCTATTTTCATTGGAGACATGTTGGAGGGTATGGAGTTATCGGACCCCTGAGCTGTCTGAAGGCAATCCTGTATAGGGAAGCCCCCCCCCCAATGTTTAATGTTTTATTATGTTGTGAAAGAAGATTCCACCTAAACATTAGTAGTTAGTAGAAAGAAGATTCCACCTAAACATTAGGAAGAACTTCCTGACAGTAAGAGCTGTTCGACAGTGGAATTTGCTGCCAAGGAGTGTGGTGGAGTCTCCTTCTATGGAGGTCTTTAAGCAGAGGCTTGACAACCATATGTCAGGAGTGCTCTGATGGTGTTTCCTGCTTGGCAGGGGGTTGGACTCGATGGCCCTTGTGGTCTATTCCAACTCTATGATTCTAGGATTCTATTCTAGGATTCTATGTTTTTATATATGTTGAAAGTGGCTCAGAGTGGCTTTGGCAACCCAGTAAGATGTGTGGGGTATAAACAGTAAAATTCTGAAGGTACTTTCTTTCACCTTTGGTGGACGTGCCCGAAGATTAAGGCCTTCTGGGAAATGATATATAATGAAATGAAAAAGGTACTTAAATGTACTTTCCCTAAGAAACCAGAGGCCTTCCTCTTGGGCATTGTCGGCCAATTGGTGTTAAAGAGGGACAGAACATTCTTTATGTATGCTACAACAGCAGCAAGAATACTCATAGCAAAGTATTGGAAGACACAAGATCTACCCACCTTGGAAGAGTGGCAGATGAAGGTGATTGACTACATGGGACTGGCTGAAATGACTGACAGAATCCGAGACCAAGGGAAAGAGACGGCGGAAGAAGATTGGAAGAAATTTAAAATTTATCTTAAGAAATATTGCAAAATTAATGAATTTTAAAATGTTGTGGTTATATAAAGTAAGGGATTACAGCTGTTAAAGATTAAGTAAAAGAAAAGGAAAAAGTCGGATAAAATTAAGGGGAAGGATTTGCTGAAATAATTTTGGGAATTGGAATGCAGAAAGGGGAGGTATGGGGAAGTCGATGAAGTAAGTTTAAGAAAAAAGGAGTTGAAATTATACGTGTTTGTTTGTTACTGTATGTATATCTTTGTATTGTGTGTATTGTATGTGTTTTTAAAATTTGTGAAAATTTAATAAATATTTATAAAATATAAATAGTAAAATTATCATTATGGAATGAGGTGTCCCTATTTTCATTGGAGAAATGTTGGAGGATATGAACTAGTAAGGCAAAGTTATCCTAGCACAGGAGCAGTTGCAGCTGTTGTAGTAGCTGCTGAGGGTCATCAAAGGAGCTCATAGCAATGGATGCCCTAAGAATCTATTGAGAAGTTACTGCTCTTCTCAAACATTTCTGTGTGTATTACCAGCAACATCCTGCTGCTTAGAAAAATTGTGCTATTTGGTGCTATTAAAACTACATTCTTTGACACAAATATACATCTTGAGATATGTAGTTTAATGTTTTTAAATAATCCAATGTGCTTGAAAGGAGTGTAAGCAACAGAAAATAATGCAGCCAGTTCCATCAGGTAATCAGCAATATAACTTATAACGAGGTCTAACAAGAGGATCATAATCAGAAAGCAATTGGTGGACATTGAACCCTCCCTCCTGTTAACTTCTTTCCCATATGGCTGGGCAGATTGTGATCAACACCAGCAGTAGCAATACCTGGGAAAGTGTACTACTAGATTTGGCAACTACCACACAATCAGATCAGTTCAACCAGGAATCAGATTTGTATTTTCAGAGCAGCATGGAACCCTCATAACATAGAAGCAGTTTTCACCCCATTGCTGTGATTGTGAATCAAGCCTAGACCTGTGCAGATAACTGGGGTGAATGGAGTCTACCTTTTTATTATTTATTATTTAGCAAGAATCACTTCCCCGTCAGTGTCTGATGCCAACAATGGAAGCTTATGACCAGAAAGAACCTTTAGGTTGCAATCGCCTACACATTTAAGGCCTGTTAAAATCGATGAGACTTGCTTCTCAGGAGTTGTTTAAAACAGCTGCCCTGGCAGCCAGTTCATTTCTGGGCCGAATTCAAAGTGCTCATGCCCCAAATATCTCAAAGACCACCTCCTTCCATACAGACCCACTTTGCTGCTGAAATCAGCAGAGAACAGCTCTTGGTAGTTCCCCCACCCTCAGAGGCTCAGGGGAGAAGGTAGCCAGGAGAAGGCACTCTCTGACAGCCGCTAAACTGTGGAACTCCTTCCCCACAGAGGTGCACATGGCACCTTCGTTATATTGCTTCTGGAGGATGCTGAAGACACACCACTTTCCCCTGGCTTTTGACCTTTGAGGTATTTTTGAGGGCCCACCTCATTTTAATAATTGTTAGTTGTTTTCAGTTGTTTTCAATATTGTGTTTAAGTGCTGTAACCCTCCCTGGTACCTCTGCTAGCTCTGCTCCCACTCTTGCCTTCATATTACATAATACACAGACTTTGTGGTGGGCAGGGGGAGTAACTGTGAATCAAATTTCTCCCACCCATAAGAAGAGCCCTGCTTGATCAACCAAAGGCCCATTTAGCATTCTATTCTCAGGGTGGCCCTCCAGTGCTTCTGATGGGGATCTCACAAGCAAGACATGAGTCCAACAGTCTTCTTTCACTTGTGGTGAGTGATCAGAGGGATTCTGCCTACAGTAATGGAAGTAACATAGCCATCATGACTAGATGCCACTGAAAACTTCCTTCTCCTTTGACAGCCTCTCCACCCCGCCCAGTAGCATCTAATTCATTGCACTTTGAGAGCCAGTGTGGTGTAGTGGTTAAGAGTCTCGTAATCTGGGGAACCGGGTTCGTGTCTCCGCTCCTCCACATGCAGCTGCTGGGTGACCTTGGGCCAGTCACGCTTCTTTGAAGTCTCTCAGCCCCACTCACCTCACAGAGTGTTTGTTGTGGGGGAGGAAGGGAAAGGACAATGTTAGCTGCTTTGAGACTCCTTTGGGTAGTGATAAAGTGGGATATCAAATCCAAACTCTTCTTCTTCTTCTCCTGGCCTCATTATGCTGAGAGCAGCAGCCAATGTGAGTTTCTGGGTTAAGGGAGCAAAGAAATATTTCTTTATCACACTGAAGGAAACAAAGAAAAGCGTAGAGCTTTAAGCCCTAATCAGAAAGGCATCCAAACAAGTAAAACGGCTGAGGCACAATCCAGATGGAAACAAACTGCATATACAAGGAATTGTTTTGCATGCAGTTGCTCTTTCTGAATCAGCACCTTGGCTGCACATATGGAGTCTTTTGTGAATCCTGACAAGTCCGCTCACCCCTTTTGGTGCGGCAGCGTTGCAGGATGGCAGAGGTTCCACAAGGGTCCTGACGACGGAACCATGGCTTCAGTGCCCTTCCTATCAGGAGCCGGATCCTGGCATGCACCCTGGCGAATGGGGATGCATGCTGGGATGTGGGCTGTGCCAGAGGGTAGAGCTGACAGAGCGTGGAGGCTCCACCGGGTCCGCCCCTTGGCCATTTAAGCAGCCTGCACTGTTTGTTCCTTCATCGGGTTTCCCCACCCACCCTTGGTTTAGGCTGATAGTCAAGAATTTTGTTGTGGCTACGGTGGTCGCCGTTCTTTATGGGGCCAGGTAGGAATTTGTCCACTGGGCAAAGTGCCTCTGACCCGATGGTTTTGCCTGCCTCATAGCAACCGTCACAACTGGACTTGGGCATTGGGGAAATCCGTGGTCTTGGATGGAGGGGAAGTTGTAGTCTCCGCCTGCCCCTCCCCTCCAAAAGCTGGGGGAGCCTTTTAAAGGGATCTAGGGGGAATGGTCATGTCCACATGCCCAGGGAGGGCCAGGGCCAAAGGCACTCCCCCAAACGGCAGTCCCTGTGGGGGTCACCCTATTTGATGCAAGTCTTAGGAACCCCCATCTGGATTGACCTAGGCGTCACTTCCAGCGGGCAGGCCAGAAGGATTTTGAATGCCCCATGCCCAAGCCAAACCTCTTTCATCTGCATTCAGTAAAGTTGTGGCCTGTTTTCATCCAAACTAGTCTTATTGGTCTCTTATTTATCTGAGTTGGGGATTGGGGAGCACGATGCTTGGACCTGCAACTGGCTCTTCAGAAAAGAGTGGAGGAGGAAGGAAGTAGGTTCACCATCCTTGGCCCTTTTCTCCCCTACCTGATGAGTGGGTTCTTAGCTTTCTTAAAGGGCTTTATGTGTGAATGGTTCACTGTTTTGTGGCAAAACTGAAGGATACCAACAACATGATCCTTAGCTTGAAAAAAAAAAAATTCCAGTAGAAAATACTCTGCATAGAATATATTTTTATTGAATAAACATTACACATTCAGAGCATTCTGCATCCTGACTCCGTTTGTAGAAAGTGCCCCTGCATATTGGGACAATTCCCAACAATGGTTACTTCTTTGAAATAAATGAATTATCAGTATAATCCTAAACCTGCTCATTCAGAAGTAAGTCCTATTAATTTCAGTGGCACTTACTCTTATGTAAATGTGCATAGCATTTGAGCCTGAATGTGTTAATCCCCCTCTTGCTTCTCCACAATAAATTCTGAGTACTGATTCTGAGAAACTATTGTGCTGTCCTGATGCGAAAGGGTCTCGACACCCGCTAGTAAAGTTTGTGGCTGTCTGTGTCTTCTTTTGTAGAAAATATAGACTGCAACACCCACAGCAATAACGATGAGGAGAGCCGGGAGAATCACCATCATCAGTCTGCCTTGCGGTAATGCTGGAACATCATCTTGCTCTACCGGGGGGGGGGGGGAATATATATATATGTAAGACGCAGAGAGAGAGCATCAAATACTTTCCCCAGCAGAACATCCATACAGACCCATACAGAAGGTTGAGCTGTTGATTCTGCCTGCCATGTCACTACTAAAGACATAGGGTTGCCATATTTCAAACGGTGAAAATCCGGACAGAAAAGTTGTTTTGCAAAATCTCAAAAAAGCCATTTTTAAACTATTTTTATGGGAAATCAGCAAAAATGGCACTACCAACATGGGCTGCCATTCACCCAGATTTCCCCGGACATTTTTCCGATTTCTGCCCAGACACTGCTGCTGACTGCAGTATTCCGTGTATGTCTGGGAAATTCCGGACATATGACAACCCTAAATGAACACTTTCAGAAAGAAAGTGAACAAAATAGTAATGAACAACTCAGAATTCTTGTACTCAAGAAGAAGGAGTCACCCAAGATGATGAGTGATGTCTCAGTTAGAGAGTTCATTGAGGCCCCAATTATCCCACGTAAAAGAGGCATCCATGCTGCTACAGCCCCTCCAATATGGGGTCAGAGTGAGTGCCAGGAGTGCCAACTTGGCCCTGTGATTGTGGGGGCCATGCCTTTGGAGTCTGTGACAACTTACAGTTACTAGTCTGTTTCTGTGTGGCAGCTGCCGTTTCCCTCCCAGAATGCCCTAGAACAATGCTACATCTGGATAATTAATTTTTTGGGGGTGGGATGGGAGTAAATGTTTGCCAGCAGTCATTTTAAGGATGCCCACTACCTGTCAAAGGTAATCCTCTCAAAATACCCTCAGACATTTGTCTCTTTAATTTTGAATTGGAAGGTTTTTTGGGGGGATGTTTAGTCCAGTGCTCCAAATAACATACATGCCTATACTTTTAACTTGGTTATTTTCATAAAACAGTCTTACCTGTACTTTTTGTAGGTACTCCACTTGCCTCTTCAAAAACTGTAAAATAAAGGATATGCTTAAGGGGCAATAAAATATACCATAGCAAATTACACAATGAAGCTAATGTAACAAGGGATTTCTAGGTTCCCCTATATAATCAGCTGTGGTCAAGAGTCTGGCTTCATCTCTTTGAGATAGTTGAGGTTTCTGAGCACTTTTCAAAGGCAGACCCACTTAGTGCACATGAAAATAATCCAAGCAGGATTTAACTAAGGTGTGTGGCCAAATGAGATATCTCAAGGAATGTGAGCAGCTCATGCACTGGCTTTAACTGCGGAGATGCACTCTTGGCCACCAGAGAGACCTAGGCATCTGTGCTCAGAAGCATGTCAAAACTGTGAACCTATGTCTTCAGGGGGCATGTTACCCGTTCCGGCACAGGCTGAATCCTTATTCCCTGTTCTGCCTTCCAACTGACCAAGAGCTCCTCTATCTTGCCGGATTGAGTTTCAGTTTGTTCGCCCTCATCCAGTCCATTGCAGATGACAGGCATGGTTTAGAACTGAGACAGCTTCCTTGGATTTACAGTGGTGCCCCACAAGACGAATGCCTCGCAAGACGGAAAACCCGCTAGACGAAAGGGTTTTCCGTTTTGGAGGTGCTTCGCAAAATGAATTTCCTATGGGCTTGCTTCGCAAGACGAAAATGTCTTGCGAGTTCCTGCGGGTTTCCCCCCCTTCCCCCCTTTTCCCCAAGCCGCTAAGCCGCTTAACAGCTGATCCGCTAAGCCGCTTATCAGCTGATCCGCTAAGCCCGCTAAGCCGCTAATAGCACTAATCCGCTAAGCCGCTAATGGGCTTGCTTCGCAAGATGAAAAAAACGCAAGACGAAGAGACTCGCAGAACAGATTCTTTTCGTCTTGCGAGGCACCACTGTAGGTGGAAAGGAGAAATAGAGCTAGGTAGGTGTCATCAGCATATGGGTGACACTGAACTCTGAAACCCCAGACAACCGCCCGCAGAAGTTTCATATAAATATTAAATAGCATGCGGGGCAGAACAGAACTCTGAGGGACAACACAGAACAACAGCCAATACTGTGCCTCCAAGTCCCATCCCAGCAAGGCAGCACAAAAGGATACCACGGTTGGTGGTATCAAAAGCTGCTGGAAGGTTCAGCAGAACCAACAGGGCCACACTCTTCCTGTCCAACTCCTGGTATAAGTCATATGCCAAGGCCACAAAAGCCATCTTAGTCCCATAAGCAGGCTTGAAACTAGAAACCCACCCCATCTGGGCAGCAGAACCATAGACGTGAATTCATGGATAAATTTAAGAAGAGGACAGATAAAGATATACTTCTAGTACTATGAATCTAGCCAGAGAAAAGTTAGACAGGAGTGTATTATTGATTCTATACAAGTCTCCAGTCCTATTTTTCTAGAAAAAGAGATGCTGGAACTCACCATGAACGCCTGTCTTTTCTTATAATGGCAATGGCACCCGCCTGATAGGTGCTGGAAATGAGTTCCAGTGAATTATGGCTGAAAAAAGACCTGCAAGTCTTCTCAGCATTCAGATACTGCTTTGTATCATAGGTATCACTAAATCAACGATAATAAACATTGAAGTCTTACCTTTGTTTGTTTTACAAATAAATCCACGTGAATGTACGCAGTCTCCCCTGATCCACTCTCCACTATCACCGTACATGAAAATGCATTGGTTCCAATAGTCAGGAAGACCAGAAGAAGGTCCCATAAATTCATATTCTGGATCAAATATGGGGTATTCACCTTTCCAGTTAATAAAATCCAATGCAGTGTTATCTTCCCATACCCATTCTCCTAATTACAAAAGTACATGATTGTTATAATGACTATAAAGGGAAGAGCAACACGTTGTAATGCATTCTATATTGAAAATTCATTTTAAAAGTATACTTGCTGTTCTTCTTCTGAAGCTTTTTCAGTCTGGAACATATGCATGCAACCTCAATTATTGTATAATACATTGCTGATATAAGCTTATGTCCTACATTTTTCTGCTTGTGAAAAATGGTGAGGATATCTCTGATTTCTGCCATTGCTGCCCCCCTTGTCCCCAAACCATATATTTTCGAATGGCTGCTGGCTCTCAGAAACAACATTTTGATAAAGTTATGTGGTTGTCCTGTGAAAGATGGGGCACTTCAGATCAAAGCCATAATTAACATTGTCAGTTGCTAAACCTCTTGTTCTCCTTTCTCTAAACTAGGAAATACATGTTTTTCATACTTGAAAACTGTTTTGCTAAATCAGTAGCAAATCCCAACAACTCTGTTTTGGTGGCAAATGACTAGCTCTTCTATCTTCATATAATGAACTGAATTAACAATCAAGTAGTAGAATGAGAAGAGGAAACTATCTCTCCCCCCTAAATTTATTAAGTCTGACAATATGGAAGTTTCAGGCAGTCAAATGCAATGCATGTTTACTCAGGCAGAAGTCATAAATGGCTTGGGATCAGGCAACCTGAAGACTACCTGAACCTATTTTAAAAGTGCGCAGATCTTCCTAAGATGCCCTTTTATCTGTCCCACCTACACCAGGTGTCTATTTTAGAGGAAGTTGATAATGGACCTTCTCAACAGCTGCTCCAAGGATTTGAATTCCCTGCCAAGGAAGGCTCATTTTGCCCCCTCGCTGAAGGGACTACATGCTTTTGAGTTAATGAGAGTTTTGGCCTACTAAGATGATGTGGTTGGAAGTACTCTCTGTTTTCATCAGTAATTTTTTTAAAAAGTTTTAACATGCAGCCAATTTAAATGTTCTTCTTAAAGTTGTTTCTCCAATGGTTTGATATTGCTTCTTTATCATGACTTTTTATTGTGGATTTAATTATTGTTAGACACCTCTCTTCCATGGCTTGCACTAGGATGTGGGGAAAGGGTACAAGAAAGCAAATGACAATTCCCTTGGAGGGGCAGAAGGCAAAATGTTAACGGACATGCCAGGAGATATTACTCTGAACATGAGTGAGGTTTTTCCCCCCTGAATGCTTGCCAAGAGTAGTCATAAATGCAAACAGGGATGAATTTGCTAGCTCTGTTTGCTAACACTGACGGTATTTCCAGCTGAGCTCTTTCATTTCATAAAGAAATAAATGTGTGCCATATTTTAACATACTTATATACATGGATAAATATTACAAATCTGTTATCTTAAAAATAAATATTAAATGTAAAGCAATCACCATCTATATTTTTGAATAATCCTATCCAAAATTCTCGTCGACGGAATTGCTGAGTGTGTTCCACCAAAAATTCCTGCTCAGCTAAATCTTCTATTGAAGTCAAGGTGCTACCTAGAAAACATCAAATGGGTAAAGTCAACTCATTAAAATTTGTCTTCCCATTAAAAATAAACATGAAGCAGCCCATTAGGCTAAGACTGGTACTGGCAACAATATGAAGTTATAGAGATCTAAGAGAAAGTGTCTGCCCAGTGGAGGCTGATCCTTTCAGAGCCGTAGGGCATTGCCCCACCAAACTCAATGTGCCCTCGGCCAGCCCCACTTTTTTACTTATAACTGAGGGGCTGCACTTGCTGTCTGTCTCAGAGTTGCCTTTGTGTAAGTCAGCAGGGAGGAGGATGGGGACAAACTGGAGCTGGTTGGGTTCTGCCTATCATTGGCTTTAGCTCTGCCAACTTGTGTTGGCTTCACTTACTGTTGGCTTCCCTGCCTTCTGCCCTCCGAGTCCAAATGGGCACCAGCCTCTACTGTATATCCATGTCTTTCAAATCTTTGTGATTGCTGTTCAATTGGTTAATGTTTTAGTGGAGAAGAACCTTTGTAACTTCGTCCGTTTATTAAGTGCATAATGAAAAAGAAAGCCATTCAGTCAAATTTCAACAGAAAATAATTTGCAAGGTAGATGCTTCACAAAAAATGGAGCTTTAATACTTTAAAAAAAATCACCATAATTCGCCCTGTTCTTCAAGTTACAGTACACTAAAAACATTTCTACAGCTTTCTAACATCAACCCAAGAGAAAGCTAACACTCTATCAAGATATTTTATATTGATAAGTTGGGGGAAAGATCATCAGAAGACAGAAGCAAAAGTACAGTGTGCTTTTGATGTCATGTCTGCTGTGCCAGCCTCTAAAGCAGAAGCAATTTAATTAATTCATTTTTTTAATCAAATGGAAATTGTTGCAATGTGATCCATCAGTCTGAAGCAGGATACAAGTTTCATTTAATGAGCTGCAGTGATGCAAGGAGAAATAATAGTATAAGTAATCTGGACTGGTAGATATGGTGGGAAGGAAATGAAAACTGAATGGAGACTTGCTGGCAGACCAAGATGGCAGCAACAGTGGGGTGGGTGACAGCACCTTTCTAGGGAAATGAAGACATGAGTTAGTGAAACTCATTTTCAAGGCACTGGCAACTCTACCCACTTCATCTCCCCTATGTTTGCCTTCATTCGCAAAGTCTTGCATTAGGCACCTACATCACCACCAGGAAAAAGGCACTGCCATTTGCACATACCATTGTAATTCCCCCAACAGTGGAGAAATACTCAGTGTGGGCTCATACATATTTAGGGGAAATTAAAATGGCAAGCCACAGAAACCAAGCTTTCTGACCACACCATGCCTGCTTGGGAAGAAAGCAAGTGAAGGGGAGAAAGACTGGATGGTGAGTCCATCAGAGGAGAAGGCTCAGGACAGCAGCCTAATGGTGTTGATTCCTGGTGTCCGGCCTGTATACTGGTCTCTCTCAATATTCTTTTAATGCTAAAACTTTCTGTTGTTGGATTCAGAAAATAATAAATAAGTTTCTGGGTGAAGGGTTATTTCTTCCATTCCTCCTGGTTTGTCCAACCCTATGAATCTTACTGATTAAAACAACACAGTTTTCATCCAGAGAACCCCACTGCCCCAAAGATAGCACACATTTGTTGTTGGCAGGAATTTCAGCCTCTGTCTCTGGTCAAAGTTAAGAATCCTGTATCCACTATAAGCCCCACTGAACTCAAAGGGACTGTTCTATCTATAGTATTGGATACTAACCACCACTACCACTGATCTGATTCGAAATGGCACCCACCTAGCTGAGCACATCTTATGAATGCTTCTGCCCATGTATCTGACGTAGGGTAGAATTGATAGCAATGAGTCCGAGAAGGAACCCAAGCTTTTGGGTATCCTTTTGATGAAGGGCATTCTCCTAGGCGCTGTGGTGCTTCCGCTGGGATGTCACCTGTTATGGAAAAAACATATTTTTCTTTTTTTTCAAAAAATTATAGTCACCTGAAAAATCTATAAATACTAGGGGTGTGAAAAACATTTGGACAAATCATGCATCAGGAGATGAAGCAGGGTACCTTAGAGGAAATTTGGGCTTGTACCAGGTGAAATGGAATCTGTTTGCACTATTTGCACAAAGCAGGGGCCATGGAAGTGCTTGATGGCAATCCAGATATTTGTGCAGCAGCTGCAGGTTTGCAGCTTATGAAGGTAAAACAGGAAGACACCCAAAGAGTTTGATGAAGTACTAACACCGAGGGGAGGGGCAGGTCAGGAAGCATGGTCAAGAAAATGGTCCCGACAGATTTGTCTTTGAGGCTTTAAAGCCCTTGGCCCACCAGCCCCTCGTGAAATCCCTTGAGACTTCTCAGCCTCCAACTGGATCTTGAAATTGCCCTGTGAGAAGCAGGAAGCTGATGCTCACCCCGTCCTGGAGCTGCCATGCCACTGGACAAATGTGCTCCACTCACAAGGGCATGTAGAGCAACGATTGAAACAAACTGCTTCAGACAAGAGCTTGCTGAATGTGAAAATGAGTGTACCAGAACACCAGCATCACATGACGGGGGAAGGTACAGCAGACATCGCAGTGGGGAGGGGACAAGGAAGGGGAGCTTTGTTTTGATTGACAGGTCAAACTCGCATCAAAGGGGGAAAGAAAATCCTTTCATTCTTTCTCACCACAAAATGAATTTTCAAGGTGCCTAGCTCAAAGACCCCTGGACAGATGACAGGGTGTGCTTTTTAACCCACACATGCTTCTCTCATGTTTTCATTTTTCAGACCAATTTGTCTACAAAGAATTATGGGATAATGTTATGCATCCCAAAACTGTAACATCTGCTCTTGTGGGTAAAGCATTGCAGTGAACCTCCTGAAACATGGAAGGATTAATAGCTTTAGAAAGTCAACATCGCCTGAAAATAAAAATTAGAAAGTTGTAAATGTTTTCTTAAAAACAACAACGCTCCTATGTCTCTTCAGTTAAAACCAGTGGGACCTAAATGGAGTTATCTGATACTGGATTCTTTATTGTAAACTCCACTCTATTTTCACTGATCTATTTGTTATCATTTGATAGTTTGAATAGTGCCATATTGTTCATTTATTTCCTATGAAAGAGGCAGAAGTACCAAGAACATTTTCTCATCTCTGTGCTCAAATGGGGACCTTATTGAAATTAGAGTTTGATGTCTCATATTAAAACAGATATTTTTCTTTGATTACCATGATGTCGGTCACAGACAGTGAAGAATGTTTCATTGCAAGTTCCTGTTTTCCAGTGACCATCAAGGTCTAGGTAGACACAGGCTATCTTCTGCTTTGGCTCTTCAGGAGCCCAATTAGTATATGTCAGTCTCCGGTTGTTGATCCACTTGTATTGCTCACCAGTCTAAAATACAAATGCACAGTGGAACAACACTTGAAAAAACCCTTTGAGGTTCATTTCCCATAAGATGCACTGCATGTGATTTACTTTGGCTTCTCCTTCATTCTAATGTCCACACACATTCACTCCCTTAATAATCTTTCAGGAAAGTCATTCTGCTATTGTTATATTTACAACATCTGAAGTAATATGGAAAGGTAGTTGCCTCCATTAATATATGCTGGCTGTAAGCCCTTGTGTGTGCATTTGCTGCAGAAAGAAGCAGCATGAAGAAAAGAGAATGTAAATGCAGCTGCACAGCAGAAAACATCTTGAATTGCTTATCTTCTTGTCTGACAACTGACCTTTATATAGGACTTATAAACATAATGTATAATAATTATTATTTTATTATTTGTACCCCGTCCATCTGACTGGGTTGCCCCAGCCACTCTGGGGGGTATAGGATTTACAAGAGATAAGACCTGTGCGTTGGAGAATTAAGTTACTGCATGAGGAACCTTTTTCTTTTCACAGATGAGAGTGAAGGCAAAGCTGCTGCTGCTGCTGCTGCTGCTGCTGCTGCTTCTTCTTCTTCTTCTTCTTCTTCTTCTTCTTCTTCTTCTTCTTCTTCTTCTGTTTAATCACATGCATGCCACCCTAGCAGGATTCTGTACAGGAGTTGGTACTCCTGAGAATGCTCATGAAAGGTATTACTGTTCTTTTAAATCATATTATTTAATGGATATTATTTCTGAATGGGCAATTCCTCTGAGGGTGTGTGTATGAGAAACAGAAAAGGATTTTCTCTCTGGGAGATAAACAAGAAATGCAGAGTGATTGAGTTGCCTTTGGCTGGAGGGACTCTCTTTTGGGTTATTATGGATGTTTATACATTATCAATTGGTTATATCCAAAGCTGTTTGGGGGAAGTTATGCTCAATAAAATGAGTTAATATAAGCCCTGCACTTTCTAACTACACACCTTTGAATACAAACCTTTGATGTGAATACACTAATGTTAACTGCATATACTCACCATTTTGCTGTTCAAGCCAATCCACATGGGCTGCCTATATTTTAACACCTGTAGCCACAGGAATGACTGAATGTAGGGATTCCAAATGCTGGCAAGCTCTGCCTGTTCAGAATTGCATTTTTTCCTGGCCTCTTCCCATGTCATTTTGGGGCCAGCAAGAGAGTAACTGCTGTTTCCAAAGAGGGTATAGCCAGAGGCTGGAATCGTCATTTCAGAGCGTGATAATGCAAGGTCTATAGGGAAGCAATAAAGAGAAAAGGCAAAAGCTCATTTTACACATTACACTATCCTTAAATTTCATTTCACCTGACACCGAAACAGTTCTGTTTTAAACTGAGGTTGGAAGGCCACCTGTCAGGGATTCTTTAGTTGTGATTCATGCATTGAAGAGGGTTGGACTTGATGGCTCTACCATTCTATGATTCTGTTAAATTTCTGAATACATTCATCCTGCAACATCTTATACAAAGCTGAAATGAAACATTTAGAAACCTTGTTGTGTACTTTTAAATGTGGACAAGTCCAAGTTTTAATTAAAGACAGATCTGCATCAGACCACAGAATACATTTTCTTTACAATCAAATTCCTAATAAGTATTCACAGACCTATTTGAAACCCATCTTCATTGTTTCCAAAGACTATGCAGTTTTTCAAGGTGGGTTCAATAAACACCCTCCAAGGAGTGTGGCTGTACAAATGGGGTTTGGGTCTTTTTAAAAAAAATTAAAAAATTGAACAGGTCAGTGGAGAAGCCGGTGATTTGATCAACTGAACTGGGCTCCATATTATTACACTAGAAGAGAACTAAACCTATGTCAGCAGCCTCATACTGTCCTATTTTTAGGATGAGCTGTAGAAAAATCAAGTTGCATATCGGTAGGCACATATAGTAACTACAGTTCTTTGGCATCACGGTTCACTTCAGTGCATGTATAAAATTATGCTGTCATGACTGCTGCTTTCTTTGCTATATAATAGGGAGTATGGAATCTCTACTACATTGCTGACAATCCGGTTTTCTTTCTGGCCAAAATGAAATGGCACAGAAAACAGGTTGGGACTCATTAAGATGGATTTAGCAATGTTCTCTGTTACTTCTCTTCTAAACACGTACCGGTGTTTCTTTGACAGATGTAGCTTTTCTTTGAATAACAATTTCCACTTCTCCAATTTCCTGCCTCTCTTTCAGGTTCCTTTGTTATAAAAACACAGACGGTTTTCTAAGGAACGAAAATGTAAGAAAGTAACAAGTCAAACAAGAGCCACCTTACTCTTTGCCTTTGCACACCTGATGTCTGCCTCTCTTCCCTACTTAATGCTCCACCCACTGATAACCATGGATTACTCTGGACCACCCAACCAGATGTAACCCACAGTGATCCAGAGCTATATCAACCTTACTCAACTGATGCCTGGATCTCCCCAAATCAGCCTGTTTTGGTTTGAAACACACCCACCCCAATTTTTGTGTGATTTTCATCATTCAAATTATTTTACATTCACTATAACCATACATTAAAGAATTAAACATTGACTTCCCTTCCACCTTTCCACAGCTTCCTCCAACCATCCATTGCAGCTGCACATTCTAGTCATTCCTTATCTTTTCTTTCTCATTGTATCTCAACATAACTTATACTGCTGAATTTAAACCTACTAATGTTCTAATCTGTCTGCAGTGATTCCTCATGTACTCTAGAAACATTTTCCCACCCTCCTTAAATATGCTTTCCTCTTGTTCTCTAATTCTGCTGGTTAAACTAGCCAGTTCTGCATATTCTGTCATCCTCAACTGCCATTCCTCCCTCATTGGGACTGCTCTCTCCCCCTCCATTTTTGAGCATATAAAATCCGAGCTGCAGTTGTTGCATAGATAAATACTCTCTTTTTTTTGGGGGGGGGTGTCCTTGGAGATGTCTGACTATTATTCCAAGAAGAAATGCCTCTGGTCTTTGTTTTGGTCTGAAACTTGGTCAAATTTGTTATACAGCCCTTGTATTGCAAGGCCCTTTCCACCTGGCCTAGGAGGCAGGGCCCAGACTCACCCAGCCCTACTATGTTAAATACCGTATGCATTCTGTAGTTGACCTCCTTTGCAATGTTTTATTTTGAAATCTTTAAGATATTTTAGTTTTCTGTTACGTTGCTTTGACTGTATACTCTATATTTGACTTTCTTCAGATTGTTTTATTTATGTTTTATTGATTTAATATGCTGTAAACCCCTTTGAGGTTTTTCTTAAAAATATAAAGCGGTATTGAAATTAAATAAATAAAAATAAAATAAATACTACAGAGGACATTTCTTGTTTTAAGGGGCAGGAGGCGGAGAGTAACATTGATTACATTTTGATTGGGATTTCTTGGACCCACTGAATCCGTTGTCTAATCTGTTGCAGTCATTTTGAATCCCAATTCTTTTATAGCAATGGTTTTCAACCTTTTTGAGTCCATGGCTCCCTTGACCAACCACATTCATTCTATGGCTCCCCTATGGAAGCCACTTACACTGGGGTTCTGTTATAGGATGCACGTAATTGGGGATTTCTGCGTTCTGCCCCTTTTCGACACCAGTTTTACTTGCAATTTTGCAGTCTGCTGGGAGGGATTAGATATCCACTATGACAGTAGCTTCATGGATTCAAAAGAAAGAGATGAAAGCCCACACAGGCAGTACTTACATCATAATTCCCAAGTGGGAAGCCTTTGGCCCAGTTTGTATAATAGACAACACTTCTATCTTTCCATACAAATGTGCCTCGACTAAAAGTATTACTCAGTCCAATCCAAGGATCAGTGGAAGCACGTTGTAACTGCAGTGTCAGGAATGCTGAATGAAAATAAAGACACATATTTACATGACAGATTTGTTAAACTAATGCCCTTTATCTAATAAATGGTTAGTATCACTAGATTCTAATCATGGCTAGAATCACATTCCAGTAATTCCTCTAACAGGAAGATACCTTGAGTAGGAGTGCCAGGACTTTTCAAATATGAGGCCACTCCCTATACAATATTTGCACACATCTGCAGTCACGCTCATAACTGGCTGGGTGTAGTGGAGAATAGGGATTGGGGTGGGGGTTTGTGGAGCTGTGAGGGGATGGGGAACATGGAGCTGGGGTGAGGTGGTTACATAAAGAAAGAAAAGTTGGCAATGGAATGGAAACTGGTGGGTGGGCAGAGTTGGCTACTAGGGGAAGCAGCCCCTAGAGTGTTTTAAAACAACTGACCGCACCTTGAACGACTTTGTTTGGAATACTAGCCAGGTTTCCTCCTAGATCTTCACAAGTAGCTTGTGCATCAGACCAGTTTTTTCTTTCTTCTTCATGAAGGCCAAATAGTTGGAAGCACTGTGAGGGAGAGGGTGTGATAGGAATTTTATGGTCTTAGATATATGGTAATGTTCATAAGCGTACCAACCAAGCACGTACATAGATCAGCACAAGAAGACCAACCTGGAACCATTTTGATTCCTAAACTGACCAAATGTTTTCTCTGCAAGGTCAAAGGAAAATGGAAAAGCCTCCCCATTGTCTTTTCCTTCACAAATCCTGTCTTAAGGGTATGTTTTTGTTTGAATAGGGTGTGACCCTGTGACCTGGTCCAGGAACTAAGTATTTATCACTACAAAAGACTGGCCAGGCTACCCAGGCAATCTGATCAAGCAACAACGACAGGAGAAAAACAACATTCAAATTTCTGTTTTAAGACCGCCTTTTCTGCCTTTTTCTGTGATGTAGGTATGATGTATCTGAGGGGTGGTCTTAGGTTACACCCCTTCTGTGATGTATGTATGATGTTTCTGGGGGTGGTCTTGATCTACAGGGTGGCAATTTCAAAAGTCTTTATAAGGCCTTCTGCGCCATTTTTCTGGGTTCCTCCTCTCTCCTGCGGGTGAGGGGAGCACCCTGTTGCAACAGATCAATAAAGATCAAGCTTACTAGCTGCTTTGCTTCTCAATATTCTCTGGTTGGCCTCTGTTATTTCTCTCCTACCAATAGGGAACTTATGTAATGACTCTATATGGGCTCTTGGATACCCCATAAGGGAAAAGGGCAATTTTTGTTTACAACAGGGGAAACTTCAAAATTCCATCACCCATGAATTGTTTAATGCAGTCAAGAGTCACGAAACGGTGCCGGGATAGCAGTAGCAGAAACTGATAGTTTAACTGGGTTTTAGAGTCATTGTAACCACCCCACCCCCGATTCATGAACTGGAGGGGGAATCCCATGGGATCAGGGTTGGGGAGAAATCATGTACTCTAGAAAGGGCAGTTATCTCTGCTGATAGCTCTGCAAGTGCAGATATGCCATTGAGAGAGGGCCTAAATCACATGATGCCATCAGACAAGGATGGAGGAAGGCAGAAATGAGGAACAAGGCTCTTCAAAGTGTTGGCTCTAGGAGGCCTGGAAAAACAGCATTGGGGCTCTGCGTTAGGGAGCAAAACAGTCTGTATTTTTTCAGATGGTCATTTAATAAATGCTAATTTAACTTTAAAGCACGAAAAAATGCTGAACACTTAGTTTGAAGCCACTTTCAATGCTCTTTTCTGTAGCTTGCATATATCTTGAGCTTTTAAAATGCCAATTCCCCTATTTGACAATTAGGTTTTGTTTTGTTTTAGTTTACATTATTTATCACTTTCACTGTTACTTCCTTTTTTGCAGCTCAACAGACCTTTTCAGTCTTCATAGCATGTACTGAAGGCTGAGGGAGGATGTGGAATCTATAGAACAGAACTATGGACATGGAGGGCAATCTGTGCATATTCAACTACTCTGGAAAAGTATTCATTGTCTGTGCCATAGTATCTGAAAAAAGGCTGATATACCAATATATTTGCAAAAGCTGTATTAGTTACCTTGTTACCGAAGAAGTGCCAGCCTTGTGGACAGCCCCCAAGAGGTTCAGGCGTTGTCGGAGCAATAGTTGAAGGGGCAGAACTGTTACGCCTTTCGCAGATAAATCTATGCTCCATTTCACAATTGATGTCATTCCATAAGCCTGAACAGATAAGTTGCTACGAGTCAACAGGTAAGCTCAAATCACTAGTACAGCCCATCAGGTACGTATTCCAAGTGATAGCTTAGCAACAAAAATAAAATGCAACAATAACAGCTGTACTGCAAGTATACTATGCTGTTTCATATAGGAGGTGATTTATAATGTAATATATATATATGTGGAGTACTTCATATTAGAAATGACTTAATTAAAGCCTCCAAGTTATTAAAACAACATATAAACCAGTGTTTCCCAGCCTTTTTTGGGCAAAGGCACACTTGTTTCATGAAAGAAAATCTCGAGGCACACCACCATTACAGCCCCGTGACGTCAGCGCGCAGCATCACGCCGGGAGGGACATGAATTGCTAGCAAATTACATAATCACCTCCTTGAGGGCTGGCTCATCTTCTCCGAAGGCAGAACCCCATTAATTAACAGCACAGACTCACACCATAGCCAAGACGAGGGGGGAAAACCTCAGTCATGCACAGTCATGCACATGTGGGGGCTAAATGAGGACGAAGACCGGGCAGAGAGCAGGGTTCAAATCACCCCACCTGGCCAGGACAATCCCTGGGTGCTCCCTTGGGCCACTCGCCTGACCCACCTCGCAGGGCTGTTGTTGCGAGGATAACACGGGGAGAACCACGCGCGCCCCCGGGAGCTCCTTGGAGGAGAAAGCGGGCGATGAATGCAATGCATGAAATATATGAGAGGCGACCAGGTTTTGCAGGTGAGGGGCCCCCGCCAGCCTCCGCTTCCAACACCCGGCGCAACGACGCCGAAGTTTCCTCCCGGGCTCGGCTCGGGGAGCAGCGCTGCTCCCCCCCGGCTCCCCTTCGCCCTCCCGGCTCTCTCTGCCGCCCACTGGGGACCCCCCTCACCTGCCAAGTCCGGAGCGCCAGTGGAAGTTGCATGCATGCATGCAGGGCGCCGCGTTGCCATTGCATTGCACTGCACTCCACGCAACGCCTGCACGCATGCATTGCCTTGCATGCCCGCCAAGGGGTCTCCCCGCGGTCCGATGCGTCCCCTCCGGCGCGGATGCAGCATTGCAAAAAGAAAACCCCCCCGACGCAGCCCTACCTGGGGGGCAGCCTCCGCCTCCGCCGCTCCGCCTCCGCGGGGATCCCCGGGCTCCATCCTGCCGCCCGATCTCCGCGGGGGTGCAGGCAGGCTGCGCGGGGTCTGCGCGGAAGAGCCCCTGCCCGCCCGGCCGCCGCCGCTGCGCTCATTCCATGGAGAAGAGCGCTTCAAACAAAACGCCCGGCCCGCCAGGCCACGCTGGGAAACGTAGTTTGCGCACCCCGCGCGGGCGCGGAGCCCAAGGGCGAGGAGACTACGGATCCCGGGAGCCCCCGCGCCGGGGACGGAGAGGCCGGGTGCAGGGATGGTGGGCGAGCGAGTGAGTGAGTGGCAGCCGCCAAGCCTTGGCCGAGAGCCAGGAAGGGCCTCCCCGGAGGAGGAGGAGGAGGAGGAGGAGGGAGGCGCAGAGCGGGAGGGAGGGAGGGAACCCCAGGGGTCATCTAGTGACGGCGCCCCAATCGAAAATTTGACTTTAAAAAAAAAATCTTTCAAATTTTTTAATTTTTCCCGCGGCACACCAGGCAACATCTCGCGGCACACTAGTGTGCCACGGAACAGTGGTTGGGAAACACTGATATAAACAACAAGTCGGGGTAGTGTTTCCTAAACTCTCTCTTGCTGTACTCCTTTGCTCAGAGAATGCTGAATTACAACCCAATCCTAACCATGTCTAGTCAGAAGTATTTGATTGGTATCTGTGATGGAAAGCTCAGGTAGGCCAGAGTGTGGTGATGCAGAGAGCTAAGTTGCAGCCTTACTCTGACTGGCTGCGGGTGCAACTAGCCAGAGCAGGGCGGGCTCACCACTTTGGGAGGGAAAAAGGAAAAGCAGTTGAGAGTTGAGTTCCTGGCATTCATCTGGATAGTTTAAATAGCCTCTGAGCAGGGTGTATTCCGCCCTGAGGAAAATATCCACAGCCAGAGAAAGAAGTCTCTGAGCTTAGATTGAAAGCTAGTGATGAGTGTCCTTCAAGAGTATAAGAACCAGGTAGCTGAATTCGAGGCAGGAGAAGTGGAGTTGCAAGGGAACACTCTACGTGGGTCTCAGTTCAGTAGGAAGGGAATAAAACTTCCAGTGAGAGAAGTATAACTCCCAAAAGATAGGTTGGGTGGGGTGATCCCCTGGTCTGGTATACTAATAGAGGAGCCTCAGTAATTTGATTTACAGAAGGTTGGGAAACTGACAGAAAGTACCAACTTGTTTCAGACAGGGGTGTAGCTTGGTGGGCAGGAGGCCCATAGGCCTGGGCCCACAAATTTGGGCAGGGGGGACACGAACCAAGTGCCCAACACAGGGATTCCCACCCTGCCCTGCCTGCTGCCGAATCCCTCACTGAATAGCCACGTGGCCAACACGGGGGGGGGGGCTGACAAGTGGCCGCCTGGGCTCCCCCCTACACAGGGAGGCGGGCAGCACAGCGCAGTCCTGTGACCCCTCCATGACATCTATTATTATTATTATTATTATTATTATTATTATTATTATTATTATGTTTCTTGAAAGAACTCTATCTCCTGACAAAATCTTTTGTTTTACCCGTTTTGTTGTAAAATAAAATCCTTCTCCTGTTTAACTTCCCTATGTCTCCAAGTACCAGAGTTTTCTTTTGTATGATAGCAAAAATAGCTAGTAGTAGTAAGAGGCCCCATGCCTCAGTATCCTTTAAAACACTTTAATACCCTGTCCTATCCAAAGGAAGACAATGATTGAGGTTTAACATAATGGATTATCCTCGGTTTAATGTTTTAATTTTGGATGGAATAGTGATTGTGGTTCAGTGTGTGGTGCCTACTCATATTAATCCTCACCATTAAGCATGCACATTCTCAATAACTGCTTATAATAGTAACATTTTATTCTAATTACCTGTTTGACGATACATGATCACACAAAATTCGACTTCGTCTGCAAAGTTGGGTTCCCAGGGTGCCCAGGCTACATAGGTCACTGGAGTTCTATCCACCCAGCTATAGAAAATGACATGCGGTATTTAGTCCTTCATTTGCACTTCATAAGTTTACGGTGACTTTTGTTTTGCTTTTAACAAAGAGAATGTCAGGCTAAGAAAAGAAATGTTTAGGCGTTGAATTTCCAAGCCTGCGACATGGCTCTTCAAGAAAAGCTGGCAGCACTAAGAATGCTGAGCAGGATTAATGGATTTAATGGCAATTAAAAAAAACACCATTATATTGAAAAACCTTCCTATGGTGAGGGATGGGGTCTGAATGTGGGTCAGTGTGAGAGGAAGACCAGCTGAAAAGTACTCTCACCCTCTTCTTGTATGTCATGAAAAGCTGAACGTCATTGCTGAACCACATTCAGAGTGTGGTTGGGAGCAGAGGGCAACAGAAACTAGGGGTGCACGCCATCCAAGCTATGTACAGGAACAGGAGGATTCGGGAAGAGAGGAGAGTGGTGCCCTCTTTCTCAGAGGAGAAAGAAAGTACAGGGAGAAAGGAGTGCGACAGCCTTGGAGGAAATATAACATTGTATGATTGTAATTAAGAGGTTGGCACCGTTAGCCCTAATGCAAATAGGAGAGGCAAAGGAGTGCAGACAGCCTAATAAAAGAGATAATTCTTAGGGCTTGTCAGGGGTCCTTTAACTTTACCTACCTGGAAAGAGCAGGGCTCTATAGGGCACACCTGACCATAGGGCACACCTAATTTTCAGAGGGGGAAATCAATGAAAAAAATATGATTTTCCCCCTCCCCCAGCTCTGGGAGCAGCGGACAGGCTGAACGCAGCCTGTGCACTTCTCCCAGACCTTCTCTCTGCTATTGCGGGAGGTGGGGGAAATCGCCCATCTCCTGCAAAAGCCCAGAGGAGGGAGAAGGGACTTAAAGAGCGCACAGCTTTTGCATGCTTTTGCAGGAGGTGGGGGAATTCCCCCATCTCCCGCAAAAGCCCACAGGAGCCGCGCACCCTTTAAAGCGCGCGCCACTCCTGTTGGCTTTTCAACCGAGCTTGTGGGGCTGGCGGTGGGGGGAAGCACTGCTTTCCCCCACCGCCAGCCTCAAAACCAAGTCAGGGAGCAGCGCGAGGGTGTCACGCGCCTTCCCGCTGCCCCCCGAGCCTGTGGGGCTGGCGTGGGGGGAAGCGCTGCTTTTCCCCACTGCCAGCCTCAAAGACCAGACTCTCCTGGCTTCACTTTGCTATCGCTGAAGCCAGGGAGCCTGCATTCGTTCCATAGGACGCACACACATTTCCCCTTAATTTTTGGAGGGGGAAAAGTGCATCCTATAGAGCGAAAAATACGGTACCTTTTGCCCTGCTCTTTCCAGGTAGGTAAAGGACCCCTGACAATTAAGTCCAGTCATGAATGACTCTGGGGTTGCGGCGCTCATCTTGCTTTAAAGGTCAAGGGAGCTGGTGTTTGTCCGCTTCCACAGACAGTTTTTCCAGGTCATGTGGCCAGCATGACTAAGCCACTTCTGGCAAACCAGAGCAGCGCACGGAAATGCCGTTTACCTTCCCACCGGAGTGGTACCTGTTTATCTACTTGCACTGCGTGCTTCTGCACTTTAAAGCTCTGTGTCCAAGCATTGTTGTTTTCCTTGCCCAGAGATAGCCCCACAAAGACTTCCTCTTTAGTGCTCAATTGGAGCAAACAGACATTCAGAGGGGAGGGGGGTTTCCAGAGTTTGTCCTTAGCTCTGATTCAGCAGTAAAGAGTGGGTTTTCATGGCAAAAGCGCTGGGAAGGGGGTGCTCAGACATGGACACAGAACTTTAAAGCATGGATCATGCCTGGAAAGCAGAGTGCAAAGGTAAGTGTGGGTTAATCCATACAATCCCAGTGGCAAGCCAGAGATGGACGGGAATGGATAGAGGGAAATAAATCCCCCCCCCCGACCATGAAATTATTTCATTTCCATTGGAAACATAGATTTCTTCGCAGTTTGGGGGCATGTGGGTGCTGGATCCTTCGGAGCCAGGCTTTCCCTCTAGCCTGTTTCTGGCACACTCGCTTTCCAGCTTTACTGACATTGAGCTTTCATAGCAATGGGACAAGATAGGGACAAAGTAGTTGAATGGAATCTCTCTCTCCAAGATCAGACCTCCCTCTGCACTCCCAGAGCAAGAAATGCAAGCTTCCTATGGCCTCTGTAGCACCATCGCAGTGTATCTGCTCAAAACAGTCAAAATGTTGGCAGAACATCCTTATATCCAGATTATTTTAATGCCAATCTAGCTATTATCTAAGAGAAACGTAATACATAATTACCATTTTAAAATCTGATTTCCATTTTTTATTTTTCAGTTCGCTTACCCAAAACTTCTATCCGGACCCAGAATTAAACCAATGAAAAGGTTTCCTTCAGTTCTGAAAGTAATGTCCTACAACATGCACAGGGGAAGATGGGGAAGAAACACAATAAAGTACTGGTGTTCTCCAGTTGAAAATATGTCAGTTATTCCACATGAAGTACAGAGTTTACAAATCAGGCCATATGGAAAGAAGCTAGTAATGATAAACAAGAGCAACAGTGATTGTGCTCTTCAACTTAAAAGCAGGGCATGAAACTCATTTCTTTTCTTCAACAACTGGAATCCAGACTAAGTTAGAGAGCAATCCTGGCTCCTCTCTCAATTCATACATGGACTGTGTGTGTGTGTGTGTGTGTGTTAGGGTGGCATATGGTCACCTCAATGCTTGCCCAGAGAGGAATGCTGCTGGTTGAGATGTCTCTGCTGTGGCAGAGATCCCAGTGGGAAGGTACTATTGGTAGTCGTAGTTGTCCCGTCCCCCGTCCCCACACTAGCAGTAGTCAGCAGAATCTGCTGATTCCAAAGTCCCGTGAATTTCCCAAGTGCCATGATTGTTAAGTATAAGTGTTTTAAGTGTACATTGAAATGGAAAATAACTGTGTTCTCTGTATGCATTCTGCTGAAAGCGTAGCATGGAAACTTCCACTGAAGCTAGAGAAGCAGAGTGCCTGACAGTTGATAATTTACTTAGAATGTATCTCTGCTGACTCTCACATGAAAAAGGTATTCAGTTACAAATCTCTGTTTTTTGTGTGGGTTGGTCTTTGCTCTCTCTTTCTCAAGCACCAGAGAAGAAAGGATGGGCAAATGATTCTCTCTAGGGGCAGAGCCTCAGGCTGCAATGGAGGCTGTGGGAGAAACAGAACTTTGATTTCAGTGCTGAGTGAAGTGCTGAGTGACCCTCCAAGTGTCCCTATTTTCCAGGGGTGTCCCTGATTTAGAGAAGCTGTTCTAGTTTCTGATTTGATCCCAGAATGTCCCACTTTTCCTTAGGACGTCCCTATTTTCACTGGAGAAATGTTAGAGTGTAAGGATCCCCCCCCCCCCAGCTGTCTGAAGGCAATCCTGCATGGGGAAGTTTTATAAATGTTTAATGTTTTATTATGTTTTTATATATGTTGGAAGCTGCACAGAGTGTAAGATGTGTGCAGTATAACTCACATAGGATTGCACTGTTAATCTCTGCAAGCTTCTGGTGACACCATCCTGAAGAAAGGGTTTAGCAGGCAACAAAATGGTCACGATCAAACAATTCATCTGGCTTTTTAAAAACAAAAACAAAAACAAAAAACCCAAAAAGCCTAGTGATATGTGATCAGAAGGGAAAATATATCTCATATATTTCTTACATATTTCCACAAAAACTTGTTTTCACTTCCACTTTCAATAACAGCAAGATCTCCAGCGTGCTTTTTGCAGAATCTCTGGGCTCTTCCTGCAGTTAAAGTTGTGTTACTGAAATAGTACTCAGTGCCATTGAATGCAATCCAGCCGTCTTCAGTTACTTGAAATGGATATGCTGCAAAAGAAGAGGAAATGTCCCCCCCATTTAATTTAAGATACTTTAAATATTATAAAATGAAATACAAGAGTACAAATAAATTTACTTCGCACAACCAGTGGTGAAGCCAAGCAATTTTAATAGTCCTAACTGGGGCGACCCCAACAGTGATGTGTATTATTTCAGTTTTGAAGCACACCGTGAACATGTCCACCCTCCTGCCCCCAGCACTCCATGCTTTAGCACTGCTACATTAGAGTAAACCAACAACAAAACAGCTGTATGACCGTAATAATATATACTTAAATGAAAGAGCACCTTGGAGCCATGAACAACAGATTCTGAAGAAAAACTTGACTAGTTCAGTGGTGATGATCATGGCATGATTTGGGGTGGGGGCTGAAATGCAAGTATGTAAGATTGAAGAAAAAGCACTCTGTGTGTGCTTAAAGGTACTAGCTTATGTCTCCACATATTGTGGCTAGTCAGCCACCCATATTTGTTTTTGGGCAAGGTGTGTGAAAGGTTGGTCATGGTTCAGATGCTCTTGAGGAAAACGGATGGTTTTGACCTATTTCAGTCTGGGCTAAGCACCAGATTAGCCTTCATCCCTGGTGGATGATATTGTTTGTGTCCGAGAGGGAGAGTAGGAATGGAACCATTCTTCTTTAACAGAAATCAGTGAAATTTACTTCCAAGTAGACGTGCAGAGGTTTTGGCTAGATGATTCTCAGGATCTCTTTCCAACTCTACAATTCCATGATTCTATGAGATAATTTCTCTCTTAACTCTCAATCACACTCAATAGTTACCTAGTGCAACTAAACTTCAGACAGTCAGGTTTTTCTGAAGATCCCAGCAGGAGAACCACTCCCAAGTCTCACTAATATGAGAATATGACAATGAGAAGCCAATAATACCTGAAACTTAGGAACTTAGGGAGCTGCCTAAGCCAGACCACTGCTCCATCTAGTTGAGTATACTGTCAACACTGCCGGGTAGTGGTCTCCAGGGTTTCAGTCAGGGATCTCTCCCAGTCCTTCCTGGAAATATGGTGGACCTAGGAGCTCCTTCATGCAAAGTAGATGTTCTACCACTGAGCTACAGTCCTTTTGCATTTTTGTGTAACTCATTTCAGAGGAGTGAGGAAGCCCAGACCAGGGAGATCTACCATTGGCTCCTCAGCCTCAGCCCAGTATACCTGAAGAAGTGTCTCAGCCCGGACACTGAGGTCCAGCTCCGATGGCCTTCTTGCGGTTCCCTCACTGCGAGAAGTGAAGCTATAGGGAAACAGTCAGAGGGCCTTCTTGGTAGTGGCACCCTCCCTGTGGAATGCCCTCCCATCAGATGTCAAGGAAATAAACAACTAGCTGAGTTTTAGAAGATATCTGAAGGCAGCCCTGTTTAGGGAAGTTTTTAATGTTTGATCACTTTATTATTATTATTATTAATAATATGTTGGTAGCCACCCAGAGTGGCTGGGGAAACCCAGACAGATGGACGGGGCATAAATAAATTGTTGTTGTTGTATTCATCATCAGAAAACTTTCAATGGCTGTAGAGAACTGCTAGAGCAGTTTCTCCCCAACATTCCTTAGGGCTACTTAAAATCTGCTTGTTCTGAGGGAAGACAGGAATTGGAGTGCCCAGGGTCAGGGAGCACAAGTATCTTTGGCTCCTGACAGAAGCACCCTCGACTTGAGAGAGCTGTTTAAGCAGACCCACCCCCACCTTTCATGATGCTGCTTAAGGAAGACCTGTGTGATGTGAGAGAAGACGGTATGGGCCAACATACCAAAATCATTGCTTGGTTCCGGTTTTAATGGTACACCTGAAAAACGAAACAGGAGTCCATGACAATGAAAGGAAAGGGTTATTTCTAGCATTTCACATTTCTACATTTCTGAGACACAGCTAATAACCCTATGTGAAAGAACTATCAGTAGCTTCCTGTATTCACAACAAGCTTGTTCTCATCAAAATGGCTGCCAAAGCTCTGGACTCTGAAACATTCATAATGAAATCTAAATTAATTTCACATTATTTTTTCCCTCATCACAAAAGGCCAGGTGAGTAGCAAGCATGTTTTTTTAAAAAAAAGCCAGTTTCAGCAGTGCAGAAAAAAGTCCTCTTCACTTTGCTTCACGAACTCGTCGTAATTTAAAAGTAATCTTACCAACTCCAATTCAAACCTTGATTTTGTATATCCAAATCCATTTTTGTTTTTATCTTCTTTAAACATCTCACTGACTTGATGATAACGCAACCAGTCATTCGCCATACATTTTACATCTTCATATGGCTTTAGCTTCCATTGGTTCTCCATCTCTATTAGTAATTGTTCATAGGTGGCCCAATTTTTACTCATATTTCTCTTTTTTACACTCATTGCCTCAAGCGGCGAGAGCTACCATGGTATCTTACGTTCTAATAATTTTTTATATCTATCCCACACCTCATACAATGACTTTTGAAATATGTGGTTTCCAAATCCTTTATGAACTTTTACTTTGCCATACCATAGATATGCGTGCCATCCGAATCTGTTGTCAAATCCTTCTAGATCTAAAATATCTGTATTCTTCAACAATATCCCGTCCCTTAACCAACAAAGGCATGATGCTTCATAATACAATTTCAAATCTGGTAGGGAGAAGCCTTCTCTTTCTTTTATATCTGTTAACCATTTAAATTTAATTCTTGGCTTCTTCCCTTGCCAGATATATCTTGAAATTGCTTTTTGCCACTCTCTAAAGATACCAACTCCATTAATTATCTGGATTGATTGAAACGAAAACAACATTTTCAGTAGCACTCTCATTTTAATAACTGAAATCCTACCAATTAAGGATAGTTTCATTCTTCTCCACACTTCTAAGTCCCTCTTAATACCATTCCATACCGGTGTGTAATTGTCTTTAAATAAATTTATATTTTTCGATGCTAACCAGATTCCTAGATATTTAACTTTTTTAACAACCTCTATTCCACTCAGATGCGGCAATGTATCAATCAAATCTCAGTTCATATTTTTCACTAACATTTTTTTTCTTGTTTAATTTGAAACCTGCTACTTGTCCAAATTGTTCTATTCTTTCTAGTGCTTTTCTAGCACTAGTTAATGGTTCTTCCACTGTTATGACTAAGTCATCTGCAAAGGCCTTTAACATAACCGCCATTCAAAATCTTGCCTAATACCAAATTTCTTTTGATTTACCCATAATACTGACCTTTGATGCCTATTTTGAACATATGGCTCAACGTTCTGCGCCACTAGTCTGTTACATTGTATATATGAACACTCTAATAGATTTATTTCTACCTTTTGAATGATATCATTATTCTATTATATATGATTTAACAGTTATTAGCCTACGTGTTGTGTCTTTATTTCTGTGATTGGTTCTCATTGCAACACAGGGGTTTGTTTTTGTCAGCTAAAGAAGAGTGGCAAGAGAAATTGATGAACTACCATATTTTTCGCCCCATAGGGCTCACCGGCCCATAGGGCGCACCTAGTTTTTTTTGGGGGGGGAATAAAGGGGGGAATTATTTTTTTCCCCAGGCGCGGGGCTGGGTCGGGGGAAGCCTGAGCTTCCCCCGAAGTAGCGCCGGGTTCCCACCGCTTGCGGAGAGTTGCACGAAGCTTGCCCCAGGCTTCGGGATGCAGAGGACGACCCTTCTGTTCCTCCTCCAGCTTCCAGGCAGGCGTGTGGCTGAAGGGGCGCTGTGCAGTTCTTCCTCTCTGCGCAACACCTCTCCTGTGAAGGAGAGGCGCTGCGCGGAGAGGGAGAACTGCGCAGCGCCCTTCAAGCGAAGCTGGAGGAGGAACAGAAGAGGCAGCTGCCATAGCCACGCGTCACCTCTCCAGCTGGGAGAGGGTCGCAGGGCTATTCCTTAGCCCCGCGCACACTCTCCGGGCTGGAGAGGTGGCGCACGGCTAAAGAGGCTGCTGCCATAGCCACGCGCCATCTCTCCAGCCGGGAGAGGCTGCACGTGGCTATGGCAATACCCCCACCTCCCGCAAAAGCCCACAGGAGCCACGCACCCTTTAAGGAGCATGCGGCTCCTGTAGGCTTTTCTACGAGGAGGGAGGAGGGACTGACTGGCCGCGTCAGTCCCTTGTCCCTCCTGAGGAAAAGCCCGCAAGAGCCGCGCGGAGCTTGTGTGCAGCTTTTGGGAGCTTTTCCTGCCTGCATCCCCCCCCCCATAGGACCCACACACATTTCCCCTTCATTTTTGGAGGGGAAAAAGTGCGTCCTATAGGGCGAAAAATACGGTATGCTGAAATGGCAAGATTAACCGGGAAAATTTGGAACCAGCAGGACCAGACTTTCCTAAAGTTCGGCCCTGAACACACTGACCAGATGCTTGGAAGCTGTGGCTGGATGGTTTTGGGGGAGCCGATTGAAACTAAATCCTTCGAAGACAGAGGTCCTATGGCTGGGTCGGGATAGCATGGGGATGAGGGACCAACTCCCTTCTCTTGCGGGGGCCCAATTAGTGCCATTGCCTTCCGTTAAGAGTTTGGGTGTAATCCTTGATGCCTCCCTTTCCATGGAGGCGCAGGTTACAGCAACAGCCAAGGCGACATTTTTCCACCTTCGCTGCATCAAGCAGTTGGTCCCTTACCTTTCCCACCCCGACCTGGCCACAGTGATCCATGTGATGGTCACATCCAGGCTTGACTACTGTAATTTGCTCTACGCGGGGCTTGAAGCTGTCCCAGAAACTCCAGTGGATGCAGAATGCTGCAGCGAGGCTCCTCACGGGGTCTCTGCCATGGGAGCATATTCACCCAGTGCTTTTCAAGCTGCACTGGCTCCTGGTGAAGTACAGGGTCAGATTTAAGGTGCTGCTTTTGACCTTTAAAGCCCTTCACAGCCTAGGACCCTTGTACCTATGAGACCGCCTCTTCCGGTACGCCCCATGGAGAGCCTCAAGGTCCATAAACAGCAAGACCCTAGTGGTCCCGGGCCCTAAGGAAGTTAGATTGGCTTCAACCAGAGCCAGGGCCTTTTCAACTCTGGCTCCGGTCTGGTGGAACGCTCTGCCTCATGAGACCAGGGCCCTGCAGGATCCGATTTCTTTCCACAGGGCCTGTAAGACAGAGTTGCTCCACCTGGCCTTTGGCTTGGAGCCAATTTGATTCCCTCCCTCTCTTTCTTTTTTCTTTTCCTTCTCCTCCTGTGATGAGGATACATTTTAATATTTTAATGTTTCAATATTTTAATGTTGTATTTTAATTTTGTTTTTAAGTTGTAATCATTCAACTTGTTTTTATTATTGCTTGTAAGCCGCTCTGAGCCCAGCCTTGGCTGGGGAGGACGGGGTATAAATAATAATAATAATAATAATAATAATAATAATAATAATTGGAATGGAAGAAGTTTTCGACATATTTGGAAAGCAACTGTAAGCAATTGACATCGCTTGTAGGGTTAAAAGAAGCTTTGTAAGCGTAATATATAAGTTATTGTGAAAAGAATTAAGAATAGGTACTAAGATTTGAATTTATAGCAATAGCTCTAGTAACAAAATGCATAATTAGAAAAGATTTTAGAAAAACATCGGTCAAGGTTGAAGGAAGTCTTATGCTGTGATAGCCAAAGATTTTGAAATGATGTCTAAAAGGATGATATGCTGGAAAATATGTGTAAAAACCAATGAAACAATGAATAAATGAATGAATGAATGAATGAATGAATGTAATCTTACCTCTCTTTATTTGACAAACCCAGTTGTGATAATTCTCACACCATTCCGGTTTCCACCATGAATAATGTAGAATCACTCCTCTGCAATCTTTGTCTTTGTAAGAGTTAGGCGAAAAGTCTTTTTGAAAGTCAAGCTACAATAGGAATAAAGATTTCATTAGTGATTTACAGAAAAGGAGACAGAGGACTCAGCTACACTGGCAAAGACAAAGTGCTTTATATGCATTGTTTATGCATTCTCACGCTTTGACACCAGATGGTGATATGGAGTTCCATTTTTGCTAACCGGAATAATTAATAATAATAATAATAATAATAATAATAATAATAATAATAATAATAATATATTATTTATACCTCGCAGCGAGGGAACCGCCAGAAGGCCCTTGGAGCTGGACCTCAGTGTCCGGGCTGAATGATGAGGGCGGAGATGCTCCTTCAGAGGTCAGAGGGCCAAGGCCATTGAAGGCTTTAAAGGTCAACACCAACACTTCGAATTGTGCTTGGAAACGTACTGGGAGCCAGTGTAGATCCTTTAGGACCGGTGTTATATGGTCTTGGCGGCCACTCCCAGTCAGGGGTGGAGGAAGAGGGGTGTGGTGGGGATGGTCCGACCTGGGTGTCCTCACTGAGGGGGGTGACATTTGGCGCGCCGCCCGTCTATGACTCACAAGCCTGCCCTGAGCCGTTGGGGAAAGGGGGGGAGCTGCGCTGCCTTCCCCCTTAATTTTGACAGCTCAGGGGAGGCTTGGGTGTCGCAGGCAGGTGGTGTGCCGTTGCCACCGCTACCAGGCTGCTTCCTGGGAAGGGGAAACCCCCGAGCTGTCAAATTGAAGAGGAAATGGACAAAGGCTGCTGGCAAATTATTGCAGCCCCCCCCCCCGGAAGCAGCCCGCCATGGGCAGCTCAATCCACCCCCCCTTGGACACTTGCCTCGCCCCCATGGCCCCACCCCCGGGTGCACAGCAGTAGCTAGCTCATCTGCTCCTTAGTTGTAGTTTCCGGGTCACCTCCAAAGGTAGCCCCATGTAGAGCACATTGCAATAGTCCAAGCGGGAGATAACTAGAGCATGCACCACTCTGGCGAGACAGTCTTTCTCATACAAAGTTTGCAATGTGTTTAACTGAATGCTTTTTTATGTGCCTAGATCCAGCCATAGTTTGGTTTGCACTACATGCAAACTGGGTTGTCAGTGTGTGTTTTCCTGTTATAACGTTCCTGCGCCAAATGTTCATTTTTATGTAGTGTTCCTTGTTGTTGTTGTTTAGTAGTTTAGTCGTGTCCGACTCTTCATGACCCCATGGACCAGAGCACGCCAGGCACTCCTGTCTTCCACTGCCTTCCGCAGTTTGGTCAAACTCATGCTGGTAGCTTCGAGAACACTGTCCAACCATCTCGTCCTCTGTCGTGCCCTTCTCGTTGTGCCCTCCATCTTTCCCAACACCAGGGTCTTTTCCAGGGAGTCTTCTCTTCTCATGAGGTGGCCAAAGTATTGGAGCCTCAGCTTCAGGATCTGTCCTTCCAGTGAGAACTCAGGGCTGATTTCCTTCAGAATGGAGAGATTTGATCTTCTTGCAGTCCATGGGACTCTCAATAGTCTCCTCCAGCACCATTCCTTACTTAATAATAAAACTATTTTTTTAAAAAAAATAAAACAAATCCAATGGGGCAAGCAGCAACTTGAAGCAACTCTGCAGGAACTGCTGTTAAATATTGGGTCCAAAAATGTTATAGCATACAAAGCATATGTTCAAAGGCTTTAATGCTGGATATGTCAGTGGCTAAACATTTAAAATACTGCTATGGGATCTGTCAGAGTTTAGTATGAGGGCAGGAGTGCTTGAACCTTAAAACTAATAATAATTTTGGTATCAATACATCAGCATTAATCATTTACTTACAGGAGATCCATCAGTCCAAGAAAATCCTTTATCGGGCTCCAACTCATTTAAACCAATCCAACACAAGTGGTCACAAATTCTAAAATATATAAAAAATAATTATAGAGTGCAGAAAACTGGAAACAAAGAATGGATTTCAATACAGAGATTTGAAACTTTCAAAATAAGGACTATTGATACTCTCTAGGTAAAGGTATTAGGTCCAGTCGTGGCCAACTCTGGGGTTGCGGTGCTCATCTCGCTTTACTGGCCGAGGGAGCTGGCATACAGCTTCCAGGTCATGTGGCCAGCATGACTAAGCCGCTTCTGGCGAACCAGAGCAGCGCACGGAAACACCGTTTACCTTCCCGCCAGTTTATATACTCGCACTTTGACGTGCTTTCGAACTGCTAGGTTGGCAGGAGCAGGGAGCTGCACTGTACATTTAAAAACAAAACAAAACCCACAAACCCACAATTTTATGACCTAACAATTTAATGTTATAGCAGTGTTATAGCAATTTAATGTTATACACCTTCTAGGAGCTAATGGCTGGGAGCTGCCACTTCAACCTTCCCAGAGGCTCCCCCTTTCAAAGAACAGAGCTTGTTCTGTGAGGAGGACTTCTAAGAAACAACATGGCAGCTTCTAGCCATTTGCCACTGGAAAGAGTGTAGAGGTGGTGGCAGAATGAAAGGGAAGCTGGGAGGTGCCAGTCTCAGTATCTGCTTTCAGGAAAGCCTGGCAAGGTGAAGAGAGGGATGACACTGCTTTTGTGATCTCTGATTCTGCCTGTTTAGGATGTGGATTCACCCTTTGGAATAAAGAAGAAGAAGAAGAAGAAGAAGAAGAGGAGGAGGAGGAGGAGGAGGAGGAGGAGTTTGGACTTGATATCCCGCCTTTCACTCCCTTTAAGGAGTCTCAAAGTGGCTAACCTTCTCCTTTCCCTTCCTCCCCCACAGCAAGCACCCTGTGAGGTGAGTGGGGCTGAGAGACTTCAGAGCAGTGTGACTGGCCCAAGGTCACCCAGCAGCTGCATGTGGAGGAGCGGAGACGCGAACCCGGTTCCCCAGATTACGAGACTACAGCTCTTAACCACTACACCACGCTGGCTCTCTAAAGAGCATTTTGGAGGGATCCCTCTGGTGCTGTGTCGTTAGTTAGTGTGTGAATGAGAGACATGGAGGGGTTTAGAGTGTGAATTTTAAAAAAGATGTGAGTTTTGCTCCAGCTACTGGTTTAGGGGTGTAAATACATAAAATTGGGAAGATGCAAACAGAACAAATTTCTTCCCCATCCCTAATCAGCATTGCTTTTGATTCTGAGGCAACATGAATAAACATTTTATGGAACTTCCAACCTTCTTAGCAGCTGATGTTCTTCCTTATTGTGAGCAGACATGAGGTTCCCCCCAATTGTTCTACAAAAATCTTCTGCTTCAAACCAAGTTTTCCTGTCCCGAAGGTCTTTGTTATAGCCCTAGATGCATATGAATACAATTAGATATTTGTCACAAACACCAGCTTTTAGGAAGATTAATTGGGATTCACCTCACTTGCTGCACACGGAGACACAGAGGCATAGCAAAGTCAGGTTGTACCCAGTGCATATTTTTTTTGTCACCCCACCACATCAACAGCTCGGGGTAGGCTTGGGAGTTGTGGCCGGGCAGTGCGCCGAATGTCACCCTCCTTAGCGATGACACCCAGGGTGCCCCCCCTTCCTACGCCTCTGCAGAGATAAGGAGTTGTTTTCGGATTTGGAGGAGTGTTTTGGAGAGAAGAACCACCATTGGGCCCAGACACTGCGCAATAGCCCATAATAAGGTTAGCCATTAAGGCATCAGGTCAGCAAAACTTCCCTTCTTTTTTTGAGACTGGAACTAATGACAACTGGTTTATCCAGAACACAAATTAGCTGCTGATATAAGAAGAGGCATCAATTAACAGGCTGAAGAACAAAGCAAAAAGCTTATCTTAATTATCGATGATTACAAAATTTTATGATGGACAAGGTTCCTCTAGATTTTTTTATTTAAAAAAAAATAACACCCTTCATGTTATATCACTTTTAATTCTCTATCCTGTCTGTGTGGAGTGTTGGGAATTCCATTCCACCCTTGCTGCAGATATGTAGGATTGTTACATGTCACATGTCTGTGTTGACATTTCAGTACAGATTGCTGGAGTCCCGTGAGCGGAACATCTGCTCTGTATTACAGTGGTACCTTGGGTTAAGTACTTAATTCGTTCCGGAGGTCCGTTCTTAACCTGAAACTGTTCTTAACCTGAAGCACCACTTTAGCTAATGGGGCCTCCTGCTGCCGCCGCACCGCCAGAGCACGATTTCTGTTCTCATTCTGAAGCTAAGTTCTTAACCCGAGGTACTATTTCTGGGTTAGCGGAGTCTGTAACCTGAAGCGTATGTAACCTGAGGTGTATGTAACCCGAGGTGCCACTGTACTTTTGTTTTTCTCTCTCTCTGAGAAGAACAACAAGGAGAGAAGCCATGTTTTCTTTGTCCTGATTTATGTTCAATAAACGTAGCCTAGTATCCACACCTCAAGCCAGCACTGTTGTGTGTTTACACTGCTGAGTAATGTGTGCTCCTGTACAGTAGCATGAGTTGTGGGCGCACGTCGGAGGAGGGTGACTGATGGATCTCTGCAGCGGCAAGGCTGAGAAGGGAGACAGTCTGACTGGGGTCTGTCCAGCTGTTTCTAAAACTGAAACTGGATATAGCATGGGAATGGAAAGGTCTGCTTACTAAGGAAAGAGGCACAAGCTTTCCTTTCCTTTGTGCAGCTGGTCCTTTCTCCTGCCTGGAGGAACTCTGGAACTGGTCATTCTTGAGACATCATGTCACAGATGTCTTTCTGTCTTTCCAACTACAAGTCCTCGTTTAATGCACAAGCCCAGTTTTTTCCTCTTCTAGAGAACATCTTGAGCCAGCAACTCACTACTAAGAATGCTGCTCATTCTGCTTTAACACCACTCCTGAATTAGTGGCTTTAGCAAATCTCACAGGATCTGGGCCATAGATAAGACGTTTCCATAAATATCCTCAAGCATAATCTATATTGTAGTAATGGGCTTGCAGCTTGGAATGGACCATGGATCTCCAGGCCCTGTTCAGATACCTTTACCCCTCAGCTTCCTATGCTTGAGCTATGGGCTCTCCTACTGCGCTACTATGAAAGTGGGGTTGTCTTCAGAGGTCAGTTTGGATCCTGGTCACATAGTAATGTTGGAGTTTGATATATTCTTGGCAAATTGTGCACTGGGGAGAAGATTGTCATCTACATGGTTTTAGCAGATTGCCACTTGGTCCTGAATGACTGAGAATACTTACTGATGGCAGAGGGAAGAAGGTTTTGACAAATTGTGCAGCAGATGGCGGCAAGCGGGGCAGTGCAGCCCTGGCAGGAACAATATCAGCATTTTGTTGCTGATAATGTTAAAATATTTGGGAGGCAGAAATCCTTCCCAGCCTCCTCCAAACCAGTGAGAAATCTACCTTCTGCCCTCTACCTTCTAAATCTTGAACTTCAAATAAACTTAATGAAACTGCACAATAAAAAGAACAACAATAATGTACAATGAGCAGTTAAACTGAAACTAAAAGTAGCACTCCCACAAACCTTTAAAAGTTCACTGACAGACAAAAGCCACTATTTCCCTCTTTGCTCTGCTACTGAAAAATACAAGAACTTTGACTCAAGAGGCGCTATACCTACTTTAAAGCACACGCTTCTAGAATTGCTTGGATGCCATCCTTCTGGGCATGGGGGAGGGGGAATTGTTGTTGGGGCAGGAGTTGTCACAATTTCTGCCAGTTGTTTGCAGATGAAAGGTGCCTTCTCCTCACAGTTCACAACGTCCCACAATCCAGCTGCAGTTCCAGTTCTCATGGCAACACAGCCCGGAAGCTGCCCTTTTGGAGACACAAGACAAGAGCCACTTCAATTGAAACCCTTTGTGAAATACAATCTCAGTTAGGCTTCAGGCAGCACCTACCAGGCATTTCTGCATTCCAGTGGGTGAGCAGAACATCGTCTCCATTGGTCCAGTGGAATGTGCCTGGTTGCTTTACATCTGAAAGGCCGATCCAGAAATATTTTTCAGAACGAAAGCCAACTAGACTAGTCAGGTAGGCCTGCTCATATCTGTGGAGAAGAATACATAACAATTGTATTAAAAATCCATTTGTGTTTGTGTGTGTTTGTGTTTTCCAATTTCCATATTTTAAAATTAAATTAATGGCTTACCATGGATGGGCCAGCTCTCACCAATTCAAAGGGCAAGGGGTGGATCACAGTGACCAAGGGGGAGTGGCTACGCTTATAGCTCCACCATCATGGATCAATACATTTACACATTGCAACCTGAGCATGTAGCTGAAAGTGGGTGAACCTCAGCTACACTCAGGTAATATATGGAACCAGTGGTTTTTTCTGGGGGTACACAAGGGTACACATACCCCTAAACGTTTTGTGAATCTAAGTTTGGCCTCATTGAGGGGCCATATTTCAAACTGAGTAGGAAAATGAGAGTACCCCTAAACATTTTTTTTAAGAAATAAAACACTGTATGGAACTCATATTTGTACAGCATAATATTAAGAATTTTAAAGGATATTCTAGAAAGCATGTACATATTTAAGGTGGAAACACATGGAGGCTGAAAGTCTAAATTGTCCAGGTCCACCAGTAAATCTATAACAAGGAATTAAAGACTCTCTGGGTAGGAAGTCAAGCCACAGATGGCAGCTCCAATAGGAAATTCACAAGAAACGCAGAACGGATAATTCAAAATGACAGTTTAGAATCCTGAAACATAATTTGTTGGGCTGACCTTACCTGGGTTACTAGTGGAGCTCAGCCAGGCTATGCAGGCACGTCTCCCAGGACCCTCCTGGTTCCACCCAGCCTGGAGGGCCTTAAACCATCATAAGCCCTGAAACAGGGACATGGGATGGGCAGCGCAGGAGGGAGGAGGATTCAAACTGGATCTTAGGACTGTTCCACTCAGTCACATGACCTGAGAAGCTGGTGGGACCGATGCCAGCAAAGAGGGTGATCCACACCATCCAACATTTCTCCAATGAAAATAGGAACGTCCAATTCCATAATGATAATTTTACTATTTATACCCCACACATCTAACTGGGTTGCCCCAGCCACTCTGGGCGGCTTCCAACATATATAAAAACATAAGAAAACATTTAAAAAACTTCCCTATACAGGATTGCCTTCAGACAACTTAGAGGGTCAGATAACTCCATACCCTCCAACATTTCTCCATTGGAAATAGGGACCTCCTAAGGAAAAGTGGGACATTCCAGGATTAAATCAGAAACCGGGATGGCTTCTATAAATTAGGGACGTTCCTGGAAAATAGTAACATTTGGAGGGTCTGGGTGATCTAATCACAAATCACAATAGAAGTCGATGGAGAGGGGCTGCTCCTAGGGAAATAGGCCCAGGCCCACCTGGTGACCCTAGCCAGGTCCAAAAGAGGTCTCTGCTCCAAAAGAGGTTTCTGTATCCTGCGGATCTTTGGCCAGTCACAAGGCAGCACCTGCAGGTTTCAAACTGAGCATGCTCAAGCCTCAGCTTACCTTACTTCTTGATTCCCATGACATAAATGTTACTTTGCATCAACCAACATCAGGATGGGGGGCGGGGGGGGGCGGAGAATAATACCTGTTCTCCACAGAAGTCAGAGATCCTTTGTTTGTTTCACAAAATGCCTGTGCTTCTGAAAATGTTGCAGATGTTTGTCCAATTAAGTAACAATAGGATCCATGCCTTTTCCAGCCCTATTCAAAAAGTCAATAGACACACATTATTGCCATATTAAGTTCAGGGCATCTAACTTACTTGGAAAGACTTGGAAAGCTGTCTGTGGAGAAACACTGGTTCTCTTGGCATGAGCGCTACACCTCATAGTCGCCTTTGACTGGACTTAACCTTCCAGGGGTCCTTTACCTTTTTTTGTTTTTCTACCTTACACAGTTTACTTTAGACTTACTTTCTGGCAATCTGGATTGGCAGTTTCAGCTTCTTCAGAAAGAAATGCCAATGGTTCTCTTTTGCAGATGTAACCAAGTTCCTCTTCACAATAATTATCTGCCCAGTAGCCCCTCTGGAGATAGAAAAGTGAAGAAATATAAATCTCAGTGAAGAAGGACCCACTGCCTTAAATGTTTTCATTTTTTATGTTTGATGTATTTTTGGTCAATGCAAAACTATTGTTGTGCATGCTAGAAAACTGCATTTTGCTGGCAGAATCCGAGACCAGGGAGAAGAGTCGGTGGAAGAAGATTGGAAAAAGTTTAAAGACTATTTACAGAAATACTGTAACATTAATGAATGTTAGAAAAAGTGGAATGAAGTTATATGGCTTTAGTAGAAATGTTACAAGGAATTAAGTATAAATAGATTAATAGAGCTTTAAAGAGAAAAATATGGTTAGAATGTGTTAATACAATTATAGGATAGAAAACAGAGGAAGATGGAAAGGAATTGCTGAAACAATTAACAGAAGTGGAATACAAAAGGGGAGGTGTGAGGAGGTCGAGGAAATAAGGGAAAGAAAGATAAGATGTTGAAATTGGATTGTGTTTTAAATGGTTTTTGTTTTGTTTTGTTTGTTTGTTTTTTCTTTGTATTGTATTGCATTGTATGTTTTCCCTTTTTTGGTGTTTTGTAGTGTTGTGTTTAATTTGTTGAAAAACTAATAAATATTGTTTTTTTTAAAAAAAAAGAAAACTGCATTTTGCAGTCGCATGAAATCTATAGTCTAAACCAATGAAGTACAATTACCAAGAAAAAATAATGAGAAGTTGTTAATGACAGACAAACAGGAGTTTGTAGCATTTGAAAATACATTTCTATCCTGAGAACTTAAGGCTAATGTGATCTAATCCACACTTATGAAAAATTTTAAAAGTCAAAAATTCAGGACTGCATTCATTTGTTCTATTAAAAAATATTTATCTAGGCAATCCAAATTCTGCTATAAGACCAGCTGAATCCCACTCTCTTTATATGCTGTCTTTAACTTTGCAAAATGTATTCTGCAATTTATTTTTTACTAATTGCATAATTCATTTTGGGGCTTTTCTGGTTATGGTTAAGAACATCAGAAATGCAGGGGATTGAAGCATTGCCACCCAAAATAGGATGCTTTTCAACTTTTTTGGCTTCCAAAATTTCAACACACAATTTTCACCCAAGCACTGGTACCAAAGCTATGAAATCGCTTTTTAAAAATGTGAGATTATCAAGACAAATTGTGCCTCTAGCACCATGCTACATGCTATTTTTCTTTTCTCACAGAATTCTAACATACACTCTCCAGAAAAGCAGTTGGCATGTTGGGGCAGTGTTGCAGAGCCACTCTCCTGACCCCAGTGCTACCGCTTACCTGGACAATGCAAAGGTAGCACAGGATAGTTGCAAGTTGGGACTGTGCAGGCACACCAGTGGAAGTGCAAGATAGATCCGCAATATTTCATTAGTCCAGTCTTTCACACAAAAATGAATCCAATGGAAATATCCATCGTGGATAGGCTGGATGCTGAGGAGGCACTGGCCGGGGAAGCTCCAAGGGAAGAAGGCTCAGAGCCAGGAAATTGGTTGTAGGGCAACAATGCGTGGCCAGAGGAAGAAGAGGGAGCAGAACAGGAGGAAGAGATGTCAGAAGCTGAAGAGGCAACATGCTTTAGTGAACAGGAAGAGGCTGGGGCAGAGGGCAGTCTAGACTCAGAGGCAGGAGAAAAGAGGGGGCAGGAGACAGAGATGAGGTAGCCTGCTGAAGAATCCAGGGATCCTCCCTCCTCCTTCTGTCACCAGCTCCCCTCTCCTCTGGTCTCCTAGAGCACAGAGAGAAATGAAGAGGGAGGAGCAACGAGAGACATGACAATGGAGTCTTAGGCTGCCAGGGAAGGAACCTGGAGGGGAGCCTTAGAAAGCAGTGGGAAGGCAAGGAACTTCAGTCCTCGCTACTGGTTCATTGGGGAGTGTTGCTGTGACTACTAGGACTGAGCTGTTTTGTTTCTTTGAATCAAAGTGAACTTCACTGACATTTGGTGCTTTATTGTTTCATTGCTGACGTACGCCTGACTCCAGCTCCTGACAATATTAGAGGTTCCATATTTTTTACCTCTCCATTCATGATGACACAGTCGCTTTGCACACCATTAATTTGTGTAGGTTTTCCTTTCTGCCACTTGGTGAATCTCACTGTAGAGCCATCGCTCCATTCGTAATACATCGGAGTCTTCTGGTCATTTAGTCCAATCCATAGAAGATCTGTTGGCTCTAAAAACACAAATGTACCTTATTTGTTTGCTACCAGATTTTATTTTCGAAGGTGTTGAACAGAATCCTACCACACACAGCTTTGTGGTGCATAAGTGCAGCAAAAGAAAGTATTCACCACTGCTTTCCAATTACACATGTTTGAGTATAGCAAACTACACTGGGGACCATCAGTCCAGAAATGCAGAACTACAACTAGACAGCATCTAATGCCCAGCTTTCCCCCAACCTGGTACCCTCTGGTATATTTTGGAGTTCATTCCTGATCATTGGTTACACTGGCTGGGGTTGATGGGAGCTTTGGTTCAAAACATATAAAAGTAAATGTAAAGGGACCCCTGACCATTAGGTCCAGTCGTGGCCGACTCTGGGGTTGCGGTGCTCATCTCGCTTTATTGGCCAAGGGAGCTGGCATACAGCTTCCGGGTCATGTGGCCAGCATGACTAAGCCACTTCTGGCGAACCAGAGCAGCGCATGGAAACACCGTTTACCTTCCCACCGGAGCGGTCCCTATTTATCTACTTGCACTTTGACGTGCTTTCAAACTGCTAGGTTGGCAGGAGCAGGGACCGAGCAACGGGAGCTCACTCCATCGTGGGGATTCGAACCACCGACCCTCTGATCGGCAAGTCCTAGGCTCTGTGGTTTAACCCACAGCACCACCCACGTCCCTTCAAAACATGTAGAGGGAACCTAATTGGGGAAGGTTGTAGAAGCCAGTGCCATGTCTCACATTTAAATGGCTTATGCCTTGTTATAAGAATATCCCTCCATTGTGTTCTTCATCGGGGCAAGGCCTCAATAACATTCCATACTCACATGTGGTAGCAAAAAATGTAAACATCTTGCTCCCACTCTCATACTCACACAAACATCAAATAACAGGAATACAGAACTTGCTGGGTGTACGTACGGTAGCCTAGCTGTGAAATGACAAAGCTGTGTTCCATAGTGTTGTGTATACTTAATAAATCTCCACGTTCCCTTCGACAGGACAGCAATGCCCCTTTCCATGTCTTGGGGTGTCTGTTAAGGCGGTAACAATGGCCAGCATATGCAGCCCAACCATCTGGACATTTAATAGGCTTTAAGCTATCTAAAAAGAGAATAATAATATTTAAGGCAGCATGATTTAATGGATTTTAAAAATAGGAATTATCTGCTGTTACAATGTTATTGACTCACATCCTTAATTAAAATATACAGAATTCAGCAGAGGCAAATCAAGACATTTGTATTAACACGACAGGGTGATCTGTTTCATCCTGTGAATATATTATTGCCAATGTGGTAATCAACAGTCCTTGGGGTCACTCACACTGAATTTGCGTAGTTTTGCATAGTGCAGCAAGTGGGAGAGGCAACCAGTTTGAAGATCCCCTCCTCTACTGAATTAAATTGTGAAATTAAACCTGAAAGCATCATTCCGCTTGCGGAAGATAATGAGCCATTAGAAGCACAAGGAAACATGTCATAGGATCTATCATCTTGTTTACCCTCACATCAACTTGAGAACATATCTCCTTTCACCAATATCACAGTAGTTTACATAAAAATATAGCTTTAGCAAGGTTTCTGCAACATATGCCTTTAGACCATGCTTGAGATCTTTCCTGATAGATAACTTATTTTTTGCTACTGATAAAATACCCTCTGGCATCTCAATCCAATGAAACGTTTGGCATCGCGTACACTGCTACAAATAGCAAAAACCTCCATTACTAGAAATAAGTTTTTGAAATTTAGTTTGGTAAATGAATAGCATTGCAGGACTGGGCATCAGACTTCCCATACCCCAACCTGTATAATAAGAGACCAATAAGACTGGGTTTTGGGTCAAATCAGGCCACAACTTTATTGAATACAGATGAAGGAGGTTTGGCTTGGGCATGGGGCAATCAGAATACCTCCGGCCCGCCCACCAGAAGTGATGCGTAGGTCAAGCCAGACGGGGGTTCCTAAGACTTACATCAAATAGGGTGACCCCCGCAGGGACCGCTGTCTGGGGGAGTGGCTTTGGCCCTGGTCCCGTCTGGTCCCGCAGATATGGCCACTCCCCCCAGATTCCTTTAATGGGATACCTCAGCATTTGGAGGGGCAGGCGGAGACTACCACCTCCCCTCCATCCAAAACAAAGGATTGCCCCAATGCTACAAATAGCAAAAACCTCCATTACTAGAAATAAGTTTTTGAAATTTGGTTTGGTAAATGAATAGCATTCTCGGTTTAATCTCCTACCTGTGGGAATAAGAGAAACATCCAGTGAAGAGTTTCCTTTTTTGCAAATGTATCCAAGTTTCTGTTGACACTTTTCATTCTGCCATTTGCCATTTGTAGACTGCATTGATCCACAGATTTTTTCTGTTTCTGGGGATGGGCTGCCTTTAAGCAAGTGGGATATAAATGATCATTGTTTATGCCCTGTGCTAATTTTATTTATGATTTATTTGAAGACTCCACCTTTAGAAGATATCATCATCCGCCTTTAATAAAAACCTTTTTACACACATAGTCAAAACAATATAATTTAAAGTCACTACCATAGCACAACAGTAAGTTAGCCACTTAACTATAGTCACTCGTAGGTTTTGTAAAGCACTTTTTTTTGTTTTTAATAAATTTTTATTCAATACAAGTTAAAATACATACATAATCACAAAAGAGAAAAACAAATACATCTATCCAAGGAAAAGGAATTAGAGAATATTTTGTCTCTTTTCATAATTACAGTTATTTATATCTCTATAAAATGCCATTCATGATAACACAGTGAAATGAAATGTAAGATATCAGAATAAAGAAAAAGGGAACAAAAAGAGAATAAAAAAGTAAAAAAACCAGATCATATATGAATTTTTTTCAAAATAGATAAGCACTCACAATACATAGCCATTTCCCATCCACATTTACATTCAATTGTATAATTTCGTCTTGTCCTTATCTACCTTAAACAAATTGTTTCTTTTGAAAGAAAAAACAGGGGGGGAAACTGACTTCCACCATTTACGTCACGTGTTTTTAATAATCAGAGCCTCTGTTCTTCCTATTTTCCCTTTGGGTTTCCTTAATGTCTCTCTTTGTATTTTTTTTTATATTACGCACAAGGTTATTCTAAACACAACCAGATTTTTGTGGTTGAGCCCTGGTTTTGTAAATAATCATTTAAACACTCCCATTGCTTCATAACCATAGTTTTGGATTTTCTCCTTATTACATCTGTCAATTTTGCTAATTCCAGGTACTCGCAAAGTTTCCCCAACCATTCTCTTTTTGTTGGGATGCTTTCCTCTTTCCAGTAGCTAGCAATCAAAATTCTTGCCGCTGTTGTCGCGTATAGAAATAAGTTAATTTTCTCTTTGGGGATATCTTTATCTAAGATTCCTAATAAATATGCCTCTGCCTTTTTTTAATGTGATGTCCTTATCAATTTTTTTATTTCGTCATGGATCATGTCCCAAAAGATTTTAATCTTTGGGCAAGTCCACCACATGTGATATAATGTACCTTTTGTTCTGTTACATTTCCAACATTTGTCGTTGTTCCTTTTATTTATTTTTGACAATCTGTCAGGGGTTAGGTACCATCTGTGGTGCATTTTTCTGAAATTCTCCCTTAATAAATCACAAGCAGTAAAATTTATATTTTCCTCCCAAAAAGTTTTCCATCTTTCCAGATCTATCTCATATCCCAAATCGTGCTCCCATTTTAACATGTTTTCCCCTTTCGTCTCTTGTTCTAGGGTGGTTTTCATTAATAGTCTATACATTTTTGCAAGTATTTTTTGATCGCTCTGTAGTATTTCCTTTTCTAATTTTGAGGTTTTACTTTCAAATCCCCCCTTTTTATGTCTTTTTCATAAGTTGCTTTTAATTGATAATATTGTAACAAATTTATTCTAAATGTTTGTAATTGTTCGTAAGTTTTTAATTTAATATTTCCATATTAAATAAAAATATTAAATATTAAATCATAGTAAACCACTTTTTATTGTTCTCTACAATCAAGCATTATATAAATGTTATGAAATAAATAAATGTACATGTACAACAGTTTGAAAAGCCTTCATTAACAATGTGAGAGATGGGTTCTGTCTAATCCCAGCAGGAATTGCATTCTGGACCACAAAGAGTTATTTTCAAATGCCACTTGGACTATTTAAAAGGAATTACTTTAAGCACTATCCACTGGGTTTTAAACCACCAATAAATCCTTGGAAGTGCTTTACATTGGTGACTGACTGTTAAATGGGGGTGGCTTTCAGTGTCGATCTCATTGTAGATGCTCACTCACCTGGAGACCAATTTAAATATCTAAAAGGATGGTTGCCAATCCACTGCCATCCATTGTCAAGATCCAAAGCGTTCAGACCAATCCAGTAGTAAGTAGATATATCATTTATTAATCCTATTTATGGAAAAGAAAAATTGGTTGAATTGCATTTTGTTGCCGGGGGTGGGGTATATTTACGATGTGGGGATGGGGTGGGGTGAAACAAAAAACTCATTCCAACATTACTAGGGTTCCCAGCTTTCCTTCTTGTGCCAAGAAAAAATTAATCAGATGAATGCTTTCAGCCGGCATGCTGGATCTAAATTAAATCGCCTTGTACTGTGTGGGAGGATACTTCAGTATTATGCCATGTAATGTCTGCTTACAGTTTAGACAGCATTTCTTAACTAGCAGAAATCAAATTATACCAATCACTTCTTCAGGCATGCCTTGTTATGTCCTACCTGTCAGGTATGCTTGTTCCTGTAGATCTGTGATAGTCAGTAATTCTGCATTCTGTTGCTGACAACTTTTTCTTGCTTGGTACCATGTTAGAACTGAGAGGTAATTGATCTGGTAGAGATCCCCTGTCCATTGGTTTCTGGTCCAGAATAATTCATCACGGTCATCTGTAAACGTGAGTGTCAAATCATCAAATTATCAGTGATGAAGCTAAATCTTCCAGTGATGGATATTTGAATATTTATTAATCTCAATGCCACTTTTCAGAAGAATACCCGAAACAGTATGCAGAAATAGAGGTGCTTATGTGATCATGGGGAGAACCACTGGCATTGTCCCTTAATCCTACAAGTGTTCCTGCATTTCGTGTTGCATCCAAGGAAGAAACCAACACATATAAATAACCTGGAACCCCACATGCAATCAGCGTTTTAGATCCTAGGCTAGTTTTTGTGAATTGGCTTTCTGCTTGTAAACATAGACACCTAATGCATATAAAGGCATATAGAGTCAATGTATGGATGAATGGAGAGCCCTGTGTTACAGGCTTAAATGTCAGTGTGTAAGCACATCCTGAAAACTGCACACAAGCAATTTCAAAATGCACAAATCTTCTGAGACATTTCCCCTCTGCTTTGATTTCCTTGCCTCAAGGAAGGAAACTACCATTGCATGTTTGGTACAATATCAAAACCTTTCCCTCTCTCAGATGCTCACCAGCAAACACCTAATTTTTGGGATGTAATCTGTCTGCTTCCTTTATTCAGTGACTCTCCACCACAGCTCCGGAACTCAATTTTGATCTGAATGGAACTTCATCCTCCCAAATGAACAACTGCAGGCCTGATTCTGTTGGGGAGCCCTGACATTACGGACAATTCATTTTGCTTCGACTCACAGGGGGGAAGTGTCCCCCACCCATTTCTGCTGTAGTTGCACAATTTGGCAATGGTACCAGTTTCCCTTTTCTCTTTGTAGGAGAAACTTTCCTCTAAGCAGCAATCACATGGTGGGAAAGTAAGGCCTGAAATAAAACCTTGTTAAGTGTTTACCTTTCCTTGGACAGTATCCTCGTAAAGAGTCTCTATCCACATCTGCAGTTGTTCCACACCAAAGTTGTCCATGTTCATCGTCCTCTCTTATGCACTGAGCATGCCATTTATTCCGATACTTGAATGGAAACACACAGGGGGCTCCAAAACCATTGCCTCTTAAGGTATACAGAGCTGAAAGAAATTGGATAGATACCAGTGAGAAAACTGGATAGATACTGGTGAGAACAGAATTAGGCAAAGCGGAAATGATTAAGACAAAGTCCTCAATACAAGAGCTCCACGAATGCTCAGATACACACAGGCACTTTTTGTGTCTGTCAGTTTCCACCATCCATGGAGTTTTCAGCATCCATTCCTTTGCATGCTTGGAGGAATACATGGATGCACCTTCCATTTTTACTGAAGCGAACCAACACCTGATATCTCCAGGTAGGGGTGGGGAAAACTTGTGGCTGAAATCCAAATGCTATCCAATTTGGGTTGTTTATTGACATGATTTGAAGTTATGCAAGTAGCATCATGTCTATTTTCACCCCAGATGCAACATGCTTGAACTGCATATACAAGCTGATCATCAAGAACAGATTCTCTTAATCTTACCTTCATAGCCCTTGGAACACAAACTGTCTGTCATTCCATAGATCTTCCAGGTACTGGTGGCTGCTTTAGACAGTGTAACACGGCTTTGGGGGCCACGTTCAGGATTTAAAAATAAGTCTTCCTGTTTGAGAGCAAGGAGGCTCTCATTTCTGCATTCCCATTTCTGAAGTTCACTCGTCTCATTGCAGGGGGAGAGGGTGAGTGCAACCAGGTTTGACTTGGACGGCACTGCCAGGCATAACTTCACTGCCATGTTCAAAATCCAGTCGTCGGAAACCCACTTGAAATGTTGCCCCTCATTATCCTCATCACAGTTGCCCACGATGATGGAACCAGATTTCTGAGGTTGTATACAAAGCTTGAGGTTTTCATTATGTATCAGAAAGCTGTCACTGTCTGTAAAATTAAGAAAAATAACAGGAACATGGAGAGAATGTTTCACATACCTTCCAATATGACAACTGCTGGTAAAATGATAATACAAGGATTCAGAATAAGAGGCAATAAGATTGATGGAGAACAGAGAAATGCCTCTCATGCTAATTCTGTAGTTTATTTTAAACTATCCAACGCTGTGCCATATTTATCAGTGGTCCATAGTATTGTTGTCATGTTTAAAATGCATTTTGTTCTTTTAAACAATTATCCTTGTAGCTGAAATTTCATTGATTTAGCTTTAATAGTACAACTTTAGCTTCCATAAGATGCTTTAAAAGTAAACAGTTAAAAATGCACCTAGTGCTAAGTTCACAATGGTGATGGAAGTGAAAAAGAGCTTACCTGATACCTGAAAAGCCGGCTGGATGAGAAGCAAGAGATTTAGGAGCAAAAAGGAAGACATTGGCCACAACCAAACCTACCACACCGCTCCCATGGAAATAAGACAAATCAGAGTTTGCTGCCTTTCAAGAATTCCTTGATAAATGAGTCAGGCAGAATGAAAATTTCACTTCTGTTTTTGACATTAGGAAATGCACCGTAACATGGCAAACACACACACACACACCATGATCTTGCTGATCTGTTAATCAGCTTCCATGGAAAAGACAGAAAAAACATGGGTTATTGAGGCCATTTCCCTTCACTTAGCCTAGTGCAAGCCCAGCAGATTGTTGGATGAACAGTTTAAAATGTCTTCAGATTTCCCACCACCTGTTTTAGGATTGCATGCTTAGCTCAATACTAAACTTATCAAACAGCAAATGAAATGTCTTAGGAACCAACTGTAACTTGTGTAACACTGGGGAATGTAAGAGTGCCTCCAATGCCCTGTTAAAAAGCAAAGATGCTCCATAATTCAGGAATTTAGAATGAAAAGCTGGCATGGGAAGGTGAGGTCACAACACTCACTTTCTCTCCATTATTCCTCCACTACACCCTACCTCCAAGTCAAATCAAATCAAAACCTGTTGTTTTTTTTGCAACGATAGACTTGCATGTGAAAGCCTAGGATGGGTAGGTGAGAGGAAGTCATTTACGGCGGGCAAATCTGATTTGGCCACTGTTATATACAATTCATAGGTAAGAAGTAGTTAGCCCCTTATTTCCTAGTAAATATTCTTAGGACTGCAGTTATATTAATTTAAAGTTATATTTAAGTCAAAGGAACTGTTCTCAGGAAATTTGTTTTGCAACAGGATGTTAAGAAACCCGTTTCCAACTCCCCAGGAGTAAATTGCAACCAACAAGCAAATGATATTTCCTCTGCAGCTGTGTCTAAGGTGAAGTAAGTTCAAAAAAAGAAGAATTTAGAGTTAAATTATTAAAAGGCACTACAGCAAAGAAACTTAAGGGGCTATTTTTTTCTATTAAATTTATATCAGGCTGCCTGCAAGCTTAAGTATTTTTCCCTAGAAGTAAGTGCTTTTGAACTCAGTGGAGTTTCCTTCTGAGCAAATATATTAAGGATTAGGCTGCCAGAACAATTCCTCCTCCCCCCCCCAAAAAAATGTAAATAGCAAAGTCAACAAACATTCAGCTTATCCATCAGCTGTATGTGAAAGCGTGGCATCATTCTTGCGACTGAAAATCTCTGCCTTATTTTCGTTATATCCTGCCTTTCCTCCATGGAATTCAAGATGGCGTATGTGGTTTTCCAACTTCCAATTTCATCCTAAGAACCCTGTGGGTTACATGGAAGTACAGTGACTGACTCATGGCCACTCCATAGCCAGGCTTCCTTGTTAGGTGGGATTGCCACATTTTTAGGTAGGACATTTTTTGTGGGTGGGTGGGGCAAGTTTGTTGAGCCTCATATTGCCATCTAAAAGGAGGAGCCTGTAAGACCATTGACTGCAGGGTCTATAATTACCAAGCTGCAATTCTGCCCTTCTCCAATCCATATACAGAAGCTGATTGGTCTGGCAGTTGAACCTTACTTCAACACTAGCAATCAGGTGGCATCCTGCACTGCACACAATGGAGCAGGTTAGTTTGACCAGCTAACCGTCTTCCAAGCAGTGGGATTGGTCATGGCCTTAGGATGATTAGGCAGAGGACTGATGCCACCGCCCCCAACATCTGCCATTTGAGGTGCTCCTGATATCTTCTTCACATTACCAAAAAAGCAACAACACAAAAAAACCAGACTTGGAGGAAGAGGAGCTGTGTATCAAGTTGCCTTTCCTATAAGAAGAGCCCTGGTTTAGACCAAAGGTCTGTGTAGTCCAATATTCTGCTGTCAGAGCAGCCAATCTCATGCCCATGGAAGTCCACAAGCATGAAGTCCACAAGTGCAACAGTATTCTTCCACTTGTGGTCCTCAGCAACTTTATCTGATACTGTAGGTAATATTGCCATCATGACTAGAAGACACTGACAGCCTTCTTCTCCATTGATGCCCCCCCCCCCCAGCATCTAATTCATTAGGCTCTGTTTCCTCTGGGCATCATTACACTGAGTGTTGTTTTTTTCCTTGCCCTCACTAGTAGCCACCAATGTGGGGCAGGGGCAAGAAACAACACCAGATTATGAGATTTAAAGAACCACGTATTATAGGGAGAATGAGGGGGAAATGGGGCTGCTGTTCTCTCATGTGCATTTGAAGTAGTGCCTTGTTCCACCCTGAGTGTTAGCTGGAAAATAAGAAACAAACGCAAAACAAAAATGAGACAAAAAAGTGAAGTGAAAGTAAACTGATATTAAGAAGTTCCGTAAAAAAATTGAAACAATTATTCAAGTAACGTCTTCATTCTGGTGGCTGCTGTGATTGTCTTGGTCAGGTGACTATCAGCTAATTCAGAAGAACTAACTCAACAGATGTTGAAATGCTGAGGGAAAAAGTGCTAGTAATTTCCAGATGTGCCATAAGAGGTGTGGGTGGGTGTATTTCGATATAAAAATAATCTACAACGGGGAGCGGTTAATGCTTCACTGTGTGAGGGAATGGTATTTGCCATCTTAAAGGAGGTAATAGGACTGCCACTATTTTAAAAAGCCAGTGCTTGACCAAATTGATTGTCACAACTATTGCATACTTGCGAATACCCACTTTATAAGGAAGCAATTTCAGGTGGAACTAATGGAAACATACATTCCTGGATGAGACTGTTTATCTGGATCCATTCCAGATAGGAAAAGAGGTAGTAAGGGAACACCTAGCTACTATAATGAGTTCAAATATCCAGGAGAACATATTCAGAGGGGAGTGAGGGGATATGGAGCACCTGTGTTGGGCAACAGTCGTCTTCTTTTTAATGCCAAAGTTCCTCTCTTGACAATATCTGGATAATGTGAATCAAACGGAAACATACACACACACACACACACACACACACAGAGAGAGAGAGAGAGAGAGAGAGAGAGAGAGAGAGAGAGATGAAAGTAATCTCTGCTATTAAGAAGCTTCCTGAAGATTTTGGAGCCATTATTCAAGTGGGCTTTTTTATTCCAATCCCTAGTGTCAACTGTCTTGTCAGACTATTGCTAGATAATTCAGAAAAAGACATAAATGTTATATAAACCTCCTACTAGCAGTTTTTTAGAACTGTCATCAAGTGGGTTTCAAAAATATATAATAAAACTACAACGCTAAGCACACTTACGTTGGAGTAAGCCCTTCTCAATACATGTGTACGTCAGTAGGGTCTGTGTGTGTAAATTGTGTAGGGATGCCTTGGCCCCGCCCACTTTCTGCTTTGACCCCCACCAACCACTGCCAGGCAGACCTCGAGAGCATGACCAACATGGCCCTCAGGGTAAATATGTTCCCCAGCAGTAATAAAACAATAAGAAAAAGATAAAATCAGCAAAATTTTAAAAGTCAGTACACAATCGCATAACTAAATTATCTGTCTCTGTAGGCTTACTAAAATAAAGTTTTTAGAAAGTGTCTAAAAATATACATCAAGAATACCCACCTAATGTCAATAGTCAGGGAGTTCCAAGACATATATGCTGCCACATTAAAAGATTGACTGCTTGTAGATGTGGAAAGAAAACTGGTCCGAAGCTGTTAAGGGGCTTTATATACCAATACAGTGGTACCTCGGGTTACATACGCTTCAGGTTACATACGCTTCAGGTTACAGACTCCGCTAACCCAGAAATAGTGCTTCAGGTTAAGAACTTTGCTTCAGGATGAGAACAGAAATCGTGCTCTGGCGGTGCGGCGGCAGCAGGAGGCCCCATTAGCTAAAGTGGTGCTTCAGGTTAAGAACAGTTTCAGGTTAAGTACGGACCTCTGGAATGAATTAAGTACTTAACCTGAGGTACCACTGTAGTAATAAGGCCCAGTAACAAATCAGCAGCCAGAACCGATCTTTGCAGGGGTACTATTCTGCCAGAATCTTACCCCTGTTAGCAATTGTGCTGCAACATTCTGTACTAAGGATAGCTTCCAGACTGCTTTCAAGGGAAGACCCACAAATAGTGCATTGCAGTAATCTAATGCTTGAAGTACTGTGGCCAAGCCATCCCAACCAAGACTGGCAATAAGTGCTAAGCTACCTGGGATCTCCAATGGCAAACGTGGATCCAGGAACATCTCCAGATTGCATACCTGCTCCTTCAAAGTGAGTGCTTCACCTTTAGATTGTCACTTTTCAACTGAGTCTGCTGAGCTCAACCTGCTACCTGTAGCACACGACTTTTATCAGCTGAGTCTGAGGCTATGCCTGTAACACTTGCTCAAACCACACACACACACACACACACACACACACACACACACACACACACACACACATCACTGTCAGCTGTAAGTCCTCAGGCCAGTAATGAAATAGAACAATTGTTCTTATCTGAGGAGTACTGTACTGTATTTCTCTTTGGGTATATGAAGATCATGAAATGGGGTTTGGTTTCCCTCTAGTGGCTGAAGGCAGGAAGACCTGAGATTCACAGAAAGGAGTTGAGACTTCGCTATATAACATTTTGAATGTGTTGTAAAGTGCAATATACAATTGTGATACTAGAAGGCGAATGTGAGCTATAGCAAATTCAATGCAATTTTCAAAACCAGTTAAAAGAAAAAGCATTTTCAGAACATTTTTAACATGTGTAGATTCCACCTGAGTCTTCTTCATTTCCCTCAACACTTGGACCAGAAGAGGCAGTGGTGAAAATGTGGAAAAAACGAGAGCTAAAATAGGATGCTGTGCACCTAAACAACAAACAACAAAGAAAATGCAGTACTGTACAGACCCAAGAACTTTTTATTGCTAAGTAACTTTTTATTGCTAAGTTACCTTTACCTGGACTGGAACCTGAGTGTTGGGCTAGAGATACTTGCTAAGTATCCTGTGAACAGAGGAGAAAAGGTAAAGGGACCCCTGACCATTAGGTCCAGTCGTGGCCGATGCTGGGGTTGCGGCGCTCATCTCGCTTTATTGGCCGAGGGAGCTGGTGTACAGCTTCCGGGTCATGTGGCCAGCATGACTAAGCCGCTTCTGGCGAACCAGAGCAGCGCACGGAAACACCGTTTACCTTCCCGCCGGAGTGGTACCTATTTATCTACTTGCACTTTGACGTGCAACTTTCAAACTGCTAGGTTGGCAGGGGCAGGGACCGAGCAATGGGAGCTCACCCCGTCACGGGGATTCGAACCACCAATCTTCTGAGTCCTAGGCTCTGTGGTTTAACCCACAACACCACCAAGAACACTGCTAATGGTAACATACCTCCTGAATGCTGTGAAATCAACCACACACCCGTGAAAGAAATTTCTCCAGCTAGCTGAAACTTTTCAAACCTCCATGCACTGAAAGAATATCCCTGTGCCATGAGAACACAGGCATTTAAGGTCCCTCTGCACTATACATGTAAAGCAGTGCTATACCACTTTAAACAGTCATGGCTTCCCCAGTTTGTGAATATGCAGATATACAAATAAGCATAGCCATTTCTCTATTATTATTAATTCAGCATTTATTTGCTGTATCCATCAGCTCAGTCGTCAACTCAGCGCGGCCATTGGGCAAAATACAAGCTTTGCCTATTTTGAATACAAAGCTGCTGAATTGCCACAAATACCCACCGAAACAATTGCTGCTTCTAGCATGCAAACAAAAGTTCTGAATCAGGTGGCATTTGGGCAACTATTTTGTAAAGGAAAAACCAGGTTTGGATAGAATGCTTGGGGATTTCAATATGTGGCATCGGTGATGTTTTCCTGAATGACGGACAGTTTGTATTATCCTGGACTAAATGGCAGCGTGCTCATTGCACTCCATGTTCATCACCAAGTCCTTTATGTCGCTTGTTTCAGGGGTGGAGCTGCTATTGAAATAGAGAGAGTTCTCGAAGTTGTCATCTGTGAGGACGAGCCGGCTCCTTTTCTTGTAGAAATAGTAACATGCAATGGACGCTACCATCACAACCAGGAGAGTCACGATAATCGCAGCGGTAACTTTCCTACTGGAAGGCGCAGGAGTGTCATCTGTCTTTCTCGGTTCTGTAATTAATGCACAGCAGTTACAACAGAATGGTGGAAATTATTATTACTATTGTATTTTGAACTTGACCATCTTCCCAGGAGCTGTGTGTGGCATTCAAGGTCCTCCCCTCCCCATGTAACCTTTACAACAACCCTCTCATGTAGGTTACACTGAGACCAAAGGTCACCTATGAGCATCGTGTTAGTTTAAATTTGCTGAAATGGGAATGTTATTGAAATGGGAAGTATATTGCCATGGATGTTTACAGAAAGCCCTTTGAGTTTTGATTGGTTAAATAGCTAATCCCAGTATGTTCTCTAGTAAGCTCTCATGTGGTTGGTTAAGTTTGGTCACAAACTCCTTTTGTGTTCTTGAGTTCTCTGTGATGAACACAGGGAGCATAGGAAGTTGGCTGTGAGTCAGTAAGATGTTATAAATACTGCTGTGAGAGAGGGCTGTATAAAGAAGATTCTCTGAACAATGCTGAGAGAAACAGCGTTAATGTTCTTTTTCTGAAGAAGACAGAAAGGTCTCTCTAAAGGAATAGAGAGAGAGCAGTGCCACAGTTAAGGAGGTCTCTGAAATTAAACACTGAGAAAGACTGAAAGAAAATGGATTTATTCACACAGCTGCATGGCCTATATGGTAAAGTAGAGGCTGGAAGAGGAAGTCAGAAAAATATAGCTTCTGATTTAAAAAAACTGTCTGAGTGAAACCTGGATAAGCATATGTCTTGCGAATGCATATATATTATTCTTTACCATCTGTTCTGCAAGTAAAGCTTTTGAATATTTAAGGAATATCTGGACGATAATGTATTTCCTAAAAGGGAATGGGTCTCATAAATATCATTCCTCTGCAACACATCATGGCTAAGGAAGCATCTTAACATCGGTTCTCCTCAGTTCTTGTATGGTACTAACACAACCTCCCCCAGCCTGGCATTTGCTCAGTGTTTTGGACTTCAGCTCGTATCATCCCTGACCTTGACCATGTTGGCTGGGGATGATGGGAGCTGTAGTCAAAAACCTCTGGGCGGCACTAGGTTGGGAAAGTCCACTTTAACCACTATGCAGCACTAAGAGACTAAGAGTCACTCAGGCATAGGAATCATTAGGGCAGGGCTGGCTAATCTGTGGCCCTCAAAATGTTGAACTACCATCAACCCCCGTCAGAATGGCTAATGCTCAGGGATGATGAAAAATTTATCATTCCCTGCATATTCTAAATTAACTTATTCTTTTATTCATCTATTTTGATTATATATTCTTTTGAAACTGCCATTTATTACAGTAATCCTGCCAATGTCTTTATCTGTTTACAATTTGTTTGTAGATATTCAATCAACCATTTCCATTATTTTATTTTAAAAAAGTTTGTTATCTTGTTTTCTTATTCTTCTGGTAAGTTAGCTCAACAACATTTATAAAGCACAGCTCCCCCACCTCTGAAGTAGGAGATCAATAAGGGAATCAATTTGGTGTAGAAAACAGTAGGGGACCAAATATTATTTACTTAGGTCATTTTCTATCTCCAGAATATAAGGTGGTATAAAGGATCACCATACATTTTTGACATTTCATTTTTATTTTATTTTTTTGAGACAAAAAAACCCAAAACAACAACAACCAATATCAAATGCCAATCCAATTATCGACTGAAAGATATTTAAATTTTAGACAACAAGTAGAAGTGGATGAAGGGAGGCTGAAATGAAAATGTTCTATTCTGCTGGAAATATACTGGCTTTTTATATAAGATACTCAAAAGATAAATTCCACCACGGTATATCCTTAATTTCTCAATTTATTTTTTCTTTATTTTGATTTTATTTCAAAACCTTACCTTTATTTTCTGGAACCTTCTCAGTAGACACAATTTCAATAACTAAAAATTGGAAGAGAAAAACCAAATGACCATGTGTCAAAAGCCTTTTTATTGCATATTCTGATTAAACTGAATTATTCAGCAGGGTTTGAAATGATCTTGGGCAATGTTTTGTAAGGGTATGGGAGACTCCCTCTGGATTTAAAGCATTGGCTCAAAGCATTAAAAAAATATCATCCAAGTTTGGTATAGTTCATTTCTGGAATCACTCTTAACTTCAGAAATTGCCTGTTAACTCCCACCACTCTCTCTCACCTCAGAAAGCCCCCAACATTTCCACAACCTCCTTTCCCTTCCCTTTAAACTAGTGATGGGGAACCTCTTCTGGCCATTGGGCCAGATCCTTATCTCCATGAACCCGGTTAGCCAAATCAGAGAGATGGTAGAGTTTCCCACCTGTCAATCTTCTGGCACTACTGTTTGAGCCTTTGGTTTCCCGGGGTTAAGGGAACAGTGTGGGGCTGTTTGAAGGCACTTTTGCAAAGTGCCCCATGCTGCTCTTTAAACGTTGAAAGCCAGAGGTTAAAAGAGCACTACAAGGCTGTCAACCAGCTCCACACTATTCTTTGAACCTTGTTCCAGGAGCGGGTAAGTGCTTTCCACTGAAACTAGAGTTAAAATAGGAGGAAACATTCTCCCATTTCAGCAGCAGTTTCAATGGAAACCATTTTCCTCTCCTGGAGCAAGGTACAACCATCATGATGGGTGGGGGAGCATGACTTGTTCCCGCAAAGAAATGACAGGAAGCTCGCTGCAGGCTCCTGGTTGTTCCTTTAATGCCACACCAGTACATACCCCACCACTGATGTAATATATGACAATAGGTGTGGGGTGAGTGGACATGTTTGGGGAAAATGCCTTGTGGGCCAAAGTGAGAATGCTGGTAGACCAAGATTGGTCTGTGGTCTGGAGCTTCCTCCTCCTTCCTTAAAACTCTTACATATTGGCTCTACAAACTGGCTGAGCAAGCTATGGGGGCAGTGGGGGCAGCAGCACTAGCCCCTCTGTAAAGATAGGGAAGGAGGAAAGCCCACCCCCTGTTCCCCAAGGAGAAAGGTCCCAGTAGTCCTTGGGAAATGGAATTTCCCCAAGGCCTACTGCAATGGAGATGGCACTCCTTTAGATTGCACTGTGGTCAGGAAAAGACCTCCAGTAAAAGGCAAGAATTGATGCTTTTGAATTATGGTGCTGGAGGAGACTCTTGAGAGTCTCATGGACTGCAAGAAGATCAAACCCATCCATTCTGAAGGAAATCAGCCCTGAGTGCACACTGGAAGGACAGATTGTGAAGCTGAGGCTCCAATACTTTGGCCACCTCATGAGAAGAGAAGACTCCGTGGAAAAGACCCTGATGTTGGGAAACGGAGAAGGGGACGACAGAGGACGAGATGGTCGGACAGTGTTCTTGAAGCTACCAGCATGTGTTTGACCAAACTGCGGGAGGCAGTGGAAGACACACTGGCGTGCTCTGGTCCATGGGGTCACGAAGAGTCGGACACGACTAAATGACTAAACAACAACAACAACAAAAGGCAAATCTCAACCCCAACCAAGCAACCTCTTGATATACAAGGTCTCTGAGGAAGCCGGACACTTCAGCTTCATTATAGAGTTTCAGGCATGCAGTGAACTCCCCTCATTTTTCCCTGTGGGTGCTTGCCACCTCCACTTGGTTTTTAAGAGATGGCAACTGGGTTGTGGGTGGGGGGCAAGCTGTGAATCTTTCTCCAGATTGGATTTTATTCAAGATCAAAAAGAATTTGGGCCAAGGCTAAGGTTCACTGGCATCACTTTTTGCAATGTAATGAATATTCCCCAGGAACTACTAAACAAAGTAAAGTATAATAACTGTATTACATACTTTTAGGTCTTTTGCAAATATACGCCCTGTAGGAACTGCAGTAAAAATTATTCCAAGTCCCAGATGAAGAATACATTTCCACACAGTCTTCATTAGTTTGAGGAGAGGGCTCTCCTTCGTTCCAGTTAACAAAATCCACTACGCTGTTGTCGAGCCATAACCAATTGCCTACGGTTAAGTTAGAAAATAAATGAGAGAAAGAGCTCTAGCAGGTCTGCTTAGTATATGTTGAACAGGGTTTTCTGAACAAGGATGTGGAATTTTCACTGTGTATAATATATCGGAACTGCTGGGCATGCTCATTGAGAACTTGATTCTTAATGATGTCAATACACTAAAATAAATGGGTGTGTGATTTTCAATTATGAGACTAAAACACGGGAGCAAGTGATTTCCTGGCCTTGTACATATCTGTGCCTGGAGGACATTATGCATGATGCAGTGCTTGGGCTGGCCACCAGATTTTTATACCACTGTGGCAAATTCAGCTGCTCCCCCCACCCCCCGATAACTTTGGAGCCTCTTCCTACAGAATTCCTCAGCAGACAACTAAGCAAATATAAAATGAAATTGTGCACAATATTGATTTGCTTCTTCTCTCAGCTGAGTTACTTGCCAGTAAAGATGTTGGGACAAGATGGTCATGATCTCATCGGTATAGGGTAGGGGTGGGGAACATTTTTGGCTCAGCGGGTGAGATTATCTTTTCCATATCTTGCACAGTAACCCATCCGCCTGCCAATCACCTGATGTCACAATCACGTTAGGTGATCTTTTCAAAGCATTATTTTGTGCAGCGCTTTGAAAGCGACTCCAGAAGATCAGCTAATGGTATAGCCCTTTCCAGGATGTCTGTACACATCCTTTCAGCTGAGCCAGGTTTTTACCTGCTCCGTATCTGGTGACATATATGGCATCAGGTATAGGGCAGATGGGCGCGCCCTTTCTAAAACGGCCTCATGGGGCAAATGGGGAGGCATATGGAGGTTCATTAGGCCCACAGCCTGGAGGTTCTCCCACCTGGTACAGGCCTTCAGAGAGCCTAGCATAATTGGTGGTACAGTCAATAAAAGACTTATTTAAATTGTAAACCCAAATGTCTACTTGTTCATCTTCCTTAATAACTTTCTATCTGTTTAAATTGTCAGTTAGCTAAGCAGGATATACTTCAGACTTGAATTTTGTAACTGGTTCAGCATTAAAGCAGTGCAATTTGTAGAATCTAATTTTTTTAAGAAAAGCTTACATTTTGGGCTGTGACCAGGATGATTGCAAATACCAGGTCATCTACCCTGGTTTCCTCAACTTTCACTTACAAAGGATGGTGTGCTGGTGAAAAAGTGGAGTTTTTAAGACGGTAGAGTTAAATTTCTGTCTTTTGAATTTAGCCAGATATGATTAACATTTAGATTATTTAAGTGTATATGATAAAAACATTCACTGATTACATAAGCATACACTAAAGATTAAACAAAAAATGTACCATGTATATTTCTGAACATTCCTGTCCAAAACGTTCGCACTTTACTTTCAAGAGGTTCCACATTTTCTGCCAGAAAATGTGATTCAACTGCATCAACTACTGAAACCAGACCACCACCTGCAAAACATGAGAATTTAGGTGATTAGAATGGCTAATTTCTAATTCTCATGCTCTGAAGACTAACTCCTGGATGGGACTGTTACTCGGGCAAAATGAATTTTTGCAATTCAGAACGCTAGATAATATTTTGACATTTAAGGAAAAAAGATCATCTCCTTCTGTATGTTTGATACTATTTATTTTTCAAACACTTACTGACATCAAGATGGGCTGACCATGGCAGATTCTACACACGCCACTGAAGTATTTTTATTAACCCACTCACTGTGTTTTCTATGGAGTTACGTATATTCACAAACAGCTTTTTCATATTCTAATCTCTTTTATGCAAGACATACTCTCTTTCACTAAGCTGAGGTTTGCAATACAGTGGTGCCCTGCAAGACGAATGCCTCGCAAGACGGAAAACTCACTAGGCGAAAGAGTTTTCTGTTTTGGAGATGCTTCGCAAAACGAATTTCCTATGGGCTTGCTTCTCAAGACGACAATGTCTTGCGAGTTCCTGCTGGTTTTTTCCCTCCCCCCTTTTTCTAAGCCACTAAGCCGCTTATCAGCTGATCCGATCAGCAGATAAGCCGCTAAAAGCCGCTAATAGCGCTAATAGCGCTAATCCGCTAATCCTTCAATGGGCTTGCTTCGCAAGACGAAAAAACCGCTAGACGAAGAGAATCACAGAACGGATTCTTTTCGTCTTGCGAGGCACCACTGTACCTCCATCACTTGTCTCTGGGGGAAACTGTTGTAAACGTAAGGATGGGAAAGTTGGCAAATTAATCACAAAGCTTTGAAAGATGCCATATATATTCTAAAATGTTCACCCAGCACCTGCACAAAACACTTCAGGTTTAGAGTCTGCATTCATCATATTTCAGCTATCCCAACCTTCCTCTGTTGTCTTTCTCTCTACTTATCACTACTGCTGTTTGTTGGGACTCAGCCTTTATAATGGTCTTTGGAATTAAGGAATAGGCCTTAGACAGCTGCTAGAGAACAGTTAGGGCCAGAGGTGCCAGCTTGCGAGGGCAATTGGAGCTGGGGGGACGTCACAAACATGAGCATTGTGCCTCCCTCCCTAAACCAGGCAGAAGCTTCCTGGGCTTTGGGAAGGAGATGCCAGCTTTAATACTTTAATACTCTACTTTACTGGGAACATTTAGGGGGCTAGCCTAGTCCCCCTAGTCCACTGATTGCTAATAATCCAAGGTTTTTGGATACTCAGGTACATATTTCTCAGGTCAAGATATACTAAGTCCCACCTTAGGTTGAAGTTTCTGTTTGTACTAGATCTCTCTCTCCTTCTCTCTCTGATCCACAGAACAAAGCTTTCTAAGATGCTACAGTTTAGTGTATGATTTGCTACTAATCTTGCATTTTGTATAGGCCTTTTGCTGCTAAAAGCCAACTCACTCCTAATGGAAAGGGGGAGATTATTGTGTAACTAAACAAGATGTAACGTCTTGTATCTTGCATCTAAATGGAAAGGTACTTACCTAATTGTAAACAAGCTAAAGAAGCCTGAGGCCAAGATTTTTTAGTTGACGTCTCAAAGTGGTAGCAGTGGCCACGGAAAGGAATCCACGGTGTCTCCAGTGATTCTGGGCACTTTCCAGGTAGTTGAGGTGGCTCGGTAGGTGCCTTCACTATTTTGGGAGCGGGGAGGGGGAAGCAGCAACTTGTAATTCAATTAATTTTCCATCAGATTCTCTATGCTACATCACAGATAGGTTTCTTGCATGAGGAACTTAATAGAAAGTCTGCTGGCGCAATTGAGACAGTCCTATAACTGGTTATCAAAATGCCATTTTTAAATTAAACCGTTCATAGTGCACAGGTACCAATGAATTACTAGTAATTCAGTGAACTGGAAAATCCAAAAACGGTGATTCAAAAATAAAGACAACTAACATTGTATTTCAATATCTATACTCTGCTTGGGATAGTAGACTTAAAGATAGCTGTAATTAGATTCTGAAAAGAAAACTTGGTTACCTGAAAAAACTAAGGGTACTTCCACACACTGTGTTTTAATGTGGAATTATCACTCTTTGCCTTGTTAAAAGTGTGGAGAGATTGGCATGATATTGAATAGGGGATGTACCTGCTGAAGTGTAGAAAACAATGCAGCTTACAGTAAGGTAAAGGTAAAGGACCCCTGGAGCCGGTGTTTGTCCACAGACAGCTTTCCAGGTCATGTGGCCAGCATGACTAAACCGCTTCTGGCACAACAGAACACCGTGTTGGAAACCAGAGCGCACAGAAATTCTGTTTACCTTCCTGCCACAGTGGTACCTATTTAACTAGTACTGGCACTGGCATGCTTTCAAACTGCTAGGTTAGCAGGAGCTGGGACAGAGCAATGGGAGCTCACCCCTTCACAGGGATTCAAACCTCCTGATTGGCAAGTCCAAGAGGCTCAGTGGTTTAGACCACAGCGCCACCCACGTCCCTACACACCTTACAGTGGGAGACCAATGACTGGGCAATGCTAAAAACAAAAACCCCCAATCCCAACCCAGTATGGAAACATTCAGAGTAAGAATGGAAAAGTCACTAACTCAGCTCCTTTCCATGTTCTCTTTGAATGAATCATGATATTTCCCCCTCTGGCTCATGGTAATGAGCCAAGATATGACAGACTGCTTTCCACCATGTGACATGAGCAGGAAAGACTGGGCACTCGCTTCCCCTACCCTGTCCAACCACATTCACCCAGCCTTCACCCTTGTGGGAACTTCCTGGTCATCAGACTGATGTTGAACCATGCAGGAATTTTTCCCATACCAGGCCTAGATTGGACCAAGGTTTTATGGAGGTGGTGGGTTCTGCCCCACTGAGTGAGGTGGGAGGGCATTATTAATTTGTTAAAGTATTTATATAACACCATTCATAAAAAAAATATCAAAGTGGATTACAATGACGGTACTTAAAACCACGCAATTAAAACCATATAAGAAGCTTAAAAACATGCATCAGTTAACTATTGTGGAAAAATGTATTCTTAATCTCCTATTTAGGCCTGGCGGAATAAAAAAGTTTTCAGCAAGTGTTTAAAAGTTGAAACGGAAGGCGCCTGCTGAATCTCTGTTGGTGGAGTGTTCCACCATACTGGGCTGATGACACTTAAGGCGCCATTACTTGTTGTTGTCAAATAAACCTCGTCAGTTTAGGGAATGGCATGTGATGCTCCCGCAGATGGATCTCAGTGATCAAGCTGGGATATAAGGGCTCACGAGGTCCCAAATGGGTAAGTGGGATAATCTTAAGGAATTAGCAGGTAGAAAAATGCTACAAATTGAGTCCTTTGAAAAATGGCTCAAGTTACACAGGGGTGGACCTTTCAAAATGTTCTTTATTTATATAAATGTATTTTGAAACCTCTGTGAAATGCAAAAGCCATGCTGTTCACTGCAAAAAGGCTAAATTATCTTGCCTGTGAGGCGATGCTTCAACGTGAAAGACAAGTAGTGAATGAGAAGCATTGTTCTTCATTTGCTTACCGTCAGAGTGTTTACAGAGTGGGAAATAATGTTCATTGCATGTTCCTGTCTTCCAGGTGCCATCCAAATCCAGATAAACACAACCAAAATTTTGTTTTGGTTCCCCTGGAGCCCATTTTGTGAACTTCATTTTGAACTTGTCAATCCATGTATATTGTCCATCGGTCTGAAAAAAATTAGCACATTAGCAAAATGCATTGAGTATACAGGTTGAGACGCAGACCATTACAATGGTGTCAAGAGTCACTGCCATCCGAAGTACAGTCTCTAGGTTTGTTCTGGTTGCACATTCTATATATAGAAGGAGAAGATGAGAGATTGTAAACAGCAAGGTCAGAGGACAGGAAATGCAAAGAGACAGGCAGTGATAACGACCTTTTTAACAATGACTGTTCTCAAAAAAAATCCCCAGTGACTGATAACATAGAACTCCTGGCATTGGTAAGCCACTTTACACATGTAGTATGATATAAATCCATTGTGTCAATTCATCCCACAACTGATAGCATTGAATATCTTGATGTATTGCAATTCAGTGGAACATGACAGATAGTTTGGTGTCAACAAACCCTGTTCTCTGCATGTGATTCCCACTGCATGTGATATTCTGAACAGGGCTTTTGTCCTTGTAGCATAGGACAGGAAAATCTAACTGACTCAGTATATTGGAAAGCGAATTTAATATTAATCTCCTTCACCTAGGCTTCATTTGGATTGAACTTACTTACTTTGCCAAACCTATATTAGGCATTACAAATATAGGCCATCATAAAACATCCATATATACAATTTCAAAATATATACAAATAAACAGCCATGTAAAAATATGTAACTAATGATTTTCACTGGAGTTTCTTCCTGCTAAATAGTGCCATTCATCACCCTAAGAGATACTATTGATAAAAAGTCAGCTTCCAGGTTAATATCAGACAGATAGAATCTGATATTTTCATTGTGCCATGATGTTAGACTATTCAGGAAAGGGGATGGCATGTGTTTCCATAGCTGGTTGTACAATGGACAGTAGAAAAGCATATGTTCTACTGTGTCCAGCACATTCAAAAAACATCCACAATGTCTATCATTTCTGGGGATGTTTAAATATCTGTCCTTGACAAAAGCTGAGGGGGAAAGTTTCAGTCGGGCTAACATAAAGGCCCTGTGTTGGACTGGAATTAGTAATTTTGAAATATGGGGTGCTGTTATCTGTTGTGTTTAAATCATAAAACTTGGGGGAGCAAATTTTATTTACAGCTGACTCGTTTTGTTTTTCAATGTCCCTTAATCTGATTTGAATATTACAATACATATATTGGTCACTTGAATTGTACAAGAGTTCCAAGTCAATACCAATACGATTTTGCTATGTAAGAGTTGGAACCATCTGGGTTTATAAGAGTCCTTAAGTAAGTTAGAAAGCAGACTTGAAATGTTGGCTGAATTGAACTGAATGTGTATTGTAACCTATTGCTCTATTTTAATTGCATGCTGATTGAATGACCTGAGATAAACAAATAACTAGAAACAAATATAAGCATCCATATTAAGGCCCCTTCTAGATAAATATGTGATGTACTTACCACATTAGTATTGAGGCCAATCCACACTGGGCTTTTATACTTCAGCAGCCGCAACCAGAGGAATGAGTGGGTGAAAGGGTCTAAAATGCTAGCAAGGTTAAAGCTTTGTTGTTCACAACTTTTCTGAGCATCTTTCCACGCCATTTTGCTTTCAAAGAAGAAGTAGGTATTGTTATTGTAACGGATACGATATGCTGTTGTGGGTGTTGGAAGAACAGGAGTTTTGGGGTCTGCAAAAGGGAAATTAAAACCAATGCAGTGTTACTTTAATTTAAAGAAAAAAACATAAAGGAGAAAAATAACTTTATAGACATGGGGCACTATCCAACTAACTTGCTCCATCAATTACGTTTTCCACTCATGCCACAGAATGCCCCCCTCTCTTTCCCCATGCGGCCTCTAAACCTATTCTGGGGGTTCCACCAACCCTCCAGTGCAAATTTGGGGAGGATTTGAGGTACATGTGGAGAGAGGGGAGGGGACAGAATCCATTGCGCAAATGGAAATACATGCGCTGACAGAGTAAGTCAGTTGGATGCTGCCCATAAGCTTGTGACAAGATGTAGATTGGATAAGTCACTGCATGGAGGTAAAGGGATGGAATGGAATGCAGCGGTCACACCTTTGAACTAGGATATCATATGCAGAAATGTACGTAAGGAAAAGCCACACCTCCGTGGTAAAGATAACTCAAATGCAGAAGGTCCCAGGTTCAGTTCCTGGCACCCCCAGTTAAAAGATCTCAGGTAGCTGAGCACTGCAAGAAAGACCACCACCTGTGACCTTGAAATAGGATGCCCATAATATTTTTCTGTACGCATATTATACAGTATACTACATCACTGGGCCAGAGGCGCAGAAAATGACCATAGCCATGCCTTGAGGTATACCTTGGCAACCTCCAAGATCCAAACTCGATGTGGCAAAAAGTGCTCTAAAACTGTTCCATGTGTCCAAAGGCCACCTTGCTAGCTGGGCCACTTTAAAACCATCAAATTGGAGAACTGGAGATTACCTTCTGCAATGCCCTTTACTGAAGCACAGAGGAAACCATGAAAGCTTAATCAGGGCTTGCATGAGATTTTCTTCTAATGTAAGCAGGGGAAACAGATTAGCAGAAGTACCCACCTGTATCTGTCTGGCAAATGTAGCCTTTTTTCTCAGAACAGTGACAATGTCTCCATTTCCCCGATTCTTGAAGAGGCCTGTTTTTCATTGCGACACAATCTTCCTATGAAAGAAGGAGGAGGAGAAACAAATACTAGAAATAGTAGTGGGGTATTCAGAGCATCTTTGATTTCTTCCCGAGCTATATAAATTTAATTGCAGAGAGCCACCAGGAGTAGAGTCGGGACATTTCAGATCTGTACGCTGTTGCCCCTTATGAAACCTCTTATTTATTCCCATGCTCCAGGGTGATCCCACTAACCCAACAACCTATTCATTTTCCTTAACATCATCAGGCTTCTGAGTCAGGCTTGGGCTTTGGCCAGGCAAAGTGTCAGAATTGCCCTTGCCTTCCTAGCAGCTACCATAGGATCTTGTTTCTCTACCTACTAGATGTCCCTCTGCTACAATTCCTTCTTGGAACTCCTGCCTCAAGTTCAAAATACAACTTGCAGTCTGTGGTGCGTAGGGCCTGGTTTTATGGCAAAAAGTATCTGAAAAATACTGATTTTCAGTATTATATTTTTCCAATTCAGTATTGCTGGCAATTTTGCTGTTCCTATTAACGATTAACTTACTTTTTGCTCCTTCACATTGCCTTTTTTCCCCTCACGGTATGGTTCTGACTTGAGGCCACGTACTGGAGAAGCTTGTGGAAAAGGAAGTGTTGAGGGGATGATATGGAGCAGTCTTCAAATTAACATTTGCCATATTGTACATTCATCAAATACCTACCCTCTCTGCATCGTAATTAGATGATGGGAAGCCTTTTGCCCAGTTGGTGTAACTGACTCTGCTTCCATCTGTCCAGAGGTACATCTCTTCTGAATTGATATCATTGAATCCTATCCATGCATCCGTTGGGAAATTGTTCAACTGGGAAGTAAGGAAAGCTAAGGAAGGAAAAGGAAAAGTGGAAGGAAAAGCTGACATCTCCAAAAACTGAGACACTATTCAAAACCAAACAGCCTTGAAGAACACTCATTTTTCACTTCCTTTCATTCATTTTGGAATGAATGTAAGGAAAGGGGAATGCCTTGAAAATTAAATATATACACTATTATTATACACCATCATCATCATCATCATCATCATTATTATTATTATTATTAAACACAGAGGACTATGAGAAATGTTAAAACCACAACTGTAAGTTTTAGATTCTGTTTGAGAGTCCAGAGAAAATTTCAGTGTTTCATAACTTCAAATACTGAGCATTATTACACACTCAGGCATCAATTGTATTCAGATGGTATTTTGAACACAGGCAGACTCAAGCCTACATGCATATATATTTTGTTTGCACATCTATTTTTTTTAAAAAATATTTTTTATTACATTTTTTCTTTCAGATAGAAACACAGAATCAGATAAACAAAGAAATAAGAACAAAGAGAAAAGAAAAAAGAAAAATTCATCATATCATAGCTTCTTTCAGTCTTCTACCGGACTTCCCCACATCTCCCCCACCGTGCATTCTTAACAATAAAAATATCAGCAAATTATAACCTTGTTTCATGCGTTCTTTTGTACTCTTAAATAATTACGTTTTAAGTTTAAATTACTTATTATCACTTTACTCTAAGAACAAATATAATGTTATTTTAAACATTAGTCTTTCCCTTAATATAACTTAATTTCATATACCGTCTATTCTCATTGCTGAAGCTAACCTTTCCAAATCATGCGAAATCTTATAGTTCATATAACTTATAAAATTTTTGTAAATAGTCCTTAATTTTTTTCCAGTCCTCCTCCATTGCTTCTTCTCCCAAATCTCGGATTCTGGCAGTCATCTCGGCCAATTCCATATAGTCCATCAATTGCGTCTGCCACTCTTCCAGTGTGGGTAAATCTTGAGTCTTCCAGTGTTTTGCAATAAGAATTCTTGCTGCTGTAGTTGCATACATAAATAACGTTCTATCCTTCTTTAACACCTTTTGGCCGACAAAGCCCAAGAGAAAGGCCTCTGGTTTCTTAGGAAAGGTATACTTAAATACCTTTTTTAACTCATTATAAATCATTTCCCAGAAGGCCTTCACTTTTGGACAGGTCCACCAAAGGTGTAAGAATGTCCCTTCAGCCTCCTTACATTTCCAACATTTATTATCAGACAAATGATATATCTTAGCCAGCTTGACTGGGGTCATGTACCACCTGTATATCATTTTCATGATATTTTCTTTCAGGGCATTACATGCCGTAAACTTCATACCGGTGGTCCATAACCTTTCCCAGTCTTCAAACATAATGTGACTATGAGAAATGTTAAAACCACAACTGTAAGTTTTAGATTCTGCTTGAGAGTCCAGAGAAAATTTCAGTGTTTCATAACTTCAAATACTGAGCATTATTACACACTCAGGTATCAATTGTATTCAGATGGTATTTTGAACACAGGCAGACTCAAGCCTACATGCATATATATTTTGTTTGCACATCTAAAGGTGTGAAGGTCCTTCCGCTCCCCACAAAATGGAAAAATTGTTGAAAAACCAAAAATGGGAGGATGGGGTTTCCCACATTTCAGAAACAAATGGGGGAAGTGTCCTCCCCCCAAACACACCTGGAGAAAACTCATGGTTCCCCCCTTTCTGCTCCCGTTTCCAGGTGTCCCCATCCCTACATGAAGAAAAGAGCTTTGAAGCTTCCGTTTTTGGCTTCTTGAAATTGTTGCCTTCCATTCCCAGGTCCCTGCAAACAACAGTGTTTACAATGTTTGTGCAAACAATATTTGCCTCAGGATCTTAAAGCAGGATCCAAGCTCACAGGCAAAGTATGGTTTGCCATTATGTCTAAATGAAGTAATGGGCAGGTGCCCATGCTGCCAAAAACGTTTTTGTAGACTTTATTGTATCATTGTTGCATTATACAATTCACATTTTGTTTTGTAATCAATAGAAGATGAGTATCAGTATACGATAATACTATCACAGCCTTTCATTGCATACTGAAAGAGATGGGTGTGCAGACTGATGGCACATTAGTTCCAGAAAATATAAAACTGAAGCAATATTTTGCAGGTATTACTTGTGGTTGCATCTATAGATGCAAATGTGGAGTACCTTGAACCCTTTCACTAGATATGGTAGCCAGGTTTCCTCGTAAGCCTTTGCAAACTGTTCGTGCAGAATCCCAATTATTTCGGTCTTCATCTGCCAACCCAAATACTTTGTAGCACTAAAGAAATTGAAGAGAAAATGATTAAAAAATAAAGAAATCTGAGTATAATCTAGGTCTAGGTAGGATTGTCATCTTCGAACTCAGAAAACAGACATTGGCATTTAATTCTCCCTTTACTTTAAAGCTGTGTTCTTTTTTGCGCTTGAAATATGAACATTTTGAAATGCTTGCAGTTGCTTTCCTCCCCTGCCCCCTCAAGCTAGTGAACCAACCATGAGGGTTGGTTCAGATGTCATGCTAAGCCACTGCCTGGCACATAAATAGGACCTCTGTTCACATGCTCCATCCTTCCATTTGTAACTTTCTGGTCTCAGTCAACCATAGTTTGCCATTACTTCCAAATCAGTAAACTGGCCCCAACAAACCAGCATTAGAATCAAACTATGGCTTTATGTTACATCTGAATTAAGGGTATGTTTACATTACTGCTGGAGAAGTAAGATCTGAAAACATCCAGAAATATTTGTAAGAACCTTCTTCCCAAAACTCAATATGGAATTTGTCTTTTTAATTAAACTCTTTATTAAGCATTTTCTTTTTCAAAATAATTGGTGAAATTAAGTTAATTGTACCACAATTGTGGTTACCTTAAACTATTTGTGATAAGTTATTGAACCTCATATATATAGACTCATCTTAGCTCAAGCATGCAAATACTATGTCAGCTTCAGATATTTAAGAATCCCAGCTTTTTCTCTGCTAGGCTGTTTTCCTGGACACAATAAGTCAGCAAATTAACCTCTGATTTCTTTTGTACACTGTAGCTATTACAACTCAAACTTTACACATTGTCAAATTGGGGTGAAGACGGAAACGACGATTCACATGTGACATCACTTTCAGTGCAGGATTGTCAAAAGCAAAATTTCATGCAGAGCTAATCTGTTGCCAACCTTGTGCTGTGAAAGGCACAACCTTCTCACATGCTTCTCTATTAACACAGAATGTAGGAAGTTGCCTTAAAAGTTAAAGGTAAAGGACCCCAGACAGTTAAGTCCAGTCGCAGACGACTCTTGGGTTGTGGTGCTCATCTCGCTTTACAGGCCAAGGGAGCCGGCGTTTGTCTGCAGACAGTTTTTCCGGGTCATGTGGTCAGCATGACTAAGCCGCTTCTGGCGCAACGGAACACCGAAACCAGAGCAGCACACGGAAGTGCCATTTACCTTCCTGCCGGAGCGGTACCTATTTATCTACTTGCACTTTTACATGCTTTCGAACTGCTAGGTTGGCAGGAGCTGGGACCGAGCAACGGGAGCTCACCCCTTCGTGGGGATTCGAACCACCAACCTTCTGATTAGCAAGCCCAAGAGGCTCAGTGGTTTAGACCACAGCGCCACCCACACCCCATAGGAAGTTGCCTTATAACAAGTCAAACCACTGGTCTGCCTAGTTCAGTATTGTGGCTGCTGAGGTTTCCGGGAAGATTCTTTCTCAGTCCAGCCTTAGGGACACTAAGAATTTAACTTGGGACCTCTTCCACACAAAGCATACCACTGAGCTAAAGCCCTTCCCCTGTAAATTTATATAAACAAAAACTTTGCAATTAGAGAGATAAGAGGGGGGAGGGAATTATTAATATTACAGACACAAGGCCTCTTTTTATTGTGCATTCCAGATGATTTGTGCTCATAATGCTGTAGGAACTGTGACACATGATGCTGCTTTCAAACTTTTGCAGCACTCACACTGCTTCATTTCGCATTAGCACACATCCTATTGAAATACCATATCCTTTTTCTTTTTTTTACCACAAATGTCCTGCTTCATTTCTGTCCCACTTGTCTTCTTCTATTGCAACTTCCGGCAACAATAATGTGGTAGCGCTGGGGAAGCACCACAGAAACAACTGAAGCAGAATGAAGCCACCACTCGTGCACAATTATAGTGTCCATAACATGTTGGACCACATACCCACAACACCAACCTGGAGGTGCCCCAAACAAATGATAAACAGCTCAGAATGGAAAGTACCAGAAAGATGAGATCCGTGCTCATTTTGATTGTGACCAGCTGCATAAGCAGAGCTCCATTATGATGCGGGTCTGCCAATACACATTTTGAATATACAAAAAATAAAAACAGACAAAGCCATGTGGGGCAGTATTGTACATATTTATAGCTGTTTCCCAGTGTTCCTTTGAAACAAGAACATTATAATGGTACCTTGTTTTCAAACGAAAGCCATGATTCTGGACATCCTCCTGGAACAGAAGGGGCTGTAGGAGCGACTGTTGCATTGATTGAACTGTTGTGTCTTTCACATATGAAAGGATTGGGGTGGCCACAGTTTATATCATTCCAAAGTCCTAAACAAGAAAGAATAAGTGAACTGCCATAAAAGTTAAACCACGCATTGCATTTCGGAATACCGGTCACCCTGTACAAATAAGATGCCTTATTATTTTTCCTGGAAATTTCATGTGCACGATGTGTTGCCACAAAAATAAAATGTCGACAATCGGCAGACTACCCACCTGTCCTTCTGTAAATGACCACACAGTTTTCATCGTTGTTTGCAAAGTTGGGTTCATGCGGTGCCCAGGCTAAATACTGCACGGGGGTTCCGTCCATCCAGCTTAAAGACAAATTATTCGGTTATCTTGATTTGTTTTCAACATGGCTTAAGGTGCAAGGGAAATTCAAGGGTAATCTTTAGGGAGCGGGGAACCAATAGCAGCTTCGCAATAATGACTGCATCTTAAAAATCCAAGCTGTGGCTCTGAGAGCTGAACTAGATACAAAGGAAAAACACTGTGTTTGATGAAGATTCCTTGTCAAACAAATATAAAGCAGGATTGCGGAGTCCTGTGAAGGATGCTCAGGGGTTGGTGTGGCTGTGAATCCTTCCTCTGCTTGCAACCCCTTCCCTATCTGCTTCCATCATAATTTGTATTTCAGTTCCACTAAGCAGCCCAAATATGACTTGGGTTTGGAGTTTGAGGGCTGGGTGTCATCAGGATGTGAATTCCATGTTAACTTCCTTTAGTCTGCCCATGAGTCAGCTTCACTGGATCAGTGGCGGACTTTGGGCTTTAATATTTCAGTGGTGCCTTGTGCAACGCCAAAATTCACCCCCCCTTCCATTGTTCATCATTTTTGCTGCACCCCCTGCAGCACCCTCTCGGCTTTGCACCCAGTGCAAGTGAATGGATCATGCTCCCCTAAATCTGCCTCTGGCTGGAACTAGAACCTTAATTCTAGTATTCTAAAAAGAGAGGGAGAAGGACTTCCCTCTACTTTTTTCCACATCATACATCATTTTATAAACCTTGATCTTGCACCCCCTCAATTCCATGCCCTTTTCAAAACTAGAAGGCCCTGCATGTTATACAGTGGTACCTCGGGTTACACATGCTTCAGGTTACATACGCTTCAGGTTACAGACTCCACTAACCCAGAAATAGTGCTTCAGGTTAAGAACTTTGCTTCAGGATGAGAACAGAAATCGCGCTCTGGTGGCGCAGCAGGAGACCCCATTAGCTAAAGTGGTGCTTCAGGTTAAGAACAGTTTCAGGTTAAGAAGGGACCTCCAGAACAAATTAAGTACTTAACCCAAGGTACCACTGTATCTGTGTTTGCACCATACATTTAAAGCACATTCAAAGCATATACCCCTAAACACAAAACTTTCAGTTTACCACTTACACAGCTACCCTTCCCAGGTTGGGGAAGAAGGTTACTTTAAATGTATACAGCATACACATTATATACATCCCCACTAAGTTGCTGCAGCCTTTTTCCAGCTCTGCAATATGTGTGCACACGCGCAGAGAAGTTACAGAATATACTGTATTGGGCTTGATTCTCTATATAGTATTACAATGGTACCTCGGGTGAAGTACTTAATTCGTTCCGGAGGTCCGTTCTTAACCTGAAACTGTTCTTAACCTGAAGCACCACTTTAGCTAATGGGGCCTCCTGCTGCCGCTGCACCGCCAGAGCACGATTTCTGTTCTCATCCTGAAGCAAAGTTCTTAACCCAAGGTACTATTTCTGGGTTAGCGGAGTCTGTAACCTGAAGTGTCTGTAACCTGAGGTACCACTGTAAGCATATTTATCTAGTGTTAATAAATTGAGTCACATAATAAGCGCCAATGTTTTCTGTTTACTTACCTGACGTCTTTATCAAGGCTCAGTTTTAAGCCAATGTAGTAAGCGTTGGTCCAGTCGTTTTTTGAGATCTAAAGCATGAAGATGAAAATGCTATGTCTGAGGCAAACATTAAGTTTTTATACAACACAACAAATGGCCATTGTAAATGTAATCCCTTCAAAAACACATCGAGAATAACTAAAGTCCCTCGCTACCCAGTTAACTGGGCCTTCTGAAACTTATTTAAAACACTGAAAAGAAAAGAAATTTGTTATTCCAGGTCTCCTTCTATTGGACTGAACCCTGTGGAGGCCTCTAGGCAGTCAAAACCTCGGGGGGGGGGGGGCTTGTAAAATACCTCCTAATATATTTTTGATTTTTAGAGAGAAATCAAGCAAGCATCTTCACTGTTCTCTTCTCAATGTTTGCTAAAAAACATTCTTGTTTAGACAAGACTACCCAAATACATAGAAAGCTTAGGGAATTTTAATCTGTTTTAAGTATTTAAACTTTTGTATGTTTGAAAGTACAGTTGTGAATCTTTCTTGATTTTACTGTTTTATCTTTCATAAACTGTTTTGAGGTTTCTTACAAATCAAGCGGTGCATGAATCTTACAAAATAAATAAATACATAAATAAAATAAAATAAAGATGTTTAATTTAAATGGCAAATTGCTGTTACTCGGGGATAACAACATGAAAGGGAACAAAATGTATGCCGAATTTCTAAAGCCAAATTTCTAGAGCAAGTGTTTCACGAAATGAAATTTCTGAAAAGGCATAGTCTTTTATAACAAAGAATGCTTACTACTCTGAAGTATTTATTTGAGGAAATAATAAACTAGCGCCTTACATATTTTGTTAAGAATCTTCTTTCAGTGTAGCTTTCAATGACTGCAAGATCTCCAAAGTTCTTCTTGCAAAACTCACGTCCTGTTTCCATAGGAGCAGTGTAAGTGCTGAAATAATACTGCTTGTCTCCATTGATGAGCCATCCATCACTGCTATATTGAAATTCTGAGAGAGAGGTGGTATGGATTAGGGGCGCGCATCGCTAACCACCCCTACCTGGGTCACTTCCTGCATCAGATCTGGGCTTTGAATAAACTTCTTAAAGCAATAGGGCACAGTAGGGTAGAGCAACGAAGGGGTGTGTAAAAATTATGTGAGTAGGTCAGATCCATAGATGCCTGCCCCATCGCGTCTAGTTTTGGACTTTGAGCAACTGATGTGGGAGAAGCTGTGTTTGATAACCTTATTCCTGAAGTGCAGCTCTCAAAGAAATTGGAAACCTCCATCTGCCTGGGTGGAAATGGCAACACTCACTTAACTTCAATCCCTAGTTATTGACATGACATGATTTCTTCAAAGGAAGCAATGCAAACTTACTTGGTAGAGGTGGTTCTGTTGGTTCAGGCTTTGGTTCTTCTCCTGGGGGAGGAAATGTGATCCACACATGCATTATTCTATTAAAACCAAGGAAGCAGGAGCCCCGGGGCTGGTGGAGTTTGGTGAAGAGGAAGTTCAACAATATCTTCTTTTAAAAAACATATTCTTAGTTTTTAATTTAACTATTTGTACACATATTCCATTTGTTCTTCAAAACATGTTATCTTATTCACAAATGCAAACCAAAATAAATCAGTATTTCTTCACATGTGAGTTCCCTCCACCTCCTTGCGACTCCTTGCTTCTTTCTTATCTTTTAACTGTGGGTTTTTTTCCTTAGTTCACTTCTCTTACATAAAGTATACATTATCTATCTATTATTTACTTTGCAAAATTTAGTCAAAACACATCAAAGATTTTGTTTGAGAACAATGTTTCTCCAAGTACTCTTTGAAGCAGCCCCACTCCTTTTTAAACCTTTGGTTTGGTTGATTCCTGATCACCTCTGTCATTTTTTGCTAATTCCAAATATTTGCACAATTTAATTTGCCGTTCTTCCTTTGTTGGTGTCCTATCCCCCTTCCAATTTTTAGCAACCAGCATTCTCGCTGCTGTTGTAGCATATAATAACACCCTCCTCTTATCAATTGAGATATCAATTTTCAGAATGCTCAGAAGAAAGGCTTACGGTTTTTCCACAAATGTTTGTCTGAACATTTTTTTTTAATTCATCATAGACAATGCCCCCCCTTTTATAATTTTATCACAACCCCACCACATATGGTACATTGTTCCTTCCACTTGCTTATACCCCCAGCATACATTTGAATTTGTTTTGTATATTTTGGCCAATTGGGAAGTTCAACAATATCATCCAGCATGTTGAACTGGGGGTTAGGATTGCTCTGCCCAATTCCCACATTATTTCCAAGTGGTATTTTAATATTATTAAGTTGAATTTGGATTTCTGTGTCACTCATATTTCAAAAGCATCTCATTTTGTAACAAAAATAATAATAGGATGACTCTTCACAATGGATTTTGAATTTGACAAATGGTGCCAAAGGAAAAAAATGGCATAACTTTTTTGTATAAAAAATTGAAGTTCACAGCGATCCCTGTGAAGGTGGCTACATAATATGTTCAGGCAGAGTGGGGAATTTGATAGGTTTGATAGACTGCATACAATAACTGAAAATGTGAAAACTGGTGATCATATTCTAAGGTAGTGGTCAAACTATTGGGTTTTATTCTTTTGCAACTTTTTTTAGCACATCCGCTTACACTTAATTCCTCCCTAATGCTTTCACCTTCCTCTAGTTTGGAACAGTGGTCTAAGGATGCTTCAAGGTGGTCTGTTTATTGAGATTTGTTTGAAAGGAAGGTTGGATGGCATTTGCTATTTCATGAGCATTTATTTGTTGGTCAAAGCAACCTTAACCAACGGAAGCAAAAAGCAAGTCATCTTGCTAGAGCTAAAATGGAAGTCTGCGAAAGTTGATAGAATTTCAATCAAAATTTTGAATTTAGAGTTTGGCTTCTAACTCCGAAATTCAAGAGGATTCCAACAAAAGGGGGAAAAGAAACTTTTGACTAGCTCAGCTGAGCAGGATTACCACCAGATATGCAACATGACCAATACCTTTTTTTTTTAAAGGATTTCAGTACAATTAGGGCATTCCTTGGAGAAAAATTATCCAAAGGTTATTCACTAGCAATGTAACCAATATTTCTTTTGTCTCTGATCAATCAAGACTCAGGGCTGATTCCACTCGCTTTGCTGCCGACTGTATTTCAACTCTGCTGACGCCTGGTATGAAGTATTTATGGCAGCTTTCACACCATAAACAGCCACAGATTTATTATTGTCCACATCTTTGAGATATGTGTGTGTGTGTGTGTTGAATTAATCAGAATGCTGATTTGTTTTAAAAACATTTTTAGTATTTATTTATTTTTAAATACCGTAGTATCACAAGCAATCTTCTGGTGACGTTACCGCTTAATAAGGGAAGAGATCTTACCTTTTTTAATCTGACAAATCCAGTTGTACAAGTCCTCACAGTGTATATCATTCCAGCGCATCCGATAATTTGCATTCAACTCTCCACAGTGCTCAATTTCATTGTAGTTATTTGGCTCTCCATACTCCCAGTTTGTATATCCAAGCTGAGGAGAAATAAGTTCGTTACATTGCTTGTCTGGAAATAAGGTGGTGCCTTCACACAGCAGGTTATTGCATACTCAGCACTGATCAGGCTTGCAAATTCTTTCACAGTGTCCACACTGCATTGTCCTCATCAAAATGCCATCTACAGTACCTATGGGACCGCCTCTCCTGGTATGCCCCACAGAGGACCTTACAGTCTGCAAATAATAACATCTTGAAGGTCTTGGGCCTCAAGGAGATTAGACTGGCCTCGACCAGGGCCAAGGACTTTTCAGCCGTGGCCCCAGCCTGGTGGAACACTCTGTCACAAGAGACCAGGGCTCTGCGGGATCTGACATCTTTCCACAGGGCCTTTGGTCAGGGTTCAGTTTGACTCCCCTTTCCCCCATAAGAACTTGCATGAAAGTGGCCTCCCAACTTTTCGCACAAGCTCATATAAGTTCAGCACAAACAGCAGGGCCTGGTGAGCATTGGAAGTCTAGGATGATTCTAGGATGTATTTTAATTGATTGCTTGATTTTATCTTGATGTGTTACATAATTGATGTTAGCTGCTCTGAGCCTGGTTTTGGCTGGGGAGGGTGGGGTGTAAATTTATTTATTTATTTATTTATTATTGTTATTATTGTTATTATTGTTATTATTATTATCTCCCCCCATTTTAATATGTATTTACAGTGCAGGGGGTTACACAACAGATGGAAATGTTAAATCCAGATGAAGTAGGAAATTAATATGGGATGACATTTTGTACAGATGATGCAATGTAAACGCTGTGCAGAACCTGCACAACATAAGCAGCATTAAATCTGCAATAAAGTGTCATGTAAAAATGCCCATCATCATCATCATCATCATCATCATCATTATTATTATTATTATTATTATTATTATTATTATTACCCCACCCATCTGGCTGAGTTGCCCCAGCTCTCTGGGCATCTTTCAACACATAAAAACACAATAAAACATCAAGCAATGAAAACTTTCCGATAAAGGGCTGCCTTCAGATGTCTTCTAAAAGTTGGATAGTTGTTTATCTCCTTGGCTGGATTTATACTCACTCTTTAAGCATTCTAGAATGATGTTTTTGATCTCATTCTAAAACAAATACACCCTACTCTTCCTTTTCTACAAGGTCTACCCACTTATTTCACACGGGGAGAACTCTCAGTGTCCTCTGGTGTATCAACTTAATAATGCATTGTTGATGTCTTAAAATAACATCGTATGACTATATGATTATCATAATTATCCTTAAAAACCACAAGTATAGACGAGTCCCTTGACATCTAATGGCAGGGCGTTCTACAGGGCGGGTGCCACTACCAATAAGGCCCTCTGCCTAGTTCCCTGTAACTCCTTGCAAACTTCTCCTAATGGAACTGCCAGGAGGCCCTTGGAGCTGTATCTCAGTGTCCGCGCTGGTAGGGGATGGAGACACTCCTTTGGGCATTTAGCATTTTGCAGTATTTGGTTTCAAAACTTTATTTTTAGCATAATTTTCAGGCTCTGTATGTTCATTTGCTTCTCTTGGTTTTTGGCACGTAAGTAGTAAAATCAGAACCACAATATTTTAAAAACAGTGCAAGTCACTCACTGGAGAGCCATCGCTCCACGAAAATCCTTCAGTTGGACTTTGTAAATTTAAGCCTAGCCAGAAATGTGAAGAGCTGAATCCTTGGTCCCTAAGATATCACACAAACATAAGGAGACTTGGGTAAATAGACATGTTGCTTTATGAAATCACTTTTAAACTAACCCAACTATGCTAGCTTGTAATTGTAATGCTTAGTTTCCAACTAAGCTTCTTGGCTTGTCTTTGAAATAAGATTCACTTTATGCAGCTCAGTATTCCGCCTCAAAGACCATCTGCTTATTACGACATACAGTGGTGCCCCGCAAGACGAATGCCTCGCAAGACGGAAAACCCGCTAGACAAAAGGGTTTTCCATTTTGGAGGTGCTTCGCAAAACGAATTTCCTATGGGCTTGCTTAGCAAGACAAAAATGTCTTGCGAGTTCCTGCGGTTTTTCCCCTCCCCCCCTTTTCCCCAAGCCGCTAAGCCGCTTATCAGCTGATCCTAAACCGCTAAGCCGCTTAACAGCTGATCCGCTAAGCCGCTTAACAGCTGATCCGCTAAGCTGCTAAACCGCTTATCAGCTGATCCGCTAAGCCCGCTAAGCCGCTAATGGGCTTGCTTCGTAAGATGAAAAAACCGCAAGACGAAGAGACTCGCGGAACGGATTCTTTTCGTCTTGCGAGGCACCACTGTATGTTATTTGTCACAGAGTGTGTTGTTTGCTATTTTTCCAATAGTCAAGTCGTCTACTGGTCTTATTTCTGTCAGATCAATACATTTACCATCTGAGGCAGAACCACAAATATTTCCCCTTGCCTGCTCTCTGCCCAAATCGAGGTGCATAATGCCCAAGATGAGTCACGTTGTTTAGGCACCTTGATGCAGAAAATCCCACAAACACAAATCTCCCCTCCTTGACTAAAATCTACAGTTATAGTTACATTGAATAACTAACAATTCACCCAATGGCACCCAAAATCAGCTGATTGGAAGGACTTCCCTCATTTGTGGATTCACACAAAACGGTACTGCACAAGGGACTAAATGGCCATTTCCATCTTCTTCTATGTAACATCCACACCATGGATGCACTCTTCTGCCTCTTTAATAGTCATGGCTTCACCGCAAATAATCCTGGGAACAGTAGTTTACTCCCCACAGGACTACAACCCATCAGCATCCTTAGCAAACTGCATTTCCCAGGATTCTTGGGGGGGGGGAGCCACGACTGTTAAAGTGGTACAAGAGTGCTTTAAATGTGGGTGTGAAATAGCTATGACAACATGGATAAATCAATTTACTCACGACAAATAGCGCTGCAGTGAACGTTCCTCTCGTGAGCTACTAATGGAGGCCAGCTCACCTCCCATGGCTCTACAAAAACTCTGAGAATCCGCCCATGATTTTTTATCATCACTCCTCATGAAAGCCTAATGATGATATATTATTTTACAGTTAGGCACAATAAGATCTGCACATGACAAAAGTAAGAAACATTGCTTCATAATAAGGGAAGTTATAAATTATGTTCATTATAACAAAATAAATGTAATATAATTTAGATATTTTCAGTTCAGCTCAGCCAGTGCTTTTATTCTAGAATAAAAATGGTGATGGAACTGTGTACCCTTGAGTACCCTCAGAAAAAGAACCACTGAGTTCAGCTAACGTATTGTTATCATCATCTCTCTTAAACCAAGTCAGATGATTGGTTCACCTAGCCTATTATTATCTATTCCAGCTGGCTGCTGCTTTCCGAGACCTCAGACAAGTCTCTTTCGCTCTAACCCTTTTTTCAACAGAGAGGCTGGGGATGGAAGCTAGAACCTTGTGCATGCAGAACAGATGCTCTATCATCAAGTCATCTATGGCACTTCAGCTATATCTGGAGTGAGAAAGGAGGACCACCTGTGTTACTGAGCTAGTCCAAACTTCACTTGCAATTTCTCAGGTATTTTCCCTCCAAATTGTATCCAAGCTTTTGCTCTATACGTTCTTCAATAGCCCCGTGGCAAAGTTGCCAGGCACAACCTTTCATTAGGGAAACTACAGGTGCTGTGTATATCCGTAAATGAACACAATTGTTACAAAATGGCAATAAGCCTTCAGTGACCTCTTTCCTAAGTGCTGTATCTCTGGACTCTCCCACTGCTTGGAAAAGTGGGAAGAACATAAGGATGAGGGAACACAACATGTCTTTAACAAACGTTTCCTGTGCTAACTACAAAGACAAATAGATGTAAACAAACGGCAGTACATATTTGATAAGATTCATTTAAAAAAACTTGCAATTGAATGTCATACTTTGAAGCACAAGTTCCTACTGTCACTTGGACTCCAGCCGTCAGCGCATCTGGGGGCAGCAGTTGTCGTTGGTATCGGCGGAGGAGTCACTCCATCAGCAAAGCGCTTGCAGAGGAATTTTGCCTTTGTCTCACATTTCAGAAGATCCCATAAGCCACCTGTGATTCCAGTCCTCATGGCAACACAGCCTGCTTTTCTCCCTTCATGGGACATGAAGAGAGACACACAGGGCCATATAATTGACACAAAAAAGGAAAGGGAAAAACACATCCACTGCCAATTAGCAACTTAGATTTGTTTTAGCATAAAATCTCAAGGGCTGAAAAAAACATATTGTACAATCAGCACAGCTTTTTTCTTGAGATCTGTGCTGGAGGGGTTGCTCAGAGGTGCCCAGCTGTGGAGATCCTGGTTTGGTGGCTCCAGTTGTGGGACTCTGCCTTTTAAGAGATTTGGCAGGCCTCATTCCTTGCAATCTTTGAGAAGTGTTTGATGTATATTGAGGGTCTTGTGTGAGCCTCTTGGATTTCAATTTAATGCGGTTTCATTGTTTTATTTTGATAGATTAAATATAGAATTATTATTATTATTACTGCTGTTATTCATTATTACTATTGTCATTAGCCACCATTCATGAGCTGATCCCAGGGTAGGCTACAACTATTTAAAATGCAGAATTTGTAATGCTGTGATTTTAAATATAGTTGTAAGCTACTTCCTAGAGAAAAAATTCTCAAAGAGCAGGGAATAAATTTATGAAAAAAATAAATTCCTTTTTTTCTATACTGCAACAAAGCTGAGGTTTAAGCAAGGGGCTTTCAAAAGTAATACATTTTCAGATCTAACCAGGTCTGCAAAAACTTAACAAAGCAACTTACTTATACCTTGAGCAAGCAGAATGGAAAGTTTAAATGGGGCAAGGTAAGTTCCAAAGAACAAATATATTTATTTGTTCTTATGTCTGTGAGCAGTTCTGTCTACAAAACAGACAGAACATTCTGTGTAATAAGGAGAGCAGTCAGAATTTTGCCTTTCTGCGGAAAATCCAGGCATGTCACAGTATCTCTATAGAATAGGTCTACAAACCTGGCATTTCAACATTCCAGTGGGTATATTCGACAGTTTCCCCACTGGCCCACAGGAATGTTCCTCTTTCTTGTATGTCAGAAAGACCAATCCAGAAATATTGTTCTGGCCTGAGCCCAATCAGACTAGTAAAATACGCTTGTTCGTATCTGCAGAAAAGGAATAAAAGGCAAAAGTAGCATTTCATGTCTATGAAATGTTTTGTAACAAAACCCCTGCAAATGTAGCCATGAAGTAGCATGGGCTTGTATATCTATCTACTGTACAAATAAACGTGTTGGCTCCACTGAGATGGGACATTCATCCCTATGGGAATAAAATAATGTCTTTTTCAGGAAGGAAATATTACAACACCCAAGAAGGTGCAAGGGACCAGAGGAGGATGTTCAATGTTCAGACACTGCAGAACTAATGCTCAGAAATAAGTCTGGATCCTGGGGGCATGCTCTGCCCTAAGCCTCCATATGCTAACCATCTAAGCCTACAGGGCTTGGATCCTAAATTTCCATTGGTGAATTGAAGATTTCATATTTATGGAATGGGCCTTTCCCACATATCCTTTCCCTTTGAAGCCCCCCACCCCATACCCCTTAAAAATGTTCTCCTGGGGGTTAGAGAACAGAACCGAAAATGTTGTGGGGGCAGGGGTCCTATGGAAGAGGGAATGGGCAGAAATTACAAGAATGGAGGTGCAATTTTAAATAATAATAATAATAATTTATTATTTGTACCCCACCCATCTGGCTGGGTTTCCCCAATCTAAGGTATGGATTCTCCAAGTTTGAAATTAAATGTTCAAGTTGTATACCAATGACTTCCTAAGTAAAACAACATAACACTATCACTTTGAGTAGATGCAGTTAAACACGCCTAAATTCCATGCTCCCACCTTCCTAACACTTCCCTGGCATGTTCCCGCCTACCCTTCTCTTCCTGGCCTTAACAATAGCCAAGGTTTATGCTGCTACTGCTCTAAACTGTGGTTAATAGACACCACAACTACCATTTTTTATCTGTGATATAGCAGGGTGAGCAACCTCTGGCCTGTGGGCTAGATACAGCTCTCTGGACCGTATCCTGCCCATACAGCCCTCCTGGTCCCCTCCCATCCATCAGTTTTTCAGAGGAGAGTAGCTGAGAGGGAAAAGAGCTGTGGTGTTGTGCAAAGGGTACAATTGCAGCTCCTTCCTCTGCAAGAAGGTCTTGCTTCAAGAAGACCAGAGCACGGGGAAAATATTTCAGCAGAGACGGGTGTTCCTTGCAAATACGCCAAAAAGTCATCCATGAATTTTGCAGTTGCGTGCATGCATACAATTTTTACAATGCTTTTCAAAAGCCCTAAGACTTGCAGTTGAGCTTGCATTTATGCTATGTACATATTTTTGCTGGGATTACTGAATTATTTTTGACTTTTGCATATTCAGGACAGAAAAGGGGCAATGCAGTGCTTTTGCATTTTATAACCTATAAAAAAATGATGTAAAAGACGGAATGTGCAACTTGAGTGAAATTACTAATAAATCAATGCCTCTGTTTCCATGAGAAATAGCTTTGTTGCATAATATTGAGGTATGGTGTATGAATCTGGCTCCTCCCATTTTTATGTCTAGTCCCACCCACTATTGGCATGTAGCCACTGGCAGCTTTCCAACAGAATTATGTGGTCGTCCACCTGAAAGAGGTTTTTCATCCTGCCTTAAATAGAAGACGTTTTAGGGAAGAAAGAATCCTGAGATTTCTGCATGATGGCACCAGGCCTTACCTTAACAAAAATGTCATATTTTCACTTCAGACAATTATTATTATTATTATTTTAAACAAAATAATTACCTGTCTGCAACAGAAGCTAAATGAGCATAGTCCTTTATACATGTTTGATTTGCTTCTGCAAATGTTGAATATACATTTCCAATCATGTAGCAGTATAAACCGTGTCTTTTCCAGCCCTGTTTGGAAGGAAGAATAATGTACTTTACAGACAGCCTGTGAGGTCAAGTGTGCATGTTATAACCTTCTAAAAACTCTGTTGAAGACTGATGAAGGTTGAGCAAGAGACAAAAACAGAATAAAAGGAACAAAAACTGGGTGAGTGCAGAAAGTAATACAGCTAAAATACTTCCTTAAATGAAATAGGATATTAGGAATGTTTAATCAGTAAAAAGGCGCTTTCCTGTAGGGATATCCGTTTCATTAAGAGTCTATTGTTTTATAGGGATATTAAGCCAATTTAACTTATTATTGTATTTGCTCTGCTCCCTTGTGCAATTATGTTTGGTTTTTTTTTTCACTTTCTAAGCATGAATTCTGTTGAAATGATTTTTTGGTGGATCTGACAATTGTCTACTGTTGATGTTGGAAGATGGTCAGTTCCAGCTAATCAAGACTTTATTTTCCCAGATTAAGGGTTCATCCAGACTGCCTTCTGTGCAGCATTTCTAGGCACACATCTGGGATTTCCTTGTCTGTGCCTGAGAGGGTTTTGGTTTTTTGCCCCACCACTTTCCCCGGGAAAGCCCATGTTTTACCCCTGAATCAGAGCAAATAGCAACCGGGTTGAGAACTTGATTTTATTTAATTATGCCAAATGAATAACAACTGTTTATTCCTGTGTTTTACTATTTCCCTTCCAATAAAATAGCTGAGAGAAAAAACTCTGTACAAGAGTGAAAAGGACCAAAAAAGGAGGGGGAAAGGTTAGGATCCTGACAAATGCCTGGCGCATAAAACAAGTTTACAAAATACCACTAATTCAATCTGCATTTTCCTAAATTAATGCTTCCATGGCCAAAATACAAAACTTACAGTGAGATGATTGGTTTAATTCCACCACATCGATAGATATGGTTTTGGGTGTGTGTTTTTTTTAAAAAGAAAGCTTACAGTTACAAAGCAAGTAAGATAAAATGGCACATAAAGACACATAACTAAAGACACATAACTAAAAAGGGGGGGTAGCAGGCAGATAACATCAAGACAGTTAAAGGTCTCAGATTCCAAAAACTTCAGCCAAACAACCACCATCGTAGACCAAACATTAAAAGCCTGGATGAATAAAACCATTTTTACCCTTGACAAATATCCGTAAGGCTAGAGGCCAGGAAAATGGACCTGAGCAAGCCTCAGACAGGAGGATGTTGTGCATGCTTGTTGCATGTTTGTTGTGATACGCTTTTTTAAAGATAGGCTGTTCACTTGCTATGGTTCTGCAGAGCATTTCGGAGGTGGTTGGAAGAGAACCTGAAGAGAAGGGGGAGCCTGGGGGATTTTTTTCAAATGAAAAACCACAATATACAGTAGCTACAAAGGGACGCGGGTGGCACTGTGGGTTAAACCACAGAGCCTAGGACTTGCCGATCAGAAGGTCGGCAGTTCGAATCCCTGCGACGGGGTGAGCTCCCGTTGCTCGGTCCCTGCTCTTGTCAACCGAGCAGTTCGAAAGCACGTCAAAGTGCAAGTAGATAAATAGGTACCACTCCGGCAGGAAGGTACGGTAAATAGCATTTCTATGTGCTGCTCTGGTTCGCCAGAAGCAGCTTAGTCATGCTGGCCACATGACCTGGAAGCTGTACGCCAGCTCCCTCGGCCAATAAAGCGAGATTCGTGCCGCAACCCCAAAGTCGGTCACAACTGGACCTAATGGTCAGGGGTCCCTTTACCTTTTTACAGTAGCTACAAGGTTTCCAGAATAACTAGTTATTATGAGCACTGACTGGTGGCAACAGCAGATGACCACCCAAGTGTTAGGTAAGCAACCTGCAGAGGACACAGGAACAAGGTTTTATCCCTTGTTGCATTGTAGGTGCTGCTCATTGAATGTGAGCACAACAACCACTTGGGGGGAGTGGGCCAAAGAGCCACTGGGAATTCTGTATTGATCTACTTACTTTCTGGCAGCCTTCTTCGACTACATCTGCATCTCCCGGAGTTTCTTTTAGTGGTTTGCTTTTGCAAATGTATCCATGTTTCACATCGCAAGGTTGATCTGCCCAGAACCCTTGCTGCATTGGACAAAAGGAGTTGCTTGGATAAGATTTGTGACATATTTGTGACAGGAATATACTTGGGATAGTAGAAGCCCATCGAATGAGCCATCTGCTTTACTTTACCTTTCCTTTCATAACCACACAGTCTTCTTGTCTGTTGCTAGCATGTGTTGGCTCTCCAAGCAGCCAGTTCGTGTATGTTACAGGAGTCCCATCTGTCCATTCAAAGTACATTTGAACCTTGCGGTCATTCAGCCCAATCCACAATTCATCAGATGAGCCTAACAGGATGAGCATAGGCAAAAATGACACTCCGTTGGATGCAGATGAGCAAGGGGAAATGTAATTTCTGTACAGAATGTCTAAGGTCCAGGCATTTTGCTATTGAAGCAGCACCACGTCAAGCCACTGCATACCTAAGAAGAACTATTTTCTCCAAGGCCAACCTGCTGGCAATAAATGTTACTCTGGTATTCAATAATGGGATCTCAGTTTCCTCTACCCACACATGAATTAAAATCTGCCCATTATTTTAAGCTTGCTGTTCTGAACTATTTCCTGTAAACTACTCCAGCTCTCCCCAAAAAGGAAAAGGTTTCTTTAATAGTGAAAAGGGACATTACGCCTCTTCTTTAATTAACCAAAGTGGGGGGAATGAAAAAAATGAAATGTCCTTTATGCCAGCTTTCACTAACTTGATGTGTTGGCTGGGGCTGATGGGCATTGGGAAAGCAAGCAAACTGAGAAGAAATGCAATTTGGATTTGGTGATTACCGTACTGTTCTTATCCTTTGAATTATTTGTTCTCTTTGGACCAAGCTTCCTATGAACATCCCATGGAATGCGAAGCAGAGCCTCTCTTACAGACTTTAACATCTGGGCATGTTAAGTACATAAGCATGCAAAAGCAGATCAGTTCAGTTTAGTATCCTGTTCCCCACAGTGGTCAAATCAGATACCTCTGGGAAGCCCACAAACAGGGCATGACAGCAATACATCCCATTTGCCACAATGGTCCTGTAGTAGCTCGACTATCCAATGTCATTTCCAGCACTTGGTACTAAGTAGCGCACTACTTCTTGTACTCAGAGACATATGCCTGACCTCATTTAGATCTTCAAGGATTTGTGCTTGGATGGGAATCCAGTGGAAGTGGGCAAGAATTGCTTTGTACAGCCAGAAGTGCCAGCAATGAAAGCAGAACCCGCCTTCTGAGCCAGTGCAGCTCTCAAATTTTGAAGAACAGCTGCACATAAAATTGTAGAGTTGAAAGGGACCTAAGGGTTACATTCAGGTGACCCATAGGGGGAATCGAACCCACAACCTTGGCCTTATCAGCACCACACTGTAACCAACTGAGCTAACTTTGGGGGCACTAGACAAAGTGTCTGCTGTATCTCAAAACTATTACTGATAGTACTTTAGTGTGGTGGCATCGTTCTTTAACTCTGAAATCTGCCTTGGGTTAATAAATAAATCAGAATATAGATTTCAAAAGCAGTAGCAGTGGCGTGCAGGCTAGTCCCCTAAATGTTCCCCTGGCACCTCCCTCCCAAAGCCCAGCTTAGGTAGAGAGGTGTGATGCTCCAATGGGCCCAAGAGCCCTCCCACCACCTTCCCAAAGCCTGCCTAGCTTTAAGAAGGAGGCAGCAGGGCTCCAGCATACTGCCAGAGCCCAGGAAGCTTCTGCCCAACTGAAGGAAGGGGGCACAATTCTCACGGGCATGACATCCGCACACACACCCCAATCACCCTTGCAAGCTGGTGTCTCTGGCCCTAACTGTTCCCCTATGAAAAATTTCACCGCACGCCACTGAGCAGTAGCAACAAGGAAAGGGAAATTATAAGGAAGGGGAGACAATGCTCTGGGACATGAGAATTTGCACAGAGGGATGAAGGGACACTGAATGGGCTGGATGAGAGACATGCAGAGACAGCTGATTTCCTGCAATGATCTCTCACCTTCTCTGTGCATATATCCATGCATACCCATAGATAGAGGAGCAGAGATGAAGTGGGAAACGATGGAACTTGTAGGAATCTTCCACTCATGGGCACTAGCATATCCGTCGTAGGCTGGATGGATTGCTCTTCAATGATAGTTTCCCAATATTTTTTTTTAAAAAGGCTACATCCAGCAATATTCAATTGTCACCATATTTTTTTTTTTAAGAACCAGCGGCAAGTTAATAGCTAAAAGTGTGTTCATGGAGTTTCTTGCCCTTAACTGTAAGAGATGTCACCACTGAGGCTGAATCCTGAACCTGAGCCCAAACATAACAGGTGTTTCCTTTCCACTGACCTGAATCACTAAGAACAAGATGGTGCTGCCAAGATATGTACACAGGACTTCCTCTGACTATTTCAACATTCAAGCAGAATGTAGTACACTGTTTGGTTTTTCTGGCACCTACTGTCATTATAACCTCTGCTTCATGACAGAGATATTGCTTTTAAATGAGATTTTCCATTGCTCCTGGTCCTGCATTCCTGACACTTACATAATGTTTTTCCCCCCTGTTTGTTCCCGCAACAAGGTCTTCTCCCTCATTTTTCCACTACAGCACATCTGCATTACGCTGCAAGACACAGGATCCAGCCAGCTAGCACAGAAAGTTATGGCAGAATCCTCAAAACATCACCTCTCACTGAAACAACTTTCTAGACTGGTTCTCAAACGGCTTAGTTGCCGAACAAATCAGCTCCTGAACGCCACAAACCCAGAAGTAAGTGTTCCGGTTTGCGAATGTTTTTTTGAAGCCGAAAGTCTGACGTGGCTTCCGCTTGAGTGCGTCTTGGTTTCTGAATGGTTTCAGAAGTCGAACGGACTCCTGGAATGGATTAAGTTCAAGAACCAAGGTACCACTGTACATACAGTATTGACTAGTATCTACGTACTTTTTAAAAATCCCAAAGGTCTGTATTGAAATAATCCCAGTTCTGCAGCAAGAAAAGATGTATTTTGTGATCTGTGCAAACTACACAATTTTTAAATTTTGTTTTGTTCTATAGTGGTACCTCTGTTTAAGTACTTAATTCGTTCCGGAGGTCTGTTCTTAACCTGAAACTGTTCTTAACCTGAAGCACCACTTTAGCTAATGGAGCCTCCCGCTGCTGCCATGCCGCCGGAGCACAATTTCTGTTCTCATCCTGAAGCCAAGTTCTTAACCTGAAGCACTATTTCTGGGTTAGCGGAGTTGTAACCTGAAGTGTATGTAACCTGAAGCGCATGTAACCCGAAGTACCACTGTATTATTATACCCACAAAGAATGCTAACAAGTTGTTCAGGGTTTCTGATGTTCCACCACCCACTGAGCATGATATCTTATTCAGCAATCCCTTCCAGCAGGCTATCTTATACCAGGTCAGACTGCTGGCCTATCTAGTCCAGTATTATCCTCACTGATTTGTAGCAGCTCTCCTGGATCAAATGAAGTTGTCTTCCTCAGCACCTGCTACCTTATTTTTGTTGATGACAATACCAAGCTTTGAATCTGGCACCTTTTTCAAGCAAAGTGTTTTCTCTACAGCTGAGCTAGATAGAAAAGCTTCCTCATATTGAGTCACACCACTGGTCTACCTGGGTCTGTATTATCTGCATCGGGGGTGAGGAACCTGTGGTTCTCCAGATGTTGCTGGACTACAACTCCCATCAGTCATGCTGGTTGGGGCTGATGGGAGTTGGAGTCCAACAACATCTGGAGGATTATAGCAGCTCTGCATGGTTTCAGACAGAAGACATTGGACATCTCCATACTTGGAGATGCTGGGATTAAGCCTGGAATGATTTGCATGCAAAGCATGGACTCTGCCACAGAGTGATGGCCCTTCACTGCCAAGCCTTCTCTCCCAGCTGTACTGCCTGCTGTGCATTTTCTGCCCTTGAACAAAATCATAGCACTGGCACAATCCAGTCAAAGCCGTTATTCCAGGGGTTGTCAACCTGGTCCCTACCGCCCACTAGTGGGCGTTTCAGGATTCTAGGTGGGCAGGAGGGGGTTCTATGGCACAAGCTGAATCCTCCTTCCATTGAGCACTGGTGAGCAGTAAGGAAATTTTACCGTCATGAAAGATGCATTAGTGGGCGGTAGGTATAAAAAGGTTGACTACCCCTGTGTTAGTCCTTGGAGCCTTCTGAGCCAATGCCTTATCTTTTTCCCACTGGCTTAGCATTGACATTTCATTAGGTCACTACAGATAACAACAACAACACAACAATTTATACCCTGCCAATCTGGGCGGCTCCCAACAGAATATTAAAAACACAATAAAACATCAAACATTAAAAACTTCCCTAAACAGGGCTCCCTTCAGATGTTTTCTAAAAGTCAGGTAGTTGTTTATTTCCTTGACATCTGAAGAGAGCGCATTCCACAGGGCGGGTGCCACCACCGAGAAGGCCCTCTGCCTGGTTCCCTGTAACCTCACTTCTCACAGTGACGGAACTGCCAGAAGGCCCTCGGTGCTGGTCCTCATTGTCCAGGCTGAACGATGGGGGTGGAGATGGTCCGTCAGATATACTGGGCCGAGGCCATTTAGTGCTTTACATCTATTGTCGTACCTCAAGCAGAACAGCCTCTCCACAGAGGCATCTTAATTCCCACAAGCCTGAGAAATTGCTAGGCTGACACATATGAAATCACAGACAAAACACTAGAGAAGAAAGCTTTACCGAGTTGAAAAATGCTGCGAAATAGCCACTAAAATTCTTGATAGCGTTGTAATATTTATTAATCCTAGATGGGATGAAGCAGGTGCCAGTTATGTAAACTACTGCTGCTACACAAACATGCTAATTGATAAGATACCATGTACAAATACTCACTGTACCCAAGCTGGGAAATTGTAAAGCTGTACTCTTCAACGTTGTGTATACTCGCCAGATCTCCACCTTCCTTTCTGCATGATGCTAAGGCATCATTCCACAAGGCCATTGTTCTGTGAATCTTGTAACAGTGGCCTGCATATGATATCCATCCCTCAGGACACTTAATATTCACATTTGTTTCTGGGAAAACAACAGCCACAAACAATGATCAAGTAGGCACCTATGCACACAATGCTGTATAGATTTCACATAATGTTAGGGGCATGCACATCAGAAGGTCAGCAGTTCGAATCCCCGTGACGGGGTGAGCTCCCATTGCTCTGTCCCAGCTTCTGCCAACCTAGCAGTTCAAAAGCACACCAGTGCAAGTAGATAAATAGGTACCACTGTGGCGGGAAGACAAATGAATTTTCTGTGTGTTCCGTCACAGTGTTCCGTTGCATAAGAGGTAGTTTAGTCATGCTGGCCATACGACCCAGAAAGCTGTCTGTGGACAAATGCTGTCTTCCTTGGCCTAAAGTGAGATGAGCACCGCACCCCATAGTTGCCTTTGATTGAACTTAACCATCCAGGAGTCATTTACCTTCTTTTGCCTTACATACACACACCTTTTCCTCATCACTTAAGCCCCATCTTCCTCCAAAGATTTCCTTTTAGTCCCCAATCCAGCACACACACGATATTGGTGATCTAAGCCTCCTTCACAAGTTTGCAAACCATCATAAATTAAGTCTGTTTCTTGCACATGCCCTATTGATAAACAGGTGCATCAGCAGGGAAACTCTGCTAAACAAGCTCCCCACTTTAATAAATATAATGATTGTGTCACTAAAGGGAGCGGGGAAATCTTTTAAATAACGTAGAAATGCATTTAGGAAACACCTGGGCATGTTTGCGTAGAATGCTGAAAGGGAATGGGAGGAAACTGTGACAACGCTTTGGCGTAGCACACAGGGATATTTATCAGAATGTGCTTTTAAGAGCAAAGTGGTGTTTTCCTGTCTCTCAGTGTCAGCGTCCCTGTTACAGATAATGGAATTAGCTGTCTAGAATCTGGATGCTTCCTTCTCACACTGAAATGTAAATACAATGCTTTAAATTCAAACTTCTGATGCCGAGGACATACACGTTCTTACATTTCAGGTGGGCTCTACCATAAAGGGGCCCAGAATTGTCTCGTCAACAGCAGACTTCTTCAAAATAAAATACTTTGCATTCTGTTTCCTCTCATGTTCTCTTTGGATAATACAGCAATAAATAAACCTGAAGCCATGGGCCAGTTCATAAGGAAGACTTTGAGCACGCAGAAGGCTTTGGCTGCCAGCACAGAGAAGGAGGCACCACTGAAGGAGGAGGATGGATTATTGAAAGTGGAAGCAGCTGCTACTGCTGAAAGGGCAGAAGGTGGTTCTTCATGGACGGCTGCAGGAGTTGTCAAAGCTATAGTTGAGATGCTTGCACATACTAGGGATGCTGACTGTGTAGACGCCTGTGTTACACAGCCAATAGGCCCTTTTGAAACAACAGAAAACAATACTATCCTCTTCAAGAACTGGGTGTTTTGAAGACTCCTCTTCACAGAGCTTTTTGAAAGAGCTCCAAAATACATGTGAAGCTTTCCCTTTTTTCATCAGCCTACTGCCAACTTCTATTCATCAACCTACCTGAAGAAATAGTGAAGGAGTTCAGACTGGAATTCCCTTTTTTACAAATGTAACCAAGTTTCTGACTGCATTCTAGAGTTTCCCATTTGCCATTTTTACTGGGATTAAATGTTCCACAGGTTTTTCCAGGCTCTGGAGAAGGACTCCCTTTAAGAAACGGGCACAAATAAGAAGGATATTCACTTTACAGAGTTCAAGATCTTCGTTACAAAATTCCATTGTAGCCAATGGGCATGTAAGAGGCGTTTTCTACATAAAGTCAGCTCAGTAAACAGATCAGCACATTGAAGTGATCCAGACTGCAATTTTGCTCACGGCAAAAGTGCTCAGTTAATTGTTTCACCTCAAAATTTCATTTCAGGCCTTCAACCTATACGTATTTGTAATGAACATATGAATGATTCATCATGGCCAATTATAGGGATGATGGAATGTATAGCTAAACATATCTGGAAGGCCATAGCATATTGGACCCAAGAACACATGTTTTGGAAATCCAAACAAAAAATTCAGTATGAGAAGATGAAATGGGGCATCATGAATTGCACTCTTATTGGGGAAGAGACATTTGAAATTGTGTGTGGGTTTTTTGTTCTCTACTGCAAAAAAAGAGGAAAAACTAACAGATTATGAGGAAAATTGGAAAGACAAATGCACTTAGAATATATAAACACCCAAACAACAGTGGTTACCTGGTGCCCAGTTTAGGTATCTGAAAGGATGGCCACCACTCCATTGCCATCCACGGTTGGAGTCCAAACTGTTAAGACCAAACCAGAGTTCAGTAGTCAAAGTCGAAGTTAACGCTAAATGAGCATGCAAAACACAGCAAAGAATCAGTCTCAGGAATGCGGACACCACAACAGGCAGTAGTAATTACAGCTAACTGGGTAAGGATGAGCATCAAAGTTGCAGAGCAAAGGAGAATTTCAACAATCGAAAATTAATTTTACCACTGCAGCGTTATGAAGGGAGAAGCACCATCTGCCAAAAGTTTCCTTTGTCGGCACAACAACACCTTACTGAATTTGGTAAGTCTACCTCTAGACCTGCCTTTCATGCTTACGACAAGAAGAACCAGACAAGATGGAGCCAAGTTCTACCAGGCTGAAGTTTAAGACTTGCAGAAAATAAGCATTTGCGATCAGTCTCATGCACCCACTCTCCTGGATCGTGGTGATCAAATACACGAAGTAAAATTTAAAATGTGCAAAGTACTTTTGGCTCACCACAACCTATTCCTACATATCTGGTGTCAGGAAGTGTGACTTCCACAGCAGAGAGTATGAAACATTGGCAGGTTGGACTGGGGCATCTGTTTTTACAGATTAAGCAATAAATCTGATCTTTTCACATTGAAATTGAAAATGTGAAAAGAGGCTTGAGCAAATAGTTCCTGGTAAATGCAAATCGATTGCTCAGTATGTGCAAGAGAGTCAAGCAACCAACAAGACTCTATAGTATGAGTGCATGAGTTTAAATTTCTTCATTGCTGTGATAAGGTAGTGCAAAAGTAGGATTCTTAAGCAGGAGAGCTTGCTTTTGACATTTATGAAGCAAAGCTACAAGATCACTTTTCAAATGTTACCTTGCACACAGCTGGGGAGGCAGAAAACTTAGGAGTGCCATTCCCACTCTCAGCCTTCACACATTCAGCTTATTGTGTTCATGTCTAGATATTATATAGAATCGTAGAATTGTAGAGTTGGAAGGGACCCTGAGGATCATCTAGTAGTCCAACCCCCTGCAATGCAGGAATAGGCAGCTGTCCCATACGGGATCAAACCTGCAACCTTGGCGTTATCAGCACCACACTCTATTCAACTGCATGGCTACACTTCTTTCTGTGCGATTGGGAATCCTGCTTTTTCAGAGTTCTCAGTCGTAAAGACAAACAGACAGGCATCGTAGAAACATAAGATCTATGTGCCTGTTAATGCAGAGAGATCAGGAATGGGGATAATGCAAGTTCTGTTGTGCAACTTTCAAGTCTTCCACTTTAATTTATTTGGGATATAATATATGACATGCTACAAAATATCCATGCACATGGATAACTTACCTGTTAGGTACATTTGCTCATGTAACTCAGTAATTCCCAACAAACGTGCACCTTGTTGCTGACAACTTTTGCTCGCTTGGTACCAAGTTAGAGCAGCGTTTGAGTTTATCTGGTATTGAACATTGGTCATATGGTCTGTATTCCACAGCTTGTCCATTCCATCAGCTATAGGGGGAAATAAAGACAGGCTTCCAATGTTCGTTACGACAAAATGAAAGAAGCATTATTTAGTTAGAGAGTCTGAATCTATCGTCCTGAAATTAACATAGACATAACTATTTTCTGAACTGAACAAAGGGACCTCAGAAACACACCATTTGTGGTAGGTGACTTCTGCTTTGTTTTTTTCTAAGGTAGCTTGGACATGCCCTCTCAAACAATGGATATCTAAAGTATATAATAATATTTTCCTGTTTCTGTCTGGATGTTTCTGTCAAATCTTCACCTCCCGTGGTCTCTATTGAGCCAGACAGTTTGTGAATTACTTCTACTCAGTGACACAGACTGCTTACTGAGCTGGCTGAATCTATAGGTTTGGCCGTTCCTGCTAGTTTTAGCTGTTATTTTTCTGCTTTAAACATCAATAAAGATATATATCATCTATCTATCTATCTATCTATCTATCTATCTATCTATCATCTATCTATCTATCTTTAAATGCAATGACAAGCTACAATGCGACTTCAAGCAGTGGGACTGTAATAATATAGTGCTAAAATTCATAGGAAAATTCCTCCCGAGTTGTTCTAGGGCTCTGTAGAAAAATACAGAGTTTTGACATTGGGACAGTCAGACATGTGATCTTCTTTGATTTTGCCTTTATGTGTTTATTTTCTTTTTGTTAAAGGCCTTGACTTTTAACCCTTTGCCCACACCATGGTCCTGATAGAAACTGCCACATTCCCCCCACCCTTGCTATCCACAATAGAAGCTTTTCTCCAATTGTAGATAACAGGCACAAGGACACCCTAGCTCCAGTCAGGACCACGGCAGGAACAAGCAGTTAATGTTTGTTAAATCATATTCATTTGTAAAAAAGGAATATACAACAGGATAGACAGGAAGTCCAAAGTGTTGGTACATATATGATTTTGGAATAGTTTTTTGTCCTTGTTTCTTTTCTTTAGGTATATAAACTTTGTATATAAACTTTGTATACATGCTGAAAATTATATTATAATAAGCCTTGTGATGTAATATGATAATGTTTACCTATGTGGAGTTTGGATTTTGGATTTGATATCCCGCTTTATCACTACCCGAAGGAGTCTCAAAGCGGCTAACATTCTCCTTTCCCTTCCTCCCCCACAACAAACACTCTGTGAGGTGAGTGGGGCTGAGAGACCTCAAAGAAGTGTGACTAGCCCAAGATCACCCAGCAGCTGCATGTGGAGGAGCGAAGACGCGAACCCAGTTCCCCAGATTACGAGTCTACTGCTCTTAACCACTACACCACACCACATGTAACTTAAGAACGTTAATAAATAAAACTCAAAAAAAAGTTTGTTAAATCATTACATCCCTGCCCTTTTCAGAAAAGTTGCCTATCTTCACAGTTCGATAATATGCACATTTATGTATGTTTTATTGAATAAATGATCAATTAAAATAGTCAGTGCTTTTAGCCATCCACATTTAGCCATATATTTAAGGCACAAAACCTCCACCAAGGAATCATGGAACTAGAGTTTGTTAATGGTGCTGGGAATCGCAGCTCTGTGATGTAAACAACAGTTCTCAAGATTCTTTGAGAGAAACAATGTACAGTCATACCTTGGATCCCAAACGCCTTGTGACTCAAATGTTTTGGCTCCCGAACACAGCAGACCCAGAAGTGTTCTGGTTTGCAAACATTCTCTGGAAGCTAAACATCCAACACGGCTTCTGCGGCTTCCTCTTGAGTGCAGAAAGCTCCTGCAGCCAATTGGAGGCCACGCCTTGGTTGTCGAACTTTTTCGGAAGCCGAACAGACTTCTGGAATGGATTCCGTTTGACAACCAAGGTGTGACTGTACTTTAAATATATGGTGTGTACATAGCCTTAGATAGTGACATTTCATGATCCAGGCATGAGAAACAACTACAGAACTTACATTTCAGTGGGCAAAAGCCATATTTCCTGTCTGTATCATAGTGTCTAGTAGTTGAACACCACAGCCAGCCATCGGACCTGCCAGCATTTGTACACTCTGCGTACCAGCTACCACCATACTGGAAAGGGAATACACATGGTGCTCCGTTGGCATTGCCGTTCAGAGTGAACATGTCTGGAAAGAAAGACGAAGAGAAAAGTGTAAAAGCAATAAAAGAACCAGTAATAAAGTAATCAAGTATACCATTACTCTGCTATACTTTAAGACAAAGTGTTAGCCAACTAGCCATGGCTTACAGCAGACACAGAACAATAATTGTGTAATACTTTAGAAGCTAGCAGATGCATTACAGTGGTACCTTGGGTTACATACGCTTCAGGTTACATACACTTCATGTTACAGACTCCGCTAACCCAGAAATAGTACCTCGGGTTAAGAACTTTGCTTCAGGATGAGAACAGAAATTGTGCTACTGTAGCTAAAGTGGTGCTTCAGGTTAAGAACAGTTTCAGGTTAAGAACAGACCTCCGGAACGTATTAAGTACGTAACCAGACGCACCACTGTATTCCATAAACTTTTGTGGATTATCAAAATTATGCACCTGATGAAGAAGACTTTAGCCAAAAAAACCCCACTTATGCCATAATAAATTTGTTCCTCTTGAATACCTTACTACCTTAGTCTTTGATACAAACACTGTTCTCTTTGTTGTTTTGCTCAAATTGTATCGTGGTCTACGTTACAGCATTGTCACGAGGATAAAAAGACTAAAACACTTTGGCAAATGTAAAAAGCTATTCCACAAAAATGGGATAGTGCCAGAAATGGTTTAGAACAAAGTGTGCAAAGTTCATATGTAGGATGGCAGTTTACATATGCCTATGCAACCCAACCAGCAAACATACCATTATAGGCCTGAATATCCTGTGTTCAGTATTCTTATTTCTTTTATTTTTAGAGGTTTTTTATGATTTCAAACATGCCTCCTTGCCCTAGTTCAAAACCAGAGAGAGGCAGGCTGGAGGGAGACATTTCATTTCATTTATTTGTTTGTTTGCTTGCTTGCTCTTTATTTATGCTTATATCCCTTCACTTTATTCCACATTCTGGAAAAAGGTATAGAAGTGAATAAGCTGGGAGGGAAATAATCTTCTCCCCTAGGGCTGGACTTTTAGAAGACATCTGAAGGCAGCCCTCTTTAGGGAAGCTTTTAATGTTTGATGGATTACTGTATTTTAATATTTATACCCAGCCAGATGGGCAGGGTATAAATAAATTATTATTATTATTATTATTATTATTATTATTATTATTATTATTGACAGGCATGTGCGGGAGGGAGCTAGGCTATACTTCATAATAACATGAAGATGGTGCGGTGAGGCGGGGGAGAGAGAGGATGACTGAATATGGCTTGGATGCTCTTCCTATCTCTGTGTTGTCATGGTTACTAGCTGGTATGCCCTGGTTCATAAACTTGACACCGAGTTGTCACAAAGGAGAGGAAGTGTCTGAGCACTTCCCCTCAATGACACATCGAAGTGCAAACCTGGCATCACTTGCAAATATTAAATTGGGTAGAGGTTTCATAGAATTGTAGAGTGGGAAGGGACCGCAAGGGTCATCTAGTCCAAAGCAGGAACCTCAGCTAAAGCATCCATGACAGACAGCTATCCATCTGTGCTTTACTTTGCTTTTTAAAAAGGGAATTAATAACATTTTGAACATCTCCACAACTGGATATTTGCACGTTGGTTCTGCCTTAGCCTAGATGTTATCTATTGTTCATATAGTTGGACATGGCAATTGAGTCATGCTCTAACTCAGGGGTAGCCACACTTCAGGTGTTGCTCGACTCCAACTCTCATCCTAGCTGGCCACTGGCCATCAACAAGTTGGGTTGATTGTGGCAGATGGGAGTTGTAGTCTAGCAATATCTGGAGGTCACCATGTTGGCTACCCCTGCAGTGTCCACTTGTTGCTTATTCTGACAGAAATGATCTTACAGCTTGGAATTTCATTATACTTAGGCATTCAATGTGTGGCAAAATTCACCTTGCCTATTGGGACGATTCAGATAATTATGCTATCCTAGTTGAGTTTTTTTTAAGGAAGCCATTTTTCGATTGACTTGATGTATAGCAGTCCTATCCTAGGATGACAAATCTCTAAAGGGATAAGTTATGTTATTTGTATGGGTTCCTAGTTCTGTGCATTATAATAATAATTTATTATTTATACCCCAGCCATCTGGCTGGGTTGTTGGCTTATATAACAACATGACTAAAGATTCAAGTAGCCAAGTATATTAACTTAGAAGGAAAACGAAACAACCATCAGGAAGATTTACCTTCATAGCCCCGGGAGCACAAATCGTCTCTGCTTCCATAGACCTTCCACCGACTCCATTCGCCAGATCCCCAGTACAGCATAATTCTTTTTTCATTTTTGTTGCCATAGTTGAAATGTAGATCTGATCCTTGGATGGC